>NW_006443568.1:10100067-10116674 GCF_000325575.1 Pteropus alecto | reverse complement strand
CATGAAAAGACCTCATGGGACACCAACACAGCCACAGTGGGCTCATGGACCCTGGGCCATCTGCGCGTGGCGTCTGCAGCAGACAGTTCCTGTGGGAGTGGAGGCTGGACCCGACTCCTCTCACATCCACGTGGTCTCCCAGGGCCAGCCTGCTGCTCCGCTCCCCACCAACCTCTCCCTCTCTGTTTCTCTCATTTCTTGCCCAGCCAGGGGAGTCATTTCTAGACTAAGCTTTTGAAATGCAAAGCCAAGAATCCATTCTTTTTCTCTCAGCATTTCTGCTGTGTCATCCCTTCTCCGAGGCAATGAAGAGAAAAGTCCAGCCAAGTGAAGGGAAGAATCAAGGGGTAGAAGGAAACACCAGAGACCAAAATGTCTCAGTTAACAATTCAAGAAAAGTATCCTGCTTCATAGCAGAGGGAGCTCGTGTGAAATTCCAAAAACACGGACACCAGGCATGCCTAGGCAGCCATGTCGTTGCGTGGAACATTTTCTTTGAATAAATGTATTACTTATGAAGACTGTGTTTGTACAGTATATATCTTCCTTTTGCCTTGCAGTGGTTATTCAGAAGTGAAAGGAAGAATGTGGCAGATACAATTGCTTGTCTGTCTGCCACCATCCTTCCTATTTTCCTTGTCAGCCAACGTACTTCCACCCCAGAGGCTGAAAATGCCAGCTCGTCACTTTCCCTGCTTCCTTTGCAGCTAAAGATGGTCATGTGACCCAATTCTGGCCAATAGGATCTGAGAGGAAATTGGCCGAGGTGACTTCTGGAAAAGACTTTCCTCTCTGGTTTAAAAAAGAAAAAATAGGTGAGGAGAGAGCCTCCTCCCTGCTCATGGAGGATGTATGAGAACTGGAGCTGTGGTGGCCATTTTGTGACCACAAAAGGACTAGCTTGAGGACAAAAGCCAACACCTGAGGTTGGCAGAGCAAAAATGGAAAGCACCTGGGTCCGCAATGATACTATTGTGCCTTGAATAATCGACCTACAGACTTCCTGTTAAATGAGATGAGGAATATTCTCGTATTGTGAGACTTATTCAAGTTTTACTTCAGTCACTTGCAGCCAAAAGCAGCCCAACTTCAACTGAGAGAATGTTCAGAATCCTTTTAGGTCGGTGCTAGTCAAGGCTCTTTAGTTGCAAGTAGCCATGAGAATCCAACTTAAACTTGCTTAGCCAAACAGAGCAATTTTTTAAATTCATATACATGGATGTCTTGTGAAACTCAGCAGAAATGTGAATGGGTCTCAGAATGGTTAGAACCAAGGACTCTAAGACTGTCAGGATTTTCTCTCTCTATGCTGCATCTCAGCATTTTGAGGTAATAAATCTTTAGTAATTTATCATAAAAAGTCTGGTTGTCCAGAATTGATTATTTTTTTAATTTAATTTTCATATGCCTTGGGAAAAAAAGATGAATACATTTCTAAGCTTTAATACTGTGTGTGTGTGTGTGTGTGTGTGTGTGTGTGTGTGTGTGTATTGCAGAAGGACTTTTTAAAATAAGCGATTTGTCAATAATTTACCTCTAGAATTCCAAATGTGTACCTGCAAGGCCTCAAGGATCTGGAAAAATTGTTTTGTTTATTTGTTGGTTTGTTTGTCGAATCTTCTCCATGTCATATTCTGGGTGCACTGAGTATGGTTAATGGTGAGAAACCATCTGTTGACAACAGAGGTCCCCCCCACCAGTGTCTGTGTGAGGAAGCCAGCGCCTCAGATGCTGGCGGGGCTCACTTCCCTTGGGGACCATCACTTTCTGATAAGTGGAAACCTTCTTTTAACAGAGAACCTGCTGCCTCACCTTCCTAAAATAATTTCAATATTTGGTTTCAAATCCACTGTCAGATGCCAGCGAAGAAAGAGCTTTCAGTGTCTCAACATTTTGAGTGTTGTGTCAGAAAAAAGTAAAGGTTGTGGGATTTTTTAAAGTCTCTTTTACACGTTGAGAAGCAAGTCAGTTTTTGAAAAATAAAAATTTAATAAGAATAGCACGATCTAATGTAAAACATAAGAGAGAAGGTAGATAGTTATGAGTGGGTGTCCTCTGTCACATACAGATGGTTGGGGGATCTGTCTGTTTAAAAGCTTCTCCGGTAATTCTGGCAAAGAAGGAACCACAGCATAGAGTGTGAGGACAGGGCCCACGTCTTATGTGTCCCTGAGGCCCTGCCCCTAACATATACATGACTGGCATGTAGTATGTGCCTAACAAACTTCCCTTGAATTAACGAATGAGGACAAGGAAAGATGGGAAACCAGAAGTGAGGAGAAGTTTTTCTGTAGGATCTTTCCCAGCCATAGAATACCAGAGAAGCTATGCCTTTTCCTTTGTCTTTGTGAATGGGCCCACGAAGGTGCCGTTGGGGATAAGGAGGTGTGGTAGACAGGAGCTCAGTGGGAGCCAGGGCCCTGCCCAGGGTGCAGAACTGAAGCCAGGGCTCGGCCAGGGTAGAGCAGCTTCTCGGAACCCCCTGCCATGGGGAGGCTTGGCTGCCCCTGCACCAGGCCCCGAGGAAAAAATGCATTTGTTTACTTGACCTGAATGACACGTTCATTGATTTCTCTGGAGCAGTTCATTCATAAAGGCAAATTGAGCCTCCCTCTTGGGGATACCAATGGCCTTTTAACAAGCTCCCCAAGGGGTGACTTTTGAAAATGAGTCACTGATGAGCCAGAAATGGAGTTTGCCTGCCCAGCCTGGCCCTGCTGGCCCAAGGCTGCCGAGCAGCCGGGCAGGGGGTGCCATCTCGTGACTCAGGGGCCTTGGCCTGGCACAGCGGCGGGGCATGCAGACAGGGCAGAACTGGAATGCCCCCAGCTGCCTCCCACTCAAGAGCATCTGGACAATTAAAGCAAAGGGCTTTGTTGCTCAAATACTCTGGCTTAATCTTTCACCGCAGTTAGCTCAAGTAGACAAAAGTGATGGGGGAATGGACTGAGAGAGTTTCTTAAACAGAAACACCACATTTTCTTTCTCTTTGGTCCCCAAACTTTCAGTTCTTGCCGACACCAGTTTCTCGGAGAATTTTGTCATTCCTTTGGTTCAACCCTCACTTTACAATTAAGGAAACAGAGGCCCAGAGAGGAGAAGTGACCCACCTGAGGTGGGTCATAAAAAATTATATGGGAATTTGTAGTTCACCAATAGGCGTATTTACATATCTTTAATCTCACTCCTTACGATAAACACGTGGGGTAGGTATTTCTTACCCATCATTTCATTTTATATTTTATTTTATTTTATTTTATTTTTTATTTTATTTTATTATAACATTACTTTTCATCATTTTTAACCTTGCTTTTTTTTCCCCTCAATCTTCTATTTTAGGAATATTTTCTTTTCTTTTCTCATACCAGATGACGCTGTCGTAGCTGGTCCTCAGATGGCATCTGGGACCCACCGGGCTAGAAAATTCTTGCTTCTTTACTCTTATTGTTTTGTTTTTCCCCTTTCCTTCTTCTATTTTTCTCTCTTATCCCTTTCTTTCTCCTCCACTTCTACCTTTTATTCTCCCTTCCCTTCTCCACTCTTTTTCTTAAGGAGCAGCCCAGAGATTGGCCCAAGAATTGAGAAATGTGAGTTCTAGTTCCTGTCCTGCCGCCAACTTGCTGGCTGACCTGGTACAAGTCATTTCTCTCTGAGCTTCTGTTTCCCCATCAGGAAAAGAAGGGGTTGGTCCTTTGCTCTTTGAAATTGCTTCCAGCTCAGAGAGCCTGATACAGCTACGTCTTTCTGGTACCCTGTTGACTCATGACTGACGCAAATGCATTTTCCATTTTCTGATCTGCTCACTGAAGTCTTAACCCGAGAAAGTTGGGGTGCATTAGTAAGAAGTCACACCAGTGGGGACAGCCTGCTATTTATTTCCACTAGAGAGGCCGCCTCCATAACTCACTCATGATTTTCACCATGTGAATTACCAGTGTGTTTCCACTGGTGAGAGGGGGTATTTCCATGCACTCCCATTCAAGATTACGGGCCATCTCACTTTGTTCTCAGATCATTGTGTGTGACATGGCTGTCACTATTGATTCAGCATTATTGAGAGAGAAGCTTCATATTTCCTCTTAGGGATTTTGCCGGCAATTAAGATGTGCAGCCAGCAGGTGAGCGATGGAAACTTGGTAATGGTCAAAGCTTTTTATATCCTGTTATTTTTATGAAAAAAAAAGGTTATCAAAATTATTAAATAAATAATAAAGAGTTAAATGGTCCTAAAAAGTCAGGATCTTTAAAGAAAACAATTCATAAATATCATATGGTACCTTTCTCATGATACTCTCCCAACTCTGCTCTTTCTAACCCTGCAGATTTTTCAAAAACCCTCTTCCAACTTCCTCTTGAAGAGGTTTTAAAAAGAAAGCATTCCCAGGGAGCATTTATATTCTAGGATTGGAGGACTTTAGGGAGCAGATATTTAAAAGCCCTTGTCATTCTAATAAAAAGATGAGGTATGACTGCCTGCTTTTGACTGATCACGAAAGAGATATCATTGGTCTTGAGAAAAGGTCATGTGACTCTAAGGGATTTGTTTTCCTAATAATGATGCAACAAATTACCACAGATTTAGTGGCTCAAACAATACGAATTTGTTATCTTACAGTTCTGGAGGTCAGAAGTCTCACTGGGCTAAAAATCAAGGTGTCAGTAGGGCTGCATTCCTTTCTGGAGGCTCTGGGGAGAAACTGTTTTCTTGCCAGAACCCGTTCCTTGCCTTTTCCACCTTCCAGAGGCCGTCCTCGTTCCTTGGGTCACTGCTTTTTCCATCTCCAGGGCCAGCAATCACGTCACTCTCACGTTTGCTCCCGTCATCACATCTCCTCTGATGCGACTCTCCTGCCTCGATCTTTCGCTTATAACGACCCTGTGATTAAATCGGGTCTACCCACGTAATTCGAGATAAGCTCTCCATCTAAAAATATTTAAATTAATCATTTGATTCACTTGACAACTTAGAAGAAATGCATAAATTCCTAGAAACACACACTCTTCTAAGACTGAATCAGGAAGAAACGGAAAATCTCAATAGACCATTTACTAGTAACAAGATTAATTTATTTTAATTAATTAACTTTAATTGTTAATAATTAAATAATCATTCGTTATTGCTTAAATTAATAGTTTAGTTAATCTGCAAAGTCCCTTTTGTCATTTTAGGTAACATATTCATAGATTATGGGACTTTAGGAAAACCATATAGGTTGCAAAAGTAGCCACAGATTCTTCTCATCCCTATTCTTATGCCCCTTCTCAACATGACTTTGCAACTCCTTCCATCAAGAGATTGAGTTTATTTCTCTACTTTTTGACTTTAGGCTTGGTCATGTGACTTCCTCTGGTCAATGGGACATTAATCGATGTGATGCAAGCAAAGGCATTGGGTATTGCCTTCTCTTGCTACCCGTGAGAGCCCCATGACCACGCCCACATTAACAAGCCTTAGGTAGCCTGCTGATGATGAGTTACCTCTGTCACCCTACCGAACAGCCAACCATGTGCCAGACAAGTGAGTGAGACTACTGTCTATCAGCTGACTGTGGACATATGAGTGAGCTCAGCCAAGACCAGAACAGCCCAGCAGCTGATCCCAGCCCAAACTGCCAAACCATAAAATCCGGAAGAAACAGATGTTTATTTTAAGCCACTACATTTTTGTGTGGCTTGTCACACAGCAAATGCTTCCACTCGTGCAGACACCTTGGCTCATCCCGCCTTTCAATGTAGATCTGCCAGAACTTGATGAAGCCATCTTGGCTTGCGGTGGCCAGGACTAACTGATACAACCAGTGACTCACTTTTGTCCAATCAGATAATTTTTCAGTCATGACATCTCACTTCAAACATTTTTCTCCTGGTTCTGATGGATAATTCAGGAGAAATTCTTATGAAATTAGATTTATATTCTATTATTACAGAGAGGCAGGTACCTTTCCACTGATCAGTAAAAAAAAAAAAAAAAAAAAATTAAAAATTAAGAGAATTGCTTCCTAAACAAAGGTTTAACAAAATTTAACAAAGTATTTCAAGCCTTATTTTCTCTAGTAGACTGTTTCCTGGAAGGCAGGAACAATGTCCTGTGGCTCGGGTCTTTCTCAGAGAGCAAGGCACAGATGGCATAAAGCTTAGAAGCATGGGCTCTAGATTCAGAAATACCTAAGTTCAAATCTTGACTTTGCCTGCCAATTATAAGAACTCAGGCAAGTTACTTGTCCTCTCTGTGACTCATTTTTCTCATCTGTAAAATAGGGATAATGAAAGTACTCACCACATAGATTGCATAGAACTACATTCAACAATCTATGTAAGCACTTAGAAGAATATTAGGCACAAGCATTCAAAAGTATTAGCACTTATTATTACACAGGGCAGGGCACGTAGTAGGTACTCTATAAAGACTTTTCCATTTAACTTAAGTCAAATTGGGGATTTGGGCTCTAGAAGAACCAGGAAGCAAAATTTCCAGGTTCTAGATTTAGACAAAGTTCAATTCTTTGGGAGAGTGTGAGGACATTAGAGACTAAAGAAGTGTTAGCTCTCCTCATTCAGAAATTTACCTCTGTGTTAACACCTGACCCTAGGCTCCTGAGTAGATCTTGATTCGCAGCCATAGCAGAGTTACTGAAGCCCATGGGACCTTCAAGGTTCAGTGCTACTCTCATAGTAACTAGTTCCTAAAGATGCTCTCCTCTTGAACCAATGAACCACACCTCCTAGTACTCAGTGCACCAAAATGATGGCATGTGACTTCCAAGGCTTCAGTCTTAGCTTCTGGAATGCTTGCACTGGATGAAACCAGACACCATGTAAGAAGTCCAACTAGCTTGAGTCCGCCATGCTACGAGGAAGCTCAACTAGCCACATGGAGAGGCTATGTAGTAGGAGAGATGCTCAACCAACCTCCAGCTGTTTGTAGCCATCTAGCTGAGATGAATAAAGAAGCCACCTTGGACATCCAGCCCAGGTGAGCCTTAGATGACTCCAGCATCAGTTGCCATTTGACTGTAACCCCAGGACAGACCTCAAGCCAGAACTACCCAGCTAAGCCCTACCAAATCCAAAGAACCATGAGAGATAATAATAAATAGTTGTTTTAAGCTGCTAGATTTTAGGGTGGTTGTTATACAATAATAAATAACTGGAAAAGTTCCCAAAACTTACCATGAATTCATACTGCCAGCTATTTTTCATTGATTCAAGCCACAAATTTTGGAAACAAATAAGTCAAAGTCCAGTTTTGGGTGCTGCGGGGAGTTCCCATGCAGGCAACATTTGAGAATCAGTGGCTTCAGGCTGGGCACTGTGCCAGGCACTTGCGCACATTTTACGTTATTTAAACTAGTAGTTATGAGCTTGGACTCTGCTATCGGACTGCCTGGGTTCCAATTCTGACTTTACCACTTACTAGCTGACGACTTTAAATAATTAGCTGAACCTCTGTTTGCTTCTATTCTTTCATCTATAAAATATGGAGGATAATAACACCAACCTCACAGGATTTTGTGACGATTAAACAAAATAATTCACAAAAACACTATGTGCCTGGCCACAAAGTAAGCATTTAGCAACTGGAAAATACTATCATAATTACTATTATATTTACAAACAGCTTCTGCCTTTGAAGAACCTAGAGATAAGATGTGGGCAGAATAACATTTAAAAGCAAGTATCCACAAGTGTTTTGAATGAATGAATGACTCCGCCACAAAGTAAAAAGTACCCCAGTAATGAGATAAAGTGGTGTGAGTACTCAAAGGTGGAAGAATTTCTTCTGGCTGAGATGCTCAGGGAAGGCTTCCTGGAGCAGGTAGCTTTTGAGCAGGCCAGTGGAGAGGATTCCAGCATCAGTGATAAGCTATTGACCCCTGCAGGTGATGAGGACAGCCATACAAACCCAGGCCATCAAGGGATCCACACATTGCCTTAGGCATGGAATGTTTGAAGGGATTTAAAGGGACATCATCCCCAGCCCCACCCTAGGCTCTGCGGGGAAATGGAAAGCACAGCCCCTTGGTCCTCCCGTGAGCCTCAGCCCCACTGTCTCTCTGGACTCAGACAGTCCTGGGTTCATATCATTTAGATCCCAGCTTCACCATCTTCCAGCTGTGCGACTCTGGGCAAAGCACCCCAATTTCTCCAGGTCACAGTTTCCAGGTCTGAAAAATGGAGTGAACACCCTGCCTGATTGTTCTGTAGGGACTGACTGAGCTATCGAGGTGAAAGCCCACGATGTAATAGATGTGCAACGAACATCAGAGATTATCAGAATGCCTCCTATTTCCCTGATTCTCCACTTTTGAACCCCAGCTCACACCTGGGAGCCAGCCTCCTGCTCCTGCCCTGGGGGCCTTGAGCACACCCTCCCTGATCTCCCTGTCCTGCCTGGCCAGTCCACTGCTTTGGGGCCCGCCTGACCGGGGGGCCCACTGCTTGCCTGCTGCCAGATGGGGCCTTGAGTGTTGAAATCCTTCCATTCTGCAAGGCCAGAAACTTGATTATGTTATTAATTAAAGCAAGATGCTGGGCCTGGGAGATTTATTTTCTTTTCCATATCTGTGGCTGTAAATGCCACTCAGGGAGCTCAAAGGCCCATGTCAGCCTGAATCAGGTTCCTGAACAGACGTTTTGTTCCCAGCTCCGTCTCCTCAGCCCCTCCTCCTCTGTGCCAGGAAGGGTGTGTTGTGATACCCGCCCCTCACCCCAATTTCCCTTGCTCTATTTGCACCGGGCGAAAGGGAGGGGGGATACCTGGGCAATGTGGCATGAGGAGAGAATTTTCCAAGAAAATTGTTTTAAGTTTCTGCCTCATCATTATAGGACTTTCACGTTTCTATTTTTAGCTGCACCAACGAGCCAGGCCCACATTCCCCTCATCTCCCCTGCCCCAACCTCTGTTTATACAAAGCACATGCTGAAATCATTATTTAAAAATCTCCAAACCCATAATTGCTCAGGTAGGTGAAGAATGTAGCCTTTATAGATGTTGCTTACAGAGGGGGTCGGTGTATTCCTGGGGAACTATGGCTCATTCATGTTTGCACCCCCTGCTTCTAGCCCGAGCTGAACCCCTGGAAGGCCCAGAAGAATCAAGTAACTTAGAGCAAGAAGAGTCATTGTCAATAACAGGGTCCAAGCACCACATTTTAGGAGCGGGAACAGAGACTTGTCCCAAGGTCCACAGGATATCGATGTCATTGCTGGGATCTGAATCAGACGTCCCAACTTCCACTGTGGCATTATTTATTCTACTCTGTTATGAAAATTCGTCTAAAGCTGGACTGCCTGAGTCCAGATCCCAGTTAGTAGATATAAGACATTGAGAAAGTTACTGAACCCCTCTGCACCTCAATTTCCTTATCTGTAGAATGGAGATTAAAGAAAAAAAATACCCACCTGATAAGACTGGTGTAAGGATGCAATGTGTGCCTGGAGGAAAGGAAGCCCTACGTTTGGGTTCTGATTTCCCCAGAAAGCAAAACTAAGCCATTAGCCACACCCTGAAGGTGTTTTTCCATACCTTGGGTCCCTCTTCTCTCTGTGCAGTCTGGACCGCAGAGTGTATTTCTCACAACTCTGCCCATCTAGGGAGGTTTCCCTTCACCATTTTCTTTTAGGGTCACCTGAGTCGGGCAGCAACAGTCCTTGTTGGGCCAGTACCGTACATTGTTTCAGCTCACCTGTGCACCAGGCCAAATTCTACTCTGTGTGATGCCCTGACCTGCCATAGGTCTGCCTAACACTGTCAAATTGATTAGATCATATTGTCTAAGAGGCGGAACAGCTTGCACCTAGAGCTGCATTATGACTTTCATGGGCATTAGGCATTCTCGCCTTTGTGGGCCCTTTCTTTGATTAAAAAAAACTAAACATGAAATAATTAAATTTTATGACTTGGCATAAAGATGGATAGGGTCTAGGCTGGATTCGTAATTACTATCATTATATTCATTTGTCTTTTGATTTTAAAATAAATTAAAACATTCTCGTGGGTCCCTAAAAGCACTGTGCCTAATGGATAGGCAGGCCCCACTTGCACCTCAGCCTGGGCCCACCGCGGAGCCCTCGGTTGCCCTGCACCCACTCAAAACTGGCGGCATTCTACGTCATCTAACAAATGAGTCAGAGCAGTATTAGCAAGTGTGATAAACCCCGCCTCCAAAATTCAAAGGAGCCCACCAGGTGTCATGTCTGTTTCTCAGTGGTAAGATGTGTTAGGTTCAACAATTTGAACCTACTTTAGGAAAGATGCACTAGCATTCCCCACACCACTAGGTCCCTATAAACTTCAACAATATGGCAGATCCCTGAACATTTGTGGAGTTTGCCTCCCACCCTATGGCCCATATATGTCTTTCCAGGGTCTCTAGGTATCTACTTCCTGCTCACTAGGTCCATTAGCATAATATCATCTGTACAGTGGGCCACTGAAATGTTCTGCGAATGCCAGGACCATCAAGGCCCCTGTGGACCATATCACGCGGAAAGCAGGTGAGCTAACGCAGCCCCAGTGTGAGACAGTGAGCGAGTGCTGCCATCTCTGCCGTGGGAAAGCAAATGGCTATTGATCTTCTTGACTGATGGCAACCGAGAAACATGCATTCGCCAGATTGATAGTCACATGCTAAGTTCCAGAGATTGTGTTGCTCTGCTCCAGTAAATAAATTGCATCCAGTACAGTGGCTGGGATTGGGGCTCCTGCTTGGTAAGTTTATGATATGCCATCATCCATCCAGATAAGTGAATTAAATAGGGATATGATGAGAATCACCACCCATGGACCCTGTATGTCTTTATTGATGGCACTAATCTCTGTAATTCCTCCCAAAATGCACTATTACTTCTGATTTACTGTACCGGCCAGGAGCGGCAGTAGGAGGGAATTTCAGGGGCTTCCATTGGCCAGCTCTTACCATATTGCCTTTTATTACTCCACAGGCCAGGGAACCAATGCAAGGGTTCTTCCAGCTGCCAAGTGTGTCTTTCCCAGGTGTGCACCAAGGACCTGGGGAATAACTTCAGAATAAGTCTGTAAACATATTCAACTCTCTGTGAAATGTACTTGGGCCCAAACTCCATTTATCACCTGGCTTCCATAAACCCCCACTCTAACTAAGGGAACAATAATGGCATTTCTAGTTCCTGATATCAGTGTCAGCTGAGACCACTTATCTAATAATACTCAGAAAGTCTGGGTGAGTCTGGAAAGCCCACTTTCCTAAGTACAGAGTTAGCCTGGCAAATGACCAGTTTTTTTGTTTTGTTTTGGTTTGGTTTTTTGTTATTGTTGTTGTTGTTGTTGTTGTTGTTTTAAGAAGAATCAAGGCCCTATTCCCACTGATATCAGGAAGGCCAATTCCACAGCAGCATCTTTCATCATCAACTCCAGCCTGTAGAGATAGTTGAGGTTGAGCTTCTCATTGGCACTGGTGCAACTGTCACCATTACAATTCTTACTGCCTTTGTCAGGGAGTATCCTCTGGACCCTGTTGGGGAACATAGTCGGCTGGTGGATTTTAGTAACATCACCCAATATAGTATTATAGTACACCCATTACTACTATCCCGAGTCTTCTGATCTCTTAATATTATGCCAAGGAAGTTCTGCATATACATTCTACTTGTTCTAGTCCATTATCACATCCAAGTTTCAAGGAGCCACCTCAATCCTCCTTCTCCATTAAAAAAGTTGGTTAAATCTGTTTTCCCACTCATCAATAGGGTTCTTGAGCTGTAAAGGAGTGAATTATTCTATTAACTGCTTCTCAAATATGGCATCTCACTCCTCCCAGGGCTATCCACATAGGACAGAGAAGGGAAAGTTGTAGTTCACACCTCTTGGGGTACCCCAGTACCAAGGATTCTCCTCATATTGTCTGTTATTTATCAGAGCCTTATCTGGACTGCACAGCTCTGTCCCACTCCCGACCCAGCCATCTGGTCCGGTTCTCCTGCCCTTTCATGCCTCCCCCACCACACACACACAATCCATTTTCCACCCAGCAGCCAGAGCATTGGGTGGAAATATACATTTTTTTAATATATTTTTAAAGTATAAATCAAACCATGCTTAAAACCCTCCAGTGGCTTTCCCCATTACAAAGAGATTTGGACCCCAAGTTTCTAAGTTATCCACCCTTGCTGACCTTAGCTCATGCCACTTGGAGCTGCCTCATTACATCCCAGGCCCACTGGCCTTTTTTTCATTCCTTGAACACTTCAAGTTCTTTCCTGTCTTGAGGCCTTGGCGTTTGCCTTTCTCTCTGACTGGAACGGGAAAACTTTTTCATTTGGTGCTCCATATGGCTGCCTCCTACATCATTCCAGTTTCAGCTCGCCTCAGAGAAGCCATCTCAGACCAAGTCTCTCTCTCTACACCCTATTACCCTGTCTATAGACCTCACAGCATTTTACCCTATTTAACATGAATGTGATTATTTATTTCTTTGTCAATTATTTACCCCCTAAAACACACACACACACACACACACACACACACACACACACACACACACACATTCTCAAACACACACACTAATATAAACTCCATAAAGAAGGGACTTTGTCCCTCTTGTTCACCATTATTCTTTGTGTACAGTAGGTGTTCAAGCAGATATTTATTGAGTAAATGAATGAATAGTGACTAAATCCTCAGATCACAGCACAGACATGTAAGAACTCAGTCAGCATTCAGTTCAAGGTATAGCTTCCCCGTCCCCGACCTCTGCGGCAGTCCAGACTTGAAGTACATGTGTCTCGGTTTGCCATGAGGGAATTAATTTAAAAGTTAATATCTTTCCTCTCCAAATCTGTGATTCACACCCAATATGACTTGAAGTAACTGATAGATTCAAAAGAAGAGTCAACCTGGGAAATCCTAGCCCGTAGTACCTGTAACTGTGGCCCAGAACAACTACTGCAGAGGGTAGGAGAAATCTTGAGGTTGAGCAGCACAGACCAAAGTATAAGAGCCAGGGTGGGAGAGCGCATGGACGTAGGATGGGTAGAGAGGAAGAGGAGGCCGCCTAGCATCATATACATCACCTCTGAGAACACCTGCCAAGGTTGCAGTTTCATTGTCCTTTGGTTCGTGTTTGTCTCCTCCATTAGACTGTCTCATGAAGGCAAGTGCCATGATGATTTGCTCACCAGGGTGTCCTCTTACATTAATGGTGCTCAAACTTTTCAGCCTCAGTACCCTTTTCTACTCTTAAAACTTGTCGAAGACCCCAAAGAGCTTTTGTTTATGCTGGTTAGATCTATAGATCCGAGTTTCTTCACTGGGGGCCATCTGGCTATGTCTGGAGACATTTCGAGCTGTCACAACTTATGAGTGGGCGGGAAGGAGAAGAGATATGGCATCTAATGGGTAAAGGCCAGAGTGCTGCTAACAGTCCACAGGGCACAGGACAGCCGGTGTGACAAAAAATAGCAGCCCAAAATGTCAACGATGTCAACGTTGGAAAACTTTTCTATAGATAGTTACCGTTTTAGAAATTAAAACTGAGAAAATTTTAAATTACTAGGTTATTTAAAATAATGAGAATAAATCCCTTACAAGTTAGCATAAATAAATTTTTAAATAACTATATTTTGTAAAACAAAACTGTTAGTGAAAAGAATGTGTTGCTCTATTTTGTAAATTTCTTTAATGTCTGGCTTAATAAAAGACAGCTGGATTTCCATATCTGTTTCTGCATTCAATCTGCTCCAATATGTTGTTTTTGTTGAAGTGTATAAAGAAAATCTGGCCTCACACAACATGTAGTTGGAAAGAGGGAGAGTTTTTAATAGTCTTTTCACATAACTATGCATATTCTTCTTTGTTACTACACCAAAACTCAACAATGGCGGTTTCTTAAAGATTAGTTACAATGTGGAATCTGAAACCACATCCATGAATTTTTTATATTCAGTTATTTTAAAATTCATTGGTGTGTCTTGAACTTTGAATGAATTTTTTATTCATGCATCATTTTGTGGATTGAATTGTATCGCAACCTCCCCTCCTCAAATTCATATGTTGAAGTACTATAATCCCCAGTAACTTCAGAATGCAGCCTTATTTGGAAATAAGGTCATTCAGATGTTATTAGTTAAGATGAAGTCATACTACAGTAGAGTGGACCCTAATCCAAAATGACTGAGGTCCTTATAAAAAGAGGAAATCTGGACACAGACACACAAAGAGAGATTGGCATATGAAGATGAAGGCAGACATTAGGTGATATGTCTACAAACCAAGGAATGCCAAAGATTGTCAACAAACCACCTAGGAGAGAGGTGTGAAACAAATTCTTCCTCACAGCTCTTGAAAGAAACCAACCCTGCCAACACCTTGATCCTGAACTTCTAGCTTCTAGAACTGTAAGAGAATAAATTTCTGTTGTTTAAGCCAATGTACCAGTTTGTGGCACTTTGTTAAGGCAACCCTAGGAAACTAATACATCACACGGTGGTCGTTTTGGACGTAGTGGCTTATTAAATTATGCAGGTCTGCCAAATGTGTCCATACTTCATTATACCAAAAATCACATTTGTAATACCATCACAGATCTCATCAGGAAAGCCTTTAAGTATTGAGAAGCTGTCAAGTTCATAGTGGCAAATACAAGTTTTCTGAAATTCTAATTTTCACTTGAAAGCTCAAATTTTGTCATTGACAGCAAATATTGTCAGTTGTTTTCCATGAAGTGACAGGCTCATTTTGTTCATAATCAAGAAAATATCTACCAGATACTCAAGTCTGAATAACCATAGCTTGTCAGTCATTCATTTAAGTAAATAGGGTGATCCATGAAAGAAGCAAGTAGTTCACTACTCAAATAATCAAACACACAGTGTTTTTTTCTCAAGGCAGCCACCATACTTCTGTATGCAGACTTCTGTATGTGTCTCCCCATTTCCTCACACAGAATACGAAAGAGATGAGTACTCAAGGATCAAGATTTAACAAAACTAATTTTGTTTTGTTCTGTTTTTACTGTAAAAACAGAATGAAGAATACAACAACCCTAGTACCTTGGGTACCAATGCCTTGATTCATAGTAAGATACCAGCAGTTTTACCCACTATTGCTTTTATACCCTCAGTGCCAATGACACCACAGTGAAAAAGGCAAATATCTGTGTGTTATTGTTAAAATCTCTTTGGCTTCACAGTGGTCTCAGAGACCCCACGAGGAGCCCATGGAACACACTTTGAGAATACTGCTCTACATCAAGCACAGCGGTAAGAGCTGGGCAAATCTTTGCTGAAAGAATGACTGTATGAATGAATGAATGAGTGAATGAAAAAAGTAAATAAAGGAGTAGAGAGAGAAGAAAGACCTAGTTTGCTTTTGCTCTTGGCTTTCAGTATCCTCTGAAAAACGCGGCCCTACAGAACTGGATTTTCAGCTGAAGACACCTAATAGAGGGGGCTCTGCAATGGGTTTACCCCAAGCCTGTGACACAATTATGCACATGAGTGTTCCTGTCAAGGTATATCTTTGGAAGGGCTCAGTAAGACACGTCTTAAGAGCACACCACAATGTACCTCAGCTCAAAGAGCCCTGTGGTCTTGGTGGCATTATTGTGACAAAAAGCAGAATATAGAGGAAGATTGATTTAGCCTTCAATGTATGAGGAGAAATAGTCATTATCATTTACCATCTAGGTCTAATGAACAACTTTTAAATATTTTAAGTTCTTTTTTTCAAAAAAATTACAGCAATAAGAATAGCATGCAGAACAACTTTAATAGATATTCTAATAAGAATTTTAACATGGCAAACCTAAATTTTTATCTCATAATTTCCTGGTTTTGGAGGTACCTAAAATAGGCAATTCCCTCTGAATACAACAAACATCTCACCAATGTCATGTCATGCATGAGCCAGGAACACATTCATCTTGTAAATACTGATTTCACATTCAAAATACATCTTTACTGGATTCTAGCTTCTCATTGTTTCTAATTTCCCTTCTTGCACTTGCAAGTTCAAAATGCAATGCTTAAAGAATTTTTTGAAAGATTTGATGGCTCATAATTTTGTTGAAGAGAGGACGATCATCTTGTTTGCCCCATAACTGCAAAAGAATTATATTTTTAGGTTTATAAGCACCAACCAGAATGAGCATTTCAATGATGGATTTTTATTTCTACACTAGGTACTTCCCTTCAGTCACCTTTAATTGACTTTGTATTTGTCCACTTATGAACTATATCAACTAGATGTCAGTGCACGAGCATCACAAAAGATATAAGAAAGAATACTGTCACACATCTTTTTAGTAAAACAAGATAGTCCAGGTTCCTGTCCTTCCTGAGTGTATCATACTCCAGCATATCCTACCTTGGTCTGCTCATTTGCTTTCTAGAACTTGAGCACTCAAAGCCTGGTCTATGGACCAGCGACACTAGCCATGCCTGAGAGCTGTTAGAAACGCAGCATCTCAGCCCCCCGCATACCTGCTGAAGCAGAATCTGCACTTGGACATTCCAGGTGCAGCACCACTCCTGAGGGCCTGTCCGTGGGGGTGGTGGGTAGAAGGCCCACGTTGCTCACAGGGACGACGCAGAGTGCAGATACGGTGTCTCACATCCAACTCTGAGGAATG
>NW_006443568.1:10088457-10100026 GCF_000325575.1 Pteropus alecto | reverse complement strand
GATGCTGCCCAGCTGCAGTTTCATTTCATAGGAGGGGACACTTGCAAAACACCTATCCTTGGAGGTGGTTTATCTATGCTTATTTTTCAAATCAGATTGTGTCCCAGGACACTTCTGTCAGTTGGTTTAAAGGTATTTCAAAGGACTTCCCCACTCTACTCTTCCTGGTAAGAATAAAAACCATCAACCCAACAAACATGCATTCAGTGCCATCTGTGGGCCAGAGCCTGGGTCCTGGACTAAGAGTCCCTCTACCCACAGAAAGCCCTACCTGGAGACTGCACCCACAGTTCAAGCTTCCCCATGTAGCTCCACTCTCCCCGCTTCCCCAGCCTCTCCCTCTTTGAGGAAGGGGCAGATTTCTGTTCCCAAGTCAGGGGCCAAAGATGTGACTTGGGGTGAAAGGTGAAATCTGGTGCTTGAGGTCCCCTTCACTACAGAGCATTTTCTTCAAACATCCCTTGGATGGAGCAGAAGCCAGAGGAACACTTTTCTCGATGACCCCAAGGCCAAGAATCTCAGAGCAGAGAAAAGAAGATTGCTCTCTCCAGCTTGAAAAGAGAGCTAGCACTGATCCAGGGGATGAATTTCCTGAGTCCTGATCATCTGTGGCTCTTAATAGACTGTACTGAACCATACGTACCCCCATGTTCATGCTGAATGCATTGAATCCCACAGCTGAGAAGGACCATGGTGTCCTTGTCAAGGATCTGTTTTTCCCAACTGAGGCAGATGAGCAAAAAATAACCTGCCTGAGGCTATAAAGTGAGTACTATTTCCATGTTTCTGGGCTTCTAGCCTAGAGGCTTTCCCTGGAAGTCGCACTGCCCACCAGACTTGTAAGCGTTGAGGGTAACCTGCCTGTTCCTTGCCTGGCAGCCAGGGGATAGAGACTATTGGCCACAGGCCATGTGGGTCACCTGACTTGACCCCTTAGCTGCTTGCCTTGCAGAATGCCCTGTTTAATGCTTTATTCCTCCCAGTGTTTTATTATTGATTCAGCCCTTTGTTGCCGGTTCTGACCAAGTAAGCCCTGAGCGTTTGTATAATGTCAGCTTCATCAAAAATGCAGGAGTTGGGGTTTTACTTGTCTGCACGTTACCTAGACAGTTTAAGTCAATGATTGGTGGTTTCTGTAAGCCAAGGAGGGCGCTAGCAGCCCACAGACTGGCTTCTGGCTTCTCTGAAATGATGCTAGGTCCCCAAGCTCCAGATAGCCCATCTCTTGCAGATAGGATGTTGACTGAGGTGAAGAATTAGGAGTTTGGGAGTGATTTTTAAAAAATAAACACCAGCCACAAGTTTAGAAACAAAATCAGCAATGCATTATTATGCTGCTATCAAATACTACAGGTAAAAATCTAATGAGATGAAAAAATGTCTAGTCATCTCTTTATTAAAATAATGTTTATGAACACCTACTATGTGCTAAGCACTATATTATAGATGTAAATAAGGTGTACAAGTTTCTGCTTCTTATGGAGCTGAAATTCTATTTAAGAGACAAAATCAGCCTACAAAATAGAAATAATGAGTCAACATTTATTAAGTGCTTACTGTGTGTCAGGTACTGTTCTAAGCACTTTACATAGAGAATGATTCTATTATCAAGATTGTTTTTAAAAGCCTGTATGTATATCGGCCCATAGAAAAAAGACAGGAAGGATATACACCAAAACATTAACAGACATGAGCCCCAGATCCTAAGTTCATAGAGGACTTTTATTTTCTTCTTTTGCTTACCTAAATTATCTAAATTTTCTTTATGTCTAGAGCAATAGGGAGAAGAATTAAAAGGAGGAAAGGGCATGTTCTTGTGCCCCAATCTCAAAGAAATCAGGCAGAGAGCCTTCAACTGCTTCTCATTTGCTGCCTGATGTCTTCAGGCTCTGAGTATACTAGGCACTGGCTTGTGGACAGGGCTAAGGGAGAGCTGAAGCATCTGAAGACTGAGCCTTTGAAGTAGAATCCTATAATGCAATGTCCCCCAGATGGGCATGGTGAGCCTGGCTTCCTCCAGCCAGGTGTGCAGGTGCCAGGATCTGAATTCCCCTAGTGATGAAACTCCAACCTGGCCCCAGCAGCTGGGTTTGCTGGCCAGCCCTACTGGATCCCTGCCTTGGCCAGAGAAATAGACAATAGCTATGCCACTATCTAAAAGTCCTCAAGCCCTGAAGGCCCTGCTGGCTGCTCTCTAGCTCTGAAGGCTACCTGAGAGGCACCTTCAGGGGAATCGCCACCCAGGGTGATAATAATAACCATAAAAGCAAGAGGTTGCACCTTGGGAGCTCCAGCTCTGAGCTTTGGATCCACAGGGAAGCCCGATGCCAAGCACTTTACATTTCTTAATACATTTCATTATTATTATCATCCTCCTCATTTCACCAATAAAGGAACAGAAGCCTGGAGAAGTTACGTGACTAGCCCTCAGCCGGCAAGTGGTATCACTAGAATTAGAACCCATATCTCTTAGCACCATCGGTGCTACTTCTGCTGCCCACCTGCTTCCTAGGCACCCAATAAATATTCATTATTTGTCACTCAAGACTTGAGGGTCTTGGTAGTATTGGCCTTGACCCTGAATCCAAGTGCTCTTACCCAGGGCACAGAGGGATTCCCGATGGTATTGCTGAACAAAGCAGATGGGCAGCTTCTGAAGAAAGGCCGAACCTCTTGGCCTTTACCTGCGACATGGAGGGACACACTCAATGCCTTCAAACGGAGGATTGAGTGCTGGCCACATGACCTGGGGTGAGTCATTTCCCTTCTCTGAGACTCAGTTCAGCTACAAAATGGAGAGGAAAATCTGTCCTTTAAGGCCTTGTTGAGAGGAATAAGTGAAATAATGTGTCGAGCACAGTGCCAGGCTTAGGAGGTGCTCAGCAAAGGCGAGATCCTGGTCCCAACATTGTAAAGTCTGTGTGAGACAATGGGAAATAGGACCAAAATTCATCAAGTCTAAGTCAACATCCATCATAAAACACACTACACCATGAAGATATGTACCAATAAGAATGGAAAACACTGTTGAATAAACCATGACCCACCGCTTTCTTATCACTTAGAATTTCAATTTCATGCTTGGAGAAAGGGCTTTTTCAGCTTAGAAGTAGATTTTAATCACATATCTCTCTGTGCGTACTTAAAATGAAAACATAAAAAAGAAACAAAAATGGTAATAGTATCCCTAAAACTTCTTCCTATTCAGAGCCTGCATCTTCTGAATTCCTTTCAACCTGGAGTCCTTAGAGTTCAAGTTTTCCCACATAACATTGTGTTCTGGCCTTTACAAGCACCGATGATGTGGCATTTTCTAAAAGAATCCATGAAAGATATATAAGTCATGAGTGCTGGGCACCTAGGCTGTCTTCGCCAACATGCAGCACTAGCTCACTTTTGACCCCTTGTGGGCAATGTTGCTAAATATGTAGGACTTGCCATCTGCCCACCTCTCTCCCCAGCCATTTGGTTCCTAATTTCTCCTGGATTTTCTACCAAGCCACTTGCTCTTGTTCTGCAAGTCTTGACACTGAAGCTTTCAGTGTTTGCCCAGACAATGGCAACTGCAAGGTATCATCAATCATAAGATGCATTTAAATTCCAGAGATGTAATATGTGAAAATGTTTGCTTTCTAGGATGGATGGTTTTGGTAATAACATTTCTTAAGGCACTGCTATGAACCTGGCCCCATGCTAGGTGCTCTGACATGCATCTTTCCTTAGTACCACATCTCCTTCGTTTGAGTTTACTATCGTTATCGCTCCTTTATAGATGAAGACGCTGAAACTCAGAGAGGTAAAGCAATTTTCCAAGATTACACAACTAATAAGTGGCACAGTCAGGACTTGAATTCTGGTCTCTTGTCGCAACAGCAGAGACAGATCTCCTTCTGGGTATTTCCTCCAAGCTGGCTTTGGAGCCCAATGGGTTCATGTAAAATTAAGTCAGCCCTGACCATGGGAAGCCTTTCCCATCTTTCGATTTCCTTACTTTAGAGGCTAATAACAATACTATTCTGTGCCAGGTACGGTCCTAGCCACTATATGTGTCCTAGCACACTCAGTGTTCCCAACTGCCTTATGCGGTGGGTTCTCTCATTAGCCCCATTTCACAGGTAAGGAAACTGAGATTCAGAGAGGTAATGCCACATACTCAGGGTCACAGAGCTGGGAAAGGGAGGAGCTGGGATTCAAACGCAGGCAATTTGGCCCTTGATCTCACTTGCTTAACCCACCCTATTCCCTCATCTCACCAAAGTAGCACAGGAAGCTCTCTGCCACCCGACCCCCCTCTCTCATCCCTCTATACCCCTGCCACCCTAAATCCTGTTGACTTTCCTAGGAGCCAGACCCCTCTCCTGCTGGGAGCAGGATCTGGGCTGTCAGTCTGGAGTCAGATGAATGGCCTTCCCCAGCCAGGCCTGGCTTCCAAGTTTTTTCACTCTGGACCCAAACATAACACAATCTAGCAGCCCTGGCTGTTCTTCAGAAAAAAGAAAAGAAAAATGTGAGGGGGGTGTAGAAAGAAATCTAATTAGAATCCCTCGGAGTCCCAGCTCTTCCTATTATTAAATTAGCCCCTTTGAAGTGGAACTCAGCTCATTATAATAATTTGAATGCCCAGGAATTGTCTTATATGATCCTGATCTGAGAAAAATTGCTTTCACAATTGCATTTATCCATGTCCTGCTCTCTCCCCATTGGGACAAAGGATGGCTGTGGATGCTAAATTATTCCTGCTTCAGAGAAGAGCTTGGAGAGGATCCAGGGGGATCCACTACCCTGTGGGCCAGAATTGCTGAGATGCAGTGTCGGAGACCCCACACAAATGTGAGGAAAGGGGCCACCCAGTTTTCCTACAAGATCACAGCCATAGGCCTAATTCAGAGGGTCACTCCAGAACAGCGAGGCTGGTGGGGAAATTTAGAAGGTCTCAGCCAAATGCTTCACATGGTAAATGGCCCAGAAGAGGGATCCTCAAATACAGACCTCACCCCAGGCCTGCATCAGAATCACCTGGCTTCTATTCCAGGGTCCCATCCCCAGAGATTCGGATTCTTCAGGTTCACAGAGGAGTCCCATAATGTAATTTAAAGCTTTCTGGCCAGGTCTGGTTCTCACTGGCCTGGTGCCACTGGGGATTCTCCTGTGGTACTTTACATCCGATGCCCATCTACCACCCCCAGATCTCATTACTGTTACAGTACCCCCGGACTGGCAAAACGCTAGGTCAACATGAGCGGCCGATTCCCTTTCTTTCCCTGGAGTCTTGGAGAACAGGACCCATTGCCACCAGTCCCCGAGTCCTTGGAGACTTCTTGTCTGATGCAGTGAGCTGCCTCCAGACACATGCATTTCACTGAGGATATTTTTGTGCCTTTTATTGAGGGCACAAACGGGAGGAAATGTTTGCTTCGAATGTTTTTTCTTAACATTTTTTAAAGAATTTGGGGGGCGGGGGACTCCGATGTCCGCCCATCTTTCCTGTCCTAGTTCAGTTCTCACCTGAGAAAGCCTTTGCTCCATTCCCCAGCCACACACTATGCTGTCCCTTTTCTGGCCTCCCACGGCTCTTATTCTCTAGACTGGCCCCCAGGCCGCCACTCGACCAGGTGTCCAGCTCCTTACTCCTTCTCACTCTACTTGATCTTTACACATTACACAGGTAATATGAAGATTCAGAGCCAGTCATTTGGTTTTATAAAGTATACTTGAATACAGTGAATGGAGCCCCAAAATGGATCTTCTCAAAAGCAAAGCCAGGCCAGGTTCTCAATCAAAAAAACTCAGATTGGTCATCCTTTTGGAGATCCCCTTGAGACAATGGAAGCTCAGAGACCAGGAACCATCATCCCCTCTTTAAAGATGAGGAGCCTGAGCCCCATGCAAGATCACATAGCCCAGAGTCCCCGCTCTTGTCCCCATCCTCCATCCATCCATAGAGGTGGCTTTTTCTTTCCTCCGAGGAAGCATATTAATGCCGGGGCGTTCTTTCCTCCTGAGCTACTATTTCCTGCCCAACGGACACATTCAAGGAGGTTCCACATGGCTCCTCTCTTCCTGCAGAAGCAGCTTTAACCGCTCCCCACCCCCAGGATAGCCCCAAAGAGAGTGACCTGGGTGAGGCTCTATTGTATCGGCCAATCATAAGAAAGAGCCACAATGTTCTTGAAGAGAATTGTGGTCAGAAAAGTGACTCAGTCTCAATGGTCCTTTTTACTCAATACTGTCTTCAAGTCACATCCGTTTGTTTTCCTGACCCAAGGGCAAGGTCTCCACAGCCTGGGACATAACAAGCTACCAACAGCGATGCTTTTCCAGTGACTGTTTATCATCTTACCTCCCACTTCCCAAGACCCTAAAAAGAACAAATCCGAATATCTGATTCCCCGAAAATGTTTTCACCAACAGCCATTAGTCTAACCCCGATGGAATAAATCCAACCCTCACATTAGCTTACAAAGAATATCCCTGCTGTGACATTACGGATGATGTCAAAAGCTGGCAAACCCAACCGCGTGTAGCAAAACAACCACAGAGTACAGCCTTACTGACTGCCCTGCTTCCTTCTGGTCTCTCATTCATCCTCTTAGTTAACATCTATCCACACTGCACTCTGCCGTAGGACACAAGTACTGCAGTGCCGGGACTCAGAATACTTCTTCCAGTCTTTGGGATCCCAGCCACTGATCTTTAACTATAGAGTTGGCAAATCGGGTTCAATCGCTTGCGACCTCACAACAACCCGAGCGCAGAATATCACATGAGCTTTGACACCGCAGAGGCCTGGATTCAAGTTCTGGCCCTGAGACTGTCCTATAATCTTTAAGCCTCAGTTCTATGTCTGTAAGATGGAAATGATAATGTCAGCAGGTTTACTGTAAGGATTTATTAAGATCGATCTGAAAAGACTTATCGCAGTGCTTGGCAGAGAGTAAATACAATGAATGTCAGGCATTTTATTATTATTATTATTATTATTATTATTATTATTATTATTATTGAAACAGAAGCTCAGAGAAGGAAAATGGTTTCCCAAGAAACAACAGACACATGAAGGGGTCCAGGAAACCAACACTTATCTCTCATTCTACATTCTGGGCCCTTGCTTTTCAATAGCTCTGCGTGATTCAGCAGTCAGAGTGAATTTGGGAACAAAAGCACCTAAGGAAGGGTCAGAGAAGATCAAATAGCTAAAGGCACAGAGGGCAGCACAAAGGTCCCAGGGGAGGAAGGAGCGCCCTGCTGATTCTTGCCACCACCTCTCCTTATGGATGTCAAGAAATCCAAATGCAAAAGAGTATTAAGAAAACAAAGATGGGGTGGGGGCTGTAGATAGAGAGGAGCCTCAGAGACTGAGGAAGAAAGCTGGGAAATTAAATGTCAAACATATCACAAATTTACATTCCCCTCAGTGCTCCCTAAGTCAGCTGGATACTCAGATCTGTATGCTCTCTGTATGGAGAAGTGGCTAACAACGGGGCAAAAGACTCAACCCTGCTGTCAACAGTCAGCCCCAGAGACACAGAGGCTCCCAAATTCCCGGTCTCTGATCTCTGCCTTGGAACCTTCTTGGGCCAAAATAAATGTGGGAACTCAATGGTGGAATCTTGGAGCTGGAAGAAAATCCAAGATGTCGCCCAATGTAGCCCAGTCCTTCCAGGCAAAACCACACCAAAACGGTCCCGACAGATGCTAATTAGATGAATGGTTTTAAATTAAATGATGGGGGATGGGCAGAGAGAAGGGTGCCAAGTATATCTGGAGCAGAAATACCATCCAGAGAAAATAGTGGTGAAAACCAGGAATTACTTACACACACACAAAGGAAGCTAGGACACAGGTAGGGGCTTGTTTCCCACCAAGGGGCTGAAAGCAAAGATGCAGTCTCACATAGCCAGTGAGAGCTTTGGCCTGGGCCCCTCAAGTCTCAGTGGGGCTGCTGGTCTCACCTCCCGTCCCCACGAGGGTTTATAAACAAGACAGCCCCACAGCTTCCCAGTCTTCCTGCTGGCGGCCTCACCTACCTCCTCTCCCCTCTCAACCTTCACAATGCTGTTTCCTCTGCCTAGAACACCATTCCCTCACCCCACTTCCTACCCCTGATCCCAGCTCACCAGCTCCTACCCTCCCTGGAGGTCTGGAGTTGGTCCTGGGAAGCCATTTACCATCCCCACCCCAAAAAGGCATGGGCTCCTGCTGCCAAGTGCCTGTTCCTTATGCCTTCCCACCACAGCCCAGGGCATGTCACCGCTGCCCCCCACAAGGCAGGAGACACCTAGCTGGCAGGGACTGTGGCCACCTTGTTACAGCTGTATCCCCTAGACTGATTCCTGAGCAGTTAACACTTCACAAATATTTAGTGGATAAAAGAAAAAATGAATGCTCATTTCCTGTAGCGTGAACCACCCTTCTATTTTTGAGGCTGAAATAATGAAAAGTGGGTATCTAATGTGCCCCTGAAGGTCTCTAAATATAATAAACAGACATTTATTAAATACTTCCATGTGCTATGCCCTGTGCTAGGTGCTTTACACTCCCTGTCTCATTTAAGTGCACACAAGCCCGCAAGCCAGGGGCTACTGTCATTATCCTACCTCCAGGGTGGAGAAATGAAGATCGGAGGGGTTGGGTTGACATCAAAGAACTTTGACCTGACTGTGGGCCTAGCTGGTCCTAGAGCCCAAGCAGTTGCTATGGCACCAACCTCTCCCTCTGAAACCCACCTCAGAAAGCCCCTGGTATGTAACTGAAACCCTGCCTGCGGCAAAGTCAGCCCATTTCCTCTTCTCACATCTCAAGCCCAGATGGGGTCTGACATTTATCTCAATCATGGAGCTGAAGCCCAACAGAGCCCTGCAACCTGGAAGCTCCCATGGACAAAAGGCAGGAAGAAGTGACTGCTGGCCTGAGGGGAGCTTGGTCCCCTGGGTTTGAAGGTGCTGTCTGGCCCTAGCTGCCACACACTTCGTTTCAGTCCGTAAAGCAGAAGTCTCAGAGACAGGGAAGGAAGCCATGGCAAGTGGACTGTTATCACGGGTTAGATGTCCTCCTATCTGAGGACAACAAGAACTAGCTAAGGCTGCTTCCTAATGCCACACTTGTCATTGAGTATTGTTTGAGTTCCTATAGCCTTCTGCCAGTGCCTGAGCTATGGCCCTGCCCTCACCTTGTGTGGCCAGGTACAAACACCTCGGCCACTTACCTAACCTCTCAAGTGCTCACTTCTCACATCTGTAAAATGAGATCTTTACTAGCACCTTTCCCATGGCTATCGAAAGGAGTATGTGTGTGTACATACTCATACAAATGAGTATAGATAATGCATGCGTGAGTGTGTAAATGCTTAGAACAATTCTTGGCATATAGTAAAGGCTTAATAAACATCACCTGTTCTTATTAATGTCAATATGATTATGGTAATATGCCAGGGTGGGACATCACTTGTAATGACAGGGGATAATGCCTTTTACAAAATCATGCCAATGTTCTCAATCACCACCAGTCTGTGAAAGAGCCTCCAGGAGACCTCCTTGGGGCATTTCTTAGAGACAGATTCCCAGGTCCCTCTCCTGGACTTTCTAACTTTGAGTCTCTGAGATGGAACCCAGGAACTAATATTCTTACAACTTGTCCGAATGACTACAATGGCCAGCCAAGTTTGGGACCCACTGGCCTAGACCAGCTATTTCTTGGGCAAATGGAGGAGTGAGCTCTGAGGCCATTTCAAAATGGGAAGGGGTCCCTTTCTCCCTCCTTCTTTCCTTCCTTCCTTCCTTCCTTCCTTCCTTCCTTCCTTCCTTCCTTCCTTCCTTCCTTCCTTCTTTCCCTTTATTCATCAGCATCTTGAACTGTTCTCTGCAGCAGTTTCTCCAGAAGAACTTCCAGCAGTCCTTCTTCCTGACCACATGAACCCTGAGAACTTCTCTCTACTAAATTTCCCTGAGCAGTTCATTTTCCTTCCTTATGGCAAATAAAGATTTGTTACAAATGTGACTCGTGTACACTGGATTGCAGGGGCCATGTCTGATGTATCTAACCTCTCTCTTTACAGCTGAAGAAGCTGAGGCCCAGAGAGGGTATGTGATTTGTCCAAAGTCACACAGCAAGCACCCAGAGTGAAAACTACAGCTCAAGTCTCTGGCCTCCTAGCCACTGTCTTTTTCCATTGTGACAGGCTCCTGTTCCAAACACCACAGGACCATTCATTTACACACCAATTATGAGAGTCTGAGTGACAGACCCAGAGACACCAGCAAGAATTCTCCTGATGGAAACAAGTATCAGATTACACGGCATTTAAGTTCCTATAGAGGTTGCAAATAACAAAAGAACTATGTCAATAGGCAGAGGGTACTGCTGATGAGAAATGTAAAATCGTACAGCCACTGTGGAAAACAGTTTGGCAGTTTCTTTAAAAACTGAACATGCAATTATCAGGCGACCCAGCATTTGTATGCCTGGGCATTTATCCCAGATAAATGAAACTTACATCCACACACACAAAAAAGCTGTACATCAATGTTTAGAAAATTTTATTTGTAACAACCCCAAACTAAAAACCATCCAGATGTCCTTTAATGGGTAAATGGTTAAACAAATTGTGGTATATCCATACCACAGAATACTACACAGCAACAAAAAGGGAACTATTGATACACACAACAACTCAGATTAATCTCCAGAGAATCATGCTGATGAAACAAGTCAATCACAAAAGTTTAAATACTGCATGATTCCATGTATATAATATTCTTAAAATGACACAACTATAGACATGGAGAACAGATTAGTGGTTAACAGGGGTTAAGGAGGAAATGGGGGCAGGAAGGAAGTGCATGTGGCTAGAAACGAGAGGCATGAGGCATCATTGTGGCCATAGAAATGTTCTGAATCTTGCCTGTCTCAATGTCAATATCCTGATCATAACACTGTACCATAGTTTTTTGCAAGATGTTACCACTGGGGGAAACTGGGTGAAAGGTAAAGGGGATCTCTCTGTATTATTTCTTACAACTACATGTTAATCTACAACTCATAATGAAAAGTTTAATTTAAAAGAAAACCACACCTGTGAGCCCTTTTCAAAGCACCCACAGGAGTTGGGAGACTAATTCAATGGGTTTAGGGTGGGGCCCAAGTGTGTTTTTATTGGCAGTCTCATAAGAGTTGAAAATCACACAATTAAATGATTTCTAAAGTCCCTTCACCTAAAAATTTAACATTTTCACGTGAAAATATATCATAATCCAAACATCTTATGGATTTTAAGGGGCTAGAGTGGCCCCTTGCAACACTCACAGACAAAACACACACACACACAACACACACACACACATACCATGTCTCCCCAGAAAAAAGGAAAATTAGCCCTGAAAGACAGAATCAGGAAATGAGGTGGGGTTCACCAGAGAGGGGGGCAATCACTCTTTTATGGTCGAAAGAGTTCCAATCCTGGGACTCTCAGCTGAGCACAGCTAATAGCCGTGGTGGCAGGGGTGGGATTAGAACCCGGCTTTCTGGCTCTGCCCTAGGCAGCTTGCTGAGCTTTGGGCAGCGCCACCCGCCC
>NW_006443568.1:10059356-10088417 GCF_000325575.1 Pteropus alecto | reverse complement strand
CCACCCCGCCCCACCCCTCATACATGTCAGAACAGTTGGAAATGGTTCTAATTATAAGCAGGAAGTTTTTAAGCCAGTGGTGGAAAGGAATGCCAATTCATGTAATAGCCGTTACCGCGCACAATAACCCCCCCACCAAGTGTTCTTGGCCCAGTTTTTGAGGGTGACAAATGGTGTCCCCACCAGCACAGATGGGCGTCTTTATCACACAGGCGAGAAACCCCAAGTCTCTGGAGAAGAACAATAGCGGGAAAGGTCTTGGGGAGGACAGTGGTTCTCTGTGTCCCTGGGAGACTGGATAGCTGGGCAGGGGAAGCGGAGGTCGGGGGGGTGTCCTTCCCCCTTCATAATTAGCCAACTAATTATTTTCTTCTCAATGCTAATGGATCACCGAAGACTCTTTCAGGGAGAGGAGCAATCAGAGACGTGTCACTGCTTGGGCGCCCTCCACCTCCCACTCCCTCCATTCTCACTGCCACCCTGGGCACAGAGCTGCAAGCTTGTGCTCCGGAGCCAGCTAACTTCACAGCTAACTGCTGAACAAAGAGGCGGGAGGCTCCAGACAGGAAGCTGCAGCACCAAACTGAGAGAGGTTTTAATTCTTCCTCCTAGGGTGGCCGGCTCAGCCAGAGCAGCAGCCCAACCACAGGGTACTGCTTCAGATGCTACTATTTCCTTCTTCCTGGTGTGTCCAACAGCTCTCTCAATTGCCAGCAGCAGTGTTATGCATCACTGCAGGAGGTCTGGAAACAGGCATCTTTACCTACAAGTGACCAGCTGCCTGACTCTCAAGCAAGTCACTGCGCCTCTTTGAGCCTTCCAGATTTTCTGTCTCCATAGAACATTTCCTCACAGTTATTCAGGGTACTAGAGGAAGAACTACCCAGTGCCTGGGCACAGAGTGGGCACTTCACAAATGGCAGCCACAGAGGTGATGGAGATGGTGGACTTCCAACCTCCCAGACCTCACAAGCTTCTTGGTAGGTTCTCTGTGCAGCTCAGCTCTTCACAATGTGGACCTCAAAAGGTTTGAAGTACCCAATAGCCATTCACTATCATGTTATCAAAGAATACACGAGGAATATGGGGAAAGTCTTCCAAAGACTCCCGAGTGATGAGCACAGAGTAGCAAACTATAAATGCAGCGGGATACCAGTATGGTCACAGACAGAAGATAGACTGGAGTGAAATCCACCAAAACATTAACAACGTCTTTCCCTGGGGTTTTTGTTTGTTTGGTTGTTGTTTTTTGATGGGAAGATGGGGGTGGGGGCGGAAAGGACCACAGGGGTGGTTTTTCCATCATTACAATTCTAACATATAAAAATTTCTACCATGAACATTTAAAACTCATAAAATACTATTCTATGTTTCTATGCTATATAAAATGTTTTCATATTATGTATAATATAGAAAAGCTACCTAACTTTAAAATATGTCGATAGAATTGTTTAGGACAAAAGAGCCAATTTACTATCATTCATGCACTGCTCTGGAATTGCTCTAGATGCTGGAGGTCAGGTATGGGGGAACAAGAGACCCCATTCTGACCCTCAGGAAGCTTGACAGTCTAGCGAAAAAGGAAATGAAGATGTTATTGAAGAAGCCCAGGCAAAACATTCTGGGAATCTCGCAGCACGATGATCATGGAGGGCCACCCAGAAGAGGTGCTATTCAGGCTGATTTGGGAAGAATGGATTGTAAGATTGAGACATGTGGTGCTATTTCACCTGACTGTACCCAAAACTGAGACACCAGTTGGGGCAGGAAAAGATAGGCCTCCTGCTCCCTAACTTTCTACCACCTGGACATGGCACAGAAAAGGGTCCCTCTCTGGGCATCTCACAGAATCATAGGACCATAGCATCCTCGAAGCATAAAGCTCACTTAGAGTTCATGGACATTGAGGCCCAGTGAGGGGAAAGGTTTTTCCACCAAGGTCTCTTGATTTTCTATCCAGGGAACCAGGTAGCCTCACATGTAAGGGCAGACTCAGCTTCTGATACCAATTATGCAGGATGCGTTTTTCAGAAGGAAATGACAACAGCAGCACCACAACCTGCTCTGGATGCTACTAATTCTTTCTTCCTGGTTGTCCTCCACATCTGCCAACAATGATATACTGTGATACAAATAGCTACTGAGGTCTGGTAAATGAACCTTCATCTACCTCAGTCCTGTACCTTGGAACTCTAGACTCTGATCATGAGTTGGCCTGACTTATCATCCAAATTCATCCCAAGAAAACTAACAATGGCTTCTACCTGCATCTCCCTCACACATGTGAGTGTCCCGTCCTCCACATCTGCCAACAATGATATACTGTGATACAAATAGCTACTGAGGTCTGGTAAATGAACCTTCATCTACCTCAGTCCTGTACCTTGGAACTCTAGACTCTGATCATGAGTTGGCCTGACTTATCATCCAAATTCATCCCAAGAAAACTAACAATGGCTTCTACCTGCATCTCCCTCACACATGTAAGAGAGTGTCCTCTCTCCCTAGCATACCCAACGGTGCCCTCTCTTGGCATAACCAAGAGCATAATGGTCAAGGCCAAAGCTTTGTAGCCAGACAAACCTGGGTTCAAGTCCCTGATCCACTTCTTTACTAGCTCTCTGACCTTGGATAAATTACATAATTTTTCTGTGCCTTCTTTTTCTAATCTATAAAATGACTGTACATAACCCACAGGGTTGTTATGAGGATTAGATTAAATAATGCACAAAAAGTGTTTAGCACTATACTATAAATTCAAGTCACTGGACTGTGAGTCTCAGGAGGACAGACTGGGGCTGAGTCTGCCTTGTTCACCCTGAATCCCCAGGACCTAACAGAGGCTTGATAAAATTTGATGAATAAATGATGAGTGAATGACTAAATATGCTAGCTCAAATTAAAGAGTCAATGTTATAATAACTATATCTGACAGTGTCCTCTACTTCCACATCCAAAAATAATAACATATTAAGAAGAGAAAACCACCCAGGAACTGATCTCACAGGTTTTCACTAAAAAATTGCTAACGGTGGAAAGCAGGGTCTCGTGCTTCTAGCAAAATGCAGTACTAAATACTCTTTAATTGAAACCCTCCAACCAAAAAACAACCAAATACACCAGCTAGGAAAAAAAACCTTTAATTCCATCAATTAACTCTCAAAACATAAGGCACATTCACATCAAAAACTAACTGAATACTTGTTAATGATGCTCTGAAGCTACACAAAGTACAAATCAAGGATAAAACCCAGAGCCCACCCTAGGCGGGGACTTTAAGAGAACATAAAACCAAGATTGCAAAAGTTACACATTGGTGTCAAAGTGAGCTAGAACAAAACTACCTTACTCTCTACTCCCTGGGGACTACAAAGCAAATTGCTTATACTCAACATTGACAATGAGTGGAAGGGGAAAAAAAACTCTCTCTCAGAATTTGTAGCTGCAAGCCAACTCTAATAAGAGGATTCGTAGCCTAAATTCACTCTACTTGGGTGGCCCAAAAATACCAAGCCAAGAATTTACTTTAAAGAAGTCTCAAGCCAGTAATGACCACAGACTCCTGGCAGAAGTCAGTGCAAATCTCCTCTGTAGGAATCACCTTCAACACAGTCTCAAAGATTACCCAAAGGTAAAACTCTGATATATGAGCTCATAGTCACAATTACAAAACACACAAGGAAACCAGGCATAATAAATAAGCATCAGTAGAAACAACAGGTAGTAGATTTAGACCCACAAAGACCTCAAACACTTGAATTATCAGACATAGAATTTAAAATATATTTAATTTTAACATATTTAATGACATTTTTTAAAAGGTATTGAAAAAATAAGAGTGAGTGTCTATAAAAGTGACTTTATGGATTTAAAAAAGAACTTCTAGAAATGAGAAATATAATGACTGAAATGTAAAACTCAGTAGATGAGTTTAACAGCAAATTAAACGCAGTTGAAAAAGAATGAAACAAATTATAGAGGTGAAAAATATCAGAGAGAGATTAAGATACATAGAGATTAGTGTGAAGCGTTGTAACTTACGCCTAATCATCGTTACAGAATGCAAAGGGAGAAAGAATGGGGCAGAGGCAATATTTGAAGAAATTGTGGTCATTGAGCCAGTCATTATATTCGAGAAATTTCTATAAACAATGAAAATAAATAGCCACAGATTTAAGATTTTAAAGAAGCCCAAGCATGGTAAATAAAGAGAAATTAACACCTAAGAGTGTTACAAGATTTAGCAAATAAAAATATGAGACTTTTACTTAAGGTCAAATTTCAGATAAACAAGAAATTTTTTTAGTATAAGTATGTTCCATGTACTATTTGGAACATACTTATACTAAAAATGTATTTGTCGTTTATCCGAAATTTAAATTAAACTGAGCATCTTATATTTTTTGGCAACTCTAACACCTAGACACATTATAATGAAACTGCAAAACACCAGAGAAAAAGAGAAATTTATAAAAGCAGCCAAAGAAAACAAATAGATGGTTTCTAAGTCAATGACAATTAGACTGACAGCTGACTTCTTAACAGCAACAGGACATGCCAAAAGTCAGTGGAATAATACCTTCCATGTGTTGGAAAAACATAACTAGACTTTATATAGAGAGAAAATATCCTTTAAAATGTGACTAAAATAAAGACATTCTCAAACAAAAACTAAACAAGTTTGTCATAAACAGATCCTCATTTTTTAAAATGCTAAAGGACTCCTTTAGGCACAAGAAAAGTAATCCCAGATGGGAGGTCACAGAAGCAAGAAAGAATGAAAAGCAAGGAAAATGGTGAATATATGGATAAATCTAAGCAACACAGATTTACCAAACCATTAATACCATGTGGGATTAAAAAATTAAAGTAGAGTTAAAATATGTCACAACAATAAAATTTGGAAGAGAGAGATGGAGTTTTAATTTTCCCTTGGAGAAAAAGGATAATGGCAACTAATCTTCAAATTTGGCTAAGTTGACAAATGTCATTGTTTCTAAAGTAATGACTAAAATAATAGCAATCAAATATATAACTTTCAAACAGATGATTAGGAGAAAATGAGAAAGATAATCAATCCCTCCAAAATGCCAAGGGGGCTAAAAAAACAAACAGAAAAGGCAAAAGAAATAGAAAACAAACAAACAAATAAAAATCCAAATTCAGTTCCTTGTAGTTCTAAGACTGAGAGCCCCTTTTCCTTTCTATCTGTCAGCTTAGGACCATTTTCCACATTCCTTGGCTCATAGCCCCTTCCTCCGTGTTCAAAACCAGCAGCAGCAGGTAAAGTCTCTCACACTTTGAATTTCTCCTTTTTTCTTCCATCTCATCTCTCTCTGACTTGGCCAATAAAGGTTCTCCACTTTAAGGACTTACGTGATTAGATTTGGCTCACCTGGAAAACCTAGGCTTCTCTTACCATTTTAAGATCCCTTAATCATATCTCCAAAGTCTCTTTTGCCATATTCACAGGTCCCAGAGATTAGAGAATGGACGTCTTATTTGGCCTAAAGAGGAATGTTCTGTAATTGTTCTGCACTTTTCAAAAATGTCGATGTCATAAAAGTTTTTTTTAAGGCTAGTGAATTGTTGTAGATTTGAGAAGAGTAAAGAAACAGGATAACTAAATGTATTTTAGTAGCACAATGTGCAATATTTGATTGAATTCTGGGCTTCGAACAGACAAAAACAACTATAAAGCTCATTATTGTGGTAATGGGAATATTTGAATATGGACTATATATTAGATAATATTATTTTATCAATGTTAAATTTCTCAAGTGTGATCATTGTATTGTGATTATGTAAGAGAATGTTCTTCTTGAAAAATATGTGCATAATGATTTCAAGGTAAAGTTGAAACCATTTTCACTAATTTACACTAAAATTATTCTGAAAAAAATGATGAGAGAGAGAACATAGATGTAGCAAATGTTAATATTTGATGAATATAGGTAAAAGATGAATAAGCATTCATTGCATTATTCTTACAACTTTTGGCAGATTAGAAATTTTTCAGAATCAAAAGTTGCGATAAAATTAATGCAAAGAGAAACAATATTAACAAAAAAAATCTGGCAAAACTAATAAAAAAAGAAATAAACAACAATAAATAATGAAAAAGAGGATGTAACTACAGATGCTGTGGGATTTAAAGAGCTAATAAGCAGATATTATAAACAATTACATGCTAAGAAATTTTAAAGCTAGTTGAATTGGACAAATTCTAGAAAAAAGTGACTCAGAAAGAAATAGAAACTCTGAATAATCCTAAAATTTTTAAAGAATTTTTCTTTCATAAAAATCTTCTCACTAAAAAAAGATCAACACAGCTGGTTTTATTGGCAAATATATAAAATAAATATTTTCAAGTTTATACAAACTACTCCAGGGTAATAAAAAATAAAGAACACTCCCAGACTCATCTCATTCTGCATAACCTCAATTCTAAAACCTACTAAGAACAGCATGAGAAAGAAAAATTACATGCCAGTCTCACTCATGAACACAGATGAAAAATCCTAAATAAAATACTAGCAAACCCAATCCAACAATGGGTAATTTAAAAAGGTATTAAGTACATCAGAACCATGTTGTATTTATTTCAGGACTTCAAGATTTGTGTAACATTAAAAATTACTTAATATGCCTTATTACGCCAACAGATTAAAGAAGAAAATTAATATGGTCACTTCATAATTCAGAAAAAGTCATTCGATATAATTCAATATTCATTCATGATTCTTTTTCAAAAGTTAGCAAACTATAAGAAAAAAATAAATCTTGCAATCTGTTAAAGAGTATCTGGGAGAGAGAAAATGAGAAAGAGAAGAAATAAATCTGCCTTACTTCAAACATTGTACTCAAGGGTGAAACATTGAAAGCATTTTCTTTAAGATCACAAACTGGAGAGGATCTTATTATCACCGTCTAATCTTCACTCTACTGGAGTTCCTGGCCAATGTATTTATGCAATAAATAGGAACAAAAGATATCCAAACTAGAATGCCAGTATCATATATAGAAATAAAAAATGTAATGCCGCCAATTATTAGAATTAATAAAAGAATATTAAGAATAATCACTGACTACATAATCAATCTCTAGGACTCAATTGCATTTCTAAATACCAGCAACAACATTTAAGAATGTAAGTTTAAAAATGCAGTATGATCAAAATTTACAATTAAAATTTTGCATCAAAAAATTAAAGTTAAAATTTTAATTAAATTTCTGGTTCTAAAATTCACATAAAATATATAAGGTACCCAAGACTAAATTGAACAAAAATTGTGCAAGGCCTTTGTAGAGAAAATAAAGTATATCTAAATAAATAGAGAGAAATACCATGGAAAGACAAAATAAAAATATATATATCAGTTTTCCCTCAACTGATCAAACCCTCAGTAGAATTCTTTTTATGGAACATACAGGCTGATTCTAAAATATACTCAGAAGTACAAAACACAAAGACACTTCAAAAGAAGAACAAAATGAGGGCATGGTTTTAAATACATCAAAAATTATTTTAAGGCTATTCATTACTAAGACGATGAATTATTGACATGGGAATAGACAAAATGATCGATGGAAAGAATAGAGAGCCTCAAAATAAACACATACATATACCAACATGAGTTATGACCAACTTGGCATTGTAGATCAATGAGAAAAGGATAGACTCTTTAATAATTGCTGCTGGGACACTTGGTTATACATATCGGAGAGGGAATGAAATTGAATCTTTACTCTACACCATACACTGAACTCAGTCCCAGGTAGATTAAAGACATAAAGAATAAGAATGGTAAATTTAATTACATTAAAATAAGAATTTCTTTCATCAAAGGTCATCATAAAGAGAGTGAGCAAACGAGCCACAAACTAGGAAAAGATATTTGCCATCCATAGGCAAAATAAAGAACTTCTACAAATCAAGAAGTAAAAGACAAACCAATTCAATAGACAAAAGATTTAAAGCAAGCGCTTCGCAGAAGAGGAAACCAAATGAGTAATAAACATGCAAAAATATCCAACCTCATTAGTATTCATGAAATGCAAATAAAACTACAATGTGCTACCAAATTTGCAAACTCAAAAAGTCAAAACATATTAAGTATAATCAAAGATCGTGAGACAGTACGAAGTTGAACAAAGGTGGTCATAGGATACCTCTGCTTGATTCCTGATCTTAAAGAGAACACGTATGCACTGGTGGGAGTGGAAACTGGTATAAGCCCTTTGAATAACAATGCTGCTTATATGGAAAGTTGACAACGTGCCTTTTCTATGAAGCAGCAATCCCACTCCTAGGTACCTACTCTAAGAAACTCTTGTCCCTGGGCCACAGAAGATGGACAAAATGCTCATCGCAGCACCATTCATGATAGCAAGCTATGAAAACGACCAGAAAGTCGGTAGAACAGGTAAATAAACTGCAAGATAGCCATACAGCAAAGAAAATAAATGAATGACAACTACATGCAGCTACACAGCTGTAGCTCAGGAACGAAATGCAGAATACTAAAAGCAAAGTCACAAAAGAATGCAAGATTCCATTTTCATAAAGTTTGAAAATGCAAAAAGCAGACAATATTTATTCTCAGCAACACATTCATCTGGCCAAACCACCTCTGAGGAGTGAGGTTAGGGGAGAAGATTGAGCGGGTGACACACAGAGGACTTCAAAACTAATGGTATAGTTATTTATTTACTTATTTTTAACTGGGTGGTAGGTAATGGGAAGGGAGAAAGGAAGCAATGTTAGTTCATTAAATGAGAGTTCTGCAAGTCAGTCCTCATTGAAAGGAGGGAAGAGGGGTCACATGTTCCCTTCACTGAGAGTACTGGGAGAGAGAGATGAGGAAAATTAGGACAGACATGCAAAGCAGGTAAGAGAGATAGGACAGTCTGGGTCAATGGAAAGTGTAGAGGCAAGTTTGTGGGGAAGTGGGAAAAGGAAAAGTCAACATTAATTACCCATTAGGGTCTTTAATATCAACTCCATCCCTAATGATTCTGTGAGAGAGGTATTATACCCATTTTACAGATGAGGCAACTGACTGCTTTGCCGACTCTTCTTCCAGCTCTCAAATGCCCCAACGCTAAGAGATCTCTTCGATCTCTTTTCCACCTATCCTCATTTCTGGGTGATTTCACCCAATCCGCAGCTCTAAATGTCATCTGTCTACTGATGACCTTCACATTGATAGCCCTAACCAGAACTCTCCTGAGAACTACTGTCTGGTAGCCCTAGCAGCCTGCTCAATTTCTACACTTAGATGTCTAAGAGGCATTTCAAATCTAATGTGTCCAAATGAGAACATTTGCTTTTTCTCAGGATAAGAGAGGGCTTCTCTGAGTCTTCTCCATCTCAGCAAATGGCAGCATCCATGTATTCAGATCTCAGGTCAAAAGTCTTCAGCAATCCTTGATTCCTGTCTTCCTTCATGCTCCACACTTAATCCAGGAACAAATCCTGTGAGCTCTTCCTTCCACATAAATCTTGAATCCAGCTACTCCTCACCTTTCACCATATTCTCCATGATTGAAGGCCTCGTGACTTCTCACCTGGACATTTACACACAATGAATCTTTTAGTGTCCACTCTTAACCCTTTTCCATCTATTCTCCACCCAGCAACTGGCACAATCCCTTAGTGCATACTCCATCTGAATGGTGGTTACAAGGATATGTTGTTCACTTTGTAGAGATTCACTGAACTTCGAGCGTATTTGTGCACTGTTTTGTATGGATTTTATGCTTTAATAAAAAGTTCCTTTGAGTTTCCTCCTCCTCTTCCTCTCCCTCTTCCCTTCCCTTCCTTTCCCTTTCTGAACAACTTAGTTCAGAACAAGAGTCACTCAGTGAAGTGGAGCCAGGCAAGGGCAGACATGGAGAGCAACAACAGGTAAAGAGAGTAGCCTGGAGTGGTTCGGCAGAGCCGGAGTGGGATGAGGACATCCATCCACCTGAGGCAGCAACCCTGAACAGGTGTTGAAGCCCCAGCAAGGTGAGGGTGTCTGTCACACAGGGGTGGGGATGGGCTAGCACTGGAGTGTTAGACTCCGATTGAGTAAAGAGGGCATTTCCACAGAAGTGTGGCCAGGGACAAAGTGGTAGAGTGAGGAGGATGTCTCAGCAGCAGGGCAGTCCTGAGCAGAGGGAAATAAATAAAAATGTAATGAGATGCATGGGAGCACCTGCTACCACCTCCACCTGAAATAGCAGTCACACCTAAGTCCCAGATCTTGGTTTCTAAATACAAATACATTCCCCACTAAAAAGAACCAGAGATCCTTGGAGAAATGACCTGTTCAGGGCTGAGGCAGGAAAAGTATAAGATAAGCCTGGAACATCTTGATGTGCCAGCAAGTGGAAACACTCAAAGATAGATGAAGGCATGTTATAGGGACAGAGAGTAGCCTGAAAAGGCTCCCACTGGCTAAATCAGAAGCAAGTTGAGTATCAAAATAAATAACATCATTAAAATTACATCAACAGGCAGAAAAATCACATGATCTTATCAATAGATGCAGAGAAAGCATTTGACAAAATCCAACACTCAATCGTGATAAAAGCTCTCAACAAACTAGGAATAGAAAGAAACTCCCTCAATTTGATAAAGCACATCTATGGAAAAAAAAAAAAACTCACAGCCAATCAATGTACTATATACTTGAAACTAATAATAAAATTAAATTTAAAAAAAAAACAACCCACAGCTAACATCATACTTAATGGTGAGAAACTTTCCCACTAAGATCAGGTATAAGATATAACAACAGGTGTTCAACATCATCCTGGGAGTACTAGTTAATGCGATAAGACAGGAAGAGGAAATAAGAAGCATAAAGATGGGGAAGGAAGAAATGAAACTGTCTTTGTTCACAAACGACATGATTGTCTATGTAGAAAATCCAAAAGAATCAACAATCCAGACACAGGAAGATTATTCAACATTAAAGAGAAATGAGCTATCAAGCAAGCCATGGCCTCTCCTCCCTGGCCTGAGTTTCTAGAGGACATTTTCTGAGCTTTTCAATGCGTATGCAAGCTTGTAGGTATCACAAATGTGTCTGGCTATGTGTATGATAGCATTAATATTGACTGCCCTGCCCCTTGCTTTAAAATAAAAAAAATAAAAAAACTTTTATTTTGGAATAGTTTTATATTTACAGAAAAGTCACACACAAGGATAATACCAATAGTTCCTATGCACCCTTCATCCAGTTTCATTAACGTCTGACATTAGTATTTTTCATGCTACTGTTAACTAAACTCTACAGTTTATTCTAATTTCACTAGTTTTCCTATAATGTCTATTTCCTGTTCTGGCTTGCCATCCAGGAAACCACATGTTGTAAAGTTATCATGTCTCCTTGGCCTCCTCCAGTCTGTGACAATTACGTAGACTTCTTTGTTTTTGATGACCTGGATGGTCTTGAGGAGTACTAGTGAGGTCAGGGAGGGGAGCACACTGCATAGCTTTTTATACCTTTTGAATTCCGAATATAAATGGTTAAAAATCAAAAATTGGAACGAGATAGAGAAGATTAGCATGGCTCCCATGTAAGGATGGAGGGCAAATTTGTGAAGGGTTCCATAGTTTTTAGTGTTTAATGGATATAGAGTTTTAGTTTTGCAAAAGAATTAGTGTATAACAATATCAATAGCATACACTTAAAAATGGTTAAGGTGACAAATTTAATGTTATGTGTTTTTTACCACAATAAAAAAAAAAAAGAATGCTCTGAAGCAAAAGTAACAAAATGTTGCTCTCTGTTCAGAGATGGGTACCCCGTTCATCTGAATAATTATGTTCTGTAATTTTCTACATATTAGAAAAATTAAAATCTCAGGCAAAGGATTCCATATGCGCAAAGGCCCTGAGGCAGGATGAAACATAGCCAGTGTGGGTCGGAGAGCAAGGAGCGAAGGACAAGGTGGCACAGGATGAGAGAAGTAGGTGGGGACTTGATTATAGGGCCACAGAAGACAACGCCCTTCCCACACATTCCAGACACTCCCACCCCTACCAGCCCCTAAGCCGTTCCTTCCCCAGGCACTAACAGGGCTTCTGAGTTGACTCCCAAATCACCAGTGCCAGTGGCTGCCCAGGCCCTGCTAAGCCCCTCCCACCCCTACCAGCCCCTAAGCCGTTCCTTCCCCAGGCACTAACAGGGCTTCTGAGTTGACTCCCAAATCACCAGTGCCAGTGGCTGCCCAGGCCCTGCTATATCCTGAAGATGACAAGCTCATTGTTCCCCTTCTCCTGAAGGCGGCTTTTCCCACAAGAGGCAGTTCCGAGCTGACAGGTTTCTGTGGGTGGATGCCCCAGGGCAGGGTTCACAAAGACACCACTGTCTGGAGCACCCTCCTGGCCCAGTAGAGCAGGATCCGCACCTGATCCTTCAGCCTCCACATCAAAGAGGAGAGATCAAAGCTCCTGCAGCTGCCCACAGCACACAGCCCAGCCCTGGTCCTGAGGTGGCTCTCTTGGGGCACATTTCACTCTTTGGAGGTGAGGAGGGAGGTGGAAGACAGACACTGGCGGTAGCTGGTAGGCGCTCATTGGACACCATCAGGAGAAGCAGCAAGCGTGGGGCAGCAGCAACTCCCATGTGCACCGCACTGCACAGTGCACAGCGCACCACAAGGAAGGCAGGGCAGGTATTGGTATGCCTGTGACAGGTAAGGAAATGGAATCAGGGTGTGTCGAGGTCACACAGCTGGCCAGAGGGCCCAGACCCTCAAACTCCCTGTCTTGTGCTCCTCCCAGAAGCACAAGGAGGCTTCCACCCTAGGAGTGGCAGTCTGGCTAATGAAGACACCGGGGCCCAGGCCTCCCAGATACACCAATTAGTAGCTGGAAACTTTGGGCATATGGTGGTCTCCTGACCTTGACCTCCCAAGGGTGCCTAGTACAGTGTCTAGCACATTCAACAGACAGCAGCTCTTCTTACTGTGATGCCCTAGAAACAACAAACAGAGAGCTGTTACTTAATAGCCAGCACCTACGCCCAGCGGCATTGCACAGGCTGGCACAGGCTGAGGAAGGGTGAGGGCAGAGCACCCCTATGTAGGCCCAGCTGTGGCAACTGGGCTAGGCCCCCAGGCCCACCCCAGGCCCACTAGGTTCGCTGTGATTAAATGCAATCAGAGCCACAGAGGCGGCTGTGGGAGGTGAGAGACACTGATCATAATGCCCCTTGTTACTCTGGGTGAATCACTTTCTATCTGAGTCTCGTGCTTTGTTCATCAGCAAAATGAAGAACCTGGGCTTCATGAAATCGAAGGTCCCTTCCAAACTCAAGTCCTATGAATGTATTTTATTTCCAAATTCCTCCTAAAATAGATAGGTAAATAGAGATAGATAGATGTATGAGTGGATGAATGGATGGGATAGATGGATGAATGGATGGATGGATGGATGGATGGATGGATGGATGGATGGATGGATGGATGGGGTGGGTGGATGGATGGAAGGATGATAGATTTTTTAAAAAATTGGTTAGTAAATATCCTCTTTTAAGGCTGACCTCCAAAGAAAGGGACGAAAGGAAGGAAAGAAGGAAGGAAGGAAGGAAGGCAGGAAGGAAGGAAGGAAGGAAGGAAGGAAGAACGGAAGGAAGGGGAAGGAAGGAAGGAAGGAAGGGAAAGAAGGAATGGAGGGTAGAGCATAAGGAGGGAGGTCAGTTGGTTGTCATCTGGGGCATCCAGGGACCAGCTGCTGAAAGGTAAGACCTACAGGGCTTCCTGTGGGGCTGATGCTCCAGGAATCAGGTTAAGGCTCAGAGACTCGGAACTCACAAATGAATAGAGGCCCCAGAAGGAAAAGCTGTCTCTTGCCCGCTCCCCACCAGGGCAAGGCCCTCCCTGTGACTCTAAGAATCCAGTCTTGTTCTGTGTTTGGATTGGAATCTGTTAAAAGCCCCTCTTATTACAACCAGGCCTAAGGGATAGACAGTCGGGAGCTTTCTCACTAACCTAAGAGACTATTCAGCCTATAAGATGCAATATAAGACTAGTGAAATACAATATGATTTTAATGAATTAAATACTCTACAGATTAAAATGAATAGTGGAATATCTGCATGTCAGTATTTAACCTCTACTGTGAACCACCAACTTGAATATCTAACTCCTTCCTGGGCACCTAAGTAATAACAGGCATCTCAGACTTGTCTAAAACTCATCTCCCACAGCCTTTCCAGCTCAATGAGTGGCCGCTCTGTTCTTCCAGATAATGAGACTAAAACTTTGGAATCCTCCTTGGCCTTTTTTTTAGTCCCATTTATTAGCAAGTGCAATGGTTAATTTTATGTGTCAACTTGACCAGCTGCAGGGTGCCCAGATTAAACATTATTTCTGGGCGGGTATGTGAAGATGATTCCTCTCCAAAGTGGCTGGGCAGCATGCAATCTGTTGAGGGCCTGAATAGAATAAATGGCAGAGGAAGGAGGAATTTGTCTCTTTTTTCCTGCCTCTCTGTTTGGACTGGGATATCATATCTCATCTTCTCCTGCCCTCAGCCTGAGATTCACATCCTTGAATGCCCTGGTTCTCAGGCTTTCAAACTTGACCAAATTACAACACCAGCTTTCCTGGTGTCCAGTTTGCAGACAGCAGACCGTGGGAATTCTCAGCCTTCATAATCACATGAGCCAATTCCTCATAATAAATCTTTGTGTGTGTGTGTGTGTGTGTGTGTGAGAGAGAGAGAGAGAGAGACCTATTGGTTCTGTTTCTCTGAAGAACCCTTACTAATATAACAAGTCTGGCTGGTTTCACCTTTGCACAATAGCTAACACATATCAGACACGCTATGTGCCAGGCACTGTTCTAAACACTTTCCACATTAAGTCATTTAACCTTCACAGTACCTCTGTGAAGTAGGCACTCTTAATCCCATTTTACAAATGGAGACATACTGGGTGATTCCGCTCATATGAAGCACGAGAACAGACAAAACTAATCTATGGTGATACAAGTCAAAATAATGGTTACCTCTAAGAGGAGCCATTGACTGGAGAGGGCATGCGGGAGCCTTCTAGGGTGCTGGAAATATTTTATATCTTGATCTGAATAGTAGTTACGTGGATAAATATGCAAAAATGCATCGAGATGTGTGCACATCACAATGTGTATGTTTATATCTAAATTTTTTTTTTTTTTTAAATCAAAGCATCAAGAGGAAAAGAGGCCATGGGGCATTCACCCCATGGGCCTCTCTAATCAGGGGGTGGGAATTTTTTCCAAAGGCTCCAGCAGCTTTTCCCAAATGTCTCTTGGGCCAGAACTGGGTCACATGCGCACCCTCAGTACCCATCACCAGCCAATAGAGATAGAAGTGCCATGACTGGCCATGACCAATCATGATCCAGCCCCTGGAGCTAGACACTCTATTCCTGGAACAAAACAAGGGTTCAGTTACAAAAGAAGATAGGTGAGGGCAGTTGGGTGGGCAGCCAACAGTATCTGCCACAACTGCAGACAGCACCAAGGAGAAGTCAAAATCAATCCAGGCAGAGATCATAAAAGTAAAAAAATACTACTGCTCACTGGGCACTCCCACGAGCACGTGTTGTGCAAATCACTTACATGGGGTTCTCCTGCCTCTTAAAGATGGCAGCAAATGAAGAAGGATGCACAAAAATGATGAAGGGAAAAGGTCCAAAAATTATTGCCGGAAACCAGTTATATTCGGGGTTATAGGATAAAAAGGTGGGTGGATGGATGGATGGATGGATGGATGGATGGATGGATGGATGGATGGATGGATGGATTTAGCTTAAGGAATTGGCTCACACAATCGTCGGGGCGGACAAGTTCAAAATCTGTAGGCCAGCAGGCTGGGATTTTCCAACAGGCTGGAAACTCAGGCAGGAGTTGATGTGACAGACCTGGGGCAGAATTTCTTGTCTGGGAAACCTCAGTTTTTGCCCTTAAGGCTTTCAATTGATTGGATGATGCCCACGCACACCATCAAGGGTAATCTTTACCTAAAGGCAGCTGATTATCGATGTCAACCACATCTACGAAATCCCCTCACTGCAACATCTCGGTCAGCGTTTGATTAAATAACTGGGAACTCTAGCCTAGCCACGCTGACGCATAACACTGACGATCGACCTCACCTGTGCTTTCTTCACTCTCTCGCATCTTCCCAATCCTCCCCGCCACAACTCCCCGATCATCGATAATCTCCGTCCTTATCTGAGCTCAAATGGCCCCAGGATTAACCTCCAGACAGGGGTATTTCCATGGTCAAGGTCTCCAGGGGCCTCACCCAGTGGGGCTCCACATAAGGCTGGGAGCAGAACAAAAACAGAAAGGTGTTTTTGTCAGGAACCTGGAACAAGAGACCCAGACTTGGCCAAATCAGCCACAGAAACCTGAAAAAGAAAAGAAAAAACCTGCTCTCCAGATCAGCTGACCTTTCTCTGGGTTCTTGGTGTTTTCTGCTCCATGGATTCCTTTGTATTCGCTGTCTCTCATAAACATAATTCTGTGATACATACTGTAAATCTGCTTCATTTGAAATTCACAGCTAATGACCTATTCCCTCGCATTCAGGAAACAGAGTAAGGTTCCGGCTTTTAAGGGCCAGGAGTTTACTAGCCAGAATATGACAAGTATTACAAAGTATAGGCCTGCTCTAAAAGCACTTAAGAAACATTCTCCGACAGAAATTTAAAGAATATCTTCAAATAACATCATTTATCTGCCAAGAGGCCAAGAGGATGGGGAGTGATGGTGGGCAGAGAGTAAATGTGTATTTGATCAAATCCATACTTTCATCTCCCCAGGAGGGGGTAAATATTTACTAATCCTTCTCACTCTGGGAAGGTTTGTGTGTACACTTGCGTGAGCGAGGGGGGACCGTGCATGAGTGCAAGTGTGTGCAAGCACACATGTGCACCAAAGCCCCATCCCTTCCATCCACCGGTCCCCATGGCAGAAGCAAAACCAACTCTGCCATAATCTGAACTCTATGATCAAAGAGTAATTTAATAAAATGAGTATCCCTGTTTTCGGGTTGGCCCACTTAACTGAAATCCAAAGCCAGCTCTGGAGTAAATTGGGCTGTGGACAGATCGATTAGGTCCATCCGCACTTTCTCATTTTCAATAGAGTCAGGGCTTAACCAGGTTAATTTTTGTTAAACACATTACCCAGGTATTCTCCTCTTACCAGCCCAATGATTTTGTGTCGGGCCTGAAGGATTATAATTGCAATCCAGTGAGACGCCAACCAAACAGGGTGATTTACTGAGGGCCGTGTAGCAGGCCGGCCTCCTACCTGCCGGCCGCCCAGTGGGAACTTTCTTCCTTGAATCTTGTCATGGGCTGAGAGTCTGGAACAAGGTGTCGGTGAGAGGCTGTGCCTGGGCAGAACGAGATGCTGCTCCCCTTGGACACCCACTCTGTAAGCCTGGGGTGGGGTAACTAGGGCCTCTTTGTTCCAGAAACAGAAACTGGACAGCTGGGCTTCTGGGAACCGGCATGGGTGCTGCTGGCCCTTCTAAGTCATGCCCGTTCCCTAGGAGTGTGTGACACTCCCAACTGTTGTGCAGGAAACATTCTGGCCTGACTATCCAGTCTCCCCTGGACCTCAGGCCTCACCAGGACGAGCTTAGTGCCCCCACTTCAGGCCTCAGCCTTCTCTCCCCTCTGCTCTCTTTGGGCCCATTTTCTGCTGACTCTGAGATCGCCTCACCTGTGTCCTGAGCAACTCACCTTACATCTCCACATCCCAGCCCCCTCATCTGCTGACTAGGCATGACAAGGACTCCTGTTCACAAGCTTGCGAAGACAGACTAGGAAGCAACCCAGCCAGTGCCTGGCACATGGTGAGCCTTTTATAAATGTTGACCATAGTCATTTGTCTTAAGAGGGAAGCTGGAAAGGACAGACAATAACCAGTGCTGGCGAAGATGAGAGGAAATTGGAACCCGCGTCTATTACTGGTGGGAATGCAAAATGGTACAGCCAGTTTGGAAACCATTTGGCAGTTTCTTAAAGAGTTAAACGTGTATTTACCATGTGACTCAGCAATTTGTACTCCCACGTGTTTACTCAAGAGAAATGAAAGCATGAGGCCGCACAAAAACTCATACACGAATGTTCATAACAGCTTCATTTGTAATACCACAAAAATGGAAAAAACCCAGAAGTCTATCAACAGATAAATGGATAGACAAAGTGTGATATAGCCATACGACGAAATATTATTTAAAAATAAAAAAGAATGAAGAACCGATACCTGCTGTGACACAGATAATCCGCAAAACCATTATGCTGAGTGGAAGGAGCTAGACACACAAGACCACATAGTGTATGATCCCATACGCGTGACATGTCCAGGGGAGGCCAGTCTACAGAGACAGAAAGTAGATTAGTGGTCGCTTGGGGTCAAGAACGGGAACAAGGATTGACTGTCAATGGGCATTAGGGATTTTACTGAGGTGGCAAAATTGTTCTAAAACTCGACTGTGGTGAGTGTTGGTTGCACAACTCAGTACATTCACGAAAAAACAATGAACTGTATGCTTAAAATGAGTAAATTTTATGAAATATAAACTATGCCTCAGTAAGTTTGTTTAGAAAGAGAGAATGAGAGGGGCTGCAACCTGTCACTTATAAAGAAGTGCAACCTTAGTTGGATTTGGGTGGGTTGGTTGGTTGGTTGGTTAGTTTTGCCAAGGTAGATAACAAGCTCTCGTTGGGACTGAAACATGTGCCGTTGTATGAGATGCTGGTATAAACCGTCAGTGCAGCCCCTAGCATGGTGCCGGGAATGGTAGCAGACATCATCTAAAATGTGTTAGTGCTCTTTAATTGAAAAAGGTCTCCTAGAAGAGGAAAGGCTTGAGGGGGCTGGGGGTGGGGATACAAATGACCTTTTACAGTCACTACCTGCCCTCTGGATGTTCAGCACATGAAATACCTATAAAAATCCATTATCGGTGGGATCCGATTAGAAATTCAGTTTTGCATGCACAATTTATTGAACAATTTCCATGTGCATAAAAATCTGGGCCTTGGTTTCTTCATCTATAAAATGGGATGATAGTATCAGCCACCGCATAGGCTTAACGTAAGGATCACTGGAGTTAATATATGGAGAGTGTTTAGAGCAGGGCTGGGCCCACAGCAGGTGTCAGCTATGACCGTTACTTTGTAAACCAGGACCTTCTTCCCAGCTTAGCTTCCAGCCAGAGTGGCCTGGCTAATTGGCGGCTGACAGTCTAGCTGCTGCTGCTGACTCTCGGGCTGTGCACCTCGCCCCTTCAGTAAGCAGAGAACAGGGTGGGGCCTCTCTTGAACACCCCCACACCTGTCCTTTGCAGCAGCCCTTACTGCATCTGTGATGTCACTGCCCTCATGTGATTATCTAAGTCATGGGTCTCTCTCCCACTGGAATGCAAGCTTCATCGGGGTAGGGACCAGATCAGTTTCTGCTGACTGCTGTGTCCCCATCTGCCTGACACAAGCCCTAATGAGTTTGTAATAAATATTTATAGAAAGAGGGAAAAAGGAAAATGAAGAGGTGGAGGGAGGAAAGGAGGAAAGAGCCACTAGCACTGGCCAGAACAGCCCTCCCAAGATAAATGTTATTACCAAACAAACTTTCAACCCTAAACCCAGAGTCTTCCAGTCCAGTGCCAAGAAGTATTGGGGAAAATAAGAATTTTAATTATAATAGGGGGAATGACCCACAAATTGGTACCATGTCCCTCTACTTTTCGGCTTTCTGCAGTTCAGCAGAATTGGTGGGATTAAGAGCAAAGCAACTATAATAGCTTACACATACTACTCTGCATACTGCCAGGCCCCACTCTAAACACTTTACACATACTACCTAATCCTCACAACCCTTTGAGGCAGGTACTATTACTGTACCATTTTACAGATGAGTGGATTGAGGCTCAGAAGTTTTCACTAACTTGCCTGAGGCCACACAGCTAAGTGGCAGAACCAGGTTTGGACTCTCGTGGTTTGACTTTGGAATCTGTGTCTTTAGCTTGGACATGATGCTTCCAGAAGAGGGGAAAATGTTTAGGGAATCAATAAGTAGCATATTTTTTCCTAACAGTAAGAAGCTTGGGAACCCATCATAAGAAGAAACTGAAACACTAAAGCTGGTCTGATAAGGCTGGCGGGTCCTTCACAGACTCTGTCACTCATTCAATAGGCGTTTATTGAGCACCTAATCCTCTTTTTCCTCGTCTGTAAAGTGGAAATAAGAATAATAGAATATGCCTTGTCAGGTCAGGCCCTCAGAAAAGGCCCTGGACTCTGCAGGGGCTCAGCAAGTGTTTGTTGTACTGCTGTCAATTTGAGGCAGGCCCTGGAGGGGCTGTGAAAACAGAAAGCTGCAGAAGACAAGGGCTTTCCGCAAAGGAGCCCTCTGGCTAGTGGGGAAAGGAACAAAAAACCATCACGACCCACTCATTCTTTAGAAAATGAAAACGTGCTTTCTTGACCAAAATATTGGATCTTGGCTTTATTTATAGCATAAAATGTTATTTGAATTAACTCTGCACACACACACACACACACACACACACACACACACACACACACACCCCAAATGAGGGCATGTAAAACTAGTGACATCTGAATAAGGTCACCGAATTTTATCGATGTTAATTTTCAATGGATTGCAGCGTTAAACTCCCGATCGTGATATTGTACCCTTGGAGGAAACTGGTGAGGGATATGGGGTCTTTTGTTGTTATTTCCTACAACTCCATGCGAGTCTATAATTATCTCAAAATAAAAACTTGCTTTAAAAAAGCTCTCGGATCTTTCAAGAGCAGTCGATCTATCATGCACAATGTGGGACTTTTAGTTCCTCTAATACACACTCGTAAGTGCTATTATGTGTATCTACGTGAGATGAGGGATGTTAGCTAGACTTACAGTGGTCATCATTTCGTAACATGTGTCAGTCAAGTCATTACGCTGTGCACCTTAAGCTCATACAGCTCTGTACGCCAGTTATAGCTCAATAAAACTGAAAAGGAACATCTAGTTTGCCTGGAAATGATAGTAACGACGGCACCATTATTAGGTGCCAGGCTTGCTTCATGTGCATCGTTTCCAGTTCTCACCAGAGAGCAGCGAGAAGGTATTTTTATTTTTTACTTTTTCATTTTTTCTTTTCTTTCTTTTTTTTTTCTTTTAAAGATGATGTTTTTTAAGCTCTGAATTCAAGTGAGAGCTAAAATTTTTTCAGAACATGGGAGAAATTATGGTGTGGCTTCGTGTCTGTTGAGAGGTTGCTGTCCAGTGAACACTGCAGGTAAGAGCCTGGGGAGCATGACATGCCACTTCTGTCCCTCTGTGCCCCCACCCTTCCAAAAAAAAACAACGGGTGACATATCACTAATATCTATTGGGGCCAGGAACCCCCAAAGTGTGATAGAAACTTGATATAAAGAGGGAGGGAGCTTGCTTCCTGGGAGCAGAGGCACCGGCAGGCACACGAACCCTCGGCTGTTTAGACCAGCCCCAGCATTCCAGTGGGACGGCTTCCCTACTGCTCTTGGAAAGGTCTAGGGAAGATTTATTTTCTCATGGAAAGCGGCACAAGGATGTCATTTTCATGTACCATGGTGAAGTAGCTACTGAAGGAATGTGCCATGCGCCAAAAGGTCTGGATGGAAACATTATAAATTTTTAGGCATAAGTGACATCATCGCACAATCTCTTGGTATAAAATATGGTTGGCTGCCCACCCTTCTTCCCTCTGCAAGCCAGGCTCACTGGCAGAAGGAAGCAGGACCTCAGGCACTCACCATGTTTCAGGAAGGCAGTAGAATATGCCATCTAATGAGAAAGTGACAAGAAGAAGATATATGAACACATTCTTAAGCCAAGGAGCCAATTCCAGCTGGTTCTCCATTTCTCACCTCCCTAAAAACAAGAAGAATAACTGTCTTCATCCCTCAACACGTACAAGCAGGGCAGAGAAGCATGGCGACTGAGCACAACAGTCAGGAGACGTGGTCTGGCCTTGGGTGACCCTGGGCAAGTCATCTATGCCTCAGTTTCCTCATGCATAAAACACAGAAGATAATAATTACACCTTGCTCCCTGGGCTGTTGTAAAGATTTAATGCAATGGGTTTCATGTGAGGATTTAACAGGTTTGGAGTTCTTAGCGGAGGTGCTTGGCACATGGGAAAGTGTCCACACAAGGTTTATATGTACTATATGCACCAGTCCAGGCTTCATGCTAAGTCTTGCCTTCACTATTTAGTTAAACCCTTACAACACTGCGTGAGGTAGGTTTATTTTTCCCAGTTTTACAGAGGAGGAAACTGAGGCCCAGGGAGGTGAAGTGGCTTTGGCCATGGTTCCACAGCCTCAAAGGCTGGTAGGCCCCTAAGGCTCACCCCCTGCGTGCACAACGCATTTATGCCATCTCCACGTCCCCTCCTCCAGGCAAGGGCCTTCTCTGAGCTCCTTTCCATTTCCTTACCTCCTTCCTGTCATAGAGGGTACTTGTTCTCCTGAGAACCGGTTCCATTAACACAAAAGCAGCTCTATTGTCTGTACCTTCCAGGCCAGAGCACTCCACGAGAGGTCTTTGCCTGTCGGCCTGCCCCCTGTCCTCCTGCTCCAGCCCAGTTCTGCATCTCTGCCCACAGAGGCAGCTCTGCTGTGCATTTTCTCTCCCATAACCCAGCTAGTAATTACTGCCCCAGTAAACGTGCTGCCAGCATTTCAGAACTAACCAGCAAATAAAAAGCTTTCGCTCTCAATCAGCCTCTTTGGGTCTCTCGGCCATGTGGGAGAGCTGCATTCCCTAACCTGTCAGCTTCACTTACGGAGGCAGACCCAGGAATGGAACCACTCACCGTCCACTGGCCACGCTGCGAAGGATGTATTTCATGGAGATCAGGAAGGGGGAAAGTGTATGCGAATGTGAGTGAATGTGTGTGAGCATGTGTGTATACTTAAGTATGTAAGTATGTGAGTGTGTGAGTATGTGTTAGTATATGTAAGTGTGTGAGAGCATTGTGTGTGAGCATATTTGAGTGTGTATGAGTATAGGAGTGAACGTGTGTGAGTATACAGGAGTGTGTGGGAGCATGTGTGAGTACGTGTGAGTGAATATGTGTGTTCTGAATATGTGAGTATATGGGAGTGTGTGTGATGTGACTGAATGTGTGTGAGTGAATGTGAGTATGTGAGAGCATGTGTGCGTGAGAATGTGTGTGTGGGCAAGTGAGTATGTATGAGTGAGTGTGTGAATGAATGTGTGCGAGTATATATGAGTGTATATGTCTGTGTTTCCCAGGGCCTCCTGGTGCTGTGTCCAGACGAATTTGAGCTGGGGGATATGCAAGGGACAGGCAGGGGCTCCTGCTACTACTTCCTGTTTCCAGGCGGATCCAGGACCACCTGAGCAACCCCAAACCTGAAAGCATCTTCTTTCCCACCTAAACAGTCAGAGAAGGGAGCAGATCATTGTCTTAATTTTGCAAACAGAGAAACCATCCCCAGTTTAGAGATGAAGAAACTAAAGCTCAGAGGAATTAAGCAACTAAACTTATACATACATCTGTGATTGTTTCTTTAAGATAAGATCATGAACATGCAATGGCTGGGCAGAAGGGTAGACAAAATGAAGGCTTCTAACACATCTTACCAATGGTCTTCCAGAAATCTGGTCCCAATGTGTGCTCCTACCAGCCAATTTCTCTCTTTGCTCAAAAATCTCAGTGCCAACTTTCTACAAGCCTGACTGCAGTGCCAAAGTCAATTCCTTTGCCAATCTGACAGATGTCTCAGGGGTCTCAAGAGACACCCTGGTGATCAGCCGACGTGTGCCAAGGCTCCCAGTTGGCAGACACATGTGGAAGATGCACCCCAACCTGTAAACACAAGTACATATGTGATAAGCTATTTCTGTTGAGTCCATTTAACAGGTTAGGGGCTAAGGCTCTTTCTGGAGCCTTTCTGACTCAGTTAAGAAAGCCAAAGTGACACGAGAATAAGCAGGTACTGACATAAACACCTGAAATCCTCGAGATAGTGAGTGTGAGGGTGAGGAGGGCCGAGGGATGGGATGGCCAGCGTTTTGATCCAGCAAGAGTAGGTTCTTGAGGTGGGAGGGGGCTGCTGCTTCCATCTAGTTCTACTTCACAAAATAACTCATCGAATTGAAAAACGAAGCAAGATGCTGCCTAGTTCCATTTCAGCAACTCCGAGAGAGCCTTTCGAGCTGGAGCAGCTCTGCAGAACATTTTCCAAACTCATTAGCCCTGCAAAAGTTCATTTGCTTGCACAATATTCCCTGGCCCTACTAACACTCTCTAAAATTGTTTCCCCTTTCATTTCATCCATCCCCCAGGATCTCCCCAACCTCTTCCTACATCAACTGGCAAAAAGAAGGCTCAAGCATTTGCTACCTACAGCAAAGAACTTGAACTTGAGCTTGGACTTGGTGTGAGAGGGAATGAACAGGGAACCACTTTGGGTTAGCAGAGTCTTTGCCCCTCACCCTCCACCGCCCCCAGCATGATTTTCATTACCTGGCTTCTGTTTTCTCTTAGATCCCATATCTGGGACCAGTTTCATATCTACAGCCCAGTGCCAGTACATGCTCTGCCTGGCTCTGTACCCCACCCACCTACATCCCAGGCCCCAGAGCAAACACAGCCAACAGCCGCCCAAAGAAGCCGCCTTGATTTACAGTCAAGTGTAAGCGCTGTAAATTCTATTTTATTTCCCCAGAAACACATGAAAAACTTGGCTCTTTCATTTGCTGACACAAATCTTTTTCTTTCTTCTTTTTCTTTTTTTCATTATTCCTCCCTCCCCAGTGCCCTTCTCCACCTCCCACCTCCTCCCTGTCACCAGTCCATAAATGAAAAGCTGCAGTTGTAGAGGCTGGGAGATCGGACAAACTGACTCATCTTGCAAATGATTTTCCTTCTGAATCTGCATCCCCTCGGAAGCACACATCTGTTATCACGCGTCGAGGGCAGGAGAAGGCATTCCCTGGCCCCTGGCTTGTGTCTGCTAGGCACCCAGAGGGACCGCCCGCTGCGAGGTTCCGCAGAGTAGAGCATCTGGAGCCCCTTCACCTGTCCAGAGGGGCTGGAGCATATAATGGGGTCTCTTGCAACCAGCCTGCCCACTGAATTTTCATCATCTCCCCACAAGCCATTCTTCCCAAACCCCACCGTGACCGAGTCAGGTATACTTGGTCACATGAAACAGGAAAGTCCCCCTGACTCCCTGTCCACACAGACTCACTGAGGACAATCCCACAATTGTCTAGAGCACTACGAGTCCTCAGAGCAAAGCCACGGGGCCGCAGAGTCCTCCAGAGGCAAGAAAGGCCCAATTTTTGTCCTGAGTCCTCTGCAAAAGTGCTGACCATGTAAGCAAGGTGTTTGTATTTGGAGTTTCTTGTGGGAAATGGGGATGTTTGGTAGTTTAATGTTGCTTTTGTGTGTGGGGACGGGGTCACCAACTGACCTGGAGGTATAGAAGCCTGATAGGGACATTTCGTACCTCACAGGGGGAACTCATCACCTTGACCCTTGTTGGCCAGCAGCTCCCAGGTCTGTGACCTATGGTCTGGCAGCATCAGCACTGTTCAGGGGCTGGGAGAAGGGCTGGGCAATGTCAGATCTGGGGAGAATCTTGAGTGTCCCCCACCCCACTCCACATCCTCCTCAGGTCTACAGGGAGACGAGCAATCTAATTAAAGAGTTCTGATTTGTAGTGTCTTGATTTGTAGTGTCTGCCAATTTCTGTGGTGTAAATATTCCCACCACAGCCAATATCAAGCTCCCAACATAAAGTCATTGAGCACAGCCTTGGGAAGAGGTGCACACATCATACAGTGTTTCCACCACACAGATGCCTCGAGAGCATAAATAATAGCAAAATGTATGGAAATAATTAGGAAGTGGTGAGTTCTGAGTACTTATTGTCCTTGTTTTAATATAATTTAATTGTAACTTTATATAATTTAATTTTTCATAAAATTCCAGAAGATTTAACAAGTGAATCTCACGATCCAGCACTAGCCAGCCCCAGCACACCACTGGGCAGAAGCTAAAGGATGTAACTGAAGGCAAAGTCCTGACACGTCTTGAAGTCCTGTAGTTGGATATGATGATCAAAGCAGGAGAGGAGAGGGTGACTGAAGCCACCTGTCAGACACAGATGGCAATGCAGATGGTGCTAAGGCGGGAGTCCCACGCTTTGCTATAACAAGGAACTAATCAGCTACTCCCTGGAGGCCTCAGCACCTGTAAATATTAAGTGAGGGGGCTTCAAGCTGTATGTATACTTCAGAAATGCTCTCATTCCTTGAGTAACTGGCCACAGACTCATAGAATCCAGGGCTGGAAGCCCAGTGGGTCCATAACGCATGCATGGCATCATTGGTGGCTCTTTGCTTGAAGACTTCCACCAACAGGGAACTCACTACCTCTCATCATTCACTCATCAAAGTTTTGCTGAGTATCCACTTTGTGCCAGGCACTGTGTTAGGTGTAACTAGACTGCATCGATTCCCCAACACCATGCAACTTAAAGTCTGCTCTGACTGTTACAAAATGACAGCAGGGGCCTTGGAGTAAAATCAACTGGGCCTTCTCTCGGCTCTGCATCATCCTAGCTCTGTGTGACCTTGGGAAACTACTCACCCTCTGAGCCTCAGTTTCCTCACTTATAAAATGGGACGGACAGCCTTTCTGCAAGATGATGTTTAAAATTGTCTGGTACAGGGCCTGACGCTGTACGTGTGTTCACGTGGGCTGTGATCTGCCCTCGCAAGCCACACAGAAAAAGTCCGATTCCTTCTGCACATGAGATTCCTCCAAAAAAAGTAGAAGCAGCAATAATCATAATAATCATCATAATAATAACAACGAACATAGGTTGAATTCTGGGCGTCATATACTGTTCTGAGGCTCTCTGTTTATTAATTCATTTAGTCCTTTCAACAACCATGGGAGATGTGTACTATCCTTATGTAAATAAAAAATGGAAGCCCAGAGAGGTTGAGTAACTTCTCCAAGTCACACAGCTAGTAAATCATGGCATCAGGGACTTGAGCAGGGGAAATATCCTCAAGCCCGACATCCTCACCTCCTGAGGTAATTTCAGGTATCACACCACCTTGATTTCCCCCAATTCCCACAGCCCCATAACTGAACTCACTGCTCCCGCCCGGGTCCCGCCACCCAGGACAGAAGGAGCAGAACTGGTGGTCCCACTCCATGGCTGCTCACCCCACCCGTGGTACCCAGCCCTCTCTGCCCTCTTGGACTCTCTCTGGGCCAAGGCAAAAAACGTTCTCATAAAGTTACTGTTTTTTCTTGGAAAATACTGTTCTTTAACCTGAGACGATGTCACTTTCCTATTTCACATGTCCTTCCTTTTATGATATGATTAGCCACAGTTTTAATATCCTCGACTGGCAAAATAAAAGGTTTGTTACCACAAGTGTTCCAAGATTAAAAGAGGCGAAATTTACCAATCCATGAAAGCCCAAAGGCTGGAGGACTTGGCTGCCCCGGGCAGCTGGACCCTCCCTGAAAGTCCCCTGGTGTCCTGATGCCCTGCCTCTCCCCTGGCACCACCCCTATGGGATGACATCTGCCCTTCCTATGTCTTCCTTTGAGGTGGCTCCCCCAGGAATTCACTCCCAAGCCTGAGCTTCTAAGCATTGACGTGGATGAAACAGGAGACACTCAGTATTGGTGGGATGGATTTTCTAAAGTTTACCAAGTGATTCTGATGAAACAGCTGAGTTTGGAGATTTCCTTCTAAGATGGCAAATGCTCCCATGCAAACTCCCAGTGGACACAAAAACTGCCCCCTTTCCTGATTTCTGATAAAATAGCCATCATGTATGGAAAAACTTACTCTGGGCAGGCACCATTCCAGGCACTTCGCATGAAGGAACTCGCTGAAGCCTCCCTTACAGCCCTGTGGTATAGAAATTATTGTCCCCATCAGACAGATGAGGAAACTGAGGCACAGACTGATTAAGTAGCACAGCCAGTGAGAGGCAGGGCTAGGGTTTAGAACCAGGCAGGGCAGCTCCACCCTCTACCCAGAGCTGCCCCCGGCATATCCCTGGGCTGTCGGGGGAGGGCGGCAGTGGCATTGTCCAGCAGTGTGATTTTTATCTTGACAAGTGACCCTTTCACAATTGCTATTTCCCCTCCATGGCCCAAAGCGGAAATGAGAAGGAGAGAAAAAGAAGGAGGGCGACAGCAGAGGCTGATGGATGGGCTGGGCCAGATCACACCTTGAAACCAAAAATCCATTCTCCTTTGTCTACACAAACAATGCATTCAAGAGGTGAACAGGAAGCAAAGGCAACCGAGCCCGCCCAGGGGAGAGCTTGGCACACCTCTGGGCCCCTCGGGCACCCTCCCGCCGGGGAGCCACTGGGGAAGGAGGAGCAGCAGGTACATGCATCGTCAGAAGGGTGAAATCTCAGAGGTGGGGAGCAGGCAGCATGACAACCATGGGGGACAGGCACCAGAGAGGTCCCCAGAGTGCCCCTGAAAGGCTGGTGCGAAGCCTTTCAGATCCCCACGTCCCCTCCCACCTGTGAATGACCATGAGAGAGTATCAGGAAAAACATTTCCTAGGTGGCCGCAAATCCCCTGAGGAACCCAGATCAGCACACCCTGAAACCAGCCTAAACTTCCCAGAACACAAGACTCAGGGACCTGGGCCATACCCTAGTCAGTCTACGGTGAAAGGTTGTCTGGGGTTGCAAGGCCTGATATGGAGGCAGAGCTAGCCTGCGGGACTTCCAAGAAGGACCCAGACACACGCAAAGTGTGACATCAGGCAGGTTGTCAACCCACCAGGGCCCAGCAGGTGTGTGCTTGATGAGTCGGTGTGATGATAATAATAATATCAATAAAAAGTTAACATTTATCCATCATGTACTATGGGCCAGCTACATACACAGATTATCTCATGTAATCCTCCCAACAACCATTTGATGTAGGCACTCTGTAAAAACCCCTATTTTACAGGGCCGAGGGTGGGGTGGA
>NW_006443568.1:10035446-10059321 GCF_000325575.1 Pteropus alecto | reverse complement strand
TCCGAACAAGTTCGTGGAATCTGGATGAAAAGCGAAGCCCCGCCCTCCGCCCATGACCCGCCCCTCAGGAACTCTAGGTACCCGTTTCCTTTGATACAATCAGTCTAAAGTTGTTCCAAATGGGCACAGCCACCCACGGGGGACGTGGAGACAGCCCAGGGGATGAAGCAGCGGGGAAAGGGCCTGTGGTGCGCAGTGGACGTCCGCTCCGCCCTGGTGGGAAAAAGTGGGCCCTGGAGTCAGGCTGACACTGAATCGGGGGCTCAGCCCCTGACCGGAAATGCTGAGGACAGGGAAACAGTGCATAGAAAGCCCAGCGCCTCAAGAAACATCAGCAGCCCTTGGGCTTATTACTGCATCACATGTTCTCATTCACGCCCACAAAGCATCACTCTTTCTGAGCCACCAATGGGGGCCTCTTTTGCCATTTTGGACGACTCAGCCTCCTCCAATGCTCCACCAGTCACCTGTGGCTCCAGGGGCCTGGGTCATAAATCCTCGGCACCTCCACGATGTCAGCCAGCCCCTGGGAAACCCTGCTGAATTTACGAGCTCCCAAGTCCACATTCACTAGTGAGGGAGGAAAAGGATCGTGTTGCCCATCAGGGACCTGGTGCTCAGAAGCCATAAACCACGCTGGTGACAGCCGTCTGACAGGCGAGGGCCCTCGCGGGTCATTTGCACTCTGCTTAATGGCCATGATGATGAGGCAGTCACTGTTTGAGAATCCCGCGCGGGCCACTACCAAAGCTTTAAATCTGTCACAGGGGTTAAGGGGAGGAGCGCCTCGTTTCATCTTCTTTTGGGGCACCTGACCCCAGCCCTTTTCTTTTTCTCTTGTTCCTTCTTGTTTGTTCTAACTTCGCCTGCAAGATGGCCACGGCCCTCCAAACACACATGTTGAATTCTGACTTGGGGGCACAGAGAAGTGCCATTCTATTTCCCAATCTTTCTTATTGTCTTTGAAACAATAGTTTGCTGTGTTCCAAAGCACACAGGCTCATCTTGGATGGAGCAAAGCGTTAGGGAATGAGGGGCTGAGGGGTGGGGGCAGTGTCTGAGGTCACTGCAGAGAGCTGGCCCTGGGCACTACTGATCTGGAGGCAACCAGGAGGAGGAAGTCAGGGTCCTTTGTGTCTGCATCTCCTGACCAGCACCATGTGGTCTGAGCCGCCACCCCCTTGACTCCTCTCTCCCTGGACCTCAACTCAAGCCCGTTAAATGGCCATTGAAAGGAAGAGCTGGGGCCAGTTCCTGTGTTGAGGCAAAAAGTGTCAGGGTTTAACCAGGCAGTAATCTCAAATTACCAAAAGCTGGTGCTCTTATTCCATCTAAGACGTGTATGCGTGTGTGTGTGTGTGTGTGGTGTGTGTGTGTGACAGAAACAGCAGAAAACGAGGGAGGCTAACAGGCGTTTTGTGTGTACTATCCATTGGCACAAGGAAAGAAAGATCTGGCATCTCTTGGCAGACTGTGAATACCCTTTAATTAAGTAATAAATTTGGAACCAGGGAAATGAGCATCAGTAAAGAAATGCTCTCAGTTTAATTACCCAATCATCTGTTTAACTCTGCCAGGACGCTTCTGTGCCACCATCGCCAAGTCGTGCCAGCACATGAGCACTCAGGACAGAGGCTGCCCAAGTGCACTTTCCAGTTTGGTTCCAGCTCTTTCCGTGTTGAGAGAGAAAGAAAGAAACAGGCCAAGAGAGACAGGGGCGGGGAGACAGCGTCGGCCCAGAGTAACAGCTATAATTCCATCAAAGGGCTCTGGTGACACTGTAAACCACTAGACATAGCCAGAGTGGTTTGTCACCAGAGCCCCAGTGGAATTGACTCAGAAGGCATTGTTGCAGATTTTTCCAAAATAAGGCCAAAATAAAGAGGCTGTGTGTGTTCGAAACACTGCTTTCCGTCATCTTGAGCCCCGCGTTGCTGTTAAGAGGCGAACCCCCACAGCATTGACCCCAAGCTCGACTCCGAGCCATTGCGGTGAGCAGAGCGGCCCCGCGACTCACTGTCTGCTCTTCCGCCTCGGACTCAGAGCCTGACCTAGGGCCAGACAGGGTCCCCAGGGGATAGGCTGGAAATTGGGAGCGAAGGCTTTAGGATTCTATTTCTGTGTCCTTGGCAGACCTAGAGCTTTGGGCCTAATCAGAGCTTGGGGTTCTAGGGTCAGCTCCATGGAAGCCGCTCATAAGCCCCTCCAAAGGCCAGGGGCCCAAGACGTTGGGAAGAACTGGCAGGGAGGGAGACTAATCCATGGGAAACTGAAGCCCAGACGCTCAGGCAGGAAAGGGCTCTGGTTTGGGTTCTGGAGCATTTCTAGAATCTAAGAGAAGAGCAAAGTGAGGAGGATTTGGGGCTCCAGAAAGGGTCCTTCATGTCACCGAAGTGCCCCAGGAGTGACCGAAGAGGTACTTCCATCAGGGATCCCAAACCTCCATCACTGTTTCCAGAATGTTTTCTTTATGTGGAGGAATATGTAGGAATATGTATTTCCGAAGGACTATGTATTGTGGAGGAATAAGTATTTCTCTCTGTGTAGGGGGTATGCTTATGGGATGGAGCAAATCTTTCCTGCTTCGGCCTCTGATTCCTAAAATCTGCTCTTGTCAACAGGTCTCGCTCACCAGACAGCCTCGTGATGTGTCAAGAGTAAATGAACCTGAAACAGCAGAAACGACTGCCTTCAACATCCTCTTGACTTTAAAAAGTAAGGCAAAGAAAGTATTTAGCAAAAAGGACATTTCAGGTTTGGCCAAATCCAGGGCTTTGGAAAAATATCTTGAGACATTTCATCAAACCAAGAGCAAAGCCAGTGGGGCCCGGCTCTGGTCACTACAAGTTATTTGCAGCTTGTTTCTTTCCAAAGCAATTATCTTCCAGGCTCTTCTGACCCAGCCTGATTCCTGCAGCTGTTATGCGCAAGTCCTCGCCTTCACAACCCAACAGGCATTTGGAGGCAGTTCTGGCAGGCCGCAGGAATGTAAGGGCCGCAGCTTCAGTCCCAGTCCCCAAGGACCCTGGCCTGCTCTCTGCATGCTCCAGAGGCATCTAGAACAGTGCCAGGGGGCACCAGGTACACCAGATGCTGCAAGTCAGCATTCTCCCAGGTGGGGCCCAGCCAGGCTGGCGAAGTCCTGCCCACTGGGAAGCCAATACTATGCGATACTCAAGCTCTGACAGACAGACAGGGACTCAGGACAGATGACAGGGGCACAGGAGGGTGATAAGATGAAGTCCGGGCCTCTGAGGAGGTCTCAACGCACAGGCAAAACTAAGAAGACTGATGACATGGTGATTGAGCACTTGGGCTTTTTCGCAGCCAGCAAACCGGGTCCAGATCCCAGCCCGCGGCTGTAGTGGTGACTGGGACCCAGCAGTGTAAACCTCTGAGCTTTTGCTTCCTTGTCTGTAGGGCAAGGATAACCGCCCCACTCACTCATTAAAGTCTGTGTACATTAAAAGAGCGCCTGTGAGGGATGGTTCCTCTCTGTACGTGGAATGAAACTTTAGGCACCTTCTTATATCTTCTCCATCTTTTTTAAGTTCCGAGAGCTTCTTACCCACTTTTAGACCATCCTCAGTTAGAATCGCATCCCACGTTGCCGTTCTCCTGTGGCTCATGCCATCTGCACAGACCTGCCCACCACGTAGACAATGACTGCAGCTCCCCAGTCACTCAAGGCCATCAGCTTCCATGTTCATCCTGCACCCACACAGGCTGGAGGTCGCCTGTTGGGGACAAGTTCTCCAGAGCCTTCTGAGAGGTCGAGTCAACAAGTAAATAAATCCTGGGGAACGTGTCCTCAGAACCTGCCTCCCCTCCAAGTAATGGGATTCTAAAGGCCATGTCGCCCACCTTTGTTCTCCAACAGTATGGCCAGATTGGGAAGGAGGGGGAGGATTTTCAGCCATGAAAGGGCCCAATTACCAATACCTTACACCATGTAAGCAATGACCTTATTCCACCCTCAGCCCCTAATGCAAAAAAGTAAGGGTGAGGGATGTTGAGACCGCCAGGGTAAGTGTTTCTCCAGGAGCACCCACACACTTTTTTCTTATTATTTCTGATTTGCACACCCGTCAACACCTCCCAAGACAACAAACAAAACACCAAGGAACTAAGAGCAATGTGCTCCCTGACACATTTATTTCCAGATGTCCTTGTATGAGTCTCTGCTCATTAAAGGGACGTTTTCCAGCTGCCAAAATCAGTCTCAGGATGGGGCTCACGAGCCTACTCCCGGACTGACGTGACTTGTTCTTCCACAGGCCGACGCTGAAAGGTAAGACCGAGAACAGGGGCTAACAAATTGCTCTGGCCCACAGAGCTTGTTTTTGTCTGATTTCCTTCCCCTCGCCCGACAATGGCAAGTTGCAGGTACATCTGTTCTGAATATCAGCCTCTTGCCTTTGATCCTCTGCCCCGTGTCTGTCCCGCAGCTGGGGACTGCCACGCCTCAGACGCAGCTTCTGGCTCCTCTCACTAAAGACCTCGATTTAACTTAATGGACTAAACAGGGAACCATTTCTATATGATTAATTAATTAGGGTCCTACTAGGAAGGATAATAATATAATAACTTAAATAAGACTGCAAGGCCTAGCTGCCAGTTTATAAAAAGAATACCAAGAATAGCACAATCACAAAGACATTCTAGACTGAGGGAGCATGGAGTAGTGGGCCCAGCCCTGACTAATGTCAGGCTTAGCTCAGGGGGTTCAAGTCTGAAGTTCAACTGTCTGACGTAATTGTTTCCTGCCTTCTCCAAGCTTTTCCTCCCTCAGATAGATCGAAGGATTGAGGTATATTTGTCAGGGCTGTTTAGAAATCCAATAGATGCAATGTATGAAAATTGACCAGGACAAAATAAACTTAAAATACATGGAAAATATTGCTCAGGAAATTCCAGCACAGTAACTGGTAGTAAGGATAGAAATAAATAGAAAGAGGTCTGTTGAACGTGGTCCATTCTGTTTTATTTGCAAACGTCTTATTTTTCACTGCACTTTAAATTGCACCCTTACTTCAAGTCTTTTGAAAGTAAGTAGATGAAAAACCCCAACGAGAATCATCTTAGTTGATTACAGATGGATAAACAGTTGTTCTCTACAGACGAGTAAATAACCGATAAGTAAAGGTGGTTCTAGTTAGCATGCTGTTGCCATTTGAGTTTTTGAGCATTAGCGTACTGGTTCATGGTCCAGAAGCCTCTCATTGCCCCTCCATGCCTCACCCAGACCTCTGTTCTCCCCTATACTGTTCCTTCAACCCTCGCCCCATCCCCCACACTCTTGGCCATATCACTACTATAGGTTTCTCACCTTGGTCCCTCAACTGTCCTATGGCTGGTGACCCAATCCCTCGAGGCCTTGCTAGATAACTCTTCATCTTATCCTAAACCTTTTTCTGTAAAGGACCAGATAGTAAACATTTTAGGCTTGGCAGGCCACACAGTCTTTCAACTCTGTCTTTGCAGCCTGAAAGCAGCCATAGAAAATATGCCAATGAGCGTGTTCCAATAAAACTTTTCAAAAAAAACAGGGGATAGGCCAGATTTGGCCCAAGAATCAAAATAGTTCTTAGGTGTTCGTGGATTATAACGGTTAATATATTGGATCTAGAGGCTCACATCCTCACTTCCTGACTGGCTGGGGCTTTTCATACTTCAACCCTAAGTCATGATCAATGGGGGACATTTTAGACACTGGGAAAATCCCGGTATAAAAGGTACTTGAGACATGGATGCCTTTTAGTATCTCTCGGACATGACACTTGTGCCTAAAGCCCACCACACCTCATCACCTGTAATGCTGGCTGGCATTTTCAGATTTCAGAAAGACCTCATGCTTGGCTATATCAAGCTATATCAGTGGCTCTCAAGCTTGAGAGGGCTCATTGAAACACAGGTTACTGGGCCTCACTCTCAGAGTTTCTGATTCAGTCTACGCTGGAGTCAGAGGGTTCACATTTCTAACAAATTCCCAGACAGTGATGATGATAATGATGTTGACCTGGGAACCATGCTTTGAGAACCACTGGCTACATGTTAAAAAACTAAAATTATACTGCCACCTAGTGGAATGTTCTTAGTAGTACCCTATGTCAACTCCCTTTGATTTTAAAGTGTACATCTTTTGTCATGGAGAATCAAATTCGTAAAGCCAATTTTTTCATTTGCATACTTGCAACTCCATAACTATATTCCAACATTCTTTAAAGAAATGAGGGTCACATTATTTACAATAACATGGCAACAATCTTAAATCAACTTAAACCAGAAACAGATTCTTTTCCACCAGGGGAAAAAACACTTTAAATATCTAAGTAGAATAAAACTGCTGCTGGGTTTGTTCTCTGGCCACTCTCCCATCGCCAGATGCACATACCTCTCTTGAAAGGCAAAATCCACACCCCAGCCCTCCAAGCCACTACTGATAAACCACTTCTACCTGATGTAACTGATGAAAGTCAGCAAACTGGCCAAAATGAGCCTGTTTCAGACTCTGGACTTTGTGATTTTGCACACACAGAACAGTAGCAATGGGAAAGGACTTTGGTAATAAGCAACTGCAAATATTTGCATTTCAACATACCAAAAATGCAATTACGCACCCCCACCTACCCATCCCAGCAAAGGGCCAGGGTCCCTAACTTCACCTGGCACAAAATAAAAGGATACTACAGTTGCCAATAGCAGATGACTTGGGATTCCATGCTTGGCAGGCTGCTGGATTTTTTGTCAGCATGGAGAAACACATTAGGGCCGTGCTACAAAGGATGGCGTGGTACCAGGAAAACGGAAATGACAGGGACCGGAACAGTATTTGATGCCAACAGTTTATATTTGATCTCCAGATGCAATGCAGCTGACAGCTAATTAGTTCAACTTAGATCTACACAGATCTCCCCCTTTCTCCACACATGCTGTGGGCATGCTAGTATGAAAATGTATCTGCCTGAGGTTGCGCTTTGATTAAGAACCTTCTGGAATGAACACACTTGGAACCCCTGAGAACTCCGGAGCCCCGGCATGTGGAACATCTGGTGGAACAGTCTTTCTCCCTCCTGCTTGGCCCACAAGCAGGTAATGCAGTGGCATTCATTAGTCAAGTGGCCGATTCCAGCCTAATAAAGCTGGAGTAAATTGTTCGGCTTCATGGTTCAGTATGCGAGGCCACTATTAACTGCAAACCTCAGTGGTCGAGAGCTACTGGATGTGAAGTCTGTGGCTACTAATGAAAAAGCAATTGTGGTACATTAGCTGGTGAGCTGTCTGGATGGAATAAGAAAGACACGCAGAGTGAGATGGGAGCCCTCGCTGACACAAGAGCTTAACTCAGTGAAACAGACACAGTTTCTCCGTTCTCCTTTGTGGCCAGACTCAAATGTTATAGCTTCTGGGGACAGCATGAGCATCAAGACCCTTTTCTCCTCTGGCCCAGAGGATCAGAGCTAACACTCATGGAGCCCTATTGTATGCCAGGCATTTTTAGAAGCACATGGAGTCTTCACAACAACCCTATGAAGCAGGTATTATTATTACCTTCATTTTGCAGATGAGAAATCTGAGAACGAAATTGATTGCCCCAGGTCAAATAGTGAATAGATAGAAAAGCTGGAATTTGATCCTAAAAGTCTTTCTCCAAAAGCCACGCACTTAACCACCACACCATAAAACTTCACGAGCTGAGTTTGATCTAAGCCATTTATGACAAACCAAACTTTGCTGACTGGTCTAGGAAAAGGTATGTGTGGCCTTCACTCTCCTGTAGTAGAATTACAGCTCAACCCTTACCATGACTTTATAGCAGACTAAGTGGACTTCCCTGGCCCCTGACTTTGGGCTTGACCTTGTGACTTGCTTTGGCCAATGGGATGTTTCACCACGTGATTCAAGCAAGAGCTTGAAATTTGGATGCATCGTTGATCTCCCCCCTTGTCCTAATGTGACCCAGAATGAGATTCATGGAACTGACCCAAACTGGACTGAAACCCAGAGCCAGGCCCAAGTGAACCCAGCCTTAATCAGCAAACCCTAGCCCACCCACTGATTAGTTACTGCACAGCAACATGCCCTGATTCAGCTCACGATCCCATTCTAGTCAATGATACACCAGTAAAGCTTTCCAGGATAAATGGAGCCTCCAGAGAAGGAACATGTTTTGACCTTGTCATGGAGCCTCCAGGAACATTATGACCTTGTCCCTTTTGAGCTTAGGCACTGGTATGAGGACATTATGCCTCATGCTGAGCGTCATCCAGTGACCACAAGCAACAAGCACAAAGACAAAAGGCCAACAATGAGGACGCCCACGCGGAAAGAAGGAGCCTAGGTCCTCAGTGATCTTACCAAACCACCGAGTGATAACCCACCTCCACATTTTTGTGAGAAAAACAATCTCCTTTGTCCATGTAGGATGCACTGGATTTTCTATTGCTCACAGCCCAAGTCATTCCACACTGCTAAAGACGTTTAGTATGGAAACACTTGCACAAATGCCGTATCTTCGCATCTCCCTTTTTTCTTTAAATTGGCTGGTCTCCCCAGAATAGCAGGACAGAAGCCACAAATCTTTACTAATAATCAATCAATCGATACCTGCTGCACTCACCCTGGAGTGATCAGTTTAGACTTGCCCATGTGAGAAGCAGCTTAACTAAAATCAGCTCTTGAATTATGTTCATTGATACAGCCAAGCTTCTAGAATACTTCCTAGCATATCACAGGTGCTCAATATAGCTTGTTAAGGTAATCATTTAATTGAGTTGTCAATATTTCTCTGGATGGGCAGTCACGTATGTCTCTCCGGGAATCTGCCTGGGCTATTTTGTCTTCTCTAGGGGCCTCCTAGAAATCACACCCGAGTGAATTTTATGAAGCCTGCATATTAAACAGACCTTCCAAACTCAGTAGAAATCTTCTCATGATATGGTTAAAAACAGAAGTCATAACAGCTTTATTGAGACATAATTTTCATGCCATAAAATTCACCTTTAAAGTGCACAGTTCAGTGGTTTTTAGCATATTCACAGGGTTGTGCAACCATCATCATAATATAATTAAAGAGTATTTTCGATCCCAGGTTTAGGCACCAAAAAAAAAAGAACATTTCATCATCCCAAAGGGAAACTGTGTACCCGTTAATAGTCATTCCCTATCCCCCTGCCCCTGGCAACCACCAATCCACTTTCTGTCTTTATGGACTTGCCTATTCTGGACAGTTCATATAAATAGAATCATGCAATGTATGTGGTCTTTTGTGTTTGTCTTCTGTCACTTAGCCTAACGTTTTCAAGGTTCATCCGTGTGGTAGCGTGTATCAGTATTTCATTCTTTTTTATTGCGGAATGATATTCCTTTGCGTGGACATACCACCCTTATTTATCCACTCATCAGTTGATGGACATTTGAGTTCTATCTACTTTTTGGCTATTACAAATACTACTGCTTTGAACATTCGCTTACAAGTGTTTACGTGGCAATATGTTTTCAGTTCTCCTGGGTACCTACGTGGGAGTGGAATTATTAGATCACGTGATAACTCTGTCTAACCTTTCGGGGAACTGCCATAGCGGTCGTTTCCCAAAGCAGCTACACCGTTTGATGTCCCCACCACAGTGGTAAAATACTCCAATTTCTTCATTTCCTTTTCAACACTTGCCTCTTTGATTTTAGCTCTTCTAGTGGATATGAAGTGACACCTCATGGTCATTTTACTTTGTGTTTCCCTGCAGGCTAACGGTACGGGGCATCTTTTCATGTGTTGATTGGCCATTTGTATATCTTCCTTAGAAAAATGTACAGACATAAATTTAATCATATTCACATAAGCTAATTTTGCTGAAAACATTCGTGAAGTTGCATTATGAAACCAAAATTCTTTTTTCCCTAATAATGAACAAAGTGTTATTAAAACCCGATAACTCACATGCCACTGATTTAGGATGACTGGCAGCCACAACAAATGAAAAGATTCTATTTTCCCAGCCACTAAAGTCCCATCACTTAGTATGTCTGGCAGGAAAAAAAAAAGTCTAGTTTGAGCAAAAATGTGATCAAAATTAGTGAAAAGTTTAAATTCTAAATGGCTTTTAGAATCCTCTTATTTTAATTACATGTAGTAACTGAAACTAGTTTACTGTGTACTGTAAAAGTAAAATTTTTCCCACTTTTTTATTTATCTACTAATAAGTTTATTTTCTTGAGTTGCTATGTGCTGAGCATTATATTAGGTTTATCCCTATTGGTTCATTTAAACTTCACAAGAACCCTATGAGGTAGATAGTGTATTATTTACCTGTGTTTTGTAACGAATCATCTTAAAATTTAATGGCTTAAAACAACACCATAATTCATTATCTCTCATGGTTTCTGTGGGTCAGGAATTTGGAGAAGACACAGGGGGCTGGCTTGACTCTGCTATACGTCCAGCACCTCAGCTGGAGGGCTCGAAGGCTGGAACTGAAAAGAAATACCAAATGCCACTCAAATATGTGGCAGCTGATGCTGGCTGTTGATTGAGACCTACCCATGGCATGTCCTTGTTCTTCAGTACCTTGTTGGTGGTTACAAAGTTTATAAATACATAAAAATTAAACTATATGTACACTCAAGATTGTGCACTTCGCTGTTAACGCCTCAGTTTTTTTTAAAAGCGTTTAAGTTAGTCCCGTAGTTCCCATACTGAAGGATTTTATAAAGCAATACAATTACATACCCCTCCCCCTCCAACTGGACGAAGTAATTTTCTACAATGACTATTGTAGATTAATATTATAACTAAGAAAAAACCCAAAGCTTGCTTCTTGGGTTTAAAATCTTGGGTTTAAAACCTGTGAGACTGATTCAAGCTATGCTTTTCAAATCCCACAGAGGGGTGCTAAACGGTGGCCTAAACTCTGAGGAGCTAAACTCCGAGGAGCTGTTTAATTGTCCCTGTCCCCTTTCTGCTTTCGGGCTCTGTCCCTACACACACCAGCCTCTAAGCAAAAGGAGAGAACTAGACCAGTTCTTATCCGAGGCTTTCTATAATATTAATTATAATTATAGAAATTCTGTTCCAAGACAGAATTTTATAAAACCTGTGATATATTTTACATTTACTTTTACATATATGTGATAAACATCTTCCATACATTCTAGGGTATATTTCTGAGATGGCTGGGTATTTTTTGCATCTCTCCCCAAAGTACCATTTCCAGCTGAAGAGGCAGACACGCATCCCTTCGCAACACACACACACACACACACACACGTTTTAGCCAGGTGAGAGGTTGCCAGTATCCTCTAGTTTCTGATGGTATCTGCAGCCTATAGGTTTCCAAACAAAAATGTGATAACCCCCTCCACAAAGACAAGACTGAATCCAAAGCTAAACTATTCAACCAAAATATAAACATTTTTATAGATAAAAAGTTTGTTGGGTTGTGTTTTGTTTTTTTTTTAATGATTTGACCACAAGTGCTGGTTCTATTGTAGCAAAAATCCAGGTGGGTCCTCTGGTCCTCCAATCCCTGGGCTCTGCAAGTCGTTGTCATTTGTTAGAAACTGGATTTTTGACTCTTCCTTGGATTGGAGAAGCAGCCCAGGGAGAGTACAGAGTTAATCCTGCATAAGAAATGGGCTTCTGGAGAGAACCCCAAGGGAAAAAGGCCAGTGCTGGACAAGCGGAGAGGTCTGGGGAGAGGAGGCTTCAAAACTTCCCGGTTTCCTATCGCCTCACAGCTTTGGGTTGGCAGAAAAATGTCTCTGCTGGTCCTTAAAAAAAGAAAAAAAAGAAAAAAGGAAAAAAGCCAAGACTTTCGGGGAGAGGAGCAAGTCACATGGAAACCCCACCTGCCTCAGAGATTTCTGAACATTCGATGTGGTGTTATCTTGATTCCGAGATGAGGACAGAGAGCAGACCAAGTAGAGTAAATGCCTGTGAGGATAACACTTATTTCTTATTGCTATAACTCAAATATTACCCACTGTGAAACAGGCACTGGTCTAAACACACTACACTCATTTAATCGTCTCAACAACCCTTCGAGGTAGGTTTTAGTAACACTTTTTAGAACTGGGGAAAATGAAGCACAAAGTGGCTGGGTGATGTTATGGACCAAATTGTGTGTCCCCAAAACTCATATACTGAAGCCCTAACTCCCAATGAGACCGTATTTGGAGACAGTGTTTGAGGAAGTCATTAAGGTTTGGAGAAAGAGGGCCAGAGGGAAGGCAGCACTGTCCTGATGCGCAGGGCCAGGAGAGAGAGGAGCACTGTTAGAGGAGCATAACCCAGCCAGGACCGCTGCAGCGGGGAGATGAACTGGGCCACTGTCCCCGCTCCCTTTGAATAAGCAATGGCTACTGGGGACTCAACAGCAGTCAGGCTAAACTCATCCAGTGTATTTTTCACCTCAGACATGCAGTATTCATGCCTAAAAGTTCGACGTGGGTCTTTTTATCTTCATGTCTCTTCTGAACTTCTTCATCGTGTGGAGTACAGTTAATAGTAACCGTTTCAATTTGTCTCTTAACTTGAATGTCTGTGTCAGTTCTTGGTAAGTTTAGATTGTTTCATTTTAATTTTCATTGCAAGTCTTATTTTCTGGTTTCTCTGATTAGATGCTGGACATTGTTAATTTGATGTTATTAGGTACCGGGTAATTGTTTGGGGGTTTGTTTTTTTTTTAATAATTATTCTTGATCTTTGTTCTAGAATGTAGTTAAATTACTAGGAAACAGTTTAGTTCTTTCAGGTCTTAACTTTTAAGAATTTAGGCAAGACCCAAACATTGTTTAGTCTAGAGATAATTATTCGCCAGTAGAGGCTGGTGGAAAAATACCAGTCCTGGCCATGCATGAGTGCTGGGTGCTGTTCCCTTTAACTCTTTCAGATGGTTCCTTCCTCACACATGCTGATCAGGACCCACCTCATACTTGAAGAAACCCTCTGCTGACTTCCAGAGGTGTGTGCAGCTCCCTCCTGTCCAGCAATCTGTACTGCGAGCTCTTGCCACTGTGGCTCCCCAGACTTTCAGCTCTATCCAATTAAGGGAACCGCTGGGCTCCATGAGGATCTCCCTCCATATGCCACAGCCTGGAATTTCTCTAAAGGCAATAAGCTGGGAGACCACAGAGCTTTTTTTTTTTTTTTCTGTTAGAGATCACTGGCTTTCCTTGCCTGATTTCCAGTATCTCAAAAACTGTTTTGTTGTGAGTTTTTTGTTTGTTTTTGGTTGTTTTGAGCAGCAAGGTAAATCCATGCCCTGTAACTCCATCTTGGTCAGAAGTAGAGGACTCCTGTTTATTCTTTCGATTAGATTTTATCATTTTCTTCACAAGGTCCTGCACCTTCTCATTAAATGTGTGTCTAAACATCATTTTTATTAATATTGTAACTGGACGATTTCCTCCTATCTCCATTTGTAGGAGCTCATTTCTAGAGTGCAGAAAAACTACAGCTTTTTGTCTACATAACATTTCATTTGTTGACAGATGCCCTGATATTGAACCATGCACTGGTCATAAATTCAGGATGAGTAGGCATCTAGGGCTGGTGCAGCTGCTCGGCAATGCCAACGGGGACCGAAGTCTGCTCCACTCTCCTCAGCACGTTGACGTTCATCCTCATGCTTGTTACTTCATAGCACAAAACAGCTGCTACAGTGCTAGTTCTCATGGATGTGATCTACGCAGGAAAAAAGAAGGGGGAAGGAGGGAGTGGCAAGCCCCATATCAGGAATGCAGGAGATTTCTCAGAATAAATCGTGTCATATTAGCCAGAACTATAATATTTGACCTATAAGTCAGTCTGGAGAAGTAAGTGTCAAGTCAGAAATTTTACCACAAATTCATCAAAAAAAATAGGGGTTTGGTTGGTAATGAAGAAAGGAGAATTGATATTGTACAAACAGCTAACAGGTCTACAAGCCGCTACTCTTGCATTCTTAAAATAAACCCTGCTGACTCAAAGTAAATTATTCTTTTAAAATCACTGCCAGATTCTATCTGAGTTTTTTGAAGTTAAGTTTTTTTTTAAGGCTATTACGATATTCAGGGTCAAAGACTTGAACTAAGGTAGGAGAAATGGGAAAACAAATTTAATATATTTTCAGAAACACTGTGACTAGACCTGATTAACTGCACACAGAAATGCTAGAAGAGGAAATAAAGTGAGAACAAAGTATTACATAAATTTAAAAAGGAAGTAATCACCAGCAGTATTAAATGTTAAATTATCTTTAACATTGAAGCTGAAATATTAAATTTTCTTAAAGTTTCAGATTTCTCTTAATTTAGAACGTCCTAATTATTTAGCAATTTAACCAACACATAGAAAAATTTATACCAAGCTTTCTCTGGACTTTTATTAAAATGAAGCTCTTGCTGTGAGAACAGTATTTTTTTTTAAGTATCTTTTAGATACATACTGACACATAGATGAAATTATATATACACATATAATTATATCTGTGTAATTATTATATGTATATATAATTTCACCAATATGTCAGTATGTATCTAATATATATAGTATTTGCCTCAAAACACATGGGAGTCATGGAGGGGAAAGTGGATAGAAATAGACGAAACAATACTGGCCATGAGATGACGATTACTGAAGATGGGTATTGGTACATGGGGTTCATTGTATTATTCTGTCTTCTTTTGAATGTGTTTGGAATTTCCCATAATAAAAAAAAATTGTTTGTAGAATGGAAGCATGTATGAGTATACATGTATTTTTTAAGTGATAAACAGAGGGTTTATTAAGGATTTTATCCCACAATGTATTTGCTCAATATTCACGAGAGGATGGGTGTTACTTCCTGAGCTTGGTTATAAGCAGCCCCCAGTAGAGCCTGCACCAGGCTTCCAGTAGCCACTGCCACCTCCTCATCACTGTCTCTATCTTCAGAGTCTACAACCCCAAATCATTCCTGAGTCCAGCTCCAGATTTTATTAAATTTATATTATTCAAAGCAACAATGACTGCATTTATATTTGCTGCCACCAATCAAGCTCAAAATGCTTCAAAGATTAAACAATCACATATTTAAAATACATAGAAAAATAATATAATTAGAATTTATACAAAGTAGATTATTATAAAACAAGTACACTACAAGAAATACACCTTATATCCAAGCACAAAAATTTGGAAATATACATAGAAGTATATGTTTCAAAAAAAAAAAACCATTTATTTTTAAATGCTGAGTGGGAAGGCATAGACTGAATCCTGGTTTACCAGTATAATTTTGAAGATAACTTCAAACTGCTGGCAAAAATTTTCACTCCATTCTCAAGCTTTTAAGAACAGTTCCTGAGGATTAGACTGCTGTTCCTCTTTCCAAATTCTGTTTGATTTCAGCTGTGTATTTCCCGTAGAATCTTTCTGCCTTCTTGTTGAATTTGGCATTCCTTTCATTAATGTAGTCGATATCTGCATCGTCATTATAAGGTCGTCTCCGACTATATTTGTCTCGTTTTTCAATTCTGGGACAAGGAAAAATCAATTTACAAAATTCATGTTTTACCTTCTTTTTTAACCTTAATAAAACATGGCCAAATAAGTTGATAGAATCAGTACACTTAGAACAGCACACTTTCAGGGCTGGGGGGGTCATTAAGATCAAGTCTTAATTAACAGCACTACCCTGGATAAGAACCATGAAATTCAGCAAATATACAAACTCATCTTCAGAATGCTTCTAAAAGAGCAATGATAACATTGTTAGAAACTGAGCACATGAAGTATTAAAAGATTACAATAAAATACATTAATAATAGCCACAGCTAATATGGAGTGCACAGTATGTGACAGACACTATTCTTAAAACTTCATGTGTATTAACTCCTAAAATATAAATTATTCCGCTCTGCCTAGAATTCACCCCATCAGTATAAAGAAACACAAATGTAACAGAGGTACATTTACTACAACATTACTTCTTCAAATCAAATAGCAGAGTGACTGTTAAAGTTCTTAAAGAATAATTTTCTTTAGACCCTTTCCTGCTTCAGTTATAATTCAATTTCATCACTATATTCCTTCTCCATTCCAAATCATATGGATTCAACGCTTACTTGTTGTCTGTCCCCAAAACCACTATAAATGCTAAGTCAGAAATTAACAAGTATAATATCCATCTACTCAATTCCAAGCTCATTACATTAATTTTGTCATTAAGCATTTAAAATTTCAGGCTGCTCTGAGTACTTACTGTTTTTCCAGATCTGTGACCATCCTATCAATTTCCTGAGAGGAAGGCACATGTGTTCCATGAAGAAGACTGTTGGACGTTGGGAAAAACTCTTCTCCACTGAAAAGACAGCAAAATGGACTTATAGTAACACTACAAGTCCTCCACATTTCCAGATTTCAAACTAAACAACCATTCACGATGGCAGATAAAATACATACACGTATTTCCTGTGGAATCCTACCTTAACGTTTTGGAAAAAAAAAAAAAAAATGCAAAATTGGACCTAGGAAATCACCTACTCCACACCTTCATCCTACAGATGAAAAAGCCAAAGACCAGAGATCAAAGGACTTGCTTCTAGGTCTCCTTACACTAAAGCAAGGTCAACAAACTCTACCACGCAATTTTGCAAACAGTTTTATTAGAGCACAGCCACAGCAATGTGTGTGTGTGCTCTATGGCTGCTTTCACATCGCAACAGCAAAGCTGAATAGTTGTGACAGAGACCATATAGCCCACAAAGCCTAAAATGCTTACTACCTGGTCCTTTACAGAGAAAGTTCACCCATCCTGGCACTAAGGGCCTTCTGCCTCCTACATTATCTAAGTAACTATGATAATCTGGGTGTTAAAATACTCAACCCCCAGTCTTAGAATGCCCTGCTAGAAAGATAACCAGGCGGCTGGCTTACTTGCTGTGGGGTGAGCAATAAATCATGTTGTGAAGACCAGAAATCATTCTTAGACCATTGGTGATAACCCATACCTAAGCATTACAGTATGTTTGTATTTATGTATGTGTGTACGGATGTATATATACACACACAAATACACCTATGTCACCTCAAGATGAAATAAAAGCTTGTATTAATCCTGTCAACTTACTGCTTTTCTCTCAGTCTCTCATATGTTTCCATGTCAGGTTTGATCTGTTTGGTCAACCGATGATACTGGCGTAACTGGGCAGCCGCATAATCTAAAAATAAAATAAGGATCAGAGATAATATACTTCTTGTTTGGTCATTACTTATCAGAGAAAACTCAAAATTATTAGAAGCAATACAAGCTAGGCCTAGCCTCTATCCTAAAGATGCTGATTAATTTTACCACAAAGAATAAAAAAACCCAGCTGACTAAAATACAGCCTTTCCTTCTGCCCTGTAAGACATATTTGTATTTTTCTTGGGTTTAGGTCTCTTAGAGAATACTCCATCAAGGGTGGGTATATGCTTTCACAAACCGAAAACACTGAAAGTAATGTTTATCTAACAGGCCCATTCAATAAAGTAAAAGCTAATTTTACCTGAAAATCCAAGATCGGGGTTTTTCCTCTTCTTTTTCCTCTCCCATCTTTCTGCATCTTCTGCACTGATCTCCAGCAACTTCACTTTCTCATAGTCTTCCCCTCTTGCTGCACATTCCTAAAAAGAAAGGAAAAAAGCTGAAACCTGCAAATATGATAGAAGCAATTATTTGATCTTTTATAAATGAAAAAAGATTGAACAGAGATATCACGTGATAGTTTTAAAATAATGATTAACATTCAAAGAAAGATCAGGAAACTGCTATGGTATATAGTAAGCACATTGATTTTAAAAATAATACTTATTCAATGTTTCTTAGGTATCAGACTGTTTTAAATGTTTTACATGCATTGACTCATTTAATTCATAATTAATCAACTCAAATAATTATTATAGTCCCCATTTTACAGATGAGAAAACGGAGGAAAAGGAGGTTAAATGACTCACCCAAAGTGTTACAACTAGTAAAGAGCAGAACCAGGATCTAAATTCTGGCAGCCTGGCTCCACAGCCCGTGTACAAAACCACCATGTTCTACTGTCTCAAAACAGAAAGACAGAGTAACCCACTTTTGAAGACAGCAAAAGAGTCCCTAACCTTTTTCTTTTCTTCCTCCTGTAGTTCCCATTCCAAACGAGCTTTTTTGGCTTCCCAATTTGCAGGTAACTTAAGTCTTTTATCTTCTTCCACAACTTCCTGGTGATTTAATTTACGAGCTTCATTCTAAAACCAAAACACAAAATGTTTGCTAGCTGAAACATGAAAATGGATCCAAAATAATCTGGCCTTCTTCCAAGGTCAGGTAAGGGGACCCCATTTTATCCTAAAAGCAACACAAGGCCATCAAAGGATTTTAAGCAAGGGAACCACCTAATCAGGTTTGCATTTGTACACAGTCAAGAAAAATGTATTGAGCTGCACCGGTTTGCTGCTCAAGGCCTGGGGGTTAACATCAGCTTTGCCTTTGATTAGCTGTGTGGTCCCTTTGAGCTAGTCCTTTAGGGTTGGATGGTCAAGATTTCACAAAGTGAAGAAAGAACTACTACAGTGGCACTTAATATTTTAGATGGCATGAAATAATACTAAATCACACAATAAGAAAGATGTTCTACTTTCAATTCTCTTTTAATCCTAATCCAAGGAGAAAGCTTCAGTTTGTCTAAGGCTTTAATATCTACCTTAGTATCTCTAATCTTTTCCAAGTCCACCCTTTAACATATTTCAACAGTTTACATTTTAGCAAAAGAATGAAATTGTCCATTTGAATTACTCTATATAGAGTCTGTTTTAAAATAAATTTACCTGCATAAAACAAAATTAATATATCATCTTAAGGACAACTTAATTGAGATGTTTCTTAGTCACAGGCTGGAGGCAGTTAGTCCAGAAAGTCATGTCTCCTAATTTCCAACCACATGTTCTTTACACTGTCCATCCAAGTAAATATTTAAGTGTTCGTTTAATTCCTTATAAGGTTAACTCTGGGGTGGGCAAAGAGAGGTACTCCTCTAAATTACCATCCCCCATACATTCTGAGCTCTGGCAATGCCAGTTAAAGACACCAAGAATATAACTATAGTCAAGTTTTGTTTCTTGCACTGAAGAAGACAGCAAACCATGGAGAACTGTAGGTATTTCAGTGAGAGGGTGTTAGGAGGGGCTAGTTACAGGATTTGGGTTTGTATCAGGTGACTGGAAGGGAAAGCTTCAAGGAAACATGTTTGTGCTCTGTTTTGGCAATGTCAGAAAGCCAGAGCCTCCTATGATTGTGTAGCTTACGTTTTCATATAGGAGGCAGGATTAATGGACTAAGACTAATGCTGCATCTGGTAATAATAGTAACCAGTATTAGCAGAAGAAGGGAACGTGTGGTCATTTCTGTGGTTTAAGTAATCTTGCTGTTGTCTCACTCCAACAGAGTTGGGGTTTTGTGGAACCACGGCCAATCTGTCAGGTCACTTCAAGTTGAAATAGTAAAGGGCTGCTTTTTTCTTTCTCAGTTCCAACTGCAGCCAGTTGTTTGCTAGACTCTTATCTCTCGTATTTGTTCTCCCCCTTTGCATTTGTTTCCTCTGCTTGGCTATTTTTCCCCCAACTTCTTTGTCTGATAACGACTTGCTCATCTTTCAAACAGTAAGTCAGCTGTCACCTCTTAGAAAAAGCACTTCCTGGAGCCCCAGGAACTGTATTAATCTCTCCTCTTCTGCACTCCCAAGGCACTTTGTTCTTAACTCTAGCAAGGCATTTACCACAATATAACTTCTAGCTATAAAGTTGTCTCTATTTAAAAGCAGAGGTTCTTCCTTAATCATCTGGTTCCCCACCAACTAACTGAACCACTGACACTATAAACTTTCAGAGATTTGCTGAATTGATTATTTTTGAAGAGGTAACCATCTCTCTTTTTAACACTGGACAAGTTTCTTCCAGTCTCTAGCCCTACATATTTCCCTAGGTAAAATGAAGAGTTTGTGAGACTTATACAGTAGGGAGACTGTTAGTAACAGAGAATCCCAAACCTAGCCAAGATAAGTTAAATCAGATGTGGGCGGGAGGGTGGTTGGAGCGAGCATGTGTTATTTCCACAGTGATTCCAGTGTGCTGCCAGGGTTGAGAATCACCAGGTTAGATCTTTCACCCATCTCTGCAGGTCTCTCAGGCGCGCTGGTGAGGCTTCCCCGTCCCTCTACAAACGCGCACAGGCCTCGCCAAGTGACAGGTCTCAAGTGATCTCCGGAAGTACTCACCCGCTTCAGGTGCAGCTCCCGGAATTTGCGCAGTCTCTGCTCGCGCTTCTGGGAGGTCAGCTCCGCCGCCGCCGCGAGGGACCGCTCCTCCTCCGCATTTTCCACCAGCACCTGCGGCAAGAAGGACTGGCTGGAGGCAGTGTCCAGGACTTCAGGGACTATCCAGGCCGATTCCTGACCGGTCCCGATGGGCCGGGCCGGGCCTCCATTGCCGACCCCGACCGCACAGTGTCTGCGCCTCCCTGACCCGGCACCCAGGCATCTTCTCCACCTCTTGCCCCGGCTGTCCCCCGAAGGCTGCCCTCCGAAAGCCTCCCCTACAAAAGCCCCTGGGTAGAGCCGGTGGCACTTACCTTTTCAGCTAGAGTCGCAGCCGCCATCACAACCTTTCCCTCCGCACTTCCGGCAACATCACAGAGCGCTTCCGTCGGCCTTCCTTCCGCGCAGCCGATAGATAGTAATAATCTACTATAATCCCCGCCCCTTCCTGGCAGCGTCAGGGGCTTGGGACCAATCGCTGCTCCTTTTAGCAGTGAGCTGTTTTCGATTGGGCAGGACTGTGCGCAGCCGCAGAAGGACGCAGAGGCAAGAATCGGGAGGAGGGCGGCGGAACTGGGAGAGAAGGGCAGGGAAGCACCTGGCGGGGGGGTGGCTAAGGAAAAATGGCCTAACCGGAGCCTGGGAGACAGTCGCTTCAACTGCGTGCCGCTCCCTTGAGCTGGAAGTGCGGTCCATTTATTCCTTATCCTCAGTTTTACCTACTCCGAGGTAGTTCTCCTCGGACTGCCTTGTCTGACGTAGGCCATTAGTACTGTCATACGGCACCATTTTAATTTTCTCAATAGTGTAAGATATTTGTTCTTTTTCCATTTACCCCATCAACATTTTAAACTGCAGGAGAGCAGACACGTCTCATCTTGTTTACTCTTCCGTAAACAAGGAAACTGCCAGAATGAATAATAGTACTGAAGTTAAGATAATTCAGTAAGGTGCTGGATACAAGAGGAATATATGAAAATTACTTTTTTTTCTGCACTAACAACCACTAATTAGATGTAGAAATGAAAAAGTAATCCCCAAATAAAAAGATACCTAAGTGTAAAATTTAAATGGCACCATGAAGAAAAATACAAGATAATTTGAGGTGCAAAAAATTAAATTGGAAAAATGAAGTTTTTTCTGGTTGGAAGGCAATATAAAAATAATATCACAAGAGTATCTCAAATGAGTATAAATGTAATGTTATTCCTATCAGAATCTCAATGGGTTATTCTGTTTAGGGAACTGGAAAAAATAGCAAAAATCTAAAAGTTCAACACACTATATTGGTGAAACTGAAGAAATATAAATTCATAAAATCCAGTGCAACCTTTAGGGAGGACAATTTGGCAATATCTTTAAAAATTACAAAGGCATTTACTCTTTGACCCAGTTATCACACTTCTGAGAATTTATCCTACAGGTACAATTGTGCGCAGGTATAAAAACGACTTCTGTACAAGATCGTTCATTTCATACATTTTTTGTAAAAGCAAAAAATTGGATACAACTCAAACGTCTGTCAATAGAAGACTGATTAAGTTACGGTACATTCATTGGAACTTCATGAAGCTGTAAAGGATGGGGCATGTGTCTATATACTAATTTTGAAAGATCTCCAAAACATACTAAGTATAAAATGCAAGGTGTAGAACTGTGGTTATAACATGCTATATTTACAGGAGTAGAGGGTAGGGTTAGGATTACTAAGTATATTTTTGTTTTGCATAGAGATCTGAGGAGGAATAGGCAAGAAGCTAATATAAGTGGTATTCTGGAGGGGATGTTTATTATATATAATATTTTGAACCATATAAATATTTACAATTCCAAAATTAAAAATTAATTTTAAAAGTTTGTGTAGAAGTCTACAACCTTTAAGAAAAGTTAGTCAACAATATTTATTAAAATTATATGAACCCTTTATCTCACAGGTCCACTTTTAAGAATCTATCATACAGTTTCTCTGTTACTTTCAGGATACAGTGTGGTCCTCTTGCATGACCCTCAAAGAAGACAAGATTTGTTTGGATTTATTTTCATGTTTCAGCTGACAAACATTTGTGTTGTAGTTTTATAATGAAGCTTGTAAATTAAATCACCACGAAGTTGTAGAGGACAATAAAAGACAAATTACCTGCAAACTGGGAATCTAAAAAAGTTTGGAATGAGAATTGCAGGATTAAAAAAAATAAGTACAATTCAGCCATCTTCATAAGCTGTGGATTCAAATATTATTCTGTGTTTTGTTGAGGCAGTAGGTAGAATGGTAGTTGACCATTCTGGCTCTGGTTTCCTCATCTGTACCTGAGAGCTGTGAGAATATAATATGTAAAACATTTAGAACAGTGCCTGGCACACAAGCAATAGATAAAAGGCTGAGTAAGCTACAGTAATAACAGTTCCAATGATAAGAAATAAAGCTTATTAGTTTCTCATGTATCAGTCCCTAGGTGAGCAACGCAAGTAACAGGGGCAGCTCTGCTCCATTGTTTCTCTGCCATTCCCTAGTGCATTGTTGGTGTCTCTGAGTGGGCAAAGCTAGGTGGTTCCAAGTTCCAAACAGCAGGAAGGGGAATGGTGTGGAGAAGGCACAGCCATGGTTTTGAGGTCTGGCTTTTGAAGCAGCCCTCAGCACTTCTATATTTTGTTGAGAACCTAAGTCATCTAGCCTGATCTAGCTGCAAGAGAGGTTGGGAAATGGGCAGCCATGAGCCCAGAAAAGAGGGGAGAAAGGATTTTGATGGATACCTAATGTGTCCACTACAACTATTTTTGGTGTTAAGTGTTATAGAATATTACTTCTTACAGATCATAGCAGGTTCCACAATTTGAACTTAGTCAACTTGTAGTCTTAATGGATGTCTCTAGGTCTTTAATTTAAAAGGGATCAAGGAATTTTATCAGGTGATAGAGCTGACTTTTTTCCCTTTTAAGGAATGTGCAGCAAGAGAGACTACGAGAAAGTGAAGTTGCTAGAGATCAGTGAAGATTCGAAAATATGGGAGAGGAAAAGGAAGAGGAAAAACCCCAATCTGACATTTTCAGGTAAAATTGGCTTTTACTTTATTGAATGAGGCTGTTAATGACCCACTTAATAACAGGTTTAATAATGCCCCAACATCTAAAATAATCTGTGGTTCTTTTATTTTTAGATTATGCTTCTGCCCATTGATGCCACTATCATTGGTTGACCAAGCAGATCAAACCTGACATGGAAACATATGAAACACTGAGCATAACCAATAAGTTGATGTAATTTAATAGTATACTCTGTATGTTACTGGGAGGACTTAAATTTAGCAGTGCTGATTCTGGAGCTTTGCTTCGTGGCCTTGGATCCTGGCTCAATCACTTACTATGTCACACAGTTTTTCTCACTCAGTTTCCTAATCTGTATACAGAAAATAATAATAGTGCTTACCTCATAGGATATTGTAAAGATTAAATGAATTCATATACTGCACTTAATGCTTGGCATTGTTAGCTATTATCATCATCATCATGATTATGACTTTTACTATTGTGCCCCTTACTTGTGGAGGATATCTACTTTCATCATGTACAATAAGCAATGCTAAAC
>NW_006443568.1:10027644-10035436 GCF_000325575.1 Pteropus alecto | reverse complement strand
ATTATATGACAGGTAGTCTGCTTAAATCATGACTATTTTAATAGCAATAGTATAGCAGAGTGGAGAGAGCTATAAATTGTGCAGAGCACAGAGAGTTCTCATTAAAGATCTTCCACCGTATGAACTCGGTTGGATAAGTCCAGTAGCCTACTGGTCCTCAGCTAACTCATATAGGCATTGGAGTAGATGATTTCTCAAAATACCTTTTTCGAGTCTAAATTCTATTTCTCGAAATCAAGTATGATCCCAAAGTTTTCTATTTTTGACCACTAAATGTTGTTTAATCTGAAGATACAGGATCTTCGGAGTTACTAACCACCTTGCTCTTTCTCAGCGGAGAGTTCTACCCAACACCTAAGAGTCTTCTTCATGGAACACATGTGCCTTCCATAGAGGAAACTGATAGGATGGTCATAGATTTGGAAAAGCAGTAAGAACTACAAATGCAACCTAAAGTTTTCATACTGATTTCATGCCAGATGACAAAATTAACTTTACGGTCTTGAAGTGTAGCAACTTGACAGAAATTAAGGAACACTTGAAATATTAGTTTGAAGAATGGTTCCACTCACCACCACTTTCATTTATATTTGTTTTGAATGGGATAATTATTAGAATCAACAAAGTATAAAAATTCTATCAAAATAGTGTGTATTATTCCCTTCATATTTCAACGTGAACCTGTGTTATTTCCCAAACTTCAGCCAGATCATCTGGCAGTACTGTTAATTTATAAAATGAAATTCAGGAAAGTTCATTGAACATTTCTTTTTGTAGAATGGTTTTCTAAAGACGTTGCTTTCAGTCTTAACTATGAAGACCAAAAAAGAAAGCAGTTTTTAATTATGTATGTTTCCATTACAGAATTGAAAAATGAGACAAATTTAGTCAGAGATGACCTTATACTGACGTTGCCGATATCAACTACATTAAAGGAATGCCAAATTCAACAAAGCAGAAAAATTCTATAGGAAATATATAGCTGAAATTAAACAAAATTGTCTTAACTGTCTAATCTCCTTCAGGAACTGTTTTGCCAAATTGTACCAGTAAGGCAGGACTGTCTCTATCTTTCCTTTTATAATTTAAGTGTTCTATTAATGTGTGTATTTTCATGCCTATATATTTCTTTTTAGAAAAACTTGCCTTGTATTTTTGTGTCGAAAGTGTGTGCTTAATGTCTATGCCCTGTCGGTTTTGAACAGAACTGTTACCGATTTATGTATTTAGTGTATTTTTAATCTACAATATACTCTAACTTATGAGTTTGCTTTAAAACAGTATGCCATGTTAAATCATGTTCACATCTCGATTGCATTATTCTCATGCTGGATTTAATCTTATTTTGTACAGTAACATGCTATACAGGATTGTAGTCTAGGAACAATAGGCTATACCATATACCCTAGGTGTGTAGTAGACTATACCATCTGGATTTGTGTAAGTGCCGCTCTGTTTGCACATGATGAAATCACCTAACTATGCAATTCTCAGAACATATCCCTGTGGTTAAGCAGCACATGACTATCTTGTCCAGATTATATAGTAACAGGGTATTACACTTGAGCAATTGTATCCCACTTATATAATGACAATCAGTCTAGGAGTATGCAGTTTTCTGTATTACAAAGCCAAACCAACAAGGTCATTAGACAAGGATGGATTATGGGGAAAAAAAGAAAAGACTATATTTTCAGGATACTGGGAAGTAAAGAGAAAATGAGTCAAAAGACATAATACAAATCCAAGAGGAAATAGGTAAGTCTCAAGCATGTTAATGGGCTGAAGCTGATAGTGAAGGCAGCTGACAAGAAAGCTCCCTATAGAAGTGAATCTTAGAGTGGCACACATCCAAAGCAACTAGCCAGACCTAAGGGGTTTGAAGTAGTCACTTAGCTGTTAAGTGGCTAGTATGTAAACACAGGTCATAATCAGAGTGGGTACTTTGTGACCAGCTAAGTGAAGGTGAAAAAGATTTTAGTATTGTCAAGTTTCCCTTAAAGTCCTTAAGTTCTGCAACTTTACTGAGGTTACCAACATGGTACTCTGCTTAACCACATTTTCAGTTACAAATCTTAAAACCAATCAGTCCTGTTTTCTCTTTGCTATAACCAGGCATCTACCAATATTCTCAGGTCTCAGAATAAAAACGAACCTAACCATGTACTTACTTACCCCTTTAGGAAAATATTACCCTCCCAATAACTCATTAACTTAGATGTGAAATGAACATGTTTACCCAGAGCAGCAACCCCTTCCTCCAGGAAATTCCCCTTATTCAAATAAGTACTACTGGCTTGAGGAATAAGAATGTGACCAAAGCTATAAAAATAACAGGAACTGTATGTTTAGGAATGTACATATCTAAGTCATTGTTCATTTAAATTCTTCATTGGGTCAGAACTTTAGAGCTCTATCCAATAAAACATTCTATGACAAAAATACTATTATCTGTAATTTCCTATAAGATAGCCACTAGCCACATATAGCTAATGAATACTTGAGAAGTAGCTAGTATGACTGAGGAACTAAATTTTAACTACATGTGGCCAGTGGCTACCTTATTGAAAAGTGCAAGTAAAATAGTGATGGCATAGCTTTAGTTAATAGTAATTTATTAAGTCCCACTAGAAGACCTTCACCATTTAAAAAGCCGACTTCTACTTAAAATTTTAACTTCAGCCTGCTCATCTATTGATCTAATTTTTTGGTGTCCCTTCCCTGCTTTATTTTGCCGCTGATCTTCTGGCCATCATCTCTCACTTGTTATCCCCGCCTATTAGAAATTTGTTATTTTTTAAATTTAAGCTGTTCTAGATGGTGGCAAAGGAGGAAACCTTAAGAAAAACATACCCATAACTATAAAGATGGTTGTCAAAACAAACACTAGTATAAAACCTTGTGCATGTTTTGTCCACTGGAATTTTTATTCTTTGTCTAGGTTCTACCAAGATATATTTTGTTGCTAGGCCCAAGCAAACAGGCACAATAAATTCATTAAGCTGGCTGGCATCTTATGTTCAATTCAAACATATGATCTAATAATTCAAATAACACTTGTCAAGATTAACCTAAAAATGGCTTAAATCTTTCCAGATTTTTAGTGTCCACTAATAGGTATTAAAGGACAAAACTATTGTCTGTAATTAGTCTATTTACATCAGCTGTCTAAAGCTTTCAGTTTGTAGCCAACACTCATTTTTAAAATTTTATGTGCTTAGTTCCTTCCCAGCTACAGCATTAAAGAATTTCAAACTAAAGAGTTTTTTAGAATAAAGTACAATAAAGATATGTAACTAAACCTCACAGATTTTATAGCTCAATGAGGCATTTACATTTCAGCCTCTCTGGCTGAATTACCTGCCTGAAGCTCTCAGTGTAACTCTTCCAGGATCACACTATGCCAGTATTCCATAAAACTTAGGCCAGACTTTTCAAATGTTAATATCCACATCAGCTGGGAATATTAAGATTCAGGTTCTACTTCAAGTCTAGAATGGAGAATTGAGATTCAGCATTTCTCACACACTCTCAGGTAAGGTCAGTGAGCCCTGTGCTGTCAGTCCATGGATTTCGGATTAGCAAGGCTTTAAACAACACACACCTCCTTATTCTTCTTTATTAAATAAAGACCCATATATAATGTATACATAATAAAGTGAGACTAAAATAAGAAAAACAAAAATTTTATTAATACATATATACAACATGAACACAGTTTAATCGCTGTGTCTTAGAAATTTTACTTCTATATAACCAATCGCTATTACATAAAAGATGAAATGTATTTACAAGACTCCCACCTGTACGAAACCCTCTGGTCCATCTCTATTATCGCACATCTGTAAGAGAAATCTAAAATGTTATTTAAATGTGAAGTATTTACTGTCTTTTGGTGTTGTCTGTAATTCAGTAATTTCCATTAAATTGCTCACAGTAATGAAATAATGCTAGAAACAAACTTGCGATAAAGTGCATTTCAAGTAACCTTAGCCATTAGTCTTCCTTTTCAAACAGGTTTCCACAAATCATATGGACTTTTTTTATGTTCTATTTTTGGGGATCCTGAGGAGATCTCTTCAGCAGTAGCTTTAGCTCGTTTCTGAAGCATTGGCTTTGCTACAGAATTCTGTAAGAGAACAAATTAAGTCAGCTTTCCAGACACACATTGTATATACTCTAATATTTGCTTTTTACAAAATACACTAATTCAAGATTGAAACTTGAAATACCAACCAAATTCAAAACATGGACCTCATTTCTAAACCTGATTCAATCAAACTGTTAGGCCAAGAAACTACCAGGTAAAATCAGACATATGCAAGGCATATTACAATAGTGAGGTGTTAAAATAGTTTTGAGACTTTCGTTTTTTCAACCCTTAGCTGATTTTAAATATTCAAATCACAGGGTTTTGAGATTTTTTTAAAAATATTCCAACAATTTAAAAAATGTAAGAGAACATTTAAAAATAATGACAAAATATTGAAACCAAAAATGAGGACTTGAGATATGTAAAGAGCCTATTTCATTGGTCACTTGTAAAAGTGGCACAAATGAAAGATTAATTCTATTTGTAAAGTGGCTTAGGAGGCCCCAAATTATCACCACAAAAATCAATAAGCCTTCCAACAAAAATATAAGCCCACATAATGACTATGTTTTAAGTCTAATTTTTTAGTCAATGCTTAATTATACTTACATTTGAGCTAAAAGCTATAGTTTTTTGCTGGGAAGCCTTTTCATTAGGATTTTTAGTTCCATCTTCTGTTAGCTTTTCCGATAGCTAGACAGGTAAGAGAAAATACATTTTTTTTAAACCATACCTTTGGTTTACAGTACTATATACAATGTAACCCAATTATAAATTTAGTTGTAGAGACCCACATCAAGTTGAATATAACCATATAATTAACAGTCTAAACAATACTGTACTCTGCTGAGCATAAAACTGGTCCAATATTAGGCCTAAGACATTCTTCCCCATAAAACAGTATTGGATTCCCCGATAACAGTTCGAGTAACTTTGAAAGTTAAAGTCATATCAGAAAATAACTAGCTTCAAAGAACTAAGGCATTTGCCTGCTGGAAACCTAATCATCTGAAAAAGCAACTCAACTAAGACTCTGTCTACTACTACTTAAGCATATCCATTCACATATGGGCCTGAATGACAGGTTCATCTAGACAACTTTCCTGTTTTAAATGATTCTATCAATTTCTAACTACCTTTAAAGTTATGAATTTTATCCTTTGTGTTTCACATTAAAAGCACAGTGCAATTTGCCAATGCATATCCTGCACATTTCTGGAGAATTATAACAAACTTATCTGCAAGTGAAGCAGGCCTCTTCTTCTGTAATCTCTCAAAACATCTGGAATATATTGCATATATTATGAAAGGGACATCTATCTATATCACAGATGCCCATCATTACAAAGTGTACTTTAGTTTCAAACTGTCTTTAGTATCTTATCCAAATAGTACACTATCCCAAGTTCTAGCATGCACATGGATCTATCAACGAAAAACTAAGCTTTCAGTGTATGAACATAAACTTCAAATTAGTTAAAACCTCTGATGCTTATGCCCATGTTATCAATTACCAACAGATTTTCTTCATCAATGTCTGGAGACCTCATTCATGATTTCTATAAGACAGAAATAAAGCAGATAAACTATACTGTATGTTGAGTACAGAATTTGTGGGAGCAAAACGCTGCAAATGAAAGCTACAAACACTCTGTAAATAGTTACGAAAATTTGGTAATTATATAGAAATCACCAAAACACCAGCTACAATTATGAAGGTAACTAATACCGTGTCAACTCAAAATAAATTTCGTTAATCTCCCATTTTTGAGGGAGGAGACCACCTCTAATACTGTCAGATCTGCTTTTTTGATTTTAAGAAATTATATTTAGCAAGCTTTCCAAAAAGTAGCCTAAAGTAAATCAAATAAAAATGGCTAGTCAGATCTTTCTGGCATTAGCTTTCAGAAGATTTAGTCTGAATAAATCTAGAATACTTACCTCAAACTTTGCACCATTATTTGGTACAGCTGTTCCACAGTTTGTTTCTTTAGATACAAGAACAGTTCTGAGACTAGGGGGCAATTCAAAGTTGGCTGTTCCTAAGGCTTTTGCTGCATTGGCTTTTGCTATTTCTAAAAGCTCCATTCGATCTACAAAAGAAATACAAAATACACATTAAACCTGTAATATTCCCCCAAGAGGACTCAATCACAAAATAAGCTTGTGTTTTATTTTAAAAAAAAACAAAAATAAAGATGTAATCCTTTCTGTTGTATGATCCTACCGAAGTCATTTGTTTTAAAACACTGGAACAAAATCCAATTTTTTCAGTAATACAGTATTAACTTTTTAAAAGAAAGTGCTTTTATATTATTCTTCTGGTTCAATTAGCAGGAACTTAGAGCCAGTAAACAACTAAGTCAACCATTTAGAAGACTCCACCAAGAACTGCCAGCTACCGGAAGTAAACGTTACTTCCGCCCCAAACATTTAACTCTACAACTTAACCGCAAGGAGAAATAGTGTCCAATTTAAAAACTAAGCGTCAACTAAAGTGTGGTTTTAACTATTAGCCTGCAGCCCACCCTCTCCTTCCAAGGAAAATATTAAGATTTCAGGCACTAAAGAAAAATATTAAAACTACAAAGCAATTCTGGTTCCCTAGCCTACTCATACTGTCTGTGCCACACGTATAAAAAGATGCCAAGAGTTAATCGCGCGCCTCTCTACCCGAACCGACTTACCTTTTTCACTCAAGCGAAAGGGCGTTGGGCTCCGCGACCTCGTCTTGGACCTCGCACGCCAACTCCTGGGCTCCTCCGGGTACACCGTGCGACCAAAGCCGTAGGAGCGTCGCCCCCGCGTTATCGCATAGGCTCTTCGGTAATACGACCGTCCCCGAGAACGGGACCGGCTGCGGGACCGGCCTGGCGAGGGAGACCCGTAGTATCTCCTGGAGGGACCGGAGCGCCTCTCCCAGTAGCCGCGACGGCTGCGGGATCGCGACCGGCTCCGCGAGTACGACCGCGAGTAGCGCCTGTACTTCCTCTGGTGGCGCCTTCGGGAACGAGACCTAGACCTGGACCTGTTCCTGCACCGGGGCCGGCTCCGACTCCTGGACGACCAACGGCTGGAAACGCTGGAACGGGACCGCGAGCTCCTGTAAGAGCGGCTGCGGGTCGCCGAGGACAGCCGGCTGGACCGGCCCGGCGTCGACTGGGGCTCCTGCGGCGAGCCGGGCCACATGTCGTTCACGTAGTTGGACATCTGCGCCTGCGGTTGAAGCTTCCTGGCCTTTGAGGATCCTTACCCAACACTTGGTTCCTAAAAACAAAGGGAGAAAAGGAGTTTAGTCCCAGAAGTAAGGCCCGCGGGGAACGGCGGAACCCCAAGAAAGCAAACCAATCGCGCCAAAAGCGGGCACCAGACACCATCCTTCCCGCCCGCCTCCAGGCCCTCGTGGGGCGCCGCGCACGGGCCCGCACTCTCCCTGCCTTCCCCGCTGAGATTTCTGGGGGTCCGTCCCGTCACCGAAAAACTTACCACAGACCGCCGACGCCTCACGATGAAGAGAAAGTTCCACGGGACGCCTTCCTTTCACACCTGAAGACGAAGAGGGGCTTTCGCAGCTGCCCTGCAGTAACGTAACCTCAAGCAACTCCTTCGCTATCCGGACGCGAACTGACCCGGGCGGCGGCTGACGGGTCGAAAGTACCAGAAGCTGACGTATAGAGCATGCGCAGAGGCACGGGCGCG
>NW_006443568.1:9962752-10027605 GCF_000325575.1 Pteropus alecto | reverse complement strand
AGCCTGTCGCAAAGGCCTCTAGGATGCGCATGCGTGACCCAGCCGTGAGGGCGGTGCTGCTCCATCCGGGTATCTGGCTCTCTGTGACGGTTTTGTTTTCTCAGATGAACGTGGAGAGTGAGGTGACCCCGGTGCGGTGCTTCGTCGGGATCCCAGGCATTCTGCAAGGCTAATCCTGACTGGGTTGTTGCCTCCACCCTCTGGGCAGCTGCAAACTGGCCTGTGCCTCCCTAGACCCTTCTTGGCCACTTCCTCCTGTTCTATGTCAGGCCGGCTACGGGAGAGAGAAGCCGCGTCCGGACTCCGCCAGGCTGCTGGACTGCGCGCCTCCCCAGGGCGTCACAAGATCCCTGAAAATGCAGTATTAACTTAGAAAAATTTTTTACTTCCATGTTCGGCTAGTCTGTGGAAGAAAGGTGGAGACAATGCAAAGACACCCATAGTTGACTTTTAATTTAATCGAGGGATCAGGATGAAATCTGAGATGTCATTCCGAGGACAATGCTTGGTATTGGGGATTAAATAACAGTGACTTTTATTTACAAGGATTTATAAATAGGATACATTACAGACATCCTCGTTGTTAATAAAGCGTGACAATTGCCATGAAATAACTTCATTGAATGAACTAATCACATCCGTAGGGAGAGTTAGTCATTACCTGAGCTTCTTTGCAATCAAGTTATTTTTACAAAAGCCACTTTCTTTGGAGGGAAATACAAACTTTTCTCTTGTTCGTCTTCACCACCACTTCCCCAAATATGCACAGAAGGGTAGGGAATAAAACCTTATCACAGAATCGACCCACCATGTTAGCCTTCTTTGGCACTGTCCATAGTATCAACCACAGTATCAGAGAAAACACGATAGTTAAGTGAAGAAATGTTTCTTTAGAAACATTTTTCTAAATGCTATCCCAATTGAACTGAGAAGACACAGTGCCCATCTACCGGGCACTGTATGAGTGGACAGAAAAAATGAGTTTCAGATTTGACTAGTAAAAATGGTGTGTTAGGCAAAATAATGTGAAACTATGCATATAAGATGATGCAATCTTAACCTTTGCTAATAAGGATGTTAGGAGTCTCTGTAGATAGTTCATTCTTTGGTCAAATATGTGCCTAAAATAAGGCGACTAGAAAAATCCTGGATGTTAACAGTAAGAATATTGAAAACACAACAGGAAGCATTATTTTGTTCTTGTGCAGAATACTGGTGTATTTGTTTCTAGAATATGTGCAATCTGTTAAACTCTGCAAAGGATGTCAGTGTTCCTTTATTTTTCTAAGCAGTGCAATCTTCTCTGAGCATCTATCTACTCACCTGAGTCAAAATCCAATTTCAGCTATCATTAAAGCATCTTGCACAGAATTTGCAGGCTAATATAGACAGAAATGAAATCTTTACAAAGAACATCTTCCCATTCAAGAATGTGATACTTTTCTCCATTTACTTTTTTATGTCCTTTCCTCTGGTAAGCAGATTCATGGCCCCCAAAGATGTCCACACCCTAATTCCCAGAACTTGCTAATATGTTACCTTACAAGACAAAAGGAATTTTACAAAGCAATTAAAAATAAGGACCTTAAAATGAGATTATCTCTCCTAACCTAATCACAGGAGAGACTCTATGGATTTGCCTATTATGAACATTTAACATAAAAGGAATTATACAAAAAAAAAATAAAAGAAATCATACAATTGGTCTTTTGTGTCTAGCTTCTTTCACTTAGGATATTTACAAGGTTCATCCATGTTGTAGCATGTATCTGTACTTCATTCCTTTTCATGGCAGAATAATATTCCATTGTATGTATATGCCACATTGTAGTTATTGATGTACATTTGGATTGTTTCTTTTTGACTATTATGAATAATGTTGCTGTGAACGCCCATGTACAAGTTTTTGTGTAAACACATCTTCGATTCTCTTAGGTACATACCTAGAAGTGGAATTGCTGGGCCATTTGATAACCCTATGTTTACATTTTTGCATAATTGCCAAACTGTTTTCCACAGTGGTTGCACCATTTTACATTCCTGTCAGCAATGTGTGAAGGTTCCAGTTTCTCCACATCCTCATCCACACTTTATTTCCCTTAAAAAAGAAATTTTTTTTTAATTATAGTCATCCTAGTGAGTATGAATTTAACTCATTTCCCATTTGCCTCAAGAATACTCACCAGCAGGTGCTTGCAGCTGCATTTACCCTGGAGATAACTTGCAATTACAGTCCTTACCCCCAAAATTTGCCACGAAATATCTTGCTTTTATTATTATTTTTGCATCGTTCTAGTATATCAAGTCTTTGGAAACAAATGACATCATTCTATTTATAGCATTGTTTTTAGTAGTGGTATTTCCATTTACAAAATATAGTAATTCTCGATCGCTGAAAATGTCAAATCCTAGAAAATGTAGCATTCCTACGCATGATGTTAAAAGAATGCTAGTAGCAAGCTGCATTTTTTTTTCTAAACAGGAAAAGGGTTAAAGGAGCTCATTGTGATGAAAAGCAAACAATTGCGCTGGTTAAATCAAGCTTTTTGTTTTTTGTTGTTTTTAAAGATGGCATACATTATAGCATATTTGTACACTGATGGACAAAATGTAGTAGGAAGGGGAAAACTGATGTAGAAAATAGATTGGACAGTTTGTGAGAGCCCTGTTCTTGAGTAGAAGAGAGGATGGGTCCAGTGGACGAATGGAAGAGTTGGGCTTACATGAGAGCATAAACAGTTTACCCAATATAATAGGTAGTGCTAAGGTCTGAGTGTTTGTGTCCTCCCCAAATTCCTATATTGAAGTCCACCTCTAAAGTAATGGTATTGGGAGGTGGGACCTTGGGGAGGTGATTAGATCATGAGGGCGGCCCTCGTGATTGGGATTAGTGCCCACACAAAGGAGACCTCAGAGAGATCTTTTCCCTTTCCACCATGTGAGATCACAAGACTACCATCCAGAACCCAGAGGAGGGCCTTAACTGGAACCTGACCATGCTGACACCTGATCTTGGACTTTCAGGTTTCAGAACTGTGAGAAATAAATTTCTGTTGTTATGAGCCACCCAGTCTGTGGTATTTTGTTATAGTAGCCCAGACAGTCTAAGACAGATAGGAAGGCAGAACATGAGTACAGGTAGAGGTAGGTTGATAGCTTGGTGATAAGCACTTGTGTATGTCCTCTTATGATTTGTCCTCCCAGTGAAATAAGAAGCTGACATTGAGGAAGATACTGATGATCTGAAGAGAAAGGAGGTGCAATATATTCATCTAGGATATAATTGACTAGACTATAGTAGGACAGCTAAGTATCACTCAGAGCCACTTGAAGTTAGAGATCATGAGTTTAAAATGAGACCAGTCCATATTATTTTTTCTCGAGCATCCAATCTCATATTAGAGGTTTTCAGTATTTGAAAGAATATAGTTAATACTGAGTTTATGTTGCATACACAGAAGAGATTTTTCAATTGCTACATGTTAATTTAAAATACCATACACTAAATTTTGTTAAAATTAAGGACTTCAGATAAGAGCTAAGAATAGCATATCCTAGTTGTTTTTCTGATCAAGGGTAATTAGAATAAACAAGGATTTTATTTTAGTGCCTTTATTTATTTTGAAGATGATGTTGCTGAATAAATAAGACTAATAGTTCTAAATCTGTCCATTTACTTATTATTTTCAGAAAAGAGGAAACTAGAAGTAAATGGTAACTTCCTTAAAGAGCTGGTATTAATTCTCCAGAAATTTCTAAAATTTGGAACTATGCTTAATTATCCATGACATTTTTCTCAATATCTTCTTTTACCAATTATAGAAAACCACAACTAAATTAAACATGATTACTACCTTGAAATATATTACAGGAATCTGGATGTTACACTGTTTTTTGGAAGAGGCAGATATACTTTTATTTAAATCAATTATTTTAGATAACTTGGTCCTATGTAGCATCACATAAATTAGCACCAGTAAAGAGAGAATTTTATGAGACTTGTAAAATAAAAAATTCAAACATGTTAAGTTTAACACGCTATATATGAAATCTTTCTGGTAGGGCCTCTACTTTTTTAACAGGAAACTGTGCTCACAGAGACTGCCCTGTCACAACTATAATCATGTGCTTCATGGTGTCTTAAACAGAATATACTATTAGAGTCTTAAGATTTTTATAATTCCCTTTTTGAAGACCATTTGGTGCTTTCGGAGAATTAACAGGTTTTTGAACTGTGCTTGTGATTCAGACTTCTACTGAGACAAAGGGCAGAACTGCATAGTCACTTGACTGCAGGACACACAGACGGACAGTGTGTGGCAGTATTTAAATGCTCTTCTGAAAGTTCATGCCACAGCTCTGTGTATTGATTACAAATGCACCCCAGGATTTTTTCTTTTCTATTGCTGTTTGTCATATTGTTTGCCAGAGTATGGCAAATGAACATGAGGCTTTCTTGCATAATTCTTAATAGATATGTGGTCAAAATGTACACTTGATTGCTTAAGAAAAGCATAAACACAATTCAGTTACTGAATATGGCTGTATATAGGTTATTAGTGTGGAGAATCTTGGCTTGGCCAAAGTATTATTTTCATTGAAAATTCTGACAGACAAAAGTTCTTTTTGCTTCCATAATACTTAAAAAATAAACAATGAATAAGCTGTCAAATTACCAAGGTTTCACTTATATAAATGTAGTTGCACATATAAAATCTGATTATGAATTTACTTTTTCCAGGACTTTTAAATTGCAAGCATTATTTGAATGAAAGAGAACCAATCTATTATTTAAAAATGAAATATGATTGAATTTCATAATTTTTCCCCCCATAGTACATAATGAATTTGAAGCCACCTCTGAAACACAGGGGTGTGCATGTGTGTCTTCCTCATTGTCCTTCACATTCTACGGTGACACCATTCACAATGATTGAAATCAGACTGAGTGGCTTAAACAACAGAAATTTATTTTTTCACAGTTCTGGAGGCTGGAAGTCCAAGATCAAGGTGGTGGCAGGGTTGGCTTCTGGTGAGACCTCTCTTCCTGGCTTGTGGACAGCTGCCTTCTTACTATGCCCTTACATGGACACTCGTGCTCCTGGTGTCTCTTCTTCTTATAAGGATACCAGTTCTAAAGCATTAGGGTCCCACCCTTATGACCTCATTTAATCTTAATCACTTCCTTAAAGGCTTTATCTCCAAGTTATATTGGGGGTTAGGGCTTCAATATAGGGAGTGGTTGGTGACTGGGGGGGACAAAATTCAGTCTATAACAGTAGTTATTAATAGACATTATATAAGGGTAATTTTAATTTGTGATTATTGTCCTTGTGCATAAACTGTAATCAGCGGCCTTTCAGATATGCTGCCATCACAAAGACTTCCTTTGAGAAAATGTGATTCCTTATTTCCCATATTTTCAATTCCATTCCAATTAATTACAATATAGATATATTTACTGAGTGCTCGGTATATTCCAGGAATTGTCCCAGATTCTAGGGATCTATCCATGAGTGAACCATAGCCCCTAGAAATTTAGAAAACTCAAAGACATTAAGAGTCCCAGGTTGTTAACCATCTTATCTGCTAATCTAACTTGTTAAAAGAACAAAAAACAAAAAACAGTATTTTATTAATTCACTTAGTTAACCAACATTTATTGAGTGTTAACTTTGAGCCTAAGATACAGGAATAAACAAACTGGATAAAGTGCCTGGCCGTATGAAACTTGTTTTCTAAAGGAAGAGACAGACAATAAACAAACAGACATAGAATGTAATGGTAAGCAGTGATAAATATTTTGAATTAAAACAAAGCTAAGGAGAAAAAGGACACTTGTGGGGGAGGCTGCTATGCAACATAGGGTGTGAGGGAAAGCCTCTCTTAAGAGAGGACGTCTGATCAGAGACTTGAAAGGAGTGAAGCCAGCCATGTGGACATGTAGAGGATGAATGTTCCAGCTAGAGAAGACTGACAAGGAAGCCAGTGTGACATAGCAGTGAGCCAGGGGGAGAAAGCTAAGTGATGATATTGATGAGGTGGCCAGGAGCTAGAGCATGAAGGGTCTTGTAGGATTTTATTCTACAAGATGAGAAGCCACTGAAGCGTTTGGAGAACAGATGTAATAGAATCTGATTTATATTTTCAAGCCTCTCTATGGCCTGCTGCATGGAGAAATAGTGAGGAAGGCCCAAGATGAAGCAGAGAGACAACTGCAGTGATTAGAGTGAGAAATGATGCTGCTTGCACTAAAGCAACAGCATGTTATGTGTATATGTGTGTGCTTTAAGGTAGGCCCAAGAGGTGTTATCACAATCAAACAGCAATTTTTAATCATGAAATGTTACATGCAAATGGTAACCAACACTTACAATATTCTTGACCAGTACTTCTCAGTTCTGTCCACGTCATCAAAAACAAGGAAAGTCTGAGAAACTGTCACTACCAAGAGACGAAGGAGCCATGACAACTAAATGTAACGTGGTATTCTGAATAGGATCTTAGAACAGAAAAAAAGACATTAGGTGAAAACTAAGGAAATCTGAATAAACTGTGAAATTTATGTAATAATAATGTATCAATATTAGTTCATTAATTGTAACAAATATATACGAATGCAAAAAATAGTGAAACTGTGCTTATGTGTGTGTGGGGAGGAGCGGTGGTAAGACTTGGTCAATATTATAGACCTAGTTGGTACCCAAGCAAGGCATTAAACCCAGGTGTGTCTAGCTCTAAAGACAGAGCTTTTAATGACTTCCTTTGTTCACTAAAGACAAGAGTACTGTTTTTAACTTTCCTTGAATTGTGTTTACTACAAGGGAAGATTCACACCTCACACTATTAGTAGCTTGAGTCGCCCTCATTCTCTAATTGCCTATACCTATATTTTATTATATACTTTGGTCATTGTTTCTTCTGCTTATGTCTTTTACCTCATAAGATCTGAGCTCTGTACCTACATGGATTTTTTTTTAAACTGTGTACCCTGGCATCTGAAGCTAGAAAAAAAATTGAGTGTTCTTTTTCAAGCCTCTATCTACCCTTTCAGAGGTTATTTTTTAAATATAGTGTTATACTCTTGGGTACCACTGTCGATGTCCTTGGGACAGATGGTCATGCAGTTGCTATTACTGACAGTTGCATAGTCATGGTCGATATGGGCAGTTGATCATTGAGTTCTCCCAGCTGTTTAAATCTGATGGATATCATTTGATGTGTGAGTGGATGCTGAGAGGCATTTAAAACTCTTGAGAGGATACAACACACTAGGGAGGCTAATATGATGATTATGAGAAAAATGGCCAAGGAATGAAAAATTCCCCAAAGCAATAATTCCCAGGAGCAAAGATTTAACTAAATAAATCAATCAATGAATGAAGCATTGCCTACTTGATGAAAACTTCACATATGATCTTTACAATCTTTTCACTTGGGGTAACAATTCCTGAGCTCATGTATTAACATAGAAACAACATTTTCCATCAATTACAACATATACACACTCCTTTGTTGGGCAGCTAGCGTGCTTAAGACTCATCTATTTTTGCAAGACTACTGAAGCGAGGTATTCTAATCCCTCAATTAATGGAGTGTACAAGTGAGGCACAGAAGGTGGAGTCACATTTCCAGGTAGATTGTTTGACAAAGCTGTTGCTAATATATACACACACACACACACACACATATACATATATACATATATACATATAAACATAAATTTATATGTAATATATAGCTTTTTCTAAAGACACCAAAACGAGGAATTAATGCTCTGACAAATGAATGGAATCCAGTATTGTATGTAGAAACAGCGTTGGTGCTTCATGGATGTCTTATGAGCTGTTCTTTATCTTATGAATAAGTGAACCAAGACTGGTGGTTTCATTTGCAGAGATCATTTTTTGTATTTGAATATTGAGAATAGTCTTAATCCATCATGACCATTCCAGTTTGGGGAAAGTTCCTGAAATAGGGTAGTGTTGAACTGGATAAAGAGTACCGTACCTCTAAGGGATAGAGTTAAATTTGAATGTTCTTGGTTTGGACAATTTGTACATTCGTTACCTAGGATTTTTTCAAGAACCATGAGCAAGCAGCACTTCCGATTACTGAATGTGGGTAGTAGGAAGAGTTCGTTATGGGATTAGGGATTAAGGAATAACCAGTTAGGGAATTTTTATTGGGGTCACAGGATTGGTAATGAGAATAGGTAGAGGAGGACCTAGTATGGTTTTGTTGAGAAAGTTTAATCTAGTTTCATTACACAATTGAGGAGTGATAAGAGGGACCGAGGGACCATTAGTATGATTACTAAAAATGCAAAATGGAAATTTTTCTCTTATTTGAGCGTGAATAGGAAATACAACTGGGGAGGACTGGTTATTTAGGCGTTAGGGATATGTCCACATCCCATAGCATTGATACCAAACTGTTTTGGTAGCAGGATATAACTGTAAGAACATGTCAGTTCTTCATCAATACGGGTACATATCCAACATTCTACTCGATTAGTCTCAGATGCAATTTTTTGTACAGTGTCTACTAAGGAGTGTTTACATTTAACATCAGTAAAGCTTAATAGAATCAATGACAGAGGCATATTAGTTTTGATGCCGTTGGCCTTGTTCCACCAACTTGGGAAAGATGTCTACATCATGCGGTTGCTTCTGGGCAAAATTTTCCCCTGATAGCCTTAATTTTAAGTCAGCTGTGGGTTGACATGTCCAAGGGTCTGAGGGAGCTCTTCTTCGTTTAAAGGCGTGGACCCAAGGTTCCACACTCCGTAATCTGATTGCTATCTAAGAGATTAAAAGAAACTGATAAGGCCCTTCCCATCAAGATTCCGAGATCAGATGAGATCGGGCGTGTTCAGGGTGGCATCCCATCAGGATTCAAGTGCAGTTTTTCACTGATGTATTTTCCTGAATACCGTCACTAGGTTACAATGTGTGAGGTACAAAGTCCTCATTAGGGGAAGGGTCTCTGAAGGCCTCTTCGACCTGTTGGAAATAAGCTTTTGAATACTGCATTAGAGCCTTTCAGTACTGAGTTCGCAAGAGCTGGAAGAACTTGGGGTTCTACCGTTAAGGGCATGGGTTGCTCACTAATGATTTCATAAGGTATCAGCTTATGTTTTCTGAAGGGTGTTGATCTTACTGGCCTAAAGGCAACACTTTAGGCCAATGTAACCATGCGGTCTCAGTTAATTTTACCAGTTTTAACTTTAGAATGCTACTAGTACATTCAGCCTTTCCTGAAGATCGAGGATAGGGACGGTGGTAGTGCCACCATGTTTGAATAATGTTGTTTAGTTGTTTTATAACCTGTCTGGTAATGTTAATATTTCTATCACTTGATATTAGGTTTGGGAAAAACATTTTCTAATATTTTCTTTGCTACAGTGGTGGCATCACCTTTCCAACAAGGAAAAGCTTCTACCCACCTAGAAAATAGGCATACTATTGTTAAGAACATATTGATAGCCCATATAAAGAGACAAATGAATAAAATCCAACTGAAAATGTTCCAATGGTCCAGGTGGTAGGGGAGCAGTTCCTGGAGCCACTTTAATGGACTCACCCGGGTAATGAGATTGGCAGGTTAAACATTGATTACAGATAATTCTCACTATCTTAGAACTACTAACAGTTTTTCTTAATTTGAATCATTTTGTCAATCCCATGGTGAAGAGTCATACAGAGCACTTGTAAAAGTGGTAATTTGAAAAATTTGGAAATTACCAGGAAGCCATCCAGCACCTCCCAATCTCTTTTTCACATTAAATTTGCAGGCTGCTTGGTGCCACTTTTTTTTTTCAGTTTGTTAAACAAGTTATCATAAGTGATCTGATTTGGATCAACTTTATGGAGTTCATTCAAATTACAGAGCTTTGGTACCTTAGGAATCTCCAGTTGCAGGCAGTCTTAGCATGAAAGTTGGCTATAGCATTTCCTCGATATTCATGGTCTGATTTGCATGAGCTTCAACTTCTGGGAGGGCAACTTGTGAAGGCAGTAATAGTGCAGAACTACTGCAAAAGCATACCTCCTATGGGTAAACTTATTTACGGTTTTACCTTTGGTTAATTCACAAGCTCAAGTGAGGGCAAATAATTCTTCAGGTTGGGTCAATTAAGTTGAGGAAGAACTTCTCTTTCTAATAATTCATGTTAAGTAGTAACAGCATATCAAGCCTGATATTTCCCTGCAGAATTTTTTGCCTAGGAATTATCAACATAGAGTATTAATTCCAGATTGGCTAATAGGGTTTCCTGTAAATCTAATCTAGGAGTCAAATTTTGAGAAACCAACAGTTATGAGTCTCTCCTTTGTTGGGTAAACATAGGAAGGTAGCAAGGTTTAAAGAGTTACAGCAAAGAATGTATAGGTTTGAAGGAGACTAGGAACAGAATCTCATAAAATGTTGGTCTACTGACAGAAATGCTGTAAACGCTCAGTATTTAGTAAACTTTCTATAGCATGAGATATAAATAACCTGGAGATATCAATTATTTCCCTGAATGAGTCCCGGGGAGGATTCCACTATTTTAGTGGCTACAGGTACTACTTTTAAACATTTTTACTATGCCCTCACTACTGGATCCAACTGCAGGCTCTAATCTGTAGGCTATAGGTCTAATTGTCCCTCCACGTTTTTGAGTGAGGACTCCTGGATGAACAATGTAAAAGGGTTTAATATAGTTGGGAAGCTCTAATACAGGAGGATTTTATAAAGCCCATCTGAGTTCAGTAAAGGCTTCCTCATGTTTCATTTCTCAAGAAAGAGGTTCTTGGGCACTATTTTCAGTTCTAAGTGGAGAAGTCAATAAAGAAAAAATTGACTCAGCACCTAAAATATTTCATAAGCCTGAAGAATCCTCATAGATCTAGGATAATTTTGAATAGTATTTATTCTTTCTGAAGACAGAAAGATTCATTTTACAGATAAGTCATGACCTAGATAATGAGCCATCTCTCGTGAGAATTGAAGATTATCTTGAGAGGCCTTAAGTCCTCTTATGAGCCAGTTGTTTCAACAGGTATGTTGAATCAACTCCTGAGTTCTCTTTAGATAAGGAACAAAGAAGTAAATCATCTACATATCAAATCAAGGTAGAATTTCTAGGTAATTGCAGAGTGTTTAAATCCTGATGTAAAACTTGTGAAAAGTACAAGGGTGCCTTGGTAGATCCCTGATATACTAACTGTTCAAGTATACTATTGATTTTTCTAAGTAAAAACAAGCAAATAAGGACTCTTTTTGCCTCACAGATGCTAAAGAAAGCAGAGCATAAGCCCACAACTGTAAACAACTTGGATTCGGTTGGTATATCTCCCAACAAAATATTTGAGTTTGGTACCACCAGAAACATTAGTATTATAACCTTCCTTCTTTCCTTATTTACAGGATCTCCATTCCCGTCTATGGGGTTTATTTATAGGCAAGATAGAGGAGTAGTGCAAGGAATGGTACAGGAAATAATAAGCCTCTGACTTACTAAATCTCCTGTGGGAAGGGTTAGCCCTTGTATAGTTCAGGTTTAAGGGGTACTGAGAGAACTTAGGAAGTGGTTTAGACAGATCTGAATTTTAATGAGTTTGGTGGTACTTTCGACTTTTTCCATATCTGTGGAAGAAGAGGCATCTAGGATATTAGGGATTTCAGGGGGATCATAGCATCTAAACACTTATGGAATTTCGACCTTTCGTCAGAGCAATCAATTTGGGCTCAGAGAACACATAATTCTTCAGTGTCTGAGATTCTGGAAATTCTAAGATTCTTTCTCCTGAAGAAAACTTTATTTGGCCTCCTAATTTAGAAAGCAGGTCTCCACCTTGGAGATTCACAGGGAGATATCACATAATAGAAAGGCATGACTTTCAGAGAAAGGGCCAAGTGTAACGGTTATGGGTTCCAATAAAGGAACTCTGTGAATTTGATTGGAAACTCCCACTACTGAAATATTTTTATTACTCTGAGGAAGTTCTTCATGTATCATGGTTTTAAAGTAGACTGAGTTGTTCTGGTATCCACTAATCTGGGACAAATTTTTCCATTTTAGTTTAGTTTTTCTGTGTTGATGTAAAGGAATTATTGGAAGTAGTTTACTGGGCAATTCTTTGGAGCCCTGCATTGTTGACAATTATCTAAGAGTTGAGAGCTTTCTCTTATAGGGCTCCTGGATTGTTTAATAGGCCCTCTATTTAAAAGTGGGCAGTTATCTTTTGAATGTCCCTTCTGTTTACAATATTGACAGGTATGTCTATCAAGAGGGGCAAAATGTGAAAGTGGGAGAGGATCTCCTAAAATTGGGTCAAGATCCCTGTAATTGTTGCAATTGTAAGGCCATGAGCTTATTTGCTTAATAGCCTTTTTTTCTGCTCTGTTGTTCTTTCACACCATTAGGCAAGATGTTAAAGCTCCAGGAGAGGAGTAATTTCCCATTCTAACTTGTTCTTCTTTAACAATCATTCAGTTCTGAGGGAAGCCCATTAAGAAAATGGGCAACCTGCAAAACCAGGCCCCAGGTCTCTGAGACAAGAGCACTGTCTAAATACCACTTCTAAACAAACTCAAGATATCTACCACTGGTTCATCCCTTTTTGTCGTTTACAGGATTGTATTATGGCCCAGTCAATTCTCATATGAAAAACTTTAGGAATTGCTTCAATAAGCCATTGACTTATTTTTCTTCCTTTTTATATTCTACACCTGGAGACATGTTTGGTGGGGTCTTGAATCTTTGACAGGGTCTTGAAGTCATTTTTTAGCATTTCCTGGACTCCATATCATATGAACAAACTGGTACATATCAGGAAGTCTAGGATCATAGGCATCAAGAAGAATTTTAAATTCTTCTATAAATTTAGTCTTAGAACAATTTTAGGTTCTGAAAAAAATAATTATAATAGCTCGAAGCTTGGCTCAAGACCAGATTTAAATTCAGCTGAGGCTAGAATGCCTGGTTCATTAGAAGGTCTTACCTTAAAGGGTATCTGATTATTTAGAGAGTTGGGGAAGGGGATGGAGAAAAAAAATCAAAAAGGTTAGCGGATTCAGAATAATCAGGTAAAAGATAAAGAGGAGCAGAGGGATTAGTTGGTGGTCCCTTGAATCATTCATGTCACTCAGAGCTTTAGTCTTAATTTTTCATTGATTCATTGTAATGATTTTAGAGAGGCTATTTTAGAGTCATTTTGTCTTTCGGAGGCCTCCATACCCATGAAAGAATGCATTCCGTTATTTTTGAAAGGTTCAGGATCATCTCTTTTCTCAAGTTTCCCTAAGGTGGACAATCTTATCTAAGTTCAAGTTTTCCCAAAATAGTCTCTGTAATTCCAAGCTATCCTTTATAGAGTGCAACCATTTTTTAAAAAAGGGACAAGATCCTGTCCTTAGTGGGTATACATACAGGAAACAGGAATTTTTGAGAGAGGTGCAGAGTTTTGGATCAGTTTTAGACTAAACTCATGTTTGTCTTTAGATTTTCTAAAATAACTATCTATAGACAGCCAATAATTTTACCTCTGTCTAGAAACACAGGGAATCATGGGAAATTTCTCCTTACAGACCAAGAGGTGACCAAGAAGCTTCAACAAAACACAGGTATGCACAATCAAGTCAGAGAGCTCAAAACACAAAGAGAGCAGAGATCAGACCCAAGAGACTTACCCTAAAACCCCGTGGTCGATGAGAAAAGAGTGACCACAATGAGCTTGGTAGGTACTTGCACCTAGTTACTCACTGGCCTCGGGGCTCATCAGGGGGTTGTCTTCAGATCCCACTTCTGACACCAAAAACTGTCAAAGATGAAATCAGATCAAATTAAAATTTGAGTTTTTCATGTGTACAAAAGAAAGGTTCATAAACTGGGAGACCTCAGACTAAAAATGGCAAGATGTTCAGAGGCACATCATTACAGGATGGTTTATAACGTGAGACTGAGAAAGGTTTTAACCTTCACGATGATTACAATGGTTACTACAACGGGGGTTTCCAACAGTAAAGGATTGATAAAAGTGATTATCTTATGCTATTTTAGAAAGATAATATGTTTCATTTATGATTATCAGAGGCAATTACAAGAAATCATCTAAATTAAGTTTCACTTATATGGCCTAACTGGTTTTGTCTGCTCAAGGAATTTTTAAGCTTAGACTCCATTTATTTTCTCTTAACAGACCCAATTCAGCCTACAAGGCCCTTTCTCATCCCCTCAGCCAAAAGTGATTGTTTGGTGTTTTTCTTTAGTCAAGGATATTTGGTAATTGTCGGGGGAAAGTACCCAAAGAAAATCAACTTAAAACAGGGACCAATATACCATAGTTAAGAAGAATAAAATGACTGATCATAGGTAAAGCCAATCTGGAACAAAGTCATAACAGACCAAAAACAAAACAAAACAACAAAACACACATACCATAATATAATAGATAATAATTATACATAAACGTTATTACTTTAACATAAAAACATGAGAAGTGTTTACAAGACAGGTGTTTATATACTTCAAAATATGTTGTTATTCACCTTTCACTTACATAAATGCTATTATTCAAAAAAAGTAGGACTAGATAACAATGACAATTAGTAATAAAAAACAAATAATATATGAGAAATACGTAACAGTATTTTTATGTATTTCTGTCCTCTGATACAGAAGTTAACTTTTAAAAATTATTGAATATTTAAATTGTATAGGCTACATTATTCTATATTCTTAAGATGTAAAAAGATAAGACTGTAAAAGAACATAACACAATAAGATTATCTAAACAGACAGTGCTTATATTTATTAAAAAATAACAATAGCATGTTTCTTTCATTCTCATGATACAGTAGGGGACTTTTGTTCTGTTTCCTTTCCCAATAATACTTCTCTGAACTGTCTGCAGCCTTTAGGATATCCTTTTCTTTTAGGTAGTAGTAAAACTGAATACAGTCAAATGTAAAATTCTCCTTGACTTAGCAAGCCCACATTACACTGATTACCAGTGTCAGTCCAATGTGATGACATCAATCTAAATATCCTCTCAACAAAAACATTTGAGCATGGAATACTTAAGATTTTGCTTACTAGCAATGGCAGGTTTTTAGACTTGTGGGAATTCATTTTCAGCTCTCCAAAGATGTCCATCCATTTTTTTATCTACAGGCTTGTTTTGATAGAACAGCTGTTTGTCGATCAGGTCTTTTGCACCTATAAATTCATCATAGAGGTTATCCATGTCTAAAATGTCCATCATTTTTAAACATTCTGAAGCACACTGGATGTCACTGTAAGTTAAACCTTTCTTTCTCAGAGAAAATGGTTTTAAAGCACAGAGATAATTTGACCTTGTGAAATCAAAATTGGATTCCAAAAAAGTTATAGTTCTAGTAAAGAAATTGAGAAAGTCCTGTTTAACTTGGGTGCCTTTTTCTGGTGACACTTTTTTCAGTTTTAAAGCAGTCTTCATTCCAAAAAGTGAGTCATTTTTCGCTGTATGAGTTTTTGTCACAACCTGCACATAAAATCAAATAACTCCAGTGCAGACAGTTTATCTTTTTTAGGCTCCTTATGGCCTCTTCAAAGATCATCAAGCAGTTCTGGAGAAAGGGCATATAAATTTCTGTTGTACTGTAATCTTTTTCTCCATTCTCACACTCAATGTATTCCCAATTAGAGAAGGACATTCTCTTTTCCCACACTTTGAAAATAGAATTTTAGCGCAAGCCAACATTTTAACATCTTTTCTATGGCTGGTAACAATGACAGCCATCTTGTAGGCATATATCTAAGGAGTCTATCTCCTTCCATTTTCATTATGTGAACCCTTAGAAAATATGGTCATAATATTCACAAAGTTAAAAATTAAACTCGCAATAGCTCCATACAAAGCACAACAGTTAATTGTTAACACTGATGATTAGAACTTAAGTTGCTCTGAAAGAATACTACAATGGATTTGTTACTGTGAATCACACATCAGAGTTGCCAATATCAGTGATCAATGGAAAGCAGACAATTGCCATTAAAACTGGTGTTGTCTTCCACCTCTTTTTTCAGGGGCCATAATATGGGTTTTGTATCCCCTCCCCCAATCTCTGGCACTCATTGCTGAAAACCAGACTTTTTTTGTCCAGGAGGGGTTTGTTGGAACATGAGACTTTCAGGGTCACCAAAAATTAAGTTTGTTATCGTCCCATTTTCATAAGTGAGAGCCTGTCTAGTATTTTCAGATCTGTTATTTTGAATTTAACAATTATATTTAGCTACACTTTCTGAGAAGAGTAGTCTAAGGTAAATCAAATAAAAATAAATGGCTAACTAGATCTTTCTGGCAGTAGTTTTTCTGGATATTTTATTTGGAAAAATCTGGCTTACCTCAAACTTTGCAGTATTTGGTACAGCTGATACATGGTTTCTTTTTTTTAGCTACAGGAACAGTTCTGAGACTAGCTGGTAAGTCAAGGTAGACTATTCCTAAGGATTTAGCTGCACTAGTTTTTGCTATTTCTAACAGTTCCATCTTATCTACAAAGGACAAAAACAAAACCATTAATTCCATGGCATACTCCAAAAGGGCTAAGAATGACAAATTAGCATGTACTTCATTATAATAGTAATATGAAAATGCTCACTTATATTTATAAAATATTTGACAATCGTTAATGCAAATGTATGTAAAAAGGCTGAAGACAGAAAATAAAAACAGAATGTTAATATTGTTCTTCCTCCACAGTCTTCAGTTAGTTAACTTATTAGAAGCTGAAGGCAAGATTTGTTAAATGGTGCTCAAAGCTGGTAAACGAACATTAAGTCATTAATAGGTATTAAAAGGGTTCCATTAAGAATTGCCTACACTAGATTCCTCCACCTTGAGACTTTTTAAAAATTTTATTTTACACCTTGAGACATTTAACAATCACAATGAACTTTTAATTCTAAGGGGTGAGAATGATGTCCATTTGAAAACAGTCTAAACCATCAGAAGGATGGGAGCTAAAAGTAAACAGATCGAAATGTCAACAATTTCTAAATAAATAAATAAATAGGCTATAGATTGTACAGAAGTTTTGTTTACCAGTCAGTTAACCCCCTCCAACCCGGTTACAGAGATTTCATGCATCAAAGGAAATCAAAGAAATTAAACGACCCAACAACTTTGGTTCCTTAGCTTACTCATATTACCCTATATGTAGAAAAGGTGAACCTATGTGCCTGTGTGCCTCTCTTAACGAAAAATAACTGACCGACCTACCCACCATTTTTACTTGAGCGAAATGGGCTTCTGCTCCCAGACCTCTTCCTGGATCCCTTCCTCCAACTATTGTGTTCTTTCTTGTACGCCATAGAGTTAAAGCCGTAATACTGTCGCCCCCTCGTGATTGTGTTGGTCCTTCTGTTATACGACTTTCCCGAGAGCAAGACCTGCTGCGGGATCGCGACTGGCTCCGCGAGTTGAGACCGCAAGTGGCGCTTGGACCTTTTCTGCTGGCGCCTTCTGGAACGAGACAGGATCTGATCCCCGGACGACCACCGACTGGAGAAGCTGGAACGGAACTGAGAGCTTCTGGAATTGAGGGCGAGCCGGCCACAAGTTGTTCATGTGGATAAGACATCGTTGCTTCCATCTTTTGAAAAGGGTCACTTCCCAAAACCCTGATTACCTCATAAGCAGAGGTTCTTACCAGGATGATTTACCCCGTGAGGGGCTATTTGGCAGTCTGGAGACATTTCTGGTTGTCACAACTGGAGGAACGACACTTGGCACTGAGTGAGGCTGGGCATGCAGATAAACATCCCACAGCGCACAGAACATACCCCCATAAAAAGAATTATTTGACGCTAAATGTCAATAGTGTCTATGCTGAGAAACCCTGCCTTAAAGCAAAGGGGAAAAAAGGTCAAATCCCAGAAGTAGGTCATGGAGTTGGGGTTAGGGACGCACAGTACCCCGCACGAAGAACCAGGACGTCTCCACCTCCCGGGAGTGACTCAGAAAACATGGTCACAATATTCACAGTTAAATTTAAAGTTAAATTCACAAATTTTATACTCTGAAATAGCTCCTCTTAGAGGCGGAGCTTCGGCGAGGGCGGGGCCAGGCTCTGGGAAAACAAACAGACTTAGAAACCATGATTAGGGCTGGGGGGCGGGGCCGCAAACCTGCACCCCGCCTTTTGCAGCGCGCGGAGCCGGGCACTTTTCCTGCCACCTACACCTGAGATAACTGTGAGACCGACCCCAGCACTAGAAAACTTACCACCTCACTCAAGACGATTACAAAAGCCCAAAAGACGCCTACCTTTCAATAACTTAGGACACAGAGCGACTTCTCTCACCCACCTTTGAAAAGTGTACTCAAACTACCTCTCCCCATGCACAGCTGCGTCTGGGCAGCGGAGAGCCCGTGCAGCTGGCTCCCCGAGCATGCGCAGAGACTCCGCGCGGTGAGCGTGCCTCCCTCTGGCCCTCCCCCCGCCCTTTCTCCTCCTATCGCGCGCCCCTCCCTCCGTCCCTGTCTCCGCAGGCGCGACCGAGCTTCGGGGGCGGTGCTGCTTCATCCGGGCATCCGGTGGCCTGGGGTTGTTTTGTTTTCTTGGCTGAAACTGGGAGCTTGAGGGTTCCCACTGCCGCGCTACACCGGGCTTCGGACCACTGCACGGGCGGGGCTGGACGTAAGTGCCAGGAGGGAGTGGGGGAAGGGGAGGAACCGCCGTGGGCCGAATAGTGCTTGGACCTGGGACTCTGCCTGGCTGATGCTGACGGGGTCGTTGCCTCCACCTCTGAGAAGCTGCATACTGGGCTGCGCCTCGCTGGACCCTTCCTGGCCACTTCCTCCGGACCTGTGTCCGGCAGGCGGCGGGAGACGGCGACAGCGTCTGGACTCCGCCAGGCTGCCGGACCGCGCCCTTCCCTGGGACTCTAAGGATCTCTGCAAAATCACCTTGCTCCTCCTACTTTAGAGCTGGAGAAACAGACCAGGCAGGTTCACACGGCGAGGGAGGTGGCCAAGCTAGAGCTAGTTCCCAGATCCTCCAAATCCCAGTCCACGTTCTACGCCTAGAATTCCCAGAATCTGGAGGGCAGAATTTGGGCACGAGTGTGCCAGTAATACAGCAAAGGAAAATGGATTCGGGGCGGGGTCATAGGGATGAAACGAAAGTAAGACATACTGGAATGCTATTCTTCACAGGGAAGAATAAAACGAGTGAATTTTCAAAATTAAATTTGCCTTAAAGGAGAATTAGCACTGGTTGTAATCACAGTTTTTATTACTTAATTTTATAAAGAAGGTTACAGCTGCATTCATTGCTCCTTTATAGGATGTCATGTTTTCGGACAATTATGATTGCTGGCTACAGAGTAACAACGGACGGGTTCATGTTCGCTGTAGGAGTTTGGGTGTTTCTTGATTAGCAAATTATGCGTAATTCTGGCTTTTTCATATTCTGAAATAGATAATATGGCTATGTCTCAAGCTAGGTTTGTACAGCTTATCCTGGAGGAATGTTTTATGAAACTTAAGACATTTTAGGTTGGCCCTGTTAATTTTATCTATGGTCATTTAGCTTGGGTTTTTTTTCTTTTTTTTCTTTTGTCTGAATTAACATTAATTTCGGTTTTGTGCTCTTGAGTTTGAAACCTCTGTTAGAATCAGAGATAGAGATATTAAAATGAAATGATTGTTTACGTAGAAATGATACCAAAAGCCAGGCTTGGAGAAAGAAAAAATAATGAAGTGAAAGGAAGTGATGTGGGCAGCGGTTAAGACCTGCAGTGCATTGTTCAGTCTATTAATCTGAGTGTGAAGAAACACATGTTCTCTAATAAAATGTATAAATTCCTAAGAGAAATATTTTTCATCTGAGTGCATGCTTTAACTCAGAGCCAGTTTATCACTTGTCTCCATTATGTTAGTGCTCCTGGACTATAAACAACAAAATCATATAATAACTTCGTCTGGATTTAAAATTAATAATTACTATTAAAATGTTAAATATTTGGATACCTATCTTTGTTCATATTACTTAAATGTACCAAAACCACCTTTTATTTATTTTCATTGAGATATACTTGACATGTACAACATGATTGGATATGCTTATATATTGCGAAATGATCACAGTAACTCTAATATCCATCACCACACATACAGCTTTTTTTCTTTTCATGAGAACTTTCAAGATATACTCTCAGCAACTTTCAAATATCCAATACAATATTTATTATTCACTATAGTCACCCTGCTGTACGTTACATCCCCAGGACATATTTATTTTATAATTGCAAGCCGAAGCCATCTTTTAAATTAAGAAAAATACTAAAGGAATCCAAATGTTGTTTCCCAAAGTTATAATGTAGAAATTTATCGGACGCTAAATCAAATATTCTAAAAAAGTATACATACCCAAACTGAAGTACGGTTTACCTTTGAACAACACAGGTTTGAACTGGCAGGGCTACTTATACACAGATTTTTTCAATAAATACACAGTCCGCCATCAGTATCCCTGCGTTTTGCATCTCCAGGTTTCCCATCCCTGGAATCCACAGATTGTATCAATTATTCTGCACCATTTTATATAAGAGACTTGAGCATCCTTGGATTTTGGTATCTGCAGGGGTCCTGGAACCAATCTCTCACGGATATCAAATGATTGTAGTTAAGCTTTTGGGGAGTCAAAAGTTATATAGATTTTCCTCTGTGGGAGTTGGGCACCCCTAAACCCCTTTGTTGTTCAAGGGTCAATTGTATTTGTAACTTCACTTTCATTAAATTATTCCTGAACTGTTAAATAATTTCTAAGAACATAAGTCAAGTTTGAAGCTAGGAAATAGAAGTACTTTATTTAATTTTTGTTTGTTTTTTTAAGTGACCTGAAAAATGTCTGGATTTCTAGAAGGTTTGAGATGCTCAGAATGCATTGATTGGGGGGAAAAACGCAATACAATTGCTTCCATTGCTGCTGGTGTTCTCGTAAGTGTCATAATTTGGGCCTTCATTATTGTGGTTTTTTGTTTTTATGTTTTTGATTCTGTATGTTTTAAAATATATACTATTTATTTTATCTTTGACCACTGAATTTATTTTAATAAATGTTGGCATTTTGTTTTATTTATGAGGGGGTTGAGTTATTCATTACATTCCAACTCTTAGTTGAAATTACCGTTTTAAATTTGATTAGTAGATTGATTATTTTTCTTTAACTGCATGGTAAAAATGGTATAAGACAGTGTATTTTATACATTTATTCACTATATGGATTTTGCCTCCTCTTAACAAGTAAATTAAGTTACCAGGAAATATTTAAGAAACAATTAGGTCAAAACCAGGCCAGAGACATCATTGCATTTTTCCATAATTTGGAGTTAACTTTCTCAGTCTTGTTAAAAAAAACAAACCAGGAAACTGATTTAAATATGTTATTTAGAAGTAACTTATAGTATAAAATTCTTATTTAGCCTATATTTTTCCAAATAATGATCAAATATAAAACTACTGTAGAATTCTGCTCTTATAAACATAAAAAAAGTTTTGAATTTTAGTCTGTGAGGAAAGTAAATATCTTGAATATATTAAGCTGAGGATTAAAAAATAGTGAATGTAGGAGGAGGGAGGAGGTAGATGGGGCAAAAGGGGTCAAATATGTGGTGACAGAAAGAAATCTAACCATGAACAGTGAACACACAATGCAATATTTATATATGTATATGTGTGTATGCATGTGTGTGTGTGCATATATACACCTTACTGCTAAATTGTACAGCTGAAACTTAGTGGATTTCATTCATCAATGTCACCATAATAAAAAGAAAGTAAATGACTATTTGTGCTAGGTAGTAAAAATGTCATAAAGTATGGATCTGTCTATAACCTCACAAAAATAATTTGATTAGCCTAAAATCGTTATTTTTAAATAATTGTCAGAAGATGGTACGTCTAGAGCTAACTGGGTCAGGGTAAGGAGTGGCGGTAAAGAAAGGGGTTACTTTCAAAACTTTCTAAGCTACTTGTCAGAATTTGTTTAAAATCTTTTTGTAAGTTTTCGCTCAGACGATAAAAAACATTTGTGCAGTTGAATGTGTTTTTCATTATAGATTTACCCTTGATAATATCCGGAACCAGATTCAGTTAAGATAAATTATAATTTGGCATTTAAACTGAATTTAGCATCACACCTGAAACCATCTGCAGACTGCATTGTAATTTGTCAAAAGGAAAAGCAGAACTGCGGCCATGTCTTATTTCACAACATCAAGAGGAGAGCTGGACTTCTATCAACAATAATTATCCCCCCATGTTGATTTTTTTTTTAACTTTTCAATACACGTATATATCAGCAACAAGCCACTCCTTTCCTCAGTTGAAACCTGAATCACTTTTTTCTTTCCTCCTGTCATGGGATATTGTAACTTATTTCTACTTCACAAAATTGGATTACAGATTTTATTATGACCATATAAAATAATGATTGAAGTAGACTTAGGAAAAAAGTTCACATTAGTAAATAATAGTTGCTATCAGACTTCAGGGTATCTAATATTTTTTAAGGGCATCTGATATTTAATCAGTTATTAAGCCATGCATAAATTAAATGTAAGAAACTGATGGAACACTGACAAAATTTTTGAAATTCATTAGAAAGTATCGCTTCACTTAGATACCTTGCTTTCTTTTTAGCTAGTAAGATATGAAATTACTGTAATTTCTCATTGGTATCAACTTCTGTTGTTTGTTTCTTTTAGTTTTTTACAGGCTGGTGGATTATCATAGATGCAGCTGTCATTTACCCCACTATGCAGGACTTCAACCATTCATACCATGCCTGTGGTGTTATAGCAACCATAGCCTTCCTAATGTAAGTATCATCGTTAGTGACCCTAATTACACAGAGTGTCACAATAAAAATGTTTTACATAGAGTTGAGTAGATTTAAAGTTGTGAAATGTTATTAGATTAACATTAGGCGTGATTTAAAATTCAAATTGTAGAGGACTTATAATCAACAGCCCTCTTTTCTGTTCTTTTACCTCTCTCCTCCCTCTTCCACTTCCCAGCTTCTGTCCTTTTATTTCTGTACTGCTCATGTTTATAATTTTATTTTTAGGTCAAAAATCATGTGCTTTAACGGTTTATTTATTCATCCAACAAGTATTTGTCAAGCATTTATATTCTCAGACTGCTCTAGGAACAGGAAATACAGTAGTGAATAAAACGGGAAAATCCATGCTTTGATGCACTCTAATGAGTGAGGCAAATAGTAACAAAAGTGAAATAAATATATAGCATGTTAGATAATGAGAAGAAACAGAAGGGGGACATGAGATGTCAACAGGGGCTGTAGAAATTTTAAGTCAAGTCAAGGAAAGCCTCACTAAGAAGGTGATTTTTGAGGAAGGACTTGAAGAAGTGAAGGAACTCATTATGGGGCTATATGAGAGAATCATTCCGGACAGAACAGCAGGTACAAGGTTCTCTATGGCTTGGAGACCAGTATAACTAGAGTAAGGGGTCAAGGTAGTAAAAGCCAGAAGAGTCTGAAGAACTGTTCCAGACTGAGGAGACTAAAGACACATTAGAACAGAATGTACTCCTTGATTCTAGACAGGATCCTTTTTCTCTTAAAAACATTATCGGGACAGCTGGGGAACTTGAATGAGGTCTGAAGATTAAATGATGATAATGGATCATTGTTCATTTCCTGATTTTTATAGTGGTATTGTGGTTCCTTAGAACTGCCTCATTTGTGGGAAGACATACGTACAATTGTATGTCTCGTTTATAGGAAGTACAGTTTCTGGGGTTATGAGGCATCATGTTGGCAACTTTCAAATATTTCAGGAAAAAAAATTTGTTTGAACTAGCAAGTTTTCTGTAAGTTTGAGATTATATGTAAAACTAGTAATGCCAGAGAACAGATAAAGATGGTTTGTTTGAGAATGTGCTTAATAGTGAAGACTGTCAAGGCAAGAGTCTTGGCTGTCTGCCAGAAGGTTATGAAGTTATTCAGATGACTCAGCAAGGAGAAACAGCTAAGAACCACTAACCTAGAACCATCTGCGTTTTTTTAAAAACTACGAAGCTTGTTTTAAAATATATTTTATATACCAAATAATTTAGTTAATATGGAGGTCATTGAAAATAATTATGAGTGTTTTAATCATTCTAAAACTTAGATTTGAATGAATAAAGCCGTCATATTATCATGAAAAAAATTAGAGTTCATATATTCAACACATTTATTGAACACCTACCTTGTGCCAAGCCCTTTTTAACTTGATATACTGTGACCATTTTCCCATGATATTTAAAAAAAATTTTTAAAGGATATTTCTAAAGAAGATAAGCCTATCTCAATTTAGAGTGGTACTCTATGAAAGTCAGTGAAAGACTTTTTATGTTTGGAACATGTATCAGGAATTGAGAAAACAAGATTTTACTACTTGAATCTCTTTGTGTTAAGTATGTCTGAGATGTACAAATGGAAAAGTAGATGGGAACAAGCTAAAGATTCTTCCAATCTTAGCAAGATATAATTTCGATAATTTTTTTATTGAGGTGTAATTGACTATTTTGAGAATTTCACTCTCACATTTTAACAGGCATCAGAATCACCTAAAGAACTTGTTAAAACTCAAGTTGCTGAACCCCATACCCAGAGTTTTTGCTTCCGTAAGTTTGGGTGGGGCCAGAGAATTTTCTTTCTAATGAGTTCCCAGATGATGCTGATTCTCCTGGTCTTGGGACTGTGACCACTGCTTTAAAGGGTATCTGATTGAAGGAACTTGAGTAAGTTACTATGAGCCCATTACTCAAGACTCATGAGACCTGACCTTAATTTGAGGAACTCTTAGTTTATTGTATCTGGTAACTTGATGTCATGGATAGTCTCCTTTTGGAGTCAAAGACCCTGATTTCTTGATTTTATTTTATTCGTACAGGATTAATGCAGTGTCAAATGGGCAAGTCCGAGGTGACAGTTACAGTGAAGGTTGCCTGGGTCAAACAGGTAAATAGATATCTTACTATATGGTAAGCAATATCTTACTATTATGCTGCATTCTTAAAGTGAGAATTATACATGGAAAGGCCACTTGTTTAACTCTTTCAGATCAGGGTTAGGATGGAGGTGTTTCTAGAGAGGAGGTTATAGGTTCCAAGGCATAAGATAAAAGTTGCAGTTGGTCTAAGTTGGCTTTATGGTACAGAATATGCAGTTTTGAGTATGTGTAGATATAAATGTGTACAGTATACAGTAAAGAACAGTCTAATAAAGAATACATGTGTGAAGTAGAACTTATAGTACTTTTAGCTATACCATATAAATTCTTTTCTTCCCTTTTTTCCCAACCTCATTTGATTAAATTAGCATTTTGAAATAGTTTAGAATCATAGTTTTTTGTGAGTTGTAAAATACACAATATAAAGTGTACCATCTTAACTATTTTTAAGTGTACAGTTCAGTAGTATTAACTACATTCACATTGTTGTACAGCCGACCTCCAGAACTCTTTTCATCTTGCAGAAATAAATATAATAATAGAATTTTAGCGCATAGATTCACCCAGGCCCTTCCTTTTCAACTGAGGAACTCATGTCCCTTGGACTTCATTGCTGTGTTCCTGAGGTAGGAAGAATACAGGACACGTGTGGCCCAGCTTCCTGGTGGACAAATAGTTATTAAGCAATTTAAATGGTAAACCTGAAATACTACATCCATACAAAAGTAAACTTGACATAGGCAAATTAAAAGCGACTTTTTTTTTTTTTTTTTAATAAAACAAGAGAAACCACTAGTCAGCTCTGGTCGATGTTTTCAGATTCTCCTTGGTTCACCCTCTTCATAGATGAACTTAAGTAGAAGAGATACAGAAACACTGATCTACCGCAGAGGAATAGGTGAATGTTAGCAGTTAGTGTTGACAATAATAAGACAATAATAATTAGAGCTAGGACTAGAATATGGCCATCATATCTCTAAATAAAATTCGTTAGCTAGCATTAAGTTTTGGGGGTCCAGAGCCAGTTCGTATTTGTTTTACTGTCACATCTATGAGTAACAGCTTATTATTTCATAATTACTGTTTTATATTTTGGAGACAAAATCAAAAATTTATATAAAATTTATTTGCTGTGCTTTATTGAACGGAGCAGTGTTTTTATTAAAATTCATATCTCTAAATAAAATTCGTTAGCTAGCATTAAGTTTTGGGGGTCCAGAGCCAGTTCGTATTTGTTTTACTGTCACATCTATGAGTAACAGCTTATTATTTCATAATTACTGTTTTATATTTTGGAGACAAAATCAAAAATTTATATATAATTTTTTTGCTGTGCTTTATTGAACAGAGCAGTGTTTTTATTAAAATTCATTTGTGCTAAACATCTCAGAATTCATTTTAGGCAGTCTAATGACACCATTTATTTTATAGCAAATCTGCATAAATATTATATAAATGTGATTTAAAAGTTGATTGTCTTCCTCTCCTAAATAATTTTAATGCAGCTTTTCTAAGCGCCAGCCACGGTAAATTTAAATTTATTTTGCTGCTTGATTTCCATGAAAGTGAAATATGATAGTGTTTAGATTCACATATCGCTGAATATGAATTTTTTGTTAAGTATACCTGTGTTTTTGATTGAACATTCTCTTGGAGAACTTGAAATTTTGGAGCACTATTTCTAAAAATATAGAGAGAATGAGCCTCTAAATATGGTGCAGTATATTTTGTGAGATTTTCATTGCACAGTTGAGGAAAGTTTGGGTTTTTTTTCGGTATTCATATTTAGGGAAAGTAAACATAGTCACTTCAAATACACAGACCAACAAGGAAAAGGCCACCATTTTCACTGTTAGAAGATACTCAACACGTCTTCCATTCTTATTTTAGACTAAAAACAATTACACGTTTTTTTCTGTTTGGGTTTTTCTTTTTTTTCTGAAAAGTTAATTGAACTGACTGTCTTCATATGAGAACAATTCAGGTAAAATTTTATTTCCTTTAAGGCGCTCGCATTTGGCTGTTCATTGGTTTCATGTTGGCCTTTGGTTCTCTGATTGCGTCTATGTGGATTCTCTTTGGAGGTTATGTTGCTAAAGGTAAGAGAAAATACAGCTTACCTTTTACTTCAATGGAATACTGAAATTGTGCATTAAAATTGGTTATTTTGGACTAAACTTTCTTTCATATAGATAGGCCAACTATTAGCAATGCATTTATACCTGGAAACTCCCCTCTCCCATCAGTATTTTATTTTGTTTGTTTGGTATGTTTTTAGTATCTCTTTCTTCTGTATTTTTTCTTCTGATCTAGAGCCTGGGAAGAATGAGACCCAGCTCCAAACCTTGCTCCTCTTTGGCTTCCAAAAACCTCAAAAACAGAATAGATATGTTTTCTACTATTTTGCAAGTTTTGACTTCCTGAATAATATCCATGCAAAACTCTAACATCCTAGAATTGAAATTTATTAAGCTAAGCCTTCCTGATAATATGAAATCATCTCCTTTTAGATAGGAAAGTAAATTAACGTTTAATGTGCTTCTGCTATATAAGGCCAGTTTAAGGCAAACTCAAGAAAAGGTCCTGCTCTTAGATCCTTGGCTGAAAGTTGGACCCGAGAGGCACCAGAAAAATATGAAAACCACTTACTGTTCCAAGCAAAATAGACTATGCTTATCATAGCAAAAATACAATATTAATGATTTGCAAAAACTGGACCAGCAGAAACTAACCTAGCTCACATTTTAACTGTTTACTTCTTTGATTAAAATGTAATTCTTGGGTTAAAGTCATGGGTTTGTTGAATTTTTATTAAAATCACTTAAATATTATAGACAGAAATGATAGGCATTTTAAAATATTTATATTTTTTCAAGCAATGTAACCAAAAATGTAGAAAAGAAAGAAATGTAAAAGAAACTATAATAATCTTAGTGCTTTTATATATTTGGTGTGTTTCCTTTGGTCTCTTCTGTTTTTATGTAGTTATAGTCATAGTTACAAATACAATTTTGAGCCCAGCTTTTTTCATTTAACATGATATCATAAGTAATTCTCGTCCTGCTACAAAATCTTTGTCACCATCATATTTTAAAAAAAGCAAATCACTTTTTTATTATTTGAATTGTGTTAATAACTTGTCATTTTTATAAAACTGAGACTATAAAAGAGCTTAAAGAAGAAAATAAAATTACTGATCATTCTTCTTTCCCAAATATGACTATTAATATAAAGCCCCTTTTTGTAGGAATGTGTTCATCTCATAGAATTTTAAATTATTTTCCAGAAGTCTTCTGGAGCCAGGTGATGTTTTGAGATTATTAGCAGCAAATCTGTGATTTTATAAAGTTGCCTTTCTACAGGATCTTTATGAGCCATTCTAGTGATAATAGTTATTTAATGTGACCTTCTAACAGGGAAGGTCTAATACAAACCAGCTGTGACAGTGAACACCAGATTAAAGCTATTCTGAGAAAAAGTTGACAGTTCATCTATTCATAATGCCTCAGTTCATCAGTTAGTAATTGTTGACATAGCTAATACTAGAATTTCAGCTTTAGTTCAGGATAAAATCAGAACGGACTTGCCCATCTCAGGTAATGGCCACTTTATCTCTCTAGATGTTTAGGCCAAAAACCCTAGGTGGTTAAGGCCTGTCAATGATGACACCTCTCTTCTCATATTCCACATCCAGTCCATCAGTAAATCCTGTTGACCCTGCTGTTAACATATCTCAAATCCAACCTCTTTTTACTATTTCAATTGCTTCCACTCTGGTTCAGTCCATTAGTCTCTTATCTGATTTCCTGAAATAGCCTCCCCACTGGTTTCTATTGTTCCCCTTCCCCCTTGTAGTCTACTCTCAGCACAGTCAGAGGGATCCCATTAAAATATGTCAGCTCATGTCTTTTTCTGCTCAAAACCTCCGGTGGCTTATCATCTCACTCAGGATAAAATCAAAGCCTTCACCGTAACTGCACAGCTCTGTAGGATCTTCACCCAGCAGCCTGCCCCTCATATTTCTTCATCTGTCTCCTGCTTTTTTCCCTTTTGCCCACATGACCATGCCTCTGATGTACCAGGGTTCTCTTTCCTCAAGGCTTTTGCACTTGCTGTCCTGCTGCTTCTGCATGCCCCTGCCCAGTCTTCCTTCCTGTCCTTACCCCAGTGTCACCTCCTTATGAGGTCGTCTGTCTATCTTTATAAAATGTCGTCATTCACTGCACTTCCTGTACCTTTCCTGCTTTATTTATTCCTCTTATTTATTCTCTATATCATCTAGCTCCGTGAAGGCGAACTTTGCCTGTTTTATTCTCTGCTGTATCTTCAGGACATTAAACAGTGCTGAACTTAGTATGCACTCAGTAAATATTTGTTAAATGAATGAAAGGAGCTATCATTTACTAAACCACGGCTAGACTCTGTCAAATGTATTATGTCATTTAATACTCAAACCAACCATAGTTACCAGGAAATCAATTATGTTAGGCAGGAAAACTGATATTCAATATATTAGAAACTAAATGTTTTAAGGTGATAAACCTTTAAATAGTCCCATTATTTTTTACAGAAAAAGCCATAGTATACCCTGGAATTGCTGTATTTTTCCAAAATGCCTTCATCTTTTTTGGGTAAGTTTGTTTTGCATTCTTCATTCTAACTTTTTAAATTGTTTTTTTTTTTTTTGTAATAGTTTATGTCATTTACAATATTTAGTTGCTTAAGTTACCCATCCGGTCCTCCTCCATCATGTTACTGTCATAAAGTATGAAGAATGAGAGATTTTTTTTTTTTTTTTTTTTTTTGCCTAGATTGGTTTGCTGCCGACCTTGGGAACATACATTCATTTTAAATATTGCCACCACATCCCCTTTAATGAAGAACTGTAATTCATGTAGATTTAGTTATGTAACACTGACAATGCTCATTTTAAATTGGTATCTCTAACAGTTGCTCTTAACGAGAGCTGGCTTAATACTATTTCTCCTTAAAATTTTGTTTCTGGGTACATTTTATAGTTCTTTCTGTCCTTGGTCTTATGTTAGAATTTGTGCATGAGATTTGAGGTGTGGAGGAAAAGCCCTAATATTTTTTATCCTTCTGATACAGTGGTAAATTAAAAGATTAATAAAATCCCTAAAAACTTTAATCTTTTATCAATAACCTTCTCTAATGTTTATTCTTTCCTGGACATTTAAAGACTGCTCTTTCCCCTACCCCTTCCACGCCCCCCCCCCAAAAGAAACCCAAAAAACAAATTTCTCTTAATCCTTTGCATCAGGAGTTCTTAGCCTTCATTCCACAGGTAGGCTTCTGATGACAGGGAACCACCAGCCATTTCCATGTGCAAGATGTTGGTATTTCTGCTTATTTCTGGAAAGAGATTTTCCAAGAAGTCTCTAATCCAAAAAAGTTTTAAAAAACTGCTGTACGATTTTAGGACAGTCTATTCTAGGACTTTTCTTTCCCTGTCGCTTCCCACCCATCCCCAAAAAGGAGCTAGATGCCCCGTGTCTACTTGAACCACTCATGAAACACAAATAGTTGCCCTTCAGTAATAGTCAGTAGTTGGTGTTTACACTTACTTCATTTCACCACCAGGCATTTTTGCAATTTTATAAAATTTGGGAATAAGGAAAATGTGAACTTAGATGTGGCAAGATACACAACCTCTTTGGGTCATATCTTGTGTCCCAAAACTAGTGGAGAAAACCCAAAGAGTTTAAAAAAAAAATTTTTTTTTAAGCTATTGATTTTATACAGAAAATAATGACCAAAGTTTCTTAAGCCATTATCATGTGTAAGAGACTATTCTTAGTATTTTACATGTAAGTTCTCAGTTAATCCCCAGAACATTTCTGAAGGTGGCTCTGTTATTATCATCCCCATTTTATCTGTGAGAAAGCAGTTACAGAGAAGTTAGGTAACTCGTTTGAGATCATGTGGCTAAAATTCTGGCTGTCTGACTCCAGCGTTCAGGCTCTAGCCACTATGATGATGAAATTTAGGATGAATTCAATTGATATTTTTCTTTCTTTGCTGAGTCTTCAACCAGTTTTTTGATATTAGTTGTTTCTCTTTAAAAAAAAAAAAAGATTTTAACAGTGTACTTGAAAAATACAAAATGAGTAAAATTCACTCCCCAACTTATGAAATAAAATTTGGGTGAGTTTGTTACTTTGTAGAGTAATGTAGTATGGGTTTATGAGAGGGACAGTGTTGATATTTAGGATTTCTTTTCCTTTCAAGCTGCAGTGCTGAGGCTTGAGCATCTTTAAAGAAGGACCAGGCATCCTGAGCTCACTACTCCAGTATCTCCACAGGGTTAGAGGTGGTCAGGGGAACTCTGTGCCCCACAACTTCAGCCAAAGAAGGTAGTATAACAGGGTCAGAGGCAGGGGTAAGAAAGGCTTCACGATGGACTGGTGTGGGGATTTACTGAGAGGGGCAAGCAGCAGCCCTCTATTGTAAAAGGTAAAGTAAGTTCCACCTTGAGAGGCTGCTTTTGCCAGAGAAGTTACTGTTACAGCAGGGAGGAACAGAGGATTGAGAGGAGGATTTGTGGGAAAATTTTATCTCTTCCAAGGAGGGCAGAAACACATAAATTCTTTCAGTAGTTATCGCGTTTCACAAAACCTTGGAAACCAGACCTTGACTTGTTACCATCTCAAATTAGTTATAATAAATTACTTTTACATGCAAGTTTGGCTAATTTCTTATCTGTTACTATTGTACCTATTAAGTCTAAAAACGAATCAGGTTTTGTGAATATACTGTAAGCAAATTGAAATTAAATTCAGCTCGGGGACACCATTATCAGAATAGTTGTATGAGATTGCCTACCATTCTGATATAACAGAACAATACTCACCAACAGCTTATAAATTACCATTTCAGAAATAAGAAACAGATATCAGTAAGGTGACCGTCTGGCTGTAGGAGGGGACTGGCTCTTGCCCAAGAAACTTCTTTTTACAGTTTACATCCGTTGGCTAGTGTTCCAAAGTTACTATGTCTCTTGTAAGCTATCTGGAGAGTAGAGGCCCCTCATAACTACCTTGGGTTTTCTTTTTTGTAGCAGCAGGTCTGATATTAACTGGAAGAGCAGAGATCTAATTACCTTTTGGAGGTTTATGAAATCATTTATAGAAAAGAAATTAATATACTTGCAAGAGAGACTATAACTGACTTCTTGGTTACATTTTTGTTTTCATCAAAAACACTCCATGTTTGCCTTTATAAAGGCCTATGAAATCTGTTCTAAATTGATCATTATGATTGCAGACTTAACCTGGAGTATACACCAGTAATTGGAAAACAGATAGGAAAACAAAATGAAAACCAGCACATGCCACTGAAATGTCTACTTCTGTCTTCAATTTCTCCCTCCCACTTAACCCACACATCCAGGCCTTGTTGAATCTGCATCTGAATTGTCTTTTTTTGTCCATTTCCACTATTCAGTCCACATCATCCCTTCTTGAGCAGTTGGTATTTCTAACTGGTTCCTCCCTCAGATCCAGTTTTCCTTCATTAATTTTCCTTCTAAAATACAGCTATAATCCTACCATTTTCCATCTACTCCATTTTTCAGAACTCAGAGCTGTCTGTCTACAAAAGAGATCACCACTAGTGGCCATCCAGCCAAATTCTGCCCACAGTTCTGTTTTATTTAGCCCATACAGTATTTTTTGAGCTGACATTTAAAAATCAAGAGATTTTATATAAAAATCTGGATTTTGGGCTTTTTTTTTTTTTTTTTTAACTGGGAGATCTGACAACCCTGGGTTCCACACAGCAACAATCAACAAGCTCAGTAGTTGTTCCTTTAATGTAGGGAGTGCATTTCTGCATAGCACCACTTCAGTCTGGGACTGATTACCAGTTGCCCCCTTTAGTAGAGCATACAGGCTGACACCTGCCTTCTTGGCACATATCAGGCACCTAAGGTCCCTCCCTGTAGGCAGTGTGCCACCCTGGGCAATTGGCTTAGCAAATCTCGGCCACTTCTCTTCCTTATCCTCCTGTCTCTTAAACTAATCTAGCCGTGTTGGACTCTGCCCTGTTCTTCTACACTTCAGATCTCTGTGTCTGTATCTATAGAGATATAGATATATACATATATATCTTCCTATGCATATAATTGCCCTCTTGCCCTTCTTAAACTGAAGGCTGAAGGACAACTGTAGACACTGCTGCTCCGAAACCCTGGACTGTAATCTCTGTGAGGGCATATTCCTGACACGTTGATCTCCTGGACTTTTCCTGAGGCCGAGTGGTCTTTTATTCCTCTTTGCCTTTTGGTGTACTGTATTCTCTTCCTGAAACATCTTCCTTCATCATTTCATTAGCTCCTGGACCTCCGAACCTCCCATTCAGACTCCTGCTTATCCTTCAAAGTTTGTCTAACGTTACCACCTCTGTAAATCGTTTTCTAACATATTGAGGCAGAATAAATTCTATATGTTTGTTTCTATGCTCCCTTAACATTTGGTGTATATACCTCCTTTTTCCCCCTAATACTTACCACATTGTGTCATCAAGAATGAGAGCAACTTGAGGACAGAGACTATATATCTTATTTATCTTCATTGCCCTAGCATGTAGCACCTAGCACCTCAACACTCAGAAAAGTTTGTTGAATGAATTTGATAAAATCAGACATATAATTATTACATACTAAGCATTGGTTAACTTTTTAATAGTGAGATATGTCTCCAATACTCGTAGTTAAAGATGTGGGGAAGCCGTTGATAAATAGTACAGCTGAGCACAGTGGAAGAATTTACTACCTTAGAATGATTAGCTTCTGTTCTGATACATCCCATGGTTTTTTCATGCAACTCATCAGTTCGTTGTTGCTGGTTTCCCACAATTCTACATCTCACCTGTTCTTTCTTTTCCCCAACTTAGCTAGTCATGTGGTGTTTCTCGTTTTATTCGCAGAGGACTGGTGTTTAAGTTTGGCCGCACCGAAGACTTATGGCAGTGAAAGCACCTGATTCACTGCTCCTGTACAGCAGCCCTGCATGGGTTTCTTTGTTGGCGTTGTTGTTTTTCCCTACTCACTCCCAGTCTTTTGTGATGCCATTTTCTAAACGTATTTCTGAGTACAGTCTCGGCTTAAATTTGTGTAATACTAAAATCATGAGAACTCCCTATTTAAACAACAACAAAAAAAACACTTGTGGTATGCATTTGATTAACTTATAAAAGATTAAAAAGGAATATTTCATGTGAGTAATTTTTATGAAGTTTTATCATGGTATAATTTGTAAAAATAAAAATAAATTTCAAAAGAAGTTATGGACCATCTTATATGAGTATTTGTCATATCCAAGGTCCACAATACAATTAAAATGCTTTGAAGATATAATGTGTTTATTTAAATGTGGCCTCTTCTGTGTCAAATGTTAAGTAAAATATAAAATTTTCTTGTTTTTAAAAACTATTCGGTGGTCAGGATTCTTTCTCACTATACTTTTGTTTGGTTTATACAGTTTTGCCAAAAATTCTGTGAACATTTCAGTGTAAGTAGCTATTAAGGGTCTCCTAAGAGGTGAGAGCGGCTCCTGATCCAGCCACCAGGCTCCTCACAAGTGTCCCTTCTGTGCCACTGATTCAGTGGGGTGGGGGAGGGGGCTGGTAATAACTCAGCTATTCACACGATTCTAGTGAGATGCACAGTCACTCCACACCTACCATTGAAGGAAAGAGGAAAAGGATAGGGCCTTGACACTAGCCCTTACTCGGGTGACGAATTTTGTTGTTTTGGTGTTTGATAATAAATTGGATTCCATATTTCGTTGTATCTCTGTACTGAACCACTAAGATCAAAATAGACCAGCGAGGTCACTTATAATTACAAACATTAACTCCTGGGAATTCTCAGTCCGTTCCTCTTTGAACCCTGTTATCCCCAAGCTCCCCACCTTGGCAAAATAAGAATTTTTTTTTTAATGAACTAGCTAACTGTGGGGTACATGTTCTTCAGAACTACAGCTTGACATGTTTTCATTCATAAAAGTTGCTACAATTAGCCCTTCATTAAACACAAAATATCTCTCAGATGATTTAAATCTGTGGTACTCTCTTCCATGTCAGCCATAGTTCTCTCCCAGTATGTATGTTTTGAATATGGCCTGGTCACCAAGACACTACTCAAAGAAATGACTCTATTGCTACCATCCCACAGCAAATCAGCCATAGTTAGCTTTTCGATCCCTGAGATGCGAGAATTGGAGGGGATCTCAGATTAAAATTCACCTTTTTACAGATGAAAGAACCCAGATCGTGGAAATTTAAATAATTTCCTCAAGGTCATAGAAGTAGTTTTTTACTCTCGAAGCAATGCATCTCCACAACTGACCATGACATTTTTCACCACAGTTAAATTCAGATCAGAATGTGCTCAGGGAGTAAGAACTACCTGACAACTGCTGGAATAAAAAGCATAATGTTTGCAAGGACTAAATATAAATGAGTTCTTAATTTTTCCCCATTTTTTATCATCTGCTCTGCTGGTAGCATGTTTTATTAAGTATGAAAAAGAATAAGACTTTTCAACAAAGTTTAACCAAAAACTTAATTATGTGTCTTCACCCAAGAAAATATAGCATCATTTTTAATGAGACCAAACATTTATTTAGAAGTGTTACGAAGTTGCCACTTAAGACTTTTAAACATCAAATTTATCTCTGACCTTGTTTCATTATGCATAAGGAGACTTTGCTGTAATGAGTGTGTCACATGCAAAAAAAGGGTAGGCAACAGTAAAAGGAAGCTCTCTCATTTTGGAACAGGCATGTTGTTCTTGGATGCTTTTGCTTAAAATCCAACAGCCAAATGAGGAAACTGTAAAAGCAAAGCAAACATTTTTATTACAGACGAACCCTTACACTCTTAAAATTTATACACATAACTGATTCTGGCTTGATGTTTTGAAATTTACATTGACCAAAATGTCTCATCACAAAGCCCTTGGAGGTTCTTTCATTCTTTCCATTTCTGAATTGGAAGAGCTCTTAGATCTCGTATAGCTTTGTATTTGGATCATTGCTAAATAGTCATCGGGCTTTTGTTTGAACATGTCCAGAGACGAATGGACTCACTCCCATATGAAGAAGCTCATTCCATTTTGCAGACAGTTCAAATTGTTAGCAATTTACACAGCATCACCTAGGTAAATTCTTTGGAGAAGCATAGAAAGAAATAGTTTTTCTCTTCTACATGACAGTTTTCTAAGTGTTTGAAGATTGTTCTTAGGTCTCCTTTAGGTCTTCCACAAGCTGAATAGATCCAGAATTATTCAGGTGTGCCATATTACACCTTTCCATACAAGATCACTGCTCGTGGAGCAGCTTGGATCACAGAATTCGAGAACTGGAAATCAGAGTTACTAACATTCATGGGGTGTTTTCTATGGATTGGTGTGCTAACATTTCACACACATTATCTCCTTTTTAATCTTTACAACAACCTAGTGAGACATTACTGTTATCTACATTTCAGAGATGGGGAGACTGAAGCTCAGAGATCATACAAGTGGCAAAACACAGATCCGTCTGAACTCAGAATGTAGAATTTGATCTCGTTTTACAAAATGAGGAAATGGAGCCCCAGGGAAGTAGAGCAACTTGCCTGAAGGTGGTGAGCTAGGACTAGAATTTAGATCTGCCTCCGGGAAACAAGGATCTTCTTGCACTGGGCCTCTCCCAAGGGGAGGAGTCATTTGTCAAGTTCCTCATCTGTCTCCCTACTTTGCTTGAAAAGCAAACTCCTCAATAGGTTGAACAAGCACTTGTTGGCCCCTCACTGTGTATCTAGAACATTTATTTTCAATCAGAAGCCGGGGTGATACCAGTGTAACAAGGCTCAGTTTTGAGAATTTTGTATAAAACAGCAGGAGAAACAACACACAATGTTGTGTTTTTGTGCCGAAACTGCAGTGGTATTTATATTTCTTGGCAATAAAATTATTTTAAAAAGGAACTGCAACTACTTGTTCAGAAGCCAGTGGACGGTCTTCAGCACACTGAAGTCATTGCAGAACCCATCCTACATGCTTGCTCCTATCATTCTACTCAATGCTAGAACATGCATTTTATTGCATTGTTTCTCCACGGAAACCTTCGGAAGCCTCCAGTTGCCTGAAGGATGATTCAGGGGGCTCTAGCCCAGCTTTCACCTTCTCTTCACCAACCCTCTGCTGAGCCAGGTGGCTTCATGCTTCTCCTGTTCTTGCTCAGCATCTTCCCCTTGCTTGGAATACCTTTCACCTGCCATTTGGCCAAATCCAACACAACTCCAAGTTCCATCTCCCTGACATCCCCAAGCTCATGACCACTTCTTCTAATCTTCCAGCAGCTACTGCCAGGATTACTCTTTTAGTACTTAATAGAACTGGGCATATATAAAGATCCAGTCCTTCAAAGTGGTTAAAGCCTACTCTCTTGTTTATACCCCCACATGATACTCAAAACGGGCTTATCCATGGTAGACTCACCAAAAAGTTCCTTTCTTCAAGAAGGTTAACTGTGGGATTAATTTTAATAAGTGGATGTCAGTGGGTCTTTGTGCTTTAGAAAGCAAGAAAAAAAATCCCTAAGATTTATTAAATTGAAATAAAGAGTTGAAGGAAGTAATTTATTCTCTTGGTGAAAGCACATGAAAAACTGTGTTAGAAACTGAATTTCTGTAAATCAGTACATGGGTTAAGACCATTGTAATTGACAGGAAGTTAGAGTCTTAGTATATGCAGCTTCTTGAGGCCTAAAACTATATTTCATATAGATTCATCTCTCTAGCCCTTCACACAAGAGCTCTGTCACATATTAGGTAATATATTTAATGGAATTAGTGAATGAACAAGTGTATCTTGGGTGCCCTTGAGGAGCGATGAGTGCTCCATCCCAGCAAGTGCCAGGCACATTGATGTCCCCAGACCCAAGGGTGTCCCTTCCAACTCCTGGTAGTCTGGTTTTATGAAATCCAATGAGAGCCTTCAGTAATGTTTAAAATGTCTTTCTGGATGGTTTACGAAAAATAAAATAAAATAAAAAATCCACCCCTGGATTTATTAGCTTTAGAAGTTTTAAATTCTTGCCTCTTTAATGGGTATTTGGCTTTTCAGGTACAAGCTATGTTGTACTGCTGAAAAATATGGTTCTAGTCAGCTATAAGAAAGTAAATCAGAAGATCGGGGTTGAGACAGAGGGAAATAACTTCTCTAGTAGCTGCCCACAACACATACACATGTGCTGTGTCATTGGAGCCAAACAGACACCAATTCAAATTCCTCCTGTTCCATTTACTAGCTCTTTCTTTTTGGAGAAGTTACTCCTCAGTTTTAAGGTGGGGACACTTACCCTTATGCAGAGTTGTTGCAAAGATAAAATTAGATAATTTTAAAAAGCATTTAGCACAAAATTGGAAATGGTAGGCTTGCAAAAAAAGGATGATAGCTCCTATGCTTACCCATTCCCTCATGGTTGGCTAAACCCCTAGTAATAAACTTTCACATTCACGTGTTGGTTTGCATTTTACAGAATGTAGTTACAGACATTATTATCTCATTCAATCTTCAAAATAACCCATTGAGGTAGAGCAAAGATTACTCTTATTTAACCAGTGAGAGAGGTTGAGGAATTTGCCTACGTGATATCTTGCAGAACGGTGACTGCAAGCCAGGACTTCTCATTCTACTCGTTTCGTTTCACCTGCTGCTGCAGTAGTTAGTGTTAGGTGGAGATCCTCAAATTCCCTTCATTCATTCAGCAAATATTTATTGCAACTCAAGTAATTGAGCTGGGTATTTGTCTTGGTTGTGTATCCCTGGGTGATTAGCAGAGTACTTGGTATATGTAATAGTTGCTCAATGAATACTTTTGGAACGAATGGGTAAATTAAACCAGTTTTCTGAGTCCTTTCATTAGATTACCCTGCTTCTGCTAAAAGGGCAAAAACACTTGCAGGGGACTGGGAGGCAATGGCTGTTGGGAAAAGCTGAGAGCCCATGACTGTAGAGAGAAGTTGGTACAAGATGAGGCAGGTTACACATAACAACGTGGATGACTCTCAGCAGAATGATGCTGAGTAAAAGAAGCCAAAGAAAAGTATATACCATATGATTTCATTTATATAAAATTATAGAAAGTACAAACTGGTCTATAGTGACGAAAAGCAGTTCAGTGGTTGCCTGAGGATGAGATAGAATGGGGTAGGAAGGGAGTAGCTTCAAAGAAGCAAGAGGAAATGTTTGGTGGTGATGGATATGTTTGTTAACTTGACCATGGAGGTGGTTTCATGGGTGCAGAAGCTGTTTAAATGTATCAAATTGTAGACTTTAAATATTTGTGGTTCACTGTCAATTATACCTCCATAAAGCTATTGGAAGAAGAAGAGGAAGGAGACGAAAGAGAGGAGGGGGAGAAGCAGGTAGTCTCTGCAGGTTCTCTCTGTTTTGCCCTTATAGACAGAAATATCAAGGCCCATAGTAAGGCTGGTTCTTTGTCCCTTAAGTGATCAGTATCTCAGCATACAGATGGAGAAAGGATTGGCCTGGAATTCTGAAGGCTTGGTTCCTGGTCTTGTCTCTGACACTCACAAAGGTATGACTCTGGGCATTAGCCTGACCTCTGTTGGCCCCAACTTCCCATTTGTCACTTGGCGATATGGATCCCTGCTTGCCCAGCCAAACTCAACATCGATTGGAAGACTATCTAAGGTGACACATATCCGAGTGCTTTGTGAACTATGAGTATAGGTCAAAGGGAAGAGGGCAGTGGGGTGACAGTGTCTAGCCCAGCCATGACAACAAATGCTACAATGTAACACAGAGACTCTCAGCAGCAGCCGACTTGTTTGAACTCTATGTCCCTTAGCTAAATGATCCCAAACTCCTATACTATAAGTTTTCTTGTATCTACCAGCTGTAATTTATCGGGTTATGTTTCAGATTCAGCTCTGCCACTCAGTCACTGTGAGAACTGGAACGGTCCTGGCTCCACTCTGAGCATCTATCAAATGAGAAGGCTCTTGCATTATAGGATCCTACACCTTTGCATCAAAATATTTGCCCACTTTGATGTCTCCAGGTGGAGAGAAGTGTGGCCAGCAATAGTCCTCCTATCCCTGAGCCTCAGTAACTTTGAGATATCAGGGAAACTGTAACTTTTACCATCACTCCCCAGCACACACACACACACACACACGCGCGCGCGCACGCACATGCACATCATGATTCGCTCCTCATCCAATGTTCTTCACTTCATTTTCATTTGTTTTTATTTTGCTCTCATAAACATCAAGTTAACAGAAATGCCCAAATATCTTTTTAAGTTCATTCACTCAAAATCTATGATTTTAATAGGTTAAGAATCTTACCTTCCAGAAAGCTTGGTCATCAAAATATCTTGCTGTATGAGTTGCTCCTCTCCATATTTTGAGCTTTAAGAGTAAACCTGTTTAAATTCATAATTAAATGTTAAATATTTGGAGCACAGCATTTGTTATCTGAAAATTAATCAAAATATCACATGTAAACCATAGTATCTCAATAGAAATCCTTTTTCTTCCACAACCAGGAGACAGACGAATTGAAGCATTGTTCTTCCTGGATCCGCTTATTAATTCTATAGACATCTTTTAACAAGAACTGGCAAGAGCAATTATCTCCAAAAGATTTAGATTATACTGTGAGGTATACAATAGCCATGGATCTGACACGCTTTCCAAAATGGAATAGAAGGGACCTATCAGAGGGTGCCACCACTTAAAAGCTGATCCATTTAAAACACAAGAAGTCTACGGCCATGCCATCCTGAACATGCCTGATCCCATCTGATCTCAGAAGCTAAGCAGGGCCGGGCTTGGTTAGCCCTTGGATAGGAGACAACCTAGGAATACCAGGTGCTGTAGGCATAAAAAATTAAAAAAACAAAACAAAACACATACACACATAAGAGCTACCATGGAGAGCAACTCAAAGAAGGCACCCTTGTAAGTCCAATAAACTCCCAGTGACCTCAGCGCAAGAGTCCACTTGTGTAATAGGAAAGTAGTTTATAACAACATGCTTTTGCGCCTCTTCTGCTCACCTGTCCAGCCTCTGCCCAGAGAGCTTGCCCTATGCATTACCCCAGCTGCGCAAAGGCTGCCGGATTTCCCAGGATACGTGAAGTGAGCGTCACTTTTCACATGAAGCAGGGAAATGCCGTTCATAGATTTATCCGTGTGTTTTTAATGATGATAAGTCCCAATGTATTAAATAGTAAGATTAACAAGAGTAGGCGTGTGCATATGCATATTTTCCTTTTGTTGTGCACGTCTTTAACTGATATTGGCAGGTGGATGCAATTAGCACACCCCATTTAGCTAGAATTACTCATAAACGATCTCTATCGCCTACATGAATTTTCCAGATAGCGGAGGCTTACTCATCACTGATGAAAATCCACCTAAATACACTAATCCATATTATATTTTCTTGTCTTATGAGTTAGCGCTGAACACATTTAGACTTTTAAAGTTGCTAGAACCATTGCTAGAACATCCACTTATGAAATTGCTGTGTAATGCAGAGAAGGTATATAGCTATTGAAGGTTGTTGTCCTCTCCAGCTGCCCAAGCTTTTCGTGTTCTTGTATCTGATTTTAAGAATGTCTTCTCCTCTGTTAGGCTCTCTGCTTTCACTTTTAACTTCTATCGTGTGCTTTACCTGTAGGAACCTACTTCACTTCTAATCTGCTATTTCTAATTTTCCTGAACTGGAACCCAATAACCATGTTCCTTGATAGGGTTGTTTCTTAAACAGTGTAGACAGATATCAAATAACAGGGTCTCTGGACAAGTAAAATGCTTGGCTTTCGGGGGTAATTTGTGCTATTTTGGCTGCCTCTTTCTCCTTCTGTTGTCCAAGTTCTTTTTAATTACCAGTTCCCTCATGTCTAAAGTAATATGTAAAGAGAAAAGCTCATTGGTTTTAACTCTTAAAGGAATAATACAGGTGTCTTTTCCTCTATTCTCCAGTGAAGTATAAGGAAAGCCCTCCCAGGTGCTTTATAAGACAATGAAAATCAGTGTCACTTTGTTAATATCAGTGACACTGGTGAATGGTAGGAGATCCCAGGTGTGGGGTTGCCAGATAAAATACAGGGTGCTTGGCTAATTTTGAATTTAAAAAATGGGCACCTTGTATTTTCATTTGCTAAATCTGGCAGCATTACCCAGGGATGGACTGTCACTGTGGATAGAATGTAAACTTAGGGTGGGAGGCATCTCTCTCATCTATTTTTAAATAATCACCATAGCCTCTGTCCAAAGCTGAGGCCAGTTGGTACATTAAGATAATTCTAGCCAATCTCAGTCTCTAAAATTACCCAGGTAATTCCAAAAGATACCTTCATCCATGTTTTAGAGCTGAAAGGAAACCAAATGATTAGTTACCATAATCCTTTCATTGTACAGAGAAGCCAGCCAAACCCAGAGTGAGTGAAGTGGTATGCCCAATGTCCCACAATTCATTAGTGTCTGCTTATGCTATTTGTCTCTTATTTGACACCCACTCCCTGCTTAGGTACACAACATATGAGTCTAATAGAAGCTGTTTACTTATGGAATAAAAAGGGAACATTTCTGAACAGAATGCATATTTTTCCCCTGGCGTATAAGTAAGATTGGCAAATTAGTACTCCTCAAGATTCTTTGCTGTTCTGTCATATTGCAGGAACAAAAGCATACTTGAATCCTCTATTTAAAGATTTCCGATGGCTTTCCATCTCTCAGAGTGATCTGGCCCCTTGCTACCATTCTATGCTCAACCCCCTCCACTCTCCTCATCACTTCATCCACATCAGCTACACAGACCTCCTTGCTGTCCCCCGAACATTCAAAGCATGCTCTTGCCTCAGGGCCTTCGCACTTACTGTCCCTTCTCATAGAATGCTCTTCTCTCAAATAAACACATGGACTGTCTCCCTCTTTCTCTCCGTCCAGGTCAACTCTAATTAAAGGTTAATTTATTAGATAGGCCTTCCCTTCTCACCTTTCTAAAAGAGCACCCCACTCTCATACTGACTCTGTTCCCTTATCTTGCTTGCTTCATAGCACTTGTCTTCATCTTACATACTATACATTTATTTGTCTATTCATTGTCAGCTAGCATGTTAGCTCCAACCAAAAATGTCAGCTCCAACCCCGCACCTCCACTAGGATGTCAGCTCCATGAGATCAGGGAATTTTTTTTGTTCACTGCTATATCCCTAGTGGCTAAGAATAGTGTCTTGCTCATAGTAGATATTGAATAAATATTTGCTGAACCAAATAATATTATGGACATATGGATGTCCTTGCAGAATAAAAGGTAAGCTTTTTGGCTTTCTGTACAAAATTGGGTGAAAGCACCAGTCCTGGGCTCAAGAGGCTGCAATGTCACCTCTCACCCCTACTTATAACCTCAGAAAAGTCTCTCCTTTCCCTGTCAGAGTCCACACCTATAGCAGGTAACCTCTAAGGGCCTTTCCAATTTGGAAATGATGCGATTCTGTATTCATTTTTTTTAAAATCAAAGTCTGAGCTCTTTGCCTCATCTGGTTGGAGCTGAGGGGGTGGATTCACAGGGATAAGGATGGGCACGTGCATATGAGGCAGGTACACTCTGAACCCAGGCCCTGTGCCCTGGGCAATGGTGGAAGAAGGGTGGTCTCACACTGACCTGTGAGGAGACCAGATGCCAGACCCATTGCCATGGACAAGCTGAGAGCCCCGGTGTCAATGAGCACCTGGTAGCTGATCCTAGAAATGACAAAACAGATACAGTCACCTTCAGGCATCATGCCACAGAGGTTACTGGGTACAAAAAGCACTGTTTTCACTGTCAGGGAGGGCCATCAGGAGAACGTTTCCTCTTCCTGGTGGTAGAGTCTCCTGTCATTTTCCTGCAAAGCCATGCAGACATGGAGGAGGGGAAGGGGGATTCCAAGATCCTCTTCGGCTTACTTTAATCCTTGGACCCTATGGATAATGAATGAGACCAGGAGTCAGAAAACTCAAGTTCAAGTCCCAGTTCTGTCACTAGCTATGTAACCCTGGGCAAGTCAGTTAACCTCTCAGAGCTGAAAGTTTCCTCATTAGGCCATTAAAGATGAAGGCTTTATTTTTATCGAGTACAAGATGGGGTACAGACTCATCTCCCCCACCCCAACCCCAAAAATACTTTCCTGTTTGCTCGCCTTCTAGGCAACCCCAGGACTTCACTTTATAAAATTAAATGGCCCTGGGAGGACATTTACATGACCATGCAGTAGGCAAAGATTTCTTAAACAGGATACACAAGAGCTAAACATAAAGGAATCAATGATAGATTGGACTATATTAAAATTAAGAACTATTCATCAAAAAACACCATTAAGAAGGTGAAAGATAACCCACAAAGTGGAAAAAGATATTCACAATACCTATATCTGACAGATCTATATCCAGAATATATAAATAATTCCTACAAATCAATAAGAAAAAGGCAGAACGACACAATAGAAAAATGGACAAAAGAACTTGAATAGACATTTCACAAGAGAAAATATTCAAATGTTCCAAAAGCACATGAAAGGTGCACCACTTAATTAGTCAAATGAAAATCTAACGATAACTTTGATGCCCTAAAAAGCCAAAACTAAAAAGAAAGAAGATACGGAGTGTTAGAGAATATATGGGCTAAAGGGAAGTCTCATGTACAGATTGGCACGAACCACAATGGAAAACTGGTAGCATCCACTGAAGTGGATCTATGAATACTTTATGAACCAAGAATTCCACTTCTGGGCATATATTTGCCAGAAGTGCATTCGTATGCTCCCCTAAAAAGCATTAGAATGTTTATAGCATCAATACTAGAATGTATATAATAGCTCCAAACTAGAAACTACCCAAGTGCTCTTCAATAATGGATTAATAAATTGCACTCTATTCACACAATGGAACACTTGTTTTAACTGTGTTTTCTTAGACTCTATAATTTGTCTGCTTGGTACTTACTTATCACAGGGCCAAACTAATGGCTCAAGTTGTTTACCGCTTTCTCTTGCAAGTCACCTTTCATGGGAGTGCAAAACACATATTTCAAATCTCCAACCGCAAACTCTAACATATGTATTTTCACTTCCTGCTCAATAGGGGATGTCCCCACCTTGTTATTCCCTCACCGCTACAGTCCTAAAGGCATAGTCTCAGTTCCCCTCTCTCTCTGCTACCTGGTCCCTTCATGTGGCTCTGTGTGGTGTGCAGTGCCTCTTCCAGGGGAATTGTGAGTAACATTAAACTTTCCTCTCAATGGCATTGACTTCTCTCTGTCATTCAGTCACCTTTATAAATTAAACCTAGTCACACAATTCGACACTCTGTCCCAATGAAAATGAACAATCTACAGAGATACTCAGCAACATGGGTGAATCTCACAACTTCGGTGTTAAGTAAAAGAACCCAAGCACACAAGAGCATAGATTTTCCTGTCTGAGTCCATGTGTATAAAGATCAAAGGCAGGCCAAACTGATCTATGCTGTTAGAAATCAGATTAGTGCTGACTCTGGGATAGGACATAAAGTTCTGGGTGCTCATTACATAGATGTGTCATAAAAATTCAGCATGTGGTACCCTCATGATATTCATATTTTTCTGGATGTAGAACGTGCTACAAAAAACATTTTAAAAAGTAATATTAAGGGGCAGAATAGATGCTAAACTTAGATCTGCTGACTGCCAATCCATAATTCATTCTATCCTGATGCCATCTGAAAGCAGAAATGGATGAAGCAGAAATCATCATAACAGCAGTCCCCACGCAGGGTGGGCTTTCCTGTGCCAGGCCCGTGGTTCAATGCTTTACCATCCAATTTCACGTGATCCCTACAGCAGCCATGTTAGCCAACTACTAGGATCCCTATCTCACGAATGAGGAGGTTCAAGTTAGGGAACTGAACCAAGGGTTCCAGTGTCACATGGCTTGGAATGGGTGGCTCTTGGGATACAAACCAGGCAGATCTGTTTACCTAAAGAGGCTAGCCAGATCTTTTCCAGATTTCAGCACAAATTTGGCCATATCAGCATGCCAGGAATATTATTTTAAAAAATATTTTCTTTTCAATAGACTGTATTTTTTACATTTAAATATGTGTATTTAAAAGGAAACTTTGTGTCACTAGCTTAAGCAGAAGAGAAATGAGAGGGAACTAAAAAAAGATACTGTGAAAGCAAAACATTGCTAAAATTTCCCCCGGTTGTGGTAGCCTGGGCAAGTCTCTCAACCTGAGGCTTCCTTGGCTGTCATTCCAACCCAAGGTTAGATCACCAAGTGTCAGAAGTGTACACCAAGAATTGAATGAGAATCGAAGAAAAGCCTCTGCACTGTGTGATTCCATGTTCTTTAAGTATGTCTTCACACCACTTAAAGTCTCACAATTTCTCAAACACTCCATCCTGGCTCGGAGGCACAGCATCTGATTCCTTCACATCAGCTCACCTGAGTAGGAAATCGGCAAACATTGTTTGTGGAAGGACTGAAAGTCAACCTCCTTGGCCAATGACATCAAGCGAATAAAGCAGCTGATCCACATTTTACGTGAACTGCTCTGATTTGCAGCTCAGTCCTTTCTCCATCTTTCAACTATGAACAGATAGATGCCCCTCCTATGGAAGCAGCAGTCTCCACAATCAACATAAAAAAACAGGCCGTGTGTTGGGCGTTTAATCCACACCAAGCACTGTCCCGAGCCCTTTAATTATTATAAGTTGCTGAATCTTCACAGCACTCCTGCGATGTAGATCTTAATATCTCATTTTACAGATAAAGAACTGAGATTTAGAGTACCATGCCCAAGGTCACATGACTAGTAAATGTGACCTTGGTCTGTCTGTCTCTGAAGCCTGTGCCCTTCACTTCCAGCAGACCAAAGATCTACCAAAAGAGGCCATCGCTGTAATTTTGCCCTTCCCTGTGCTGGGTTCCTACAGAGGAGAGAGAACTACTTGACCCTCAGCTGTCTCATCCTGATGAGAGTTGACTTGCAGGGGTACGCTGGAGCCAGGTCACACAGGCTTGGGGCCAATTCTCATCTCTTCTCAACTCCATGTTCAGCGATGTCACCTTGATGGCAGCCATGGTGGGAGTGTTAGCACCATAGAAATCACTAAATGCTCTAAGTCAAGGCTTTGTTTTCCTCAAGAGCCGGTTGTTAATCCTTTACCAGCATACCATTAGTTGGCTTTTTTCTTTTTCGCTCTAGGCCAGTAGTTCTCAAACTCAAACTTGCATGGAGTCACCTGGAGGGCTTGTTAAAACACAGCCTGCTGGGCCCCATCCCCAGATCTCTCACTGAGCAGGTCCGGGAGGGCTAGGATTTGCATTTCTAATCAATTCCCTGGTGATGCAGATGGTTTTGAGAACCACTCCTCTAAGAGAGCCACAGAATCACAGAATGTGCGATGTAGGAGGTTAAGGGTCCAGAAGGTCCAGGTTGGCAGTCTATGAGCAGAATTTGGCCCACACAACATTTCTAATGATTTCAAATCTTTTGCAATGCTAGGGAGAGTGCATGCAAAACTCTGAATTCCTGGCTTCTCTTGCAAAGCCATTAGATTTGTTGACAGAGAGTCTGGGTCTCTGCATGGCAACCGTTGCCTGGTGCTTCAGAGCAACTGCCCATGGTTTCCCAGCCTCCCCTTGCTGAGCTCATTTTTTACCTTACCTTCCTGGCCCCTATAGGCATCTGAGCTAGATCAACCCCTCATTTTACAGAGGGGAACTCAGGGGCCCAGAAAGAAGTAAGGATTTGCTCAGAGTCACACAGCTATTAAAACAGTAGTAGCAGACAAATCATTGGAGCCCATCACCGAGTTGCCTTCCTTCACACAGACCATCCCCTCCCCACTCCCAATGGGATCCTCCTGACCCCAAGCAGCTCAAGGAGGGATGTCTCACCCACCCATACTTCTTGATTCCAATGATTTGGGGCTGTGATCGTCTCCATTGGCAGAGCTATAAGGGACTCAGGTCTCCATGATTTCTCTGAGATGCTTCCGAACACAATGAGCTCCTCATCATCCATTTCAGGTGTTCACCCTCTTTACAGTCAGGTTCTAGCCAGGTGACCTTGAGCAGGTAATGCCCCCTAAATATCATTTCTTAGAGTATAATAATATACTCACAGGGTGCTTGTGAGAATTAAATGAGATGACATATGAAATGATTTGACATAATGCCTAGTGCTTAGAAAGGAGTTAGTAAACAGTAGTGATTGTCATCAATTCATCTGGAAAAACCTATCTCTGTATCATGCCCCAAAAATCACTCTTTCATTTCATGTGAGCCATGTCCAGAAGATATTTATACAACCTCCAGGAGGTGATGGCCAGCCAGGACTCTGGTACATCAAATTGATTATTGCTGTCATTGTCTGGGGGACACTGAGGCCCATGCTTCCATCTCACAGTGAGACCTTGGCCAAGCTCCTTCTCTCTCTGGGCTTCAGGGATAGGCTTTGCCTGTCATTGTCCTACATGAACTTATTAAATCCTCTTAACCACATGGTGCCTTGCCTCGAGTAGCCTCCAACAACCCTTTGAAGGGAAGTATTAGCATTATCTTGCTTTGCAGTTGGGCCACTACAGCTCAGAGAGGTTAGGTAGCAAGCCCAGACAGTGAGGTCAAGATGAATCTGACTCCACGCCATAATCTTCACCATGACCTAAACCATCAGGGGTAGAAAAATGAACTCAACTCACTTGGGCATGATTGCCCTGCTCCGTCTGCTTTTTGGGGGCCTCAGAACTATCTGCCTTTGCCCTGCACCTAAACTGCTCCTTTTGGAAAGAAGAAGTGGCCTGGAAAGGTGAAGACTCCATACAAGTTAGGTACTGAGCAAAATTGCTGAATAAATTGGCCAGGAAATAGTCGCTGAGGCCTATGAGTGCCTGGTCCTGAATGCACACACCCCAGCTAAGGGCTCTGGGCACATTTCTTCCAGAGTTGGGTGGGAGTGTTAAGGGGATGAGCCAAATGACCCACATGGGATTGTTGGTCCAGCTTGCCCGAAAGGTCATCAGCACAATGTAGTTGATCCCTCCGAGCAGACCCGGCAAGCCAAAGGTGGAGTGCACGCTGCAGGTGTCATGGATCCTCAGCACACGGTTAAAACACACCTAGGGAGAAATGTCATTATAAGCATATCTACATGTGAGGCTGACATTCCCTACTCACCCTTTTCACAGATCCTTGGCATCCAAGACCACCAAAAGGGGATGGGCTTGAGGGCTTGCCTAGGGAAATGGTTCTCAGACTTGAACATGCACATGCTCATATCACCTGGGAAGATGGTTAAAATGCAGAGTTGGATTTAGTGGGTCTGGGCTCTGAGATTCTGCATTTCAAACAGAGTCCCAGGTGATGCCAGTGCTGCTGGTTCAGAGACCACACTTTGAGAAGTAAGGCTCTAGCCCAGGCACTACTCACATTTGGGGCTATAATTCTGTCTTGTGAGGGGCTGTCCTGTGCAGTGTAGGATGTTTGGCAGCATCCTTGGCTTGTACTCTCTAGATGCCAGTAGCACCCCCAACCCAGTGATCAACCGAAAATGTCTCTAGATATTGTCGAATGTCCCCAGGAGGTGATTCAGACCCACTGGTCTAGCCTACACTTAATTGCTATCCCAAAGACAATGTGGCTGATTAGAATAAGTCAGAAGAAAAGAATCTGACCACACCTTCAGACTTCTATTCTGTGCTCCTTCCACCTCACCACTTAGCCTTCCAGATGGCTATGAGCCAACAGATGTGGATACAAATGCAAATTCAATCAGGCTAGTTCCCTCTTTAGACTCCCCGCTGTCTTCAGAATAAAAACTCAGACCCCTCAATTAGCTCAGGAGATACACCTAAGCCCCTGGCATCTCTCAAGACTCTGGTCCTACCACACTCCCAGGTGAACCCAGTACTTCGGCTATGAGAATGTCCCCCTGTTTCCTGGCTGAGCCATATGCTCTTCTCCCCATTGAGCTTTTGAATATACCATTCTTTCTGCCTGGAATACATGTCCCACTTCTTTGCCTGGGTCATAGTTATCTGTCAATGCTCGGCTGAGATATCCTCTGCTCCAGGAAGCATTTCCTGACCCATCTCAGGGTAGTTTAGATGTGCTCCTGGAGTGGTTATCACACTGAGTTGTGTTTATTTGTCCATTACACTATAGTGTGGGAAGCAGGATAAATGTTAAAACATATGTGATGAAGGAAGGAAGGAAGGAATAAATGAATGAATGAATGATCTTTGAATTGTTCCCCCAGTAATAGAGTCAAGAAAACTGATGCATAGAAAAAGCGATGGACTCTGAGCCTGATAACTTATTATGTATTTTTAGCTGTGTACTTCCTCCTTTCATCACAAGGCCTCAAAGCCAGAGGAGATAAAAGATATCTGTTCTCATTTCAAAGATGAAAAGCAGACTGCCCCATCTTTGGTCAAGTCAAATTGTTGGTTAGTTCTTCCTTATTTGGGGTTGAAATTGCCTCCCTGAATCTCCACTGTTCAACTGAATTCAGCTTCCTGTGCCACCCAAAAGTATATAACTTTCTCTTTCACCAAGCCTTCAAACTCATAAAGATTTGTTGTTTTAAATTTTTTTTCAGAACTGTGTTATGACAAATTGGCTATCATGCAGGATTCTGGTATTATCTGTACCTGTTGAATACTGAAGGAAGAAAGATCCATCCACTTAGAAGAACTAAATAATCAAAAGTAGACATGACCTGGATTGTCAACCCAACATCTTTCTTATGGGTGCTGCCCTTCCTAGCCCCATTCACATGGTTCATGGGCAGCAGCCATGAGTGTACAATGTGCGCCACCCCAACTTCATCCAAAGGTGGGCGCATTATCCAAGTTAGACCAATGATCCCCTTCTCCAGAGAACTTGGAATTGGGGCCAAGAGAGTCTACCCAATGGCTGTCTTGAAGAGAGAGACTACATTCCACCACGTGGAGTAGGAGTAGAAAAAGAAGAAGAAGAAAGTCTACAGAGTGAGACTAAAGCAGATATTCAGGAAACATGAAGAAAGAAGAGCAAGAACTTCTTGGACTCCCCATAACACTCCCATCCCTGGTGCCAGCCATTCCTGGGTTCCCAGCAGCAGCCCTGTCCTTGGGTTCTATGACATCCCAGTAGCCTTATAACGAATTCCCCCTTATGCCAGAGCAAGCTTGAATCGGTCCTGTTACTTGCTCCCCTGATTCTAACAAATGTACCACTCAACCTGGGTGGATCCCTCATCTAAGCTTTGAAGCCAATCTAAGAAGGTACCAAGGCCTGCCTAGTGCAGCTCATGGCACTACACAAGGGCTTACCGTGGTTCCAGGGTCATGCTTGTCTAAGCCAAAGCAGAGGGTGTTAGTTGCTCAGTTCCTTACCGGCAGGCATTTGGCTCCCCCGATGGAGATCAGCCCGGCCATAAGGCCTAGCACCATGGCAAGCCAAGGAGAAGGGATCAGGTGACATGAGGCGCCCACAGCCACACCTCCTGCCAGTACCGCATTGTGGATATGAGTCTGCAAAGAAATAGCTTGTGGGTAAATAGCACAGGGAGGATAGCACCTTGTCCAAAGCTACTCAGCAAGCTGGTAGCAAGGCAACACTGTCAAGTCTTCCCTGCTTCACTGATCCTGAAACCATCCCCTCCCCGCTGTAGAGACTACCTAGCCTTTATCAGTGGGCTTATCTTACCCTACTTTTCGGGTTCAGGGAGCAGTCACCCTGATTGGGAGGCATTTAGGGAATCAGCTCGAAAATAGTTAGTCAGCATCCAACCACCCTCACTTTCATTATTGATGTGTCCTTGGGCACTTAACCACTCAGTACTTCAACTTTTCTACCAGAAGAACTGGGTTTTGATTATACCCGCTTAATATAAGTTATTGTAAGAATTAAATGAGTTACCATATATAAAACCCTTAGCCCAGTACCTGGCATAGAAATGAGTAAATGCCCAGTAAACATATGCCATTATTATTGTTTTTATTATTTTTATTATTATTATCATTGGTTACTTGGTGCCTATGCCACCTTGCACAACTGGTCCTAATAAGCTGGCCCTTGTTCCTGGGTCATGTCCCTGCTCTGTCTCTCATTCCTCTAGAACTGGGCCTTGCTCTTACACTGCTTACCCCTGCCCCCTCGATTTTAACCAGGTCTAGGAGCTCTGGGCTCTTGGACCAGCTTCCGGGCTTCCTCGACCTGATGGGCTGCCTCCCTAGATGTCCCCACCTTGTCTGATCCTAGAATCCTTGTCACCATAGAGTTCACCTGCGGGGACACCTACCTCCCCTTAGGACTGCTAACCTGTCATCCATGGCCACATTCTCTCCACTCCAGGACCCACTGTCTGTCTAGATGTTTTTCCACCCCCTCTGGCTGGCTAACTCCATGCCCTGATCATCATGGGAACTTGTTTTGTCCTGACATTCCATGAAACTGCAGACAAGGCTCTATCGCCTGGCATGCTCTTTCCCAACCCATGGGGCTGGCACCGGAGGAAGAGGGCGTGAATAAGCCTAGAAGATCCAGGTGCTGCCAGAGGGACAGCCCCCCTCCTCACCATGTTGATCTTCCCTTGGGGGTGAGCCAAGGCCGAAGCAGAGATGGCTGTCACTGCGCTGACTGCGAGAGCGTAGTAGGTGTTGAACACGGCATTCTTTCTTTCGTTTGGTGAGTTCAGCAGAGCGGAGTTGAAACTCGGCCAGAACATCCACAAGAAGAGGGTGCCTGGGGGGCCAAGAGGGTCATTGGCCAGAGCCAGCACTCCTGCTCCAAAGCCTGAGACTCTGCGGACTTCAGACAGGAGGAGAATCCTAGAGCTGGCAAGTCTCGGTTTTGTCACTTTCTTGCCTCTGGGCAAGTCATGTGTTCTTTCTGAAATCTCAAGTTGGTATGGCCCAGCTGACATACTTCCCCGGCAGAGAAACTAAGGCCCTGAGAGTTGAAATCACCAAACCCCCGGGGCTCCTAACCCTAGCCTGTGATAGCCAAATGCTTATTTATTAAATAAATAAATAAATAAATAAATAAATAAATAAATAAATAAATAAATAAATAAATAAAATTAACATGCTTCTTTCATTCAGCCCCATGGCCCAATATTCAGTCACCTGCTGTCCAGCTCACTACCTGATTTCTTCCAAGCCTCTCCCAGCAGTCTGAGTTCATCATTTTCACCGATGCTTACCCCTGTTCCCCTTTGGCTGAGATCCAGATGCTTTTCAAAACACACCATTATTACTCTTCTCTTCCCAGCCCTCTTTCTTCCTCCTCTCCAGGGCCTACTTTCTGCACCTGTCCAATTCTCTCCTTTAAGTTGAGGATAAAAGGTTTCGCTAAATTTATTTAAATTCAAATGTAATGTTCTCTGCTCTCCTTCGGATCTGAATGAAGAGAGGTTCCCTAGACAGGAACACTTTGTTCAAAGATGTGAATTCACCAACCACCATTTGAGGAAATGAGTCACTATGGAGGGGCATCAGACACCCAGAGCGGGTTGGTAGAGGAGAGAGATTTTCTGCAGAGCTTCTTGTTCACCTCAGGTATGAGACCACCTTGCCCTTACCCAACATGGCAAACAAACTGGGGCTCACTGCCATCTGATCTTTCTTCTCGGCTCTCTCGGCCAGAGGCTTTGAGAGGCACCAGGCCACGGTCAGCCCAAAATAAGTCGCAAATACGTGGATGTGCATCATGCTTATGTGGTCTTCCATCTGTAATGAAACCCAAGGGGAGCAGTAAGTGTCGGTACCCTCTGCCCAAGGGCAAACTCCCATGTTCCTTGGAGAAAGTTCTGAGCTTTGTGTAGGGGGCATGACTTGAAGTCATGAGACCAGTGCTCTGAGCTTACCCAGCCCAGCAAGTCCCCTTTCAGAGGAGCCCACGAGTAGCTGAGTGTTTATTCCAGGGAGGTTGCCAGTTGGTCTTATCAGTAGTTCTTAAATGCCTTTGGCCGAGATCCACTTAGGTGGCGCCAAAAGCCACAAGGCCACATATGATCACTGCTTCCTACTTTTTGTCACAACTTCATGAAGAGATGAGTGATAAAAACTGCAACATGAAACAGCCAAACTTCTTATAATACCGAACTGAAGTCTTTAGTTAATTCTAGATATATGCTAATTTTGCTTTACGAATATTAAATTCAGTAATCCTTAATAACTCATTTAGTGGGCTACTCCTAAATCCTGTCAACTGTGACTTTAAAAAACATCCAGAATTGGCAGAATTTTTACCACCACACTTCACTGTCAGTTTAAGCCACCATCTCCGCTACCCAAAATTATTACAATAACCTTCTTAAAAAGTGATCAAGGTTAACATCCTCAGTAATGAGACAAATGCCACTGCCTTGCTGTGTGATCTCGGGCAATCACTTTCCCTCTCTGGGCATCAGCCTTCTCATCTGCGATCAGCTCTTATCTTTCTTAATTGTACTTTACCACAGGGCCACAGCTATTGCAGAGTTGCTGGGAGAACCAACTGGCTTGGCCTCATCCTCACAGTTGGCCTCAGCCTTAGAATATTGACAGTCTCCCCCCAGTGAGATCACATGTACTGTTAGTGACACATGTTGACTGATTTTAAAGTAGATGCGATGCTGGCCATGCGGCTTGCTGGACCCCAGCCAGTGGGGCTCTGGGAATTCATCTTTTTATATGTTTCATAATTATCTTGTGATTTCGACAATATCATAGTTTGGAAGTTAAAGGAATTCATTTGCTATGTTTAAACATTTAGTATAGATCACACTTGGTAACCCCATTTGGGCCGGTCTTCATTTCTTAAAACCCCAGAAGCCTCACCGAATGGAGGTGACACCCTCCCCTTCCACCTTCTCACCCCTCCTCACAACACCGTAACTCACGAGGAAGAATTTTCTGAAGAGCATCCTCATGGTTCCAAAGACTGTCACCTCCATCAGCGTCATGAACGCCAGTTGCCCCAGGTTGGTTTTCCCCAGGACAGCACCCGCTGAGATCAGCACAGACATAGTGCTCATGGTGGCCTGCTGAATCCTGGGGAGAGAGAGCGAGACAGGGATGACTAAGAAGGAGGCCTCTTGTTTATTCATTCATTCATTCGTTCATTCACTCGCTGATTAACTCAACACTTGTTGAGGACCTACTCTCTGCCTGGCACTGTTCAAGAAACGGAGGACATGGTAGGAGAACAAGAAGACAAGATTTCCTCCTACATGGGAACTGATGCTGCCCGTCCTGGGGTCTCCTTTGTCCCCTTCCTCCATCAGGGTTGCATCTACACTCTGAGAGATTGATCTGCACATGCTCGTCCATACTGAGGATGCTCTGAGGTTCTCATAGGAATGTCACGGTGAGTTACAGAGGCTGAGTGTTCCCTCAGGACGCCTTCTGGGATTCTGCCCACGGCTTCTTCTCTTCTGCTGTCATCACTCACAGACGCTCGATAGAGGGCACTCTTCACCTGCCAGCCTGCCCTCCACCCTCATCTCTTCTCCCTCTCCATGGTAGCGGAGAGAGGCTGGGTTTGGAAGTAGGACAAGCCTGGCTTCCAGTCTCAGCTTTTCCACTTAAGCAGCTATTTAATCTCTCTCAGGCTATTTCTCCATCTGTAGAATAAGAACGATAATACAATTATCTCATGGTAGTGCTGTGGGGATTAAAAGGAATATTTGTGCATGTGTGTCTAGCACCGTGATGGCACAAAGACCTACCTCGGAAGTAGGTACCGGCATTATTAGCACTATTATCGATTCTTTCCTTCCTTTGACAAATGAGCGAGCTCAATGTGGGGATTCAGGAGGAGAAAACAATTTTGTTTTCGAGGCATTTATGATTAAGCTGGGAGGTCAGAGCTGACATCGAGAACCCTGATATCACTATCTGCGATATAACGAAGCTAGCGGGGTTCACTGGAGGGAGAGAAGAGTGTGGACTAGACTCAACAAGGAGGGCTTCCTGGGAGTGGTGGCACTGAGTAGAACAATCCATGGTGGTTAAACCAACCCACCCTCCACTAGGCACCTTGCTCTGAGACCCCCGGGAGATGATGATGATGATGCTACAAGCACCACCACCACCATAATAATAATAATAATTTATTGAGCATCATATATGACAGGCTTGCAACTACATCACCTCATGTAAATTTTAATCCTCCGAGTAACCCCCTGTAAATGATGCTAGGGTACCATTCATTCATTACCTCCATTTTACAGAAGAGGACACAGAGGCTAGAAGAGGAGACTTTTTTGGCAATGGCCACATAGCTAGTTAATGACAAATGTGAGGTTGGCCTGGATCCAAAACCTGTGCTCTGAAGTCTGGACACAGCCTCCCCGGTGTTTGCTGCTGATGTAGTGTCCTGCTTATGGCTCAAGGACTTCAGAGAAGTCAGAGGGCAAAGGGCAGGGGAAGGGATCAGGAATTGTTTGGCATATGAGGTTACTCAATGTTCCACTGTAGCTGGCTGTGTTATCTTTCTAGTGAGTGATCATTTAACAGGCAAAGGCATAATTGAAGAGGACGTGTGCCAGTGGCAGGATTTCAGTCCTCGGGCACCAGCTGAGACAGTGAAGGACAGTGGTTAGGAGCACAGTTTCTGTTGAGGCTGCCGAAGTTGGAATCCCAGCTCAGCCACTTTCTGGCTGTGTGTCATCGGGGAAGTTAATTTCAGTACTCTATGCCTCAGTGTTCTACTAGGTTGAGGCAAGGCCTGCGGAGCGATCATGAGGGCAAAGTGAGTTGATATATGTCAAGCACAATAAAGAGGGTTGGTTATTGGTATTATCTTCTAGGGGGTATCTCCTGGACCTTCCAAAACACAGCATTAAAAAATAATTATAACTTTTGGCGTTCTTTTTATTCTCATTTTCGTTCCAATGACCATACCAAGTCCTGACTATATGAGGAAAACAAAAGACAAAGCTAAATAAGACAGGTCCCTGCCCTGAAGGAACTGATCATGGGTGACTCAAGGCAGAACCAATTTAGTGCCAAGTCAGGCTTCACGGAGTGGGTGAGGCTGAGGGACATGGAGAGTGAGTCTGGGAGGCAGGCCCGGGTACCACCCGCCAGCCCAGCCCAGCTGGGAGGGTCAGGAAGGAGCCCATTGTTCAAATCTGTGATGCTGCTCCCAGCAGGGGTCACAGCTGGGAGGATCTAAGTGGTCAGAGGCAGGGGCGGGGCAGGGGAGTTCACTCGGGCTGCAAATGACTTCTTCTGGTCTGCCTGGATTGAGTCAAGAACAAACAGGTCCCTGTCAGCTAGACATCAGAAGAAGGGAGCAATCCAGAGATGCCTGGAGCCTGAGGCACAGGAAGCTGAAGGCTTGTGTGACCTTATGCCAAGGCAGCAGAAACGCCAGACCGGGGGCACCACCCAGCGTTCCCTTTGTCACTTCTCATGTGGTTACTAGGAAGTTATAGAATCCCCAGGGAAATTAGCTCTAAAACTTTTTAGAGGAAAAAAGTAGAGACACTTTTTTCAGAGCCAGTAGGCAGCCCACTAGACTGTTTCATGTCATGACTACTTGGAGTTTTCAGAGCCAGTAGGCAGCCCACTAGACTGTTTCTGTTTCATGTCATGACTACTTGGAATGTGCTAGAAGGGTTATAGACAGTAAAAGCTAAAGCCATTTAGACCACTTACCTATGTGACCTTAGGCAAGTGCCTCTGAGCCTGTCTCTTGCCTGTACACCAAGTTAGACGCCTACTGGAAGGGTTACACAAAATAATGCTTGCGAAGTGCCTGACACAGTGCCTGGTTCACGGATAGAAGTTCAATAGCAGTGCCCAGAGGCTTAGTAAGGTCTTAGAGGAGAGAATGGAGTAGCCTTGAGGGGTGACAGTTTCCCTAAGATTTACCATCATCTGGGCAGGACAGAGATTCAAAGTTGGATAAAACAAAAAAAACAAAAAAATTTTAAGGACAAATTTTTTTGCATAGTTCTTCCTGTCAAGTGCTAATGTTTTGTTTTGTTTTTTTAAGTGTACAGCTCGATAGATATATATGCACCCTTGTATAACCATCACTCAGGATAACACCGAGAACATTTACTGCATCCCATGAGGTTCTTTCGTGCCCCTTCCTAATCAATAACCCCTGCCTTCCACAGGTAACCATTATTCTGACTTCTAGCAAAGTGGGTTAATTTTGCTAGTTCTTAGAATTTCATATAAATGCACCTAAACGGATCAAATTAATTTAAAGAAAGCACAGGCATGGCTATTTCTTGTCCACTAGCATTCGAGGAGTAAGAATACTTCTTTCTTTTCAAGAGACCGTCTCTCTGAGTGTGACGTTTCTATTTCTTTTGGTCTAATCTTTATTAATTTTTCTTTAAACCCATATTGATTGGATAACTTTACAAAATCATACTTAATAAGAAAGAAAGGAATTGGGGAGCGCTGTAGATCTGGGCCTAGGGTTGTCAGATAAAATATAGGATGCCAAGTAAAATTTGAATTTTACATAAACAATGAATAATTTGTTAGTATCAGTCTGTCCTCAATGTTGCATGGCTTTGGTGCTAGAAAGAGAAGGAGACATTTGGCTCTTCTAGAACCCATCCTCTTGGGCCCCATATCCTCAAGGACCCAAATGCGATCCAGCAGCCATCCAGTTACCTGGACAGTGAGATGACCACCTTCCGAAAAAAGGACTGGTTGAGGAAGCCATCCAGCAGGACTGCCCACTGCACCCCGAGGGCCAGCATGAAGAGATTGAAGGCCATGCTGCTCCAGCCGTGTCTCCACAAAGACGAGGTGAGGAAGCCCAAGCCAAGGGCCGCCATGACAGTAATATCTTGGAAGACGGCTAAGAGAGATGTCAAGGAAGAGGAGAAGGCGGAGGAGACAACGGGGGGAAGATGCATGAAATCAGAGTTTTACAGGATGGCAGCTGGAAGGAACACTAAAGATCATTTGAGAGTGCTTGGTCAAGTTACTTTAGCTCTTTTGAGCCTCAGTTTTCTCATCTGCATAATGGGGATGGTACATACATAGCATGCAGGGTTGAGGTAAGGATTAGATGAGCTAATGCTGTTTAAACATGAAGGCAGGGCCTGGCCCAGGGAGACTGCTCAGGACGTGTAGCAATTATTGTTATTACTAAACATAATAATATGAGCAAGTGTAGAACATCAGGACCAGTGCTTGGCACATAGCTGACACTCAGTAAAGGTAATTACTGCTGCTCTTGAGGATCAGGTTCAACTTCCTAATCGTGCACATGAGAAAAACAGGCCACAGAAGCCAGTGGCTTGGCCCAGGTCATGCGGAAGCAGGCCCAGAGGTTCTGCTGGCTAGAAGCAAATTATCTTGGTAAAAAACAACTCTTCCTCTTTGCCACCTTCTAAGAGGAACTTGGTGGGCCAGCAGAAAGCACCAGGGCCATCTAGATGGCCCACACCTTTCCAGCCTGAGACCCGGTGCAGGGACTGCTATGGCAGGTGAGTGGAAGAGACTTACCTAATGTTAGGGAGAGGTCCAGCAAACGAAAAAGGGTGGACCCTTTCAGTTAATTTCAGGCTTGACATATAGTTAGCAGCTTGGGATCCAGAACTAGACAGCTTGGGTTCAAATCAGGGCTCTGGCACTTTCCAGCTGTGTGGTCTTAATCTAGTTATTTAATGTCTCTGAGCTTTAATACCAGCCTGCATTTATTAAGTGTTTACCCTGTTGCTACACTGTTTTAATCATTTTAAATAGACTATCTCGTTTAGTTCCAACAACCACCCTTCAAGGTGGGTGCTGTTATCACCATTTTATAGATGTGAAAACTGAGGTGCAGAGGGGTTGAAAAACTTGCCCCAGCTGGTAGAGCCAAAATTTAAACCTAGATGATCTGTGAAGCCCGTGCCTTTAACTACAGCACTATCAGCCCTGTTTGTGTTTTCATCTGTTAAATGGGAAAAATAAACATACCCCCTCTGTCAGGTTGCCAGAATCTGGTGGGATAGTACACAGAATCACTCAGAATAGTAAAGACAATTTAATCAACAAACACCAACTGTTTTTACACATGTATAAATGCCTAGAGAAAGATCGTGAAGGAATTTTTTTTCCCCCTACAGACATTATCTCTGAAAATTTTTGGTGTTTTACTTTTGAAAAAATTTTGGTGTTTATATTTTCTACAACCAGTCGTAGACAGTAAACTCTTTTTTTTTTTTTTTTTAAGGAAACAGCACAGGCTTCAAGTTTAGACAGTTCTGTTTGATTCCAGCTCTGACATTCCCTATTAAGTTAAAACCATCTTAAATGGCCAACATTTGACCATTTTTGACCAATAAAAACGGTAATTCACAGCCCTATGCCCTTGTAGGTTGCTTACTTTCCTCATCAGCTAAATAAGTGAAATTATTCCCCTTCAGAGGGTGCTGGGAGATCTGAAGAAAGTAACATTTTGTTCAAGCGCTGGGCACAGTGCCTGGCACATGGCTCAGTAAATGGTGGCTATTTACCACCACCATCATCATCACCACTACAGAAAGAAGAACTCACCTGGTCTCCACTGGTCTCCAGCCCTGGCTCTGATAACAATGAGGAAACTCTCGTTTCTAGAACTCTCCAACATCTCAGAAAGCCCCTTCAATTATTTACATTTAAATTCCTTTTCCTTGAAACATAGGGTTTGGGTAGGTGCTGATGTTCCCAGAGCAATCAGACAACATTGAGATGTCGGAGCCCCCCTAAGGACCTGCATGGGATCTGAGGATTTGGGGAGGGGGTGAGAACTGGGCATTCGGGGGGCTTCAACTTCCTGCCCCTTCCTCTCTGACATGAGGGAGGGGTGTGCAGGGGTGTGTCTCAGTCTCCTGCTTGCATTCTCTTAGGAATGAGGGGGAGCTGGGTACAGTTTGGATAGGGCTTTGTCTTGGGATTGCTCAGATTTCTTCAGGAGCCAAGCAGGAAACTATATGTGTGAAGAGTACAATGTATATTTGGGAGGGGTGACAATCTTTTATTAAATATTGCTGTTAAAAAAAAAATACATCTGCCATTTTGCGGCAACATTATATGCATAGAGTTCAGACTTACCAAAGATTCCATGAGTAGGGAGACCCTTTCATTTTCCTCCCATTTTACAGAAAGGGACCAGAGAGAGCCTGTGACTTTCTCAAAGCCACATGGCATGCCAGCAGCAGAGCCAAGCTCTGAACTTCTGGTAGCGCGCCCTTCCACCAGGATAGACTGTCTCTTGTTCTTGTTTGTCCTCACCTCACTAAGGGACTTGAGGCAAGTCGCTTGCCATCTTTGGGCCTTAGTTTCCCTATTAGTAGCACATGGGAGTCGAGCATGATATTCTCTAAGGACCTCACTGCTCCGGCATATTCCAAGGAGGGGACCCTTGGGTGGGAAAAGGAAGGTCACCAGGATTAGGGCAGAGGTGGGGCCGCAAAGCTTAGAATGTCAGAAGATCTTGGGTGGGTGACTTTATCAGGCACAGCTGCACTGCCGCCCCTGCTGCTGGGTGCAGGAGCTCAGGGCCCCGTGCTGTTCCTGGGGGAGAAGCTGTGCTTCAGCCAAAGGGATGGAATTAGGGTGGCAGTTTCTGGGAGCTTTTGACAGAGCCCATTCACCCACATTGGTCTAAATAACATTTGACTTTAGGTGTCCCCTTCTCTCACACCCGGCATCCTTCTACTTCCTCTCCTAGCTTCCCAGGGCACTAGGCCCACACTCGCTCCTCCCATGTCCCACTTCAGGGCTGGATCCCAGCTTAGGGCATACCCCATTGGTGTCAGCCTCCCCCTCTCAGAGCCTGTGCTGAACCCCACCCACACCAGCCACTGGTCTGATAAGCTAATGACTCTAAGGTGTTCAGGGGTGATAGGAGTGGATGCACTACGGGGTCGCTAATGACTGGGCCCCAGAGGAGAGTTTTACAGTCTAAGGCAAGCCTTCAGGAGATATTTACAAAAGCCCCATGACTTGGAGAAAGAAAGTCCAACCTGGGAGTCCAGTAGCATATGATAAGGCAGTACCTACCGTCATTGTAACAGCAGGTGCACACACGTGGCGCCCTCCACATGCCAGGCTCTATTCTAAGCACCTTGGGAGTCCAGTAGCATATGATAAGGCAGTACCTACCATCATTGTAACAGCAGGCACACACATGGCGCCCTCCGCATGCCAGGCTCTATTCTAAGCACCTCGTAGCCTTACCCTGCAACAATCTCATGCACTAGATACTGTTTATTATCTCCATGTTACAAATGGGGGAAGGGAGGGACAGAGAGGTGTCGTACTAGCCCAAGTCACACAGCTAGCAAATAGTGGTGGGAGATCTGAATCTTGACTGCCTGGGTTTAACCACTATACCGTCCTGACTCTCCACACAGCATATGCAGTATAATGGTGAAGAGTGTGAGCCTCTGAATGGGGTTGTCAGAGTTCACAGCCTGACTCTACCTCTATGTCTCAGCTTCTTAATCTGTAAAATGGGTCTGAAATAATGGCACTTGTTCAGAGCATTGAGCACTCAGCCTAGCACTGAATGCATAGTAAGTATGACACCTACCACTTGTTAGCTGTGTGTCTTTGGGCAAGACTGTTTCCCCGCTTTTGGGCCTGGCCGCCCCTGTGATTTTAGCTCTGTGTTCCTCTTCACCCTTGCCCCTCTACCTGGCTTGCAGACACTTCAGCATTATCAGCTCTGAAGCCAGGCCCAGCTTCTGCCCTCAGGCTCTGGGCTTTACCTCTGCACTGTGCTCCCGCTGCTGACTGAGAAGAGCTCCGTAGCCCCAGACTGGGACCATCCATGGAGCCCTACGATGCCTTCCCCTCCCCACAGCTTCTACCCCACTCCCCACAGCAGCTTGGGAAGAGAAAAAGAGGTTTATTTCCCAAAGGGGCAGCCAAGGCTAAGGTGTGGAAAGTATCAGAATTTGGGGGTATTTACATATCTCTTGGTCTTTCAGTATCTCTCCTCCTTGCTTCTGAGGAATACAGCGGGGAACTGGGTGGTAGTCACAGCGCAGGGCCCAGGCTGGTCCCTCAGTTTGGCAGCCTTAGAAGAGGCTCTGCAATATTGTTACCGTAATACCCCCAATGAATCATACCTTCCAGTATAGACCTCTCCCACCTGGGCCGATTTACTTTGGCTAATAGGACATTAGTAAACACGATACAAGCAGAGGCTTGAAAAGCACTTGCACATTGGGGCTTGCCCTTTGTTACTATGGTAACTCTTCTGCTGTCATGTGAAGAAGTCTGGGGCTAATCTGCTGGCACCACGTGGGCTAGCTGCCAGATATATGAATGAGGCCATCTGAGGCCATCTGCCCCAGTCAAACCTCCAGGCTGGAAATGTATGAATGATCCCAGGTGAAACCAACAGAAGAACCACATTGCTGAGCCCAGACCAAAGTGCTGAACCACAGAATCATGATCATAAGCAAATTAGATAGTAGCTATTTTAAGCCACTAAGTTTAGGTTGGTTTGTTATACAGCAATAGATAACTGATACACTCTGCTTTCCCAAAGCAGCTCACAGGCACCTCAACCCCAAGCCCAGAATGAGCATATCACTGTTCATTTACCCCACAGTCTGTCTCTCCCTGTGCCTCTCCTCTCAGGAACTGGCACTTTCATACACCAAATCACTCATCTGAAGCCATTCTTGACTCCTCCCTCATTTTCACCAGTGCAGATGATTTTATCTTTTAAGCATCTCTTGAATCTGACTCTGTTTCTCCTTTATTCTCCCCCGCACCCCGCCCATTTGACCTCATCACAGGTCATCCAGACCAGTGGTCATCAGAGTAGGGAACACACACCTCAGAAGATGCTCCAGATATTCCATAGGTGGCTGCTGGAAGATATTAGCATTTCTATCTAGTTTTACTATTTTTATTAAAAAATAAGAAATTAAAGCTTATTAACAATAAACGCTAATACTCTTATCTGTCTTAATATGTCTTAATTATTTCAGTCCTTCCAACAGCTTAATGAAATAAGAACTACCATCATGCCACAGAGGTTGAAACGGAGGCAGAGAGAGATTGAGTCATTTGCCCAAGGTCTCACAGCTAAGAAGAAGCAGAGGCAAGATTTGAATAAGCCTAACTCCAGTGGTTCTCAAACATTCGTGTGCTTTAGAGTCACTTGAAGGACTTGGTAAAACATAAATCCTGGGCCTCCATCCCTATAGTTTTTGATCAGTAGGTATGGATTGGGTCCCAGGGGATGCTGGAGATGCTGAAGCAACTGGTCTGAGGACCACACTTTGAAAACCACTGATCTAGGCTGTTCTACCTCTAAAGGCTCTTTGTGAAGTTCGCAACTCTGCAAGTATTTAATATTCAGATTAACCCAGAAGCCTCCTCTCACTTGTTCAAGATGTCAGACAGCTTAGAAGCTGTCCCAGTTTTGGGAGATGGCCTGAGGAAATAAATATTGGGCCACTGGGAAGGGGTTGATATGTTTCTCCATATTCATCATGTTGCAACTAATGGCAGGGTTTTGTTTTTTGTTTTTATTTAACTGTTATGGAAATATTTAAGCATAAGCAAAAACAAAGAGTAGTAGCATGATAAACCTCATGTACCCATTCCCAGCTCTGATGATTGTCACACAAGGCCGATCTTGTTTTCATTATCCTTCTCCACTTGTTTTATTTTTCTTTTTTCCTTTTTTCTTTCTTTTTTTCTTTCTTTCTTTCTTTCTTTCTTTCTTTCTTTCTTTCTTTCTTTCTTTCTTTCTTTCTTCTTTCTCCCTCCTTCTCTCTCTCTCTTTCCTTTCTTTCTTTCTTTTCTGGTGACATTGGTTAATGAAATCCAGTAAGTTTCAGGTGT
>NW_006443568.1:9960171-9962707 GCF_000325575.1 Pteropus alecto | reverse complement strand
TTTCTTTTCTTCCTTTTTCTTTTCCTTCCTTCCTTCCTTCCTTCCTTCCTTCCTTCCTTCCTTCCTTCCTTCCTTCCTTCCTTCCTTTCTTTCTTTTTTTCTTTCTTTTTTTTTTTTTTTGGTATAAAGCAGACCTAGACATTATTCCATTCCAATATGCTTCTCTAACAAATAAGGCTTTTAAAAAACCCCACCATATTATCACACCTAACAAAACTAACAAAAATTCCTGTATATCATATAATATTCATTCTATATTCAGATTTTCTGATTGTCAAAAGTATCTTTTTTAGAATTGGCTGGTTTAAATAAATTATTATAGTTTACATGGATTAAAGGCAAAACAATAATGACAGCCAAGCTTACAAAAAAAGAGCAGTGATATTTCCTGTGCAAACTCTTTGTCAGTCACATTCAAGGTTAAAAAAAGTCAGTCTAATCAGCTGACAAGAAGACAATGAAGATAATTTTAAATTATCAAGAAGACTCTGAGGAATGGATTTCCATCCACTATCATTAATGGTAACAATGGACATTGCCCTGAGATTGACTGATACCATCATGATCAGTAATTTGAAAATATTACATATTTCATTTTGATCGCTTTCGAATATTCTAATTTGCATGTATGTATTATAATGTAAGAATATATTCATGCGGCAGTACTTGAGTATAACATATAAGTATGGTACGTGCTAGAAAAATGGCGGGCACAATCTGAAAAGCTTGAAGCCCTCTGGTCCATAATACACTACAGCTTCCAACCTGGTCTCCCTCCTCAGTCAAACCCCTTCTCTCATCCCCTTTGTCAGTCCTGGAATGGCTTTCTACCTAACCCAAACCCAAACTCATCACACTCCTGCTTCCTATTAGATCAGCAGAATGAAGGTCAAACTCCTTATTCAAACCAATGAGTCCACCATGCCATGCCCCCCCATATTCTCCAACAACACTGCATCATCAAACCTTAGCCTGTTCACTCCAATGAGTACATACACAATGGTTCCTGCTGTGTGCTGAACCCTCCGTTTTCACATGGTTAACTTCTGCTGAGCCTCTAAGACCTGGCTGGGCAGTCACCTCCCTCCAGAAGCCTTCCCTAACACCACCGGCTTCCCTGCCTGGGTTGTGGGCCCACCTCTGTTTTTCCTTATAAAGTGAGTGCCTGAGGACACTTTATATCTTTGTTAGCAGCACAGCATAGGGGTGAAGAACACAGACCAAAAAGTTGGAATACTGGCTCCTAGGCCTACCGGTTATTCGACTAGTGACTCGACCTCACTATAAAACAGGGTCATGAAACCTAATGGTTAAGTGCATGGAAACTAAAACCTGGATGCCTAAATTTAAATGTGCTGTGCTATTGCTAGTTGAGTGACTTTGGGTAGATTACTCAACATCCACGCACTTAATTTCCTCATATGAAAAATAGGGATCATAATAGTGCCTATCTCATGGGGTTATTCTAAGGGTTCAATGTAAAGCATTTAGAATAGTGCCTGGTATATAGTAAGTACTCGATAAATATCAGCTCTAATTAGCATGTGTCTGGATCCCACACTAGATGTAATACAGGGTTGAATGAATAAATGAATGAATGCATTGAGTTATGTTGTGTTGGATTAAAAAGAATTAAAGTAAATGAAAATGAATTAAAATTGCACCCAGGCCTTGCTTGTCTGGCAAGAACCCATTTATGCCAGCCCATTAAGTGATGTAGGAGCTATTCTCCCTGAGTCACCTCTTTGTCCTACTTTCAACTCCTGAGGGCCCAGTGGTGCCTTCCTTTTGCTTCCAAATAACTAGTCAGTTAACATCACTCAGGACCAGACTCAAAGGTCAGCTTTGTCTCAGGAACGGCACTCAGGAGGTCCATCCATTATCATGAACAACATATTGGTCCATTAAGATGCTTGAAAACTCATTTCAATTTTTATAAAAAGCAAAAGCCACAGCACTGTAGACATCTGTCTTGTTTACAGTTGTTCTCATCTCTGTCTATGAATATTTTTAGCTGCATATAAAATAACAACCATCCTACACTCTTCTTCAGCCATACCTTATGGCTCTGGATTTGCAGATGAAATGCAGTCTTCCCAGCCTCTAAGTTAGAAGAAGGCTGGGGATGGGGGAGGGGCAATAGACTTGAGCTTCTGAAAGAAGGTTGGTAAAGAAATGAGCAAGAGAGACCAAAAACCCAACAACAATGTGAAATTCTTTGCTGCTAAGGAGAAAGAAGAGGGAAGCAGAGAAGCAGAGAATTGTAAAGACTATTTGGCAAAGGGCATTCTGGGAACACAGAAGCGGAGGCTTCTCACTCTGCCCTGGCAAATCAAGGAAGGCTTCATGGAAGACGTGATGCTCACACTGGTCCTAAAGGAGAGCCTACATTATTGCCTGGGTCTTTGTACAACCTGTGGAAGGAGATGAAGGAACTTCTTTCCTCAAAGACTTTGTGAAAAGGAACAGAGAAGCTATTTGCCTCTGTAACCACCTCCTGTCTGGGCACTAACCTCCATAGGTTCCCATAAGCTTC
>NW_006443568.1:9956096-9960159 GCF_000325575.1 Pteropus alecto | reverse complement strand
AGGAATTGTCATAGCTGGTGAAAAAGAGGAAGACAAGAATGAGAGCCACCTCCAGTGTTAAGATCCACAGTGTAAGGCAGTACTGCACAGACCGTGGGTACTTAGAGCCCATCCTGTGTCTGTCTCTGTTCGGCGGTTCCACTGCACCAGGCATCACCCTTCTGTCCCCACATCCACTCCAATGAGTGATGAGGAGACACCCGCCAAAGGCCTTATCTCAGGCTGCAAGGCTGGCTCTGCTGTCCTGCCTATGGAGTTAACACAGGAACAGAGGGACTATGACAAAGAGGGGAAGAAATGCATTTATTTCAACATTCGTTCATTCATTCCATCATTCATTTCTTCATTCAACAAGTAGTTGCTTCATTCCTACTATAGGACAGGGACTGTGCTCAGTTTAAAAGAGGGCATTCATTCACTCTGCACCCAAACATAAGAATCTTTCATTCATTCCTTTAGTTTACCCTCACCATATTCTTGCAAGAAAGATAGAGAGTGGATCGACACTTCTACTTTACAAAGGGGGAAACTGAGGCTCAGAAGGGGCTTTGGGTTTGCAAAATTTCTCTTTGAAACCTTACCACTGTCAGAGAGGGCTTGCAGTGAGCTTTTAATAAAGATGTGTTGAATGAGAATGAATTAGTGGATGAATGAAAGCAAAGAACAGTACTAAGCCCTGGGGAGGATACAGACAGGCCTCACAGAGACCTCCTCAGAGTTACACAGGTGAAATTATTTATATTCAAATCTGTATTTAAATCCACTTGTTTCTAAACCTTTAAGGAAAAGTGGAGAAAAGAGAAAGGAGGCTTAGATCCAGCTCCAGTTAAAACCTGGCGAAAGTCCTGATCTAGTCCTAGGCTCTGGTCACCTCATCACAGAACAGCCCATGACTCTGCCCGGGGCATGAACACTACAGTGCCTTTAAGAAAGGCCACCAGCCTCAGCACCCTCATCCCACAGTTGTAGATAGTCCCCTAAAATGGGATTTAGGCCACCTGTGATCTAGTTCTGACCCTGCAGCTAACTTCTCCTATGGCCTACATCCATGTGCCTAGCAGGTCTGATATATAATAAGTATCAAGAAAGGGAGGGAGGGAAAAAGGGAGGGAAGGATGAAGGATCAGAGAGTGGGAGAGTGGGAGGGAGGGAGTAAGGGAGGAAAGAAGGAAGGAAGTTTCCTTACCTTCTACGCTGGCCTCAGCCATTGGCCACTGAGTATGGACTGAATTTGTGGAACTCCAGAGAATAAAACTATTCTAAGAGTTTCAGGGAGGCAGATTTTGGCCCAACATGAGTGGATTCTTCATTGACCACTACAGCTGCCCAATGAAACAGGCTGCCTATTAGGTAGTGAGCATCCTGTCACTAGAGGAATGCAAGCAGAAACTGATGATTACTTGTCAGAGATGTCTTGGAACTGATTCATATGTGGATCCTAGGAAATTTTAATCACCTGGTAGGATTTGTCACTTTGTTTTTAGATGAAGAAGGTAAGACAGAAGATCACACAATCAGTTGGCATCACTCACTCTTCTTGCTTAGCACAGATTTATTTATAGAAGGAAAAAACTTAGAATAACCTAAACGTCCACTAGTAGAAGAGTGGTTAAGTAAACTACTTGCCACTAATATGATGGTTGTGAACATAGGCAGAAAAATCCAGAGGAAAATGCTTTTAAGATATATCAAAAGTGGCACAGAGGATACACTATTTGGTGAAAAAGCAAGTTACAGAACAGTGTGTACAATATGTTCCCACTTTTGTAAAATAACAACAATATGTTAATGTGTGCGTAGGGGGAAAATTGGTTGCAAACCACTAATACTGGTTACTTTTGCTTAAGATATTTTCCAGAGCTAACATTTACTAAGCACCAACCATTGCCCAGAACTGTTCTAGGCACTTTACACATACAAACTCAGTTAATGACCCCGTGAGGTGGGTACTTATTAGCCTTATGTTACAAACTAGGAAACTGAGGTGCAGAAAGGTCAAGCGACTTGCCCAGGGTCACAGGGCTAGTAAGCAGTAGAGCTGGGATTTAAAGCCAGGCAGTCTGACTGGCTGCTTGACAACTGTGGTCCCTGCCCATCCCCACCCCTGACCTCCATTCCCCACAGTTGGCCTCTTCCAATGGATTTGTTCAAAGAGGAGTTTTCTCTCTTCCCCTCTGATTCATGCAAAAGACCCCTGTTTTCTGACTGCAGATCTTTAAGGCAGGTCACCTGGTACAAAAAAGCATAGGGGATCTAGGGCAGATGTGTCATAAAATAAATATAGTTAAATATTATTTGTTGAATCTAGGTGGGAGGTGAATGACTTTTCACCAAACAAATCTTTCAACTTTTTTTTTCCAACATTTTTTCTATACGTTTGAAATTTTCCATAATAAAATGTTGGGGAAAAAAGCACTGTGTGCACCTGCTGCCCTCTCTGCCTGAAATACTCCTCCCACCAGATATCAGATCCAAGCACCAGGAGAACAGGGACCTTTGACTGTTGTATCCTCAGCTCCTGGTGCTCAGTCCATCCATAGTAGGTGCTCAAAAAATATTTGTTAAATGACTAAGCGCTGCCATTTCTGGAATGCCAAGCACTGGACCAAGACTTTTGCATACATTATTGCATTTACTTTTCCCCTCGAGCCTGTAAGTATAGGCATCGTCACTTCTGTTTTGCAAATGTGGAAACTGCTGGTCAGAGAGATGATACGAGTACCCAAAGCCACATAGCTAGTAAATGGCAGAGCTGGGACCCGACCCACATCCATCTGATGCCATAGCTTGTGCTGTTAACTACTTTATGATTCTGCCTTCCACTTGCTAAACCATCCGCAGTTTCAACTTCTTTATAAGTCAAATAAGATGAGCTGCTCTGCTTTCCTCACAGGATTATCAAATGTGAGAATATGCTTGGCACCTATGTTATAGAAACGAAGGTGGACAATAAAAAGGTGTGTACTGTCAGCGCCTTTAATTTTTGTGAATGTAGTCAGTTTGGAGTATCTCATTTTTGTATTAGTTGTCATTTCCTCAATTACTAGTGAAGTTGAGCTTTTCTGGTGGATAGGAAGGATTCTCTTGGCCATGCAACTTTCCCTTTTGTGAATTGTCAATTCACACTATTTGCTTATTTTTCTATTGCACTGTTTGCCTTTTTCTCAAGAATATGTAAGAGCGCTTATACATTCAGATACTAATTCTTTGTTGGTTAAATGCATTCGAATATCTTCCTATAGTCTATGGCTTGTATATGATTTTTTAATGGCATCTTTTCTCATACGGAAGTTTAATGCAGTCAAATTCTTTAATGTTTTGAGTTTTGCCCCTTTTTAAAGAAATCCTCACTATCGGAAAAAAAAAAAAAAAGAGAGAAATGAAATGAAAGTGACCACATGGTGCTATGACTGTGGCATCCTGGTCTGAATGGCCAGGCTTCCTCCAGGTGCGATGAATCAAGTCAAAGAGACTGTAGCTTCCACATGTCATGAGGCATTTTCTGTAAAAACAGGACTCTATGAGAATACTCATTCACCTCAGTCAAGCATTGTAAAACCCCGTCACAGGCAGTGACCAAGGAGGTTAGGTAATCTCTCCATTTCCTTTCTAGAAGCTTGCCCACACCAAGGGTGTGATCCTTCTCTGGGCATGCCTGTCTAAAACGTAGCTAAGCTAATTATTTAATAATTTAACAAACATGAGCTTTGGAGTCAAGCAATATGGGTTCAAATCCTACCTCTGCTGTGAGACTTTGAGTAAGACGATCAGTATCTCTGAGTCTGTTTCATTTGTAAAGTGGAGAAAATCAGTGTCAATCTCATAGGATGCTTGTGAAAATTAAATAAGTGCACATAAAGTGTCAGATGTACAGAAAATGTTCCATAAATTAGTAATTATTATTATCGTACAAGCTTGGCATATTTACTATAGAAAACTTTGAAAACACAGAGGCGCATAAAGCTTACATAAAGTGCCTGTGATTTCAACATCTCCAAAAACCCACTCTACTTTGCGTATATATGCTTTCAGGTTTTTTCTATTCATATGAATTTATGTCTTA
>NW_006443568.1:9952611-9956069 GCF_000325575.1 Pteropus alecto | reverse complement strand
CTACAAAACTGGGATTATATAGCACACACTGTTTGGTAACTTGCTTTTTTCATGAACAGTATATCATTAGCAGTTTCTAAGCCAGGAACATCATTCTTAATACTATAGCATGCGGCTAAGAGCCCAGGCTCTGACACCAGACTGCCTGGATTTGAATCCTAGCTCTATCACTTATTGTGTGACCTTAGGCAAATGACTTAACTGCTCTATTCCACAGTTTTCTCACCTGTATATGGTGTTGGTAATAATCGCTACCTCATAGGGTTGTTGTGAGAATTAGGTCAAAATGTACATGGTACTTAGAGCGGTGACTGCACACAGTAAATACTGTGTCATCATTCTCCAGGCTACACTGCTTCCATGGTAAGGATATATGATCATTTGTTTGAACAGCCTCTTTTGTGAGATATCTGGGTTATTTCTAAACACGACAATGATCATCTTCCACTAACAGGATTATCTGGGGGCTACACATACATGTATAAGAATAAGAGATGGCCATCCCAATGTCTGGACTTCTTTGTGACTCTTGTGGGAGAGGAACAAAGCTCCAGACAGCTGGGCCAGCCCTGCCTTGTGGGCTTGAGGGAATCCGAGCTGCTGAAAGAGGTGGGAATGCAATTTTCTCATTTGTGAAACAGGGTGTGACGATCCCTCTTAGGCTATTCTGAGCTATTCTAAGCTCATCTGAAGCTCAAGTGCAAATCCCAACCCCTTGGCTGTCAGAAGGTCCCAGGAAAAGAGGAAGGACAGCCCTGAATTCTTGTCTGACTCTTGGTCTTTTGAATGAGAGCGAATGATTTCCTTTCCCTGAGCTGGGGGGCTCTGCGGAAGGCAGGAGGCCTGCCTCATTTCAACCCAGTTCTGTACCCTTAGGATCCCAAAGGGCCATTTCAGAGCTCAGAGGGAAAAGGTTGGCACTAGGCTAGAGCCAAAGGGGCTTAGGCTAGGGCGGGCCAGGAAAAGAGAGGGTCCAGCTGGGGCCGGAGGAATGAGAGAGAAGGCAATGGAGAAGGGCGGTCTTGCTGTAGCTTGTCCTTGGACTCTTGGCAAGGAGGTTGCTCCCATTATCCTACTCCAGCCAATCACCAGATCAACAACCCTAACCATCAATAGCCATTTACAGGTACTAGAACATGTACCTATAGCATCAAAGTTTGGTCTTGCTCAGCTTGTGCCTTGAGCTAAATTGCTCTACCATACCAATTGCATGACTTTATTTTCTCTGAGCCTCAGTTTTCTCATCTGTAAAATGGAACTAACATGGCCTGTTTCTAAACATAGGGCTTGAAGTGTCTCCAGAAGGGATCTTAGCACAGGGTAGGCAGTTGACTCAACTAAGGACACCAGTGAGCTGGCATCTGAATTAGGACTTGAACCCAGACCTCCAGATTGCTTCTTCTTGGGCCATCTCCTTGAGATTCTCTCTGCTTCTTTTCTACTCCACCATAGCCTTATGCACAATAGTAACACTTAGCCACATGCTCCAATAGTTCCCAGTGATTCCACACTTCTGCCACAGCATGGAATGCCCTGCCAGGAACCTACATGAGCTCCGGTGAGCTCCAGAAAGCTGGCGTGTGTCCCCGATGCCTCTCTCATCTTTTCTCTGGACTACTCAACTATCCATTCCACAGTGTACCATGACACAGTTCTAGATAACAGGGACACAGCAGGGAGTAAAAAAGGACCACGGATACAGCCCCTAACCTCACGGAGTTTGCTATCAGTCTCTGGCCCAGGTGATCTGAAACCTTGCAGTCATGAAGATGAGGGCTACTCAGACCTGGGATCCCCATGGAGTCTGGAGCCAGGATCTCACCATGTACCTGTCCTTTCTAATGCCATCAGGCCTCCAGTCATGGTGAGTTAGGTCCTGCCTGTGTCCTGTTCCATAAACCAATCCGCCTTTTTGCTGCTCTAAGCAGAGCATTTCATTCAGATCCTTTCACAATGATGGGCAGCCTTGGTGAAAGTTTGAGATCAGAGTTTACCCTTGGCCACCCAGTACCACTTTATCAACATGCTGGAGTAGAGGTGAGGGATGAAAAACAAGTATCCTGTTAACAGTAATTACTTGCTGTTACTTGCATGTCAGGCCCTGAAAGTTTATTATCCTGGAAGCCTTAAAACATACCTGAATAGAGTCTCTGAGAGATTCTGTAACTTGCCCAAGCTAGTAAGTGGCTAAGCTGGAATTTCAATCCTAGTCTGAAAAAGGAGGCATGCATACCATTTTCCTAAACTGCATCTATACAGAGTATGAATCCAAACCCCAAGAAGTTTTTTGACTAGGTGGATGGATATGCCTAACCCAAGAAACCACACATTAGGAGCAATACTGATGGAGATACTCTATGTGGGAGCAAAGGGAGGAAGGAGGGAAGATAAGGTTGTACTGGGTTTGAGGATTTGAGTAGATAGGGCTTGCTTGCCTAGGTAGGCCTGGAAAAGGAGAGTGGGTCACCATTGTAATCAGCTCTGGATGCCGTAATAAAGAGAACGGGTTTTCTCTTTCAGGTACTGGGAGAACTCTAAAGGTGTGTGAGCAGGATAAAGTAACACAGAGCAGCGATTGAGGACTATGCATTTGGTATAAATTACAGGTTCTTCCTTGGAGTGGACGTTGATTAAGGGGGTGATCGAAGGGCAAGGAAGTCTACCTATCTCAAGACAAAACAAGATACCATCTACTTCCTGCAATTTTAACAAATGTGCTGGAAGACCTAACAGTCCCATTTTTGGTGAGTGGTTAAGTTGGTATAGCCACTTGATAGGAGATTCTGCAACCATCAGAAATATTTAGGGACATAATAACACGTAAAAAAGCTTATGTTAAATAAAGAAAACAAAATAGTATCATCACCATAATAATAACAGTAATAGTAATATTACCCATGGGGGAAACAGAAAAGAAAAAATATATAATACTAACAGTAGTTAAGGTGATTAGATGGTTGAGTGTTTTTTCCTTCCAGTGACCTTACATCTTCCATTTTCTTTAATGACAGACATTCCTTTTCTCTTGAAAAAACTCGTTGCTGTCTTTTCTAGTAGTAATTTTGCCATACCTATGTTGCAGGGGAGTAATGAGGAGTAAATGAACAAATACATGTAAAGCACTCAGCATGGTGCCTGGCACAAAACCCGAGCTATAGGAGTATCAGGTCAGAAGGGTCGCTGGCTCTTTGAAGGCCCAGCCCCCGCCAAGCAGCCTCTAGCCTAGCCTTTACTCCCCGAGGCCCCGGGGCAGACACGCCTCCTACGCCGACGCTCGCCTTGTCCAGCAGGCGGGGTATCCACGGAACCCGCAGCCCAGCCCGACCTGCGGACGTGGAGCCCCAACTGCACCACCCACATGCAGCCAGGAGCCTCGCGTGACGTCGCGCGCACCCACGGCTCCGCCCCCCGTGACACGTCCAGGGGGCGGGACCGAAATGGCCCCGCCGCGCTCTTCC
>NW_006443568.1:9951571-9952402 GCF_000325575.1 Pteropus alecto | reverse complement strand
CCGATTGGCCGCCGTGCTGTCACCACGTCGCGGGAAGCTGGCAGGCTGTGCGTGTGTGTATGTGGGGGGGTTTGCTTTGTCATTCATACCCCCGTCGCGCGCTGACGCGACCGGCCTGGCCGAGCTCTCCGGGATTCGCAGGCAAAGTCCCCGGCGCTGCCCCCACAGCCTCTCGCATGGGGAAGATGCTGCGAACCCCTTACATAATGACACGACTGACTGAAGCACATGTCATGCAGAAACGGCACATGCCGCAAACCCAGGCCTCCCGATTTCATTGATGCTAGTGATAGCCTACAATGAAAATAGTACAGTATGCTCTAGTATGGATTATAATACAGTGAAACGTATTAATAAACCATAATAATGAAGTGTACCTTCGCAACAAGGCATAATATAATTTGTTATATTTATAGGGCCTATTTATAAGCCTCTATTTAAATCCTTTCTGATTGGCCCAGGCACCGGCCCAGACACCATAATGATTGGCGCATTTTTCTGTCCTTCAAAGAGGCGGGTCCTAGAGTCCGTTTTGCCTCAGCGGGCCCTAGGATTGGTCAGTAGCGGCATAGCGGCGCCTTCGATTGGTCCCGAGGGCCGTCCTTCGGAGCCGGGGAGGCGGGTCAGGAGGCTGGCTGGTGCTGGGGCGGGCGGGCCCCGGAATTGTCATTTCTTTGTTTCCGAAGGCGGAGGAGGCTCTGAGCCCCCCCTCCCTAACCAACCCCCTCCCCCCGGGTGCTGGCTCCATGTCTGTGTGACTGGCCCCAGGGGTAGAATCCAGGCCCGACGCGGGGAGGGCCGGCGGCGGGGGCGGCGGAGGTGGGGGGGCGG
>NW_006443568.1:9944405-9951385 GCF_000325575.1 Pteropus alecto | reverse complement strand
AGGCCGCACGCCCGCGCCAGGGGCTCTCCGGAGGAGCGCTGCACTGGGAGCCCTAGCCTGCCCGCCGGGGGTCCGCCCCGGGGGCGCGGGATGTGGCCGAGGGCCGCTGGCGGGGCTGGGAGGGCGCAGCGGGCGCGGTCTAAGGGAGCCGCCGCGCCGCCGTTGGGAGAGCCGGGGCCCCTCCGGGGGGAGGGGCAGCGCGCCCCCTCCCCACCCGCATCCCCCAGCCAGCGCCGCCGACTCCTAGATCTGCTCACGGGGCGGGCGGGCCTCCGCTGGCCACCCCAGTCCCGCTCTGGTTTGGGAGTCGGGGGCCTGAGCCGGGAGGCTCGAGGACCATATGCACTGGGTGGAAAGGCTGACAAAGTTGAGAGCAGACACTGACTCCGCCGACCCCTGGAAAACCCGGCAGGTGGCCACGTTGCCCATTATTTTGCCATCTACTTCTTTTGTGGGATCTCAAACTTGACACCGAGGGATGAAGCCGATACCCCCAAATCATACCCTGTGGCCCCGCTCCAGACTCAAAAGTAGCTGATCATCATTTTCTCAACAAACATTATTTTGACAATTACAAGCGGATGATTTTCTTCCAACCTTTTCAAAAGAATTCTCTCTAAATTCGCAATTTCTTTTTCCCTCCAAAAGAAAAGCGGTGTGTCTTTGAATAGACATTGAATTCACTGCTCTGAGGGGGGAGAAGGACAACAGGTTCATCGGGCAACTTAGTGACAATCACAGCTTACCTAAGCAGAATTTATGTACGACTGTTATTTTTTGGTTCTTCTTAGACTGTTAATTCTAAGTGGTACTTGTCTTGATAAAGAAATTATTTCGATGGAGAGGTAATTAGTTTACAAAGGAGAATTCTCAGCATGTGGGTATAGGCTTAACTGAGTCCTCGTGGCGTTTTACAATTTAGCTTTTAGCTGTGGGACTTAGAGAAATATGTGAGGTAGCTGATGACACCCAAGCTGTCTTAGCATAACCTTACACATGCTGCTGTTTCCACGTATGGAATGATTGCTTTTCACAAGCAGCTGACTGTTGTAAACATTGAGGGTTTTTTTTATTTCAAGTTTAAAAGCATTAAGAAGTCAAAGTAAAAAGTTCTTGTATATTTTCTTATGTAATGAGCTATAGGTAATAGGAATAATTCATTCATTTAACAGATATATCCACTATGTGCCAGGCTCTGTTCTAGCCAGAGTAAAGCAGTGAGTAAAACAGAACAAAATCTATACTGAATCAATCATACCTTACCGTTTTCAATAAAACTGTAGAAGAAAAAAAAAATATTTCCTATGGATTTAAAGGATTGGGGGAGAGGTCTCTTCAAGTTACGCACACTGTAATTCTCGAATAAAACAGGCTTTTTCCTGGCTATTGAAAAAGATTTGGACAACTAAATATTAATAGTGGCACAAGAATAGAAAAAAATATGTAAAACAGAGTTGGTAGACCAAGGACAACTGTGGCATTTGAATTGCTGCTATTTGCAGTAACATATGATGATGTACCTCCATTTATAGCAAAAAGATTGGGAATCCCATATTGTTTACATGTCTTCTGTTGTATTTCAACTTCTTTTTGTATTTGAACAAATATGCCCAGTTTGGTACCTGCCCCATTGTAACCATTCAGTCGATCTGAATCAATGTGAGGAAGTGAATTCGTTGACTAATGAAGATTATTTTACTGATGGTCTTTTGGAATTTGAATTATACTAAAGATTAATTAAATACTTCATGCAAGTAATTTAGTATTTCACCTGTAAATTTTTAAGAAACCAACAATACTTTAGCTCTCAAATCTATTTGTTTTCCTCTGGCATTGTTTAAATTTAAAGTTAATAAAATACCTAAATGTATTTTTACCTATCTTTCCTGTTGGAGCATCATGTATCAAATGAACATTTCAGTTATCTGTTTCTTAGTTTATATTATGGAGTAATAGATCGAAGAACAAGATCATAGTTTTTTTTCCCAATTGTTTTTAAAAATAGATTTAGAAAAATTTTAATCATTTTTAAAGCAAACAGAATGGGCTTATTATAAATTGTAGTATTTGAGAATTTGTGAATATCAAATTTCTGTTGGTCATCACATTTAAGTCTATACTAAATCATTTTTCATACCATCTGTTGCCCATTTTGTTCTTCAACATCTGGCCAATTTGGGTCTCATTAAACAGAGAGCTTTGGTTTTTTTTCTGAGGCTCTGTTGACAGTTTTGACAACTATTGTCCACTTTTTCACAGCATAACCTTTCATGGACTATTTTCATGTTCCCAGTCTGTACAACTTTCTGAGCTTTGGCATAGCCAAGAGGCAGCTGTGGTGAAGAGAGCACTAGACTGCGGGCATCAGGAGACGTAGCTTCAGACTCAGAATCCTAGCTCTGCCACTTTGGACAGACTGAGCATCCACAGCTTTGATCTCCAGTTCTCTCATCTGTTGAATGAGTTTTGAGGACCAAAGGAGTTTGTGAAACACTGTAAATTCTAGCATGCTATACAAATATTTTTTGCCATGGTGTTATCCCATGTTTGGCTTATTCTTTCAGGAGTCAGGAAAGATTTGGTACAACTATAAACAAAAGTTGAGTAGTCAAAACAAGGGTTAGTTGCTGCTTGGTCCTGTTGGAAAAATCCTGTTGCTGATATGCTTTTAATTATGGGCTCTAGTCCAGCAACTGTGACTGAGGTGATTGTCAAATGATACCATTATTGTCAGAATAATGGCTGTGATAGAATTCTATTTCAGGGGCAAGGTAGAAGGAAAATGGGATTTAGACATTATATTCATGTTAGCTACATTCGAAAATTGAAATGTATAGAAATATGTTATTTCAGTCAAGCTAATCAAGAACGAGAGAAGGGAAACAGGAGTGGTGATCATTTTCTTTTATATAATTGACATTTATATAAAATTCAGTGTCATTTAAAAAAAAATCTGAGCCAACACAGAACCTGACAAAGAGTAGGAATTCAGTGCTTAATAAATGTTGAGTGAGTGAAATAATAAGTAAATGACTATAAGCTAATCAATTCTACGCATTTAAAAACCTGCATTGTTCAGGGAATTATGGAAGATACAGGATAAGACATAGTTCCTTATCTTCAAAGAGTTTATAGTCTAGTAGGCCATAATAATTTCCTCTTAAATTCGTACAGTGGCTTTGAGGTTCTAAAGAACTTTGAGTTCTGTTCAAGTAAAAAATATTTGTGTTGAATTAAATTTTCGTTTGCTGTTTTACTGGTTCACCTGATTCATTAACAGCTTTATTTTGCCCTGTGCCACTTTATGAAGTAGACACTAAGTGAGGGAGTATTTTCTAACTCAAATGAGACAGATATGAAAGTACTTTGGAAGTTATGAACAAAAGTTATTAGTAAGAGAAAGTAAAATGAATAATTCCTGTTAACTATTACATTTCAGAGGTCCTTGGTTTTAAGGCACTGATTCTCTCCCCTGTGTCTGCCTTCACACAGGCACCAGACACTCCCAACAGTAATATCTAATTACATGCAGTGATTCTCCAGGTGAGATGGGGCTAGAGTGCTGTGTAGTTTTTAAAAGCCTTAAGGGGATTCTGTGTGATTCACCTACCTTTTACCTTGACATACTCCTCACTCCCTTACACCTGAGAATTACTGATAATAGGAAGATGAGGAGATAAGATGTGGTCAGTAGAAGACAGATGCAGAAACATTGATGTTTAAAGTCTCTGCAGTTAAAATTGTTACTTACCTTAGTAAGTATAATAAAAATTTTAAGTAAGGTGTGTATTTTAAGCTTCAGGAAACTATTTTATATCTTTGTTACTGGTGGTTGAAGGAAGCACCTCTTCACTTGTGAATTTATGAATACTTCCTGTCATCATGCTGGCTTCTGCTTGTAACATGTTGCCTAAAGCTTAGGCAGTGCAATACTGCTGTACCTGACTCTTCCATTTTTACAGTTGATGCCTTAAAACTAGGACTGAGGACTCAGGACTTCTCTCGCATATATATCTTTTTTCATCTTTCTTTCAGAGAAGAGTTTTCGGGCCTAGAAAATTTACATCTTTCTCAGCTTCATAATTTCCTTTTTCAGACTCTTGTCTAAATAATCTTGTCTCCAGTAAAGATTTCACTTTACTGTTTCCTGCCTCCTTAATGATGTTTCCTAAGCCTAGTTTTGGACTACTTTGGGCTATGCTTATTAAGTTTCTGCAGGCTGGCATGACCCTTGGCTTCCTTGATTGTACATGTGTTCTGCAACTGAAACCCCAGATACCAATGTTGCAACCTCACAGCCTAAAAGCATTTTGATAATCTTGGTAGGCTTTAACTTCAGCAGTGCTGGACCTGACATAAAAGTGATAAATTCGGTACAGTGGAATATTGAAATGTTTTCATTAACCTTTCCAGTGAGGTGTTTAGTTAAACCCTTTTATTTGTAGTTTCTACAAAATACATCTAAACAAATCTGCCACACTGGAATTTTGTACTTAATTTTTGCTAGTAGTGTATTATCTTAAAAAAGAAAAAAAGTACTTTCCTCCAACTTTCATTTATGATTCTTCTTTTCTGAGCACTCTTGGAAGTTTAGTTTCACTAGATGTTTTGAAAATCCCTTTAAATTTCTGCTAAGAGTTGAGGCAGGGAAAGGAGAGAACGTAATCTATTTCAGATTATTTGCTTAAAAGCTTCCTGCTCTATCAGTGATACTCTCCTTTTTCTTCACATTGATTCCTTATGGCCTTTCTTGAACCTCTCTAGATTTAGAGATTGATTTTCATGGTAGGCTTAATAACTTAATAGTTTTTTTCACTTTCTTGTTATATGCCTTATATATGGTGGACCCAATTCATATTCTATAAGCATTTATATTTCCAGAGTCTTTTTCTTTGACCATTTCTCCCAAATCTCCTCACTAATATTAACCCTTTGGAGTTTTATAAGTGTGTGTGTGTGTTTTGCTCTATTTTGTCATTTTCTAACCTACCATCCAGCTAACACTTAAGAGCATATAACAAGATATAACTTGTAGAGTGTATCTTACAGAGTCGGGACGGTGAGATAGAAATTTTACCAACATAGTTAAGACCTCAAAGTGAAATACTGTAATTGGGTTACTTTTCCTGATGAAATTTAGTGTGTTCTTCAAATATACTGATTACTTTATTCTCTAGGCTTACTAGATTTGGTTGTACTTATTTTACTTGGATCCTTTTCAAGAAATGGGTCCAGAAGAAAAAGAAGTTGTCTGCTCAACAAGCTGCATAAGTGTAATGGTACATACCAACAATAAAAACACATATTCTTTGCTGGACTATTTTTTTTCCATCATGGATTTCTTCAAGTACCTGAGGAGTGACTATTTGCTCAAGGTGTCTCACCTTCAGGCACATGCATCCTAGTAATGGGAACTTTCAAAAATGTAATCAACTGTTAGAGTATATTCATTGAGGCTTTATATCTTTACTTTGGCATTTTATTTACCTGACATCAGATTGACAGCTCATCAGCCTTCTAAAATGCCTGTAATGCCTCTAATCCCTATACCTTTTCGTAGCAATGGCCTTCATTTCTTTGTATTTTTTCCTGTGCTGCCTTTAAGGACCATGTGCTCACATTGAGTCATGAGCTTGTGACATCAGAAGTAATTTATCCCTCACCCCATCTCTTCTATTGTCTTTTATTTTTCAGAAGTTTTATGGATTGAAATGGTGCAACTAATTCACTCTAGGTGTATCAGTAGAAATCACTAATTCATGTGAGCTGTTTGGGATCTGTTTCCTACCCAGCACAGGAGAGGTGGCTAGAAATAATCTCCCTGTTTTTAAATTGTATTATTACTTTGTTCATCTTCAAAAACACTTTTTAAAACCAGCTAAGTTCCTTAGTACTAACGTCAGTACTTTGCCTGTCTTGTAACAAGGACACTTGAACTCTAGTGAGAATGAGTACCATGTTCACGGTCATACAAAAATCCTGTCTCAGATGAGAGAAATACAGGCTGGAGTCTTTTTAAGATGTAATAAATATTATTTTCTTGTATTTTTTCTAGACTTGATAAGCTATACCTCATGGTTCATTATGTTTCTGACTTTAAAAAAAGGAGTTGTCTTTTTTTTTTTTAATTATTTGTTTTTCAATCATAGTGACCATTCCGGAAGTGTGAATATTGTTGGAAAGCAGTCTTGAGTTATCCTGTCTTTTGTGCCATTTGTTATTTCTGTAAAGAACATTTAACTTACAGTATTTTTCTGCAGAGCTTCATAGTGTGTTTACAAATTGTTTACAAAATCATACTTCATGAGTTAAAATACTGAGGGTTTATCCTTTCATAAATTACATCTGCTCATTTTTTCAAAACTTGATTCTCTTGGAAAATTAAAGAATTATATAACAAATATGTGTGAAGGAAGAGATATAAAGAAGGAAAATAATATTTATTGAGCACCTAATGTGAGATGACAAAAGTCCAATGTGATGGAAAAGCACATGGGCTCTAAAGTCATGTAAATTTGGGTACGAATAATGTTCTTGACACTAGTTGTATGATCTTGAACAGGTCATTAACCTACTTTAACCCTCAGTTTGTTCATCTGTAAAATGAGGATAATAAATAATATCACCTATTTTATAGGATTATTATAAGATTAACTGAGATAAGTCACATAAAATATTTAGCACAGTGCCTGACACAGAAGAATTGCTTAAAAAGTTATTTGTTGTTACTACTATTGTTATTACATTTTTATCTTCATTCTCTTATTTAGTTTCAGTAAGGGTATTAGCTTTGGTTTCACAGAGAGAAAACCAAGGTTGCTGGAGGTTAAGTTACTTGATAGAGACCCATATGTATCTAACCCCAGAATCTGTCCTCTTGTTTTACTGTATTATTCAACTTCATCCTTTCTGAATGGTGTTTATGTGTAATAACTCATGATTCTTTCAGACTCTCTGTAGGGAACATGTCATCATCTTCA
>NW_006443568.1:9884370-9944218 GCF_000325575.1 Pteropus alecto | reverse complement strand
TCATCTTCAGTTTTCAAGTGAAGCAGCAGGTACCAAGAGTGTCTTATGCAAGGCCATTACCCTTTTTCCTTCTCAAAATGAGAATCTCTCTTTTTAAAAAAATCAATATAGACATGACGACAATGCAAGATATGAACCTGGACCAGGATTGATTGATTGATCTGTTTTTCTGTCTGTTGGTCTTTCTGTTTGTTTGTCTGTCTATTGCTATCAAGGACATTAGTGAGATAATTACCAATATTTGAATTAGGTCTATAGATCACATAATAGTACTGTATCACTGCTAATTTTCTGATTCTGAAAATTGTGCTATGGTTATATAAGAGACTATCCTTGTTTTCAAGAAATTTAGGAGTAAAGGGGCATTATGTCTACAAATTATATTCAAATGGTTTGGGAAAAAATAATATGTATACGTATATAGGGAGAATAATAACAAACTCGAAATGTTTTTATCATTTGTGAAATCTGGGTGAAAGATATAAGGGAATTCTTTGTACTATTTGTGCAACTTTTCTGTAAGTCTAAAATGATTTCAAAATGAATTAAAAAATAAAAATAACATACTCGTTATAAAAAAACTAAAGCAATATGACACTGTATATGTATAATGTCAAAATCCTTAGTATTCCTGCTCTGGGATGGAGTCCTGCTCTGTTATATCATTTATTAAGTATAGTTCTCTCTTTTTTTTATATACAAGTAAATGTGTATATCTCTTTCTTAACAAAACTAGGATTCTATTTTACATAAAAGTTTCTTGGCTTTTCTCGTCACTTAATCTCTTGTGTATTTCTTTACATAGAAATTAATTTTTTTAGCAGCAACACAGCATCCACATAGAATTCACTCTGTTCTTTGCTGTCTCCTAACTCCCATTTCTGTGCTCTTTCAGCAGTGCCCTGCAGCCTATTAGTTCCCTGTTCCTCAGGTTTCTTTCCTATAAAATGGTAATAACTACCCTGCCTATTTCACAATTGTAAGGCTAAAATGAGATAATTAATATGAAAGCATTTGGAAAAGTTACATGTGTGATATAAATGTAAGATATGGTTAGGTAGATGATATTATTGAAGATACAAAGCATAATACTTGATTTGTTTATAAATTTCTCATGTTTATACAACATTAACACAGTTATTTTAGGGCCTGTGGGTTGTTTTCTTTCTCTTAATGTGCTTCTTAACCTCTCACCATTCCAAACTCTGTAGAGTCCACATTGTTGAAAGTGTTTTTGAAGCAGAAATTCTAAAACTCCAAGCTCGCCAGTTGCGTTAGCGTACAGTACCTGTCCTTGATATCTCTGAAGTCTACATAGTCCTTTATAAAATCACTATACTACACAGTTCTTAAAATCTTTTTTTTTAGTGATCTCCATTCTAGGTTTGTTTGTTTTTTTTTAAATTGGGCATATTTCATACTGTTAGATTTGTTATTGCAGTGGCTGCGTGTGTGCATATATGTGTAAGTTTGTGTGTGTGTATGTGTGTAATCGACTCTAGAAAGGTTCTCTTCGCAGTCTGCAGGAGGCCTAACATAGAAAACAGAAATATGGAATGGCTTAGGTCTTCTCGAGCTACTCCCCTTTTCTGGATTTTCCACAAGGATGGGGTTACAGAATGCAGCACTGGTTCTGGCTCATTTTATCATGAATCTCATGTACAACTTTCTGTAGTCCACCGATGTGTGTAATCGACTCTAGAAAGGTTCTCTTCGCAGTCTGCAGGAGGCCTAACATAGAAAACAGAAATATGGAATGGCTTAGGTCTTCTCGAGCTACTCCCCTTTTCTGGATTTTCCACAAGGATGGGGTTACAGAATGCAGCACTGGTTCTGGCTCATTTTATCATGAATCTCATGTACAACTTTCTGTAGTCCACCGTTTCTCAATTTTTTTTTTTTTTTTTGGTCTGGGGACCTCTTTACACTCTTAAAATGATTGAGAATCCCAACGAGCTTTGGTTTATATGGGTTATATCTATCAATATTTCTTGTATCAGAAATTAAGACAAAAATTTTAAACGATTACTTGTTCATTTTAAAGTAACAATAATAAATCCATGAGAAGAGTCATGTAGTTTTACATTTTGTGCAGATTTCTTTACTGTCAGGCTTAATAGAAGACACTTTGAGAAACCCTACTGTAAACAGAGCTAGTGGCAGGTAGGCCGAATGGAGTGATAGTCTGGCACCCAGGGCAAAGGCTGATTTGGTTTATTTTTCTTAACAAGAACAATCAGAAAGGATTCGGAGGTGCTTGGTAATCCTTCAGGCAGAATCTGTATTTGTTATCTTTGTTGATGTTGCTTTGTTCACATATCCTTCCCAGTCACCTGAACACCATCTCTCCTTCTACCTTCATTGTAAGTGTGTACTTTGGCAAAAGCCCTCCTGTTGGTCCTAAACACTCTTGTGCATTGCAGGTCATTCGTTCAGCAAATATTTGTTAGACTCCCGCAGTGTGCAAGGTGCTGTGCTTGGCACTGAGGATAAAACAGGGAACAAAATGGACAGCTCCTTTGTTCTTGTGGACTTCACATTTAAGCAGTTAATCATACAGAATATTATTTAGTTATAATTTTGACTAAATATTTTTATGGCACAGGATGCTTTGTAAGCATACAGTGGAGTAACTGTGTTTGCTTTGGGGCCAGGGAGGGCTTTTTTGAGGAAGTGATGTTCATGCTGTGTGCTGAAAGATGAGTGAGTAGTAATGAAAGTGGGCCTCATTTAGTTTAAATAATACTTAGGTGTAGGGATCTTGTCCGTGAGTCAGAGAGAAATGTAGAAAAATGTGAGAATCAACTCTGAACAATTTGAATGATCCCAGTTGAAGGAAGGACAGCTAACAGTTTGGAGATAAGTACTGATTACCTGAATAGATCATTATCTTCTTTCTGAGACATTGTGGAATTCAGTGGAAATTCCATGACAGTGAGGTTTAAATTATAGACCAGTACTTCTCGGGTTTTAAAATATATACAATTGGTCTAGGAATCTGATTAAAATGCAGACTTAGATTAAATAGGCCTGGGTGGGCCCTGAAATACTTACTCCTTTTCTAAAACGCTCATACATGATGCCGATGCCATTGGTCCACGGACCACACTTCGAGTAGCAAAACTCTAATGACATAATAAGACTTAAGTAGGAATACCAACTGGACAAGAGGCTGGATAAATATTCTAGAAGTAATGTCCAATAGTGAGAGGTGTTTGATAACAGAGAAAAGAAAGCAGTTTGGTGCAAGAAGTATCACACTACATGCTGAAAGATAAAAGCAGTTCACAGTTACTGTTACAGAGAGGACAGGAAAGCTAGGGTTTGAGATAGATGGCCACTAGCACAGCCAATGAAATGTTCCACAGAGTCATTTCTGTGCTGAGGACCAAGTAAACTAAATGGACATTAGTCTGCCTAGGGAAAAGGTCAGGTACTGAGGATTGATGGCCACCCTGTGGTAATTATATGGCCTCCAGAAAATGGTCTAAGTGACAAGTAGCTAGAGATACTAGAGGGAAGGTGCACTCTACTTGGAAAAAGAAGAATGTTCAGTACTACTTTTCATTAATCATAGACGATTAATCCATAGAGGGAGGGTACTGCTAAATAGATTCAGGTAAAAAGCGATCGTAAATGGCAAAGGCAGGAATAGAATGGGGGTGGAAGAAGGAGTCTTATAGCTAATATCCACTTTGAATGAATACCACTATTAGGCCTAATAATTGCGCGTGTCTCTTTTTCATTTCGCCGGCACCCAGAATAGAAACTTACAAGATGGTCAAAAGACATTATTGGTCTGTCCTTGTTTTAATATATTATTATGGGAAATATCTTTCAGCTGCAGTTATGCTTTTAAGTTTTTGTTTAAGATGTTTTATAGTTCTTAGTAAATTTATTTGGATCAGAGAATTATAGTAACGCGAAGTAGACATAAGTCATTGTGAACTGTATGTATAAAAATATTTTATATTTAATCATATTTTCTTCATGGTTTAAGAGAAATATTTTGGAATGTTATAATGGCTTAAAACCCTATCTACTTTTCTCCCCCTTTAGATGTCATTTCTTTGAATTTGGCAAAAATGACCTTCAGAACATGGAAGGAAAGGAACTAGGGTGTCTACAGTGATGAACAGTTATTTTAGGATACTTGTCTTTCAACTTTTGCACATGTACCTAAAGAAGGATAGTAGGCATAATTTACTGATAAAGAAGGCTAAGAGAATCCTGAATCAGGCAACTGTCTAAACTTTTGTAAACCCTGTAAGATGGGATCAATAGAATTTAAGACTAGCCTAGAGTAGAATCAACTTTGTTAATTAGATTGCTTCTTGATTTTTTTTTTTAGACGCAGGCCCACCTAAAGAGGGAGACTGAGGAAAGCTGAGGGTATGGCATATGTTTGTGAAAGATCAAGTTTCCTTAGATAACTGTACTTCTAAACTGTGACTCAGAACTGGGTGTCAAGGAACATCAAAGGTACGAGAGTAGTTGTTTGAAAAGAAATGAAATATGTAAAAGGGAATACCCTCGAAGTTACAGAATTCAAGAGCAGTCACTATATTAAAGACGATCATTTTTGTATTGCCTTAGGTTTAAATGGTCAACTTATTAAAAAGTATTCAAGAGGCTGCCATTCTGTGGATAATGCTGTCTAAATAGTGAAACAGAATGTTGCCAGCTAGACTGGGATCCTACAATGCCTTGAGAGCATTTGAGGCAGAGAGCAGTTGGTGGTACTGTCCCTTCTCTACCTAGGGAATGGTAATAACTAGACATGATGAGGTACCCACCACGTCTCATTCATATACATTCCAGAGGCAGCTCTATGGGAAAAAAAGATTCATCAGAGAAGTAAATACATTTCCATGCCATTTCTTAAATGCCTTAGAAACATGGACAGAGGGCTGCTATTTCTTTAAAACCTAGAAACAATTCTAGAAACAAAGAAAGAAAACCTTTCAGTTTTAAAGCCAAGGAGCTTGGAAATCTAGTTGCAAACTAGATTTGTGTTCCTGAATGCTTGCATGACTCAGTTCTTTCTAATAAAATATGCCTTGCTTTCCAGTGGACCAGTGATGGCATTTAATAAGTAAGAATGAGGGCCCCATCCTCATCTGGCTAATAGGACTAGTGAAATGAAACTAAAAGGTAGGATTTAGGATTCAAACCTGTGTTCTTCTGGTTTGCCTTGGGTTTCTCAGTTCTACAGCAAACCTCTTATTCGAAACTTATTATCAAGTCCAAAGAGTTCTACCAACAATTAGTGTTAGACATTGACCCTAGTTGCAAATTATGTATATCATTATGATACTGTATCATTGAAGGTCATATGTGTCTGTCCTTGACATCTTTTACCTCTGTGGCTTCAGAGGGCACAGGAAGAATCTTCAATGCTGGATCTCCTGCCTTTGTTGTTTCCCCCACAAATATATATCTTTTTGACCTTATCTTATTTCAAAATTATTAGAAGTCATGATTTTGTTGTTGCTAGTATATATTCAAACAGCTAATTGAATCACATCAGTATTGGAATATTTGTATTGCAAAACACCATGCAAGGTTCTAGCCCAAGTCAAAATGAATTTTAGATATCTCCAACCTGTGTATCTTAGAAAACTTTAAAAAAAAAAAAAAAAAATTAACCTGCTCCAGAATTGATCAGGTTAAGGACATAGAATTAGGGGCTTATTTGTAGGTAGAATCTGAAGACTTCTATTATCTATTATTTAATTAATGAAATAGAAGAATGGACTTTTAGATTATATAAAAAATATATATATTTTTAAATCCACACCCATACCTTGTTTTGAGCTACTGTGGTGGTTAGATATTTGTTGTGACTGGCTTGTCAAAGTGTGCTTCTATTTAACACAAGTCCAGAGGGAATTGAGAGCTCATATTTGCATCTCAGCCAGAGCAAGGCTGGAATGCTCTAGGGCTTTTTCTCTATGTACATTTTTGTGCCCTCATAACCCTTAGTAGTGATTGGCATCTGCTTCCTAAGTTAGTTTCTATTTGGGGAAGTCATTTGTTTTTTATTTGGTTAATGCAGATGAATACTACACAGAGAGGCAAGAGGAGACAAGGGAAAAAAGAATTCTTCAAGCATGTAAGGATGTGCATCAGGCATTTCAAAGACTTTAAACAGATGTAGAGGGATGGGGAAACGGTAAATTTGAAGCCTTTCAACTGTGACATTTTCTTCTAATGAAGAACATCTTGAAAGCTATAATTTTGAGAGTGTTGCAGTATTTTGAAGTCAGACACGTAGCACGTTTTTAAATAGTGGTACAATTTAACTTCGTTTCTCATGTTAAATGGAATTAAGCATATTTGGTCATCTTATTCCGATAGTGGCGGGTCTCAGAATGGATACCAGAGCTTTATCATTTTGGTGGGCCACGGTCGCGTTCCTCTGTCCTTTATCTCCATTGTTTTCGTGATGTAGTGAATATAATTTTTTGTCTCTGTTAAACAAGACAGTGCATTTTTCTCTTTCTAGTTCTTCACAGATGATCTTGAATTAATTTTTTTATTTTCATATTTTGCAGTACATTTTTATACCTGAAATTTCTGGTGGTGTGGGCACTTGTCCTCCTGGCAGATTTTGTCCTGGAGTTCAGATTTGAATACCTGTGGCCATTTTGGCTCTTCATCAGAAGCGTCTATGATTCCTTCAGATACCAGGGACTGGTAGGTTTATTAATACATGCTTTTCAAGTATAATGAATTTAATAACGCTTTAAAGAAAATCTTCAATAACTGATAATGAAATAATTTAAAATAGATTTTATTAGCAATACTTAGATAACTGTATTGAGCTAAGCAGGGCCCGTGGACTGAAACTGGGCCTCCAAGGCTATTTTGTCTAAACCCACTGATCAAATCATACTCCTTCCTTCTCAGTCATTCCAGTGAAAAGAAAGGGAAGGAGGGAGGACTTTGGGAGGGAGGCAGAGTAGTGAAGGAATAATTGCCTAGTTCTACTATGAAGTATTTCTAAAGTATCACTATGTTAGCGATTAGGTTAGAGTTAGAGCAGTGGTTTCCAAACTTTTTGTTCTCAGAACCCCTTTACGCTCTTAAAAATTATTGAGGACTCCAAAGAGCTTTTATTTATGTGGGTTACATCTATCCATATTTACTATATTAGAAATTTAAAAGTGTCATTATTAATTCCCTTAAAAATAACAATAACAAATTCATTACCTGTTAATACAAATTACATATTTTAATGAAAAATAACTGTTTTCCAAAACAAAGAACTTAGAAGATTGACTACAGTTTTGCAAATTTATATGTGTGGCTTAATGGAAGACAACTGGATTTTCATATCTGCTTCTGAACTCAGTCTTTTGTAATATCGCATATGTACCTTCAGGAAACGCCACCATAATCCTGAGTGAATGTATATGGAAAAGGCAGATAATATCTTAGTGTTATTATGAAAATAGTTCTGACCTAGAAGACCCACTAAAAGGGTCTCAGAGACCTGCCAGGGATCCCTAGACAATGTGATGAGAACTGCTGGGTTATAGCAAGGGCACAGGCCTGGGCTTGTTCCCTTGATTGACTTAAAGTTCTGTTGTGTGCCTTAGCCACATCTTAATTCTGTAACTCTTTTACCTGGGCCTGGTGCATTGGTCAGAACAAATCCATGCCTTGAAAAGATGGTTTTGAGCCCATGTCTTATTAGTAATAGGCAAAGGAAGACTGCATTATTAAAATTATTAACATCAGCATAATTCTTATTACTATTACGGTTCATCTGTGCTTCAGTAGCCTACCGTTTAAGAATGAGGCTCTGTAGGAATGTATTGTGATGAGAGAAGAGCCTTTTCTGTGTTAAAATCTAGTTCTTTTAGCTAACCTACCTGTGGAGTCCAAGTGAACTCATTGTGAACCAACCTTAATTTGTTCTGGTCTAGTTCTTCATGATTTGAGAGCATAAATAGAATTAGTCTTTTATTGTTAAATTAATCACTACTTATATGGTTGATTCTAAATGTTTAAAATTTTCTGTTATAATTTGCTCTGTAGTTATTATTGCATGACAGTTTCAGAGATTTTGTACAACATACTTTTAATAATCTCTATTTGAAAATAGCAGGTTCTAAGATGTGTTTTTTATTTTGTTTCGTTTTTCCCTTTAGGCCTTCTCAGTGTTTTTTGTTTGTGTAGCATTCACATCAAATATAATATGCCTGCTGTTCATCCCCATACAATGGCTTTTTTTTGCTGCTAGCACATACGTATGGGTTCAGTACGTATGGCACACAGGTAAGTCTTAATGGTTTCCTAGATGGGTAGAAATCTTAGATTCAAACTTTTTAAATGTGATTTCTTTGAATAAATTATTTAGAGTTGAGTTTAATGTAGACATTTTAAAGTTGCCTTTTCCCAATAGATTATAATATACCTTTAAAATATTTTTATCTTTTTTTATTATTGAATCAAAAGTTTAAGCCTTTATGATTTGATTTCTCAATTGTAGACATTTTAGTTACCACTCTTATCATGAAGATATCCATTTTTTAAAAAAAGTTGAAGTAATTTCTATTTAGGGAGACTTGAAGACAACCATGTTCCAAATAGGAAAAATGTTCTTGGAGTTTCAGCATTGAAAGAAAGTCAGAGGTCATTTAGTTGAAGCCTTATTTGGTACAAGAATCCCCACAGCATCCCTGGCACATGGTGGCTTAATCTCTGACTGAAAACCTACAGTGACGAGGAACTTACTACTGTTGCTTTTGGGCAGCTGTAATAGAAAGTTCTTTCTCACAGCCCGAATTTTCCTCCTTTCACTTTTGACCCTCCTTTCACTCTTGACTTTTGGGGGGCTTGCTGATCTCTTAGAGGCTGTAAAGAGGCTTTCCCCACAAAAATATATGGGAATGTACAAAACTTTTCCTTAAAATTTCAGGAGGCCTAGAGACCATTCCTCAAGGCCAAACATTAGACTCCTCTGCATTAGAGCCACACTGAATAAGTGTAACGTCCCATCTACATTAACATTACTTTAGAGTTAAAAACACTGTCATGTCCTCTCAAGTTTTCTTTTCTATAGGCAAGACACCTCTGGTTTTGTCAGCTCCTCCTTGTATGTTATTTTGAGTACGTCGCCATTCTGATCTCCCTAGTTCTTAGTGGTTCTCTTAACCAAAATGTACTGTTGCAGCTATTTCCTGACTTGAGTGGAGCTACACAATCTACTCCTTTCTTCTTAGAGCTGTACTTCTTCTATTTCAAACTAAGGTGAAATGAGATGTTCTGACAGCTCAGGTCCATTGTGAAAACTTGGATGTAGGATGCATGGGGCTGTGAGGATGGCTCTCAGATTATTACACTTGTCTGCAAAGATACTTGAAACTTGATTCTTAGGCCCAGCTGCAGCCTATAGGATCTTGACCCTGAGGGAGCACCAGCTAATAAAGGATCTCTGGAGCAATATTCATCCTCTCAGAGGTGCTAAGAGGATGATGCCAGCCCAAGTGGAAAACACAGTTCAGCTCTGTTGTTTAAAGTATTCGCTATGAGCATGGTTTTCTCCATCTTTAGCACTCTGTCATATCTTTCTTCACTTATAAGCTGGCATGACAGTTCCTTAGTCTGCTTTCCTCTAGTTAAAGTGATTTTTCTACATACCAATTTTTACCTGATTTCCTTGTTTGGGGCTTCAGTTTTAAGTGAGTTGCCATTTACACTTGTCACTCTCTCTAGGTCTCAGTTTCTTCTTTGTCATATGAAAATGGAGTAATCTAGATAATGTTTAAGGGAGATTTTCAGCTCAGATAATCTTTGACTCTGATGAACTGTAATGATTCCCTAAATTACTTTAATAATGTCTTAGTAGTTGTGAAAAAACTACTCATAGGACTATTAATAGAACCTATTGGGAACAAGTTCAATGGGTGACGAGTTCAGGACAGCAGTGAAGCTAATGTCATAAATGATACTGACCTCTTTTTAGCTCTAGGTTCAGAAATATTTGTTGGAATAGCTAAGCTGTGAAGTATGTTTTAATTTGGAATGATTAGTGTTCAAACAAACAAAACAAACTTTGTGTTCTTACTGGGCCCAACAAATATGAGTGCAGTTTATATAACTTGGGATTAATTTCTCTTGCAGTTGTTAAAATTTAAAATTCTTCCTTAAGAATATTAGGAATGATTGATGAAATTAAATATTGCCACAAAAGAGTGACAATATTATATCATAAACTTTTTTAACTTGATGTTAAGAGGGGAAAAAACTACTCATAGGCTACATACTGTATGTACAATATGACTATTACACTTCAAAAATATTTTCAACATGGTTTTATTATTCGATAAATTTAGAAATAACAGGTATTTTGTTCACTGTTTCTATTCTGTAATGTGCTGCTTATGTTTATAATAACTTTAGAAATTAATATAGGGAATAGAGAATACAAATTTTTGGAAATGCATTTTAAAATGAATTTGAAGGTGCATTATCCCAAAGGTTGCTGTGTGTCTTCCTACATTGTATGAAAATACCCCTTTTTTCTGTATGTTAAACCTGTAAGAATAATTGAGGCCATTAGCTGCCTTCACAGAGCTTAGAGTGTTTTCCTTTTTTATGGAAGAGGTCTAAGGGGACTTGGGTACTCCTTAGAAGTAGACTCAGTATTATTTCTGTAAACTTGGACCCAATTTGCATAAACTCTGGGCCTCACTTTAATCTTCAATAAAATGAGGAAATGGAACTAAATGATCTTTCTAAGATGCTACGATTTTGCTTTTGTTTCATCCCAAAGATCCTTAGCAAAAAGTCCTTCAATCACTGATTTTTCCCTCCTCTCTTCTGTAACTTGCTTGCCTTACACAATTTCAAAGGAGCTCTTTTCACAGTTACTGGACCTTGTGCCTGTATAGTCCATCTTTATAAAATACTCCATTTTCAGTCATGTTCTGACAAAGATAGACCTAGCCTGCAGATTTTGATTATAAAACCAATGAAAATTATCCCATCATTTGCATCTTATTTATTTGTTGCAAGTTGCTTTTTCCTCCCTTGAAAATTGTTTTTAATTACAAAAGGAATACGGGCTTGTAGTTAAGAAAAAATTTTTTTGGACAGTAATGTCAAAAACATTTCTTTGTGATGTAACTCATTCTTAAGAACTTATTTTTTTACATATCATTTCATGTTAGTACAAGACTTCATTCTTTTGAAAACTGCATCATGTTTTATTATATAACTTACCAAAATTAAGCAGTTCCCTGTTGATAGACATTTAAATTCTATGTTTTTACTATTGCAAATAATAATAATAATAATATAGTGAATATTATTATATATTTATCCTGGGGCTCTTTTATATTTTCATTAGGTAGATTTCTGGAATTGGAATTTCTAGGTCAAAGGTATAAGTATTTCAAATTTAATTATATTGCCACATTGCCTTCTAAAAAGGTTGCCCCAGTTTATATTACTGCCAAGTATGAGACTAAAGCTTTTCTCATACCCTCCCTATACTATTCCTCATCTTTTAAATTTTTGCCTATGTAATAGGTTTAAAAAAAAAATAGAATCTCATTTTTAAAATTCAGATCTATAATCAGTATGAAATTGAGCTTCTTTTTGTATGTTTTTAGTTATCTATATTTTTTCTTTTATGACTTGCATTCAGTTGCCTTTGTATTGATTTGTAGGAGCTCTTTGTATTCTTCGTTTTATATATATCGTAAATATTTTCTGCCAGAATGTTTATCTTTTATATCTATGATTGTATAGCATCTTTTGTCATATAAAAGCTTTCAGTTTGGATCAGATCGCTTTATAATTGGCTTGAAAGTCTTGAGGAAAGTTACTGTAGTTGAACCGGTCTCCCAAACAACTGTCTGTTCTATTAGGTAACGGATCATTGATGCTTGTCTCTCTGCTGCTTTCCCACAGAAAGGGGAGTGTGTTTGCCAACAGTGTCCCTCTGGATACTCTTTGTTTATATTGAAGCAGCAATTAGATTTAAAGATCTCAAAAATTTTCACGTAGACCTTTGCCGTCCATTTGCGGCTCACTGGTGAGTATTATGTATATTCTTAATCTATAATTCAATATTTGTTAATGTAAGTGGTAAGTTCAATTGTAAAATTTTTCTTAGAGATTTTACACAAACCCAGAAGACAACATAACATGACGGTAAAGAACAACGAGGTCTCTGTTCAGGCAGATAGGTATTAGAATCCCGACTCTGTCCCCTAACAGCTTTGTTGCCATGGACATGTCACTCTCTAAGCCTTAGTTCTCTTACCTGTATATTGGGAAAGATGAAGTGATATATATAATGCCAAGCACATAGGTGTCTGATAAATGTTATTTGTTTTTATTATAATCATATTGATTCCAAAAAGTCTTGATAAAATATACAGCTATTTCATAAAGCTTAAATGAACTTAAAATTTCCTTAGCCAATTTACAAAAGCAAGAGACTATTATTAATACTTTCTAAAGGAATATTATTTTTTAAAAAATATAAATGAATATTAAGGTATTTTATTCATTTAACCTTAACCATGAAACTTTTTTTTTAATGAACTTGATTCTTATTTATACCTATTGTGGAAATCACTACTTACTGAATGTTTCTTTCAAACACATCAACTTTTGCTAATACTCATGTCAGGAAACAAACAGGAATCAACTGAAAAATAGTTTCCAATATTTTTAGTCTTTTTCACAAATAAGTGAATTAAATAAACCTAGTCAATAAAACTGGTCACTTAAGTTTGTAGTGAGATCACTTTTAGACTAATTATAATTGATAAGTTTTAATATTAATGAAGTTTAATATGTGTTTTGACAGTGTTTCAGAGACTTTGAAAACAGACTGATGAGTTGAATGAAAATATGTCAACTTTTTATCCCAGAAATTTGAGTTGTATGTACAGCTGGTTTAATTTGGTGCCACAAACCAAATGTTGGCACTGATAATATCATACTTATTTAAATGATTCTTGAATTTATGCATGACAGAGTATTTATAACTAATTTTCCAGGAATAGCTGGCGTTAGTACCCCTCAGGCAGCAGGAAGATTAAAGTAGTCACCTGAATTTGACCCAGTCTTCTAGCATTAAAAATCAAATGATATCCGTTTGATTTTTTAACATTATAGTGTTTACTTTTGACCACCTATAAAATCTCTACCCTGTCAGTTCTTAAAAGCATACAGATGCTCAAGGTCTAATGCACAAGGCAGTTCAGTGTTAATCAACAACATTAGCCACTGTATCTGTCACTGTGGTAACTTCTTGAGTTAGTTTGAAGGATACTGAAGTCAGCAGCTGGTCAGCCTCTTAAGCTCTAGCAGTCTTGCTGTTCCCTGGGGGGTTGTTCTACATGCCAACTGCCTCTGATTTCCACAGCAGACAGCACATTTATTTATGTGTTTACTGAATGCTCAACTATCATCATCTTAATTTCAGTCATAGGTGTCCCCATGTGCTTGATGCATGTATTTTTTTGTTTTTAACTTGCAATCACTGGCTGGATTGTCATCTTTTCTAGTATTGGGTACCCTGTGGTGACTTTGGGCTTTGGCTTCAAGAGTTATGTAAGCTACAAAATGCGGTTAAGAAAGCAAAAGGAAGTGCAAAAAGAGAATGAATTTTACATGCAGCTTCTTCAACAAGCCCTCCCCCCGGAGCAGCAGATGCTACAGAAGCCAGACAAAGAGTCTGAAGAAGGTAGGTCTTTATTCTAAAGCTGTTGGCTTAATAGGTCAGTCATTATTATATCTATCAGTAGATTTTTTTTTTTTTTTTTGAAAAGTTGCTAGGACTCTGGAATATTACCAAGGATTTCCTGTTTTCCGGTATTCCTCTTTAGGGCCATTGCTTTGTTTGGTCATGAAATACAGAGTATGGATGATATTTTCTACGTAGTGTCTGAAGACGATGTGCCTTTAAATAAGTAAATATGTTTATTTTATTTTATTATTTTTATATATTTTATTTTTATAGCTTATTTTGTATTTTAATATTTTATTTGTTTTTAATAGTGATTCTCAGTAGCAAAATAGTATGTAAAACTATGTGAGTCTGTAATTGCCAAGAACTAGAGTATAAACAAGATAGAGATGTAGGCAAACTGAATTGTTTTATGTCAAAATTTTTCTGAATAGAGCAAAGATGGATAGGTCCCATTTAAAATAGTACATATAATGCATTGTGGATCTTGAACCTTTTCCAATAGGACCTCTCTAATGAGCATATAACCAATTCAGTAGATGAATTGACAACAGTACCAGTTTTCTTTGGTTTGAGAGTTGGAAATTTGGTGTCATATTTTTAGTTGATATATGCCAAAATCTTATTTTCTGGTGTGATATAAAAACATCTCTTCAGGTAGACTTTGACAAATTGGAATGTGTAGACCTGAAACAAAGTTTTTTACAAATGACCTAATAAATGATTCAAACTTCTTATTACCTCAGCACTAGAGTCAAGAAAAAATATAGATGTCCATATCCGAATATCACTTATTCTTTTGTTTCATTTAATATTGTTCTTTTCAGTAAGGTTATTAACAATTTGTTTAATCCAAGCCCTTTTAAAATGTGGCCTCTTAAGGGTATGATTTGCCTGTGTCCTCTCACCCCAGTGATAGACAAATTTGGTTTGACTGATTAATGAAATATGTCTTAATTATAAAACCCTCATCTTATTTTCAAGGCAAAAACATTAATGGCTTGGTGTTTATAAATGATGGTGATTTTCTAAAAGTTTAGCTTCTCAAATTTATTTGGATTTGCTTCTTGAAGTTAGCATGATATGGTGTAGTTACTGCTTCTAAATGAGTTTGCAGATTAATGTTGTAAGTTTCTAAGCATAAATAATGCAGTTTGTTGAATCAGTCTATTCTGTGTTTTTATACAACTAAATATTCCAGTGTGGGTTTTTGTTTGTTGGCTTGTTTTTGGTATTGTAGCAGCCAAAGGATTACCTGATATGGATTCCTCGATCCTTATACATCACAACGGAGGTATCCCAGCCAACAAAAAACTCTCCACAACTTTGCCAGAGATAGAATACCGAGAAAAAGGGAAAGAAAAAGACAAGGATGCCAAAAAACACAACCTTGGAATAAATAACAACAACATTCTACAACCTGTAGACTCTAAAATACAAGAAATTGAGTATATGGAAAACCATATCAATAGTAAAAGATTAAATAATGATCTTGTGGGAAGTACAGAAAATCTCTTGAAAGAGGACTCATGCACTGCTTCCTCAAAAAATTACAAAAATGCCAGCGGAGTTGTGAACTCCTCACCTCGAAGTCACAGCGCCACAAATGGAAGCATTCCTTCCTCATCTAGTAAAAATGAGAAGAAGCAGAAATGCACCAGCAAGAGCCCAAGTACTCACAAGGACTTAATGGAAAACTGTATTCCTAATAACCAGCTAAGCAAACCAGATGCACTGGTGAGGTAAGTGTGCCTGCTGTGTCCTTACCAATACTTTCCAATAAACTTGAGTTAGGTCTTGAAAAGCACATTGTTTATGATCAGACATTGTGACTATTAACTCTGTGGCATTCGACATTTTAGTGTTTGTTTCACATGGGTTTGTTGGCCACCCCGTGCCACTGTCCTGAAGCACTGAATCCAGCTCTTTACAGTGTTCTGGGTAAGAGGTGACAGTGACAAATTTACATGTAACTTGATTTTTTCAGCGGTATTGAGAAGCATATCTTTAGTCTTTCTCCTTTCCTCTTTGCATACCCCAAAGTGCTTGTGGCATAGACAGAAAAAGAAGAGTTTGTGCCCTGTTTATGCAAATCTTTGTCAGACCAGATACAAAAGGGGGTGGTGGAAAAAGTCGTCCTTACCACTTTGTGCTTGTTGTTGTTTTTTCACTTAAATGTGAATTATCTCCAAATAACTCTGGGAAAGTTGGGTTTGAAAAGTAATCTCTTTCTAAATATTTTATAGGTAAATACAAAGTTAGAAATGACTTTAATCAGAAATGTTCCTTTTCCCGTCTTTAACTAAAAGAATAACCTTATTGTATTACCTTGATTGGCTCAGACTTAAAATTTTGCTGTTATTTTATATATTTTATGTATTTTATAAAATACCCATGCTCCTTTTACATCATATCTTTCAATTTAGAAACTGGGATCAGAACTGGAGCTTTTTTTTTTATACATAACTAGAGAGAGTAATTGGAACTCTGTCCTTCCACAAAGTTATCTTAAATTCCTCATCCTTTGGCTTGCTTAAGAGCAGACAGTTTATTCTAGGAGGTAAGGTTTCCAGAGTTATAAATTACATAAACTAGATTATTAATTTGTTTTTGTTTTTTCATTGGTAGCTGGATTAAGGGAAATATGTTTGTGTTCTATTACTAAAAACCCTTGAGGTTTTATAGCACCAGCCATTTTTGGAAGCGAACATGCTTTTACTGATGCCAGGCTGGCATCCGCAACTGTTTGTTATGACATTCTGCCTCTTGTGCCCTGCAGAGAAAACACTCCACAGAGATCCCTCCTCTAAGTGCCTACGGAAGAAAGAGCAATTAGTTGACTTTCCGTATCAGAGGGAACATCCCACAAATTTACTATGTGTTAATAAATGAAACATCTGCCACAAGCTTTTTTATACCATTTCTCCTGCACAATTTTAATAATAGCAGTCAAGTAAAAACAGTTTCCCTCTGCTGGGTGTTGCAGAGAGAGCAGTCAAGGCTCGGTCTTGAGACACCATCTCACTTGGGCCCCAGTTGGAGTGCTGATTGCCTCTCCTGCCTGACCTGCCTTAGTAAAGAAGTTCAAAGACTCACTCAGATGGCCAGTTTTCCAGTATGTGGGTCTAGGGCACCCATGTCTTCTCCTGGGGCTCCACGCCTCTTCCTGTGGTCACTCGTGATATGCCTGATCTGAAGGGTCCCAGAGTAGTACTGTGTTTTAAAGAATACTTGCTGTCAAATACATAAACAGAAAATATTATATTTAAATAGTTTTAGAAGCTTCCATAGGATTATTTTCAACTTTGAATGTAATATAAAAAATAAGAGGATGATTTAAATATTCGACAATGGGGATTAAATAAGTTATGGCTCATCTATTTGATGGACTTTTAATACAGACCTTACAAAATCATACTTTGAGCCATATTAAACAATATAGGGAAGTGCTCATGACATGACATTTTTAAAGAAAGTAGAAAGCAATTTTATTAAAAACATTTTTTTTAATATACAGAAAAAGTATTTGAAGGGAAAGGAACCAAAATAATAATAATGGTTTTTTCCCCTTGGTAGTATTGGGCCTTTATTTTTTCTTTTCACTTTCTGGATTTTTACAATTTTTCTATGATGAACAACAAAGAAGGTTTATAAAAAGAAAACTATCTATCTGAGCAAATTATCCAGCTTGGCCGTAGGAGGCCTTATCACACTTCCTCTTGCCCTTCTTGGCCATCTCCAGTTTCCTCGTTTGACTTTGTGTATGTTTTGACAAATATTAATAAGATTGTAATTGATCCAAACCTGTCATATTTAAGTTTTTAGCTAGAGAGTGGGTTTGTTCTCTTCAGGTGGAGAGGGCTGAACTCACTGGTCTTGAGTTCCTTCTGATGTGAACATAAATGGCCTGACACTATACATGAGCCCTCTGCTACTACAGACACACCCGGGGTTTGTGTACAGGTCCCGGGTGGTTATGGGGAAAAGATTGAACTACCCTTTTCAGAATTTTATTTTTTAAATAATTTGAAAGTCATTACTGTATTAGTAGTAAATTAATTGCAACATATTTCTACAGCTGCGTCTGTCTCAATATCATATTTGAGAACTGCTATATTTGAGGAACCAATTCAGTGACTTTTGGAGGGGGAATTCATTAGTACACTACTTTCAAAGAGAATTCTTGTAGATCAGTGTGGCTGTCGAAATAAAATTTGATGGCCTTTCTCTGTGAAGGAGCAAGCGGTCCTTTAGGTCTTTTCTCTGCTTCTCCAAGCTCCACGAATGTTCTTTAGTGTGCTGTATATCACAGGCTGGCAAACGGCTGCACAGGCCAAATCTGGCCCACTGCCTTTTTTTTTGTAAAAAGTTATATTGGAACCTAGCCACATTCATTCATTTCCGTAGTGTCTGTGGCTGCCTTTGTGATAGTGTCAGAGTTGAGGAGCTGTGTGTGGCCTGCAAAGCCAAAGGTGTTTACTGTTTAGCCCTTTACAGAAAGAGTATGCTGATCATTAAGGTTAAAGAATGTGGGCGAAGGTGGGGAACTTGGGAATGAGTGTTGCCTGTAGGATCCCTCCCAGGAAAAGTTTGGAAACTTGCTAAACCCTGTTTTGGTTTGAGAAACATATATCTTATGAAATGATCTGATTTCTGCCAGCTTGATTTCTGAATTCTCTACTCAAGATAGTTAGAAACAGACTTACAATGTCAGTAGTCAAAAATATTTTTAATTCTGACATGAGAAAAATTCTAGACAACAGAAAAAGCAGTGAGAAAGATTAGGTTTTTTATTTTTTGTTTTTTTAACTAGGTGATGGGTTAGAAGGAAATAATGTAAATTAGAATGAGGTTTGCTTAAATTTTTTCTTCAATGGCCATTTAAAAAATATTTTAAGGGTGAACAAATGATAGAAAATTTAGGTAGAGAAAGGAGGAAAATAGTCTCACCACTATGACTAAAATTACTATTAAAATTTTGTTCTATTTTCATCAACTAAAATTATAAAATTGTGGCCATAGCGTTTGTGTAGTTTTTGTGTTCTGCTTTTTTCATTTAAATTATATCGAAATGATTTTCCCAACTTAGCCTTACCCTCATTTTCACTTCATGTGGAATATTCCATGGCAGGTCTGTGTGATCATTCAGCAGGCATTCTAAATCCAGCAGGTCAGTGTGCGACGCCTGAGCCTCCTTCCTGCTGTTTCTGGGCGTGCAAGCAGGAAAGCCAGCAGTTTTGTTTGCATGTGTCACAGAGTTCCCTCTCAAATACAGCCTAAGTCTGTGGGGTTTCTCCCTAGTAATGGTTACTTGTTTTTGTTTTCCTGGTTAAGGGAGAGAATTACAAATTTTTGGAGTGTAAAATGTAAAGTGATCCATATTTTGTAGAAATGTTGAAACAGAAGCCTTTTCTTGGTTATTTCCATTCCATTTTTTTTTTTTTTTTGTTTGTACCCAAGACAGAAGATTCATCTTTTTTTTTTTTAGTGCTTATTCTTAATGAGATGTCAACTCTAACATAGTTGAATAATGCCTGATGTGAAGAGCCGTAAAGGAAAAGTATCCCGTTTGCCTAGTAGAAATGCATTTAACAAAACTGTAGAATTTAGAATGATGGTTTGTGGTTTTTTTTGGAACTGCAAGAAATCTAAGAGACATCTAGACCAGCCTCCTCAACCGTGTGCTTTTATCTGTGAAATAAACAAGCCCTAGAAGATTAAATGGCTAGTCCAAGTGACCCAGCTAGTGTCAGTGCCAGGACCAGAACTAAAGTTTCTTTTCTGTTATACCATGCTGCTTTAAAAAGTTTATCAATGTGCTTTAGTTTTCTGCTTCACATTTTTGTTTTTGTGTTTTTGTGTTAAATGCACATACAGCTAAAGTTAGCTCAAGGATTGGCTCCACAGAGCTAGATTTTGTGTTCCAGTGGCTAAAATTTGCAGAAGAAATCCTTAGAATTTCAGAATTCATTTATTTTCCTTTCTTCTAGAGAGGTGCTGTTCTAAGTGTTTTTAAAATTCTTGCTCTTGCCAAAAACACAAGGGCATACTTACATCTGAAGAGAAGGGGGCCATCCACTTGTCTCTGAGAATTTAACTCTGGTTAGTCTAGCTCAGAAGTTAGTCTAGTCCAGACAGCCTAGAGCCACCCAGCTTGGAGATACTTCTGGGATAGGCTTAGCTTTTTAGAGATACTTCTGGGATAGGCTTAGCTTGACATAGCCCCAAACTGAAAGACTTAAGACCAGGGATATAACCATCAACTTATCTTGAGGAGAGGCCACTACTGACTGTTTGGAAGGTTTGGGGGCCTGGGTTGTGGTCACAGCCGGTAAAGTTGGAAGCCATGGAATGGAAGAGAGCCTTTTCTTCTCAAGAAAATGGAAATCTGGGGAAAGGAATATATTGAATACTCACTCTTCTAGTCCTCTCAACTCACTTGGTTATTTCAGGTATACCTTGCAGGATGGGGGTGGGGAGAGAAAACATTTATCGGGACTTTTCCTAAGCAAGTGATAGCCCCGCTTTGGGAGGGAAGGGTGGGGAGAGAAGGGATAGAGAAGCACTTGAAGAAATTTTAACTCATTCACTTATACGAAGAAACTAACTTACATTACCAGATCTGAGTCTTAGAAAAATATTTTGGAGCATATAGGTTGATGCCAACATTCTTTATAAATAGGCTGTGTAATGTTCTTGTCCATCAAAGAGTGTATTGATTAGTATTGTATTTTAGCAGGCCGTGATAGGAATATTTGTGATGCTAGTTTAAGCTAGTGGGTAAACAAAATGTCATTGCTCTTCATTCCACTTTCTAGCCCGTATAAACCTTGTATTTAAGTTTTATGATGTAGTTTTCTCTTAGAAAGGGGGATGAAGATAGCAAAAGCTAAAAACAGCCAGCTTTCCCTTTTGATTGAACTTGTTGGTGGCACAGGTTGCCCAAATGCAGTCTGACTAGCAGCAGTTCGGTCTTTTTGTACTTCTGAATTTAATCTTATCTTCCATATTCCAGCATTTGAGATTGTTGTGTAACCTCTGACTTATATAAGGCTCCTTAGTGTGGTCTTGCTGTTGACAGTTTACAGTAGTTCCTGTTTTTCATTTCCCCACATTTTAAGATGTTTGTTTACACACAATCAAAAATTATACATCCATTGAAAAGAAAGGGTCAACTTTTAGATACTGATTTTTAATAATTAGTGCATTTAGTATGATTTGGTGTGAATAACTGAAAAAGAGCAAAGTGAAGAGAATGTAAGAAGCCCATATTTTGTCAACTTAGGGAAGCATTTCAAAGCAACAAGGAAAATTGAGGGCTAATGCTACTTACCAAAAGAACAAAGAGACACCAGGTCTTCCTACAACTGTCCATCTTTCCTTTCCCTTGTAGGGAGCTGTCTGCATTCTGACCTGGATCTTACTGAATGGGGGTTAGGAGTGAGCGGGGGCTGGCTCCTAGCTCCAGGGCAGGGAGAGGCTCCTAGCTCCAGGGCAGGGAGAGGCAAGGAACTCGCTGGTTCCAAGTTAAAGTGGAGAAGAGGATTCGGAGCATGGAGCCCAAGATTGTAGGCACAAAGCAGAAATAGAACCCAAGGCTCTGAAACCTGACTGTGGGGAAGAAACAAGACCCAGCAGTCATTTCAGGAGGTAAAAGCCTATGAGGTTTCCCGGTACCCCAGGGGGAGGCGGCCTTTTATAGACCATTCCAGGCCTCCCCCAAGGCCCTGAAGCTTCCTACAGTAGTTTAAGTGGGAAGGGTTACAAAGGATTCTCTTGAAAGTTAGAAAACTATTTTAAAAGAAAGTAATGAAAAGACTCCCAAGATTGATTATTAAAGGAGAGGAAGTAGCAAGACAGATTATATAGTATGAACCCATTACAATATAGGGTGGGTATTGTTTTCATGTATACGGAAAGTTATTTCAAATAGTATATACCAGTCATTTGTATTGGATTAAATGGGATGTTTACTTTCTGCTTTGTCTATTTCTATATAGTTTTGAATTTTTACACGGGCTTCTTATACCCATAACAGAATGTAACTTTGCGAGGGCAAGGATCTCCTTTTCTCCTGTCTGCCACACAGTGCACAGTGCTTGGCACAGAGAAGATAGTCAAATAATACTCGTTGAACGACTATTACTTTTGCACATGGAAAATATTAGAAAGGGGGATGGGCCTTAGTAACTTCATTGCACTAAAGTGCAACTCAAAGTTGAGTTGTAGTGTAGCTCAAAGGCTTTTGAAGTTAGAAAACCTAAATATTACATTAGACTAGGCCAAGGGCCAGACATCCAGTGTCAGACTATGCGTTTTTGGGTAGGTGGTTGTTGATTTTATTTCTAAAAAATAGACTTTTCACTCTACTTCCCTTCCCTTGGTATGTTCCAGGAAGTTTTTAAATTCAGTACTCGGTCAGGACTTTTTCCCAAGGATGTGCAGGAGGTTCAAGAATTCCTGGAAGTTACAAGGCACAAGGGGAGAAAACTCTGAGGGACTGCTGTTGGAAACGCCATTTGCTCTGGCCGTGGTGGGTTGGTTGTGCTTCAGGGCCAAGGAATCTAGGCACAAGCCACATCTCAACCAGGAACTGGGAGGGAATCCCAGGTTGCCTGGTCTTGCTCATCTTTCCTAGTGGGCCTTGCCCGCCCCCAGCCCTGGCCATCCTCTTTGTCTTTGTGGTATTGTAGTAGCTGGAGAGATCTCGGATCCTGTGTTTCTATTCCAACCTTTACTCCAAGGAAATCCCCCAGGTTAGAACATGTGTTGACTGCTTATGTATCATCTCTGGTGCTAGAGATAGAACAAACTCTTTAGTTCTCTTTTGCGCTTGAATACGTTTTGCTATGTGTTAGGAATTGTTTGCACAAGAAAATCTGACCTTGGGAGACAGTGATTTCGGGGTCGGGCCTTTACCCTGGCTGCTTTCCCTCGTGTGCCATCTGCACACGCAGTGCTGACTACCTATGGCAGCTAAAAAGACTAGCTTGACACCCTCCCCAGTGAATGCTGGCTACCAAAGCGGGCCTTTCTGCTTCTACAGGTAAGAGTTTATTTGTAACAGAAACATTTCTAGCTGAGAGGTAAATTTTAGTAAAAACGTATGACATTTTAGAATGAAGATTATGAAAACTGAATACTTAGAGGTTCTAACTGGATTAAATATGTTGGCTATATCTGCTACTAAATTATTTGGAAATTGTTAAGTGGAAGAAATAAGAAATATTTCTATTTAGTAAGTTTAGTGTGTTTGTTTTCTCTCTGGAAACATGTTTGGTTTATGTTTGTCTAGCATTGCCTCTAAGCAGATATATGTTCTCAGACCTGATTTATTTTCATTTTCTGCCTTGCTTATAATATTTAAGGTACCTATAAATTTTACTTGGTTAGCTCTCATTACATTAATCCACAACATAATTTGAGTTTATTTTAACCATTGCAGTGATTTAAAACTATAATCTGGGGTATAAATGCAGTAATAGAAGCATGATAATTTTATGCTTAAACAAGCTGTTTTGTGACTTGAAACCCTTCGAGCACTTTAGAAACTAGGCATTAATGAATTTAAGCCAGCAATTTCCCTAATGAGTCCATATCCAGGTGAGCAAAGAAGATAATTATGTTGAATGGAAATAAATTATAAAATAACCCATAAATTATTTGGAGGGCGGAGTCCTTATTAGAAACATTTTTATTTGTGCACTGAGAGTTTATTCTAACAAAACAGGGATTTCTAGTTAGACAGTTGGAAAGTTTCCTCCCTAGAATTCAGAAGGAACTAGAACACTGCGTTACATTCTGAGTCAGGACCCCCACTGGCACATAATGAATTGAGATTTCCAGCTAAGGGGATTAGGGGTAGATTCCCTGAAGGGGAGGTACTCCAAGGAAAAGGAACTGTATTCTTTAAATGTTACTCACGCTGTCATTTAGAAACTGGCTGTTTGAATACCTTGACAGCCAGTGCGGGTATACTTTAGTTTGTGCAGATCTCTCGGGGATCTCTTAGACCTTTTTTCTAGCCAGCTGGGACTCTCAGGATTAAAACGCGTTTGAGTTTCTTTTTTATGGGAAAAATGACAACTCTTCTTTCTCGTAAGGTACATTTCACGTTTCTTGGGAGAGTGCTGTACCAGATTTAAAACAGAAAGACAGAATAGTGAAAGGACCATTGCCCTTATGCTCTCCCTGGCTCTAGAGCCGGCGTTGCAGACTCAGACACCTTCTGGAGCATGACAGGGCACAGGCGTGAGGGGGCAGGCCGGGGTGGCATCGTTTGTATTCAGTGCCGCACCGAGCACCCGGGAGTTTGGGAGCACGTACCCTTCCAAACAGGACAGCCAGTTGTGGCTGTGGGGGATTACAAGGCCCAGGGTTGCTAAATCTTCTGATACGTTGAAAAGATGCCAAAATGAGATATCTTTATGTGCAATCTCCGAGTTAAAAAACATTTTTTTTTTTTTTACATCATGTTGGGGAGGGTCAAACAAAACATATTTATGGATCAGCAGTTTGCCATCTCTGCGCCTGACCTTTCCTGTTATCCTTATATTTTGTTCCCTCTGATCCCACTGATCAAAATTTGATTTCTATAGGAAGGACTATTCTATTAGGGAATGTTCTAGTAAATACTATGAACTAATCTGCTGTGTATTAATGGGACTTTTTCCCCTTCTCTCCTTCAGTTTCTTGTGTTCCTGGAAAACATGTACCTGTTGACAGCGCCCCACCCCCAGTCAAAGGCCACCCTCTTTGTTGTTGAATCCTCCTCCTGACATGGGGCTTTTAGACCTCTTAGAAGGAGAGGGGACAGCCTTGTGATAAGAAGGGTAGTTTGGGTCAAACAGTATGGTGCAGAGAACTGCTTAGGTCTCCTGTACCTGGGACCAGTGACTTCTTCCATGCTGAGATGTTTTTCTTTGATTTATAGCATAAAATACACCAAAACCTGGGACATGGACCCTGTTCGTTCAGACTTCACAGGGGAGCTGGTTTAGAATCTGGACCTCCCAGCACCATCCCTTGTAGCATGTGTATAACCTCAAGCTCATGTCAGAGCAGTGCGTGCTCTCCTCTTTCCTAAGGGACCCAGAGCAGGGCAGTGAACTAACTGTAGCTGTAGAATCTAGATTGAGAAAAACTATTGTTTTGAATAGGAACTGGTGAATGGGAAGTAGTGGATATAGATTTAGGAACCGAAGTATTGTCTGCTTCAGAAAGCTAAGTTCCTCTTTTTTTGGAATGACCTAAAAAGTTTGTAAAGCAGGAGTTGGATTTTCCCTGAGGCCTTCAGGTACTTCTGAAACTGATCTGTGATGTGGGCAAATTCTCAGAGCAACAGTGAACATTGAAAAGCCATGGAAAGCAGATTAACAGCTTCCTTTTTTAAAAAATTTTTCCTCTCAGTTACAAAATAATAATTAAAATTTAAAAAATAAGTTTTTTTATGTTGATTATATCCAGCTTTGAGGATTAAGAAGAGATAGCTACTCTTTTTTTTTTTTTTTTTAATGCCTACAGCACCTGGTCTTCCTAGGTGGTCTCCCATCCAAGTACTAACCAGGCCCGACCCTGCTTAGCTTCTGAGATCAGATGAGATTGGGCACGTCCAGGGTGGCATGGCCATAGACAAGATAGCTACTATCTTAATATATAGCCTCTTAGTTCTTTCTCTCTTGCACACATACATATTTTTTTACAAAACAGAGTTCATACTATGTATAATGTTTTATGACTTTATCATGAGCATTCTCCCTAGTCATTGACTATTCTTCCTCAGTGATTTTTTAATGGTCGCATGTCAGTCAGACACATAAATATATAATTTATTTAGCCAATCTTCTATTGTATATTTAAATGTTTCTGATTTTTTTCTTATAAATCATGCTTCAACAAATACTTTTACATAAATCTTAGTGTGTATCACCAGTCCTCTGAATAAATATCTGGGAGTGGGATGCTGCATCAACAGATAGGAACATTTTCAAGATTTTTGATACAAACTTTCAAATCTGACAACATCCTTTAAGACCTTTATTAAAAATACTGGTTTGTGGCACTCATAGCTTTCTTTGTGAAGGGCTTCAAGAAGTCAGTTCTACATTTCCCTAAATGACTAGTTGTATGCAAGCCTCTAGAATTTTTTTTCTGCATTTCTTTGCATTCCTCAATGAAAATGAATGTGTTTGCCTTTTGTGTTTGACAGAGTAGGGAGCCAGAGATATAGGGTACTTTGTAATATGCTTTCACATAGTAATCAGGTCATCAGGCTGTTGCTTATTTTAGGAGAATTGTGCCTGGTAAGCAATTGTAGTAACCACACAGTAAGACCTGAGGCAGCTTCATTTCACTATTTCCAAAGCTGTGGTTTATAGTCTATACTGGAGCGGCTTCAAATCAGTGATGAGATACCGTCATGTTTTTATGTGAATGACCCATGCTCTCATCAGTGTGAATGAGCTGGAAAGTGGGAAGGGGGAGAAGCTGGTGGAGAGGGTAAACAGTGTTTTTTGTGGGGATAGAGCTTTATGATTTATGAGCTCAGCTTTCTACATAGACAGCTGTGTGGTCCCTATTAATCATACAAGTCTCGTCTTGTATGATTAATGTATACCAGGGGATTTCCTAATGGAATTAGGTACTTCCTGAGATGGGGCAGTTGCTCTTCATTCTTTTCATGTGCACCTGCCTTCTCGATAATCAAACACCCATTTGCCCCTGTCTCCTTCAGCCACTATTTAAACTAAAAATCTGATGGCCTGCTGTAGACCCAGAGGTGCGTATGTCATAACACTGACCCTGTTCTGTCTGAGCACCGAGGAGATGGACATGGTGAGGGTTAGCGACGTGGTCTGGAAGGATTGGAAGAAACTTTAGAAATAGAGTTCCAGCTTCTCATGTTATAGCACCGTTGGTTTGTAAGAACTTGTAGTCTTTTTTAGAAATGAAGTACATACACAGGAAAAGAATAAAAACCAGAACAAATTAAAAAGTTGCGCAGGACGATGGTTTAATGCCAAACAAGAAGCACCAACAGTAAGGGCTTTCAGATTTCAGAAGTAGAGGGAACTTTGAGCCTGGAGATCATTGCCTCATGCCGGAGAGGTGTTTAGTTTGTTTTTGGTTTTTATTTTTTTAACTGGGCCTTGAATAATAAGATTTGAAAATTGGAAGCTATTCCTCCCAGAGGGGTGGTATAATTAAAGGCGGAAGATGTCTGGAAACAAGGAGTGGGTCTTTTGGGTTTATGTGATGGGTTTGTTAGAAAAACTCATTTTTTAATCACTTGGCTGTGTAACTTTGAGATGACCTTCTGAAGCCCCTTTTCTTACAGAGCAAGCAGAATTCTAAGTTCCGTGTTGTCTTGCAGGGCCTGCAGCATCTTCGTCACTGGCTCTTCAAAGTTCAGAGACAACCAGCAGAGCTGAGGCTCCCTGTCTTTCTGATGGGCTCATGGGTCAAGCCAGCAGCCCACAGAAATACACACTTAGGTAGTTTTCTGGAGTGGGTATGGAGTGTGACTCATAGAATATTTGGGGAACCAAGTCATCCCTAGGTGAAGTCCTGGCTGCCCCCTCTTTTTTTTTTCTGTAGGACTTACTTCCCAGGGAAATTTACTGCCTCAAAGCCTTGAAGTTCCTCTGTGCTCTCAGTCAGGCCTCATAAAGCCTCAGGCTTTATAAAGCCTTTAAGGTACTGGCAGTACCCACTGGAGACTTAAACTTTCAATGAAGTCGTAGTACTGTGGGCTGTAATTCAAGTAATTCACAAAAGATAAGGATTACAGACATCTAAACAGAAACATCTACTTTTTCAGATATTTAAAAACAATAATACCCCTTTCAGCTAAAAAGGGACCCTTGAGTACTGCCTAACTTTGCTTTACTACCAGGTGTACTTCAAGATGCTTAAAGATGTTTTCCTACTTAGCCTGCTCAAAAGGCTATTGTCTGAGCTTCATTCCTTTGGAGATTACCCTTATTAAAATAAAATGTTAATCTTTTTCTATTAAAATCAAATAATTAAATCATTATCAACCATTTCCACTGTAGCTTACCTTGGTTGGGAGGGGTCAAGGTGAAGATGAGGTAAGGTTAAGGTTTGGGGTGGGTAAGAAGGATCCTCAGCTTGGCAATTTTGCTTTGAAGTCAGCCCAGGCCGTCGGAGTTGGAGACCTGAGAAAGTTCTGTTCTAGACGGTCCACCTCTTGCTTGTGAGCTAGGTAGTCTGCTGGAGTTCAGACGTAGCTTCACAAGGTTAGAAGTTAAGTGCTGTCTTCTCAAATTATCAGTAAAGTGGCTAAGAAAAGTGCCTGGACGTACTAGGTAACATTTTGAGTTGATTAAAACCCGTGCTTAGAACCCTCATCGGGCACAAATGGACATATTTATTAGACACACAGACTCCACCTTTGCCATGGGCCCTGTTTGTATCCTAAATGGTGACACCATTGGGCAGTCTTTGCAGGGGTGAAAACTAGTGTCACAAGAGTTGGGAAGCGGGGAGTGCATTTATGTAAGCCTTGCCAAAGTTTGGTTGAGGTCTGTCTGGCCCAATTTTTTTTTTAAATGAGATTGCAGCTCTTACAGAGGAAATTTCTCTTTTACCCCTTAATCGTCTATTATGTAGGGAAGAGAGTAGGATTTAGTTCTGCTAAAAGGGGTCTGAGCTCATAGATGAATTTTTTCCCTCCTTTCTTTTGATCCCTATTTACTGAAATGAGTTTTAAGGTTTATAAACTATTCTGCCTTATTTTCTAACTGACCACTTGCTTCTCATTTAGGTTACAGCTATTGACATTTCGATAAAATCCCATGAATACATTCGAAGGTTTTGCATTAACCTCTTAACACCATTTAATCAGCACTCTTCTTGGTGTTTCATACCAATAAATTATATATCTGCATTTTACTTAATTGACCTTCAGTGCCAAAGGGTTTAAGTATACCATTAAGACAAATAGTAGTTATTTGTCTAATAAATGCCCTTGACACTTGACTGGCTTGATTCAGCTCAATTTACTAATTCACATAATTCTTCTAAAACTCATGCATACATTTTTCTATTGAATATATGCAAAAATTGAGCTATATCAGAAAATAAGATGATATAGTATATCCACACAATGAAATATAATGCAGAAATTAATTTTTTTGTGAAAATTTCTAATGTGGGGAGGTGCTGAAGATAAGTAAAACTATGTGGTACTCTGTCACCAATATTAAAAATATTTACATGTGTGAAGAAAGAGAAAGAAAAAAGACATACAGAAAAGAAGTAAACCAAATGCAAATAGTGAATGATTCTGGCTGGATGAGAGGATTATGAATCACTCACAAATTTTATTCTTTAACTTTTCGGTTGTATGCAGCTTTTTTATATTGACTGGGTATCACATTTGCAATAAAAAGCAAATCTAGTAAGAGATTGTAAATCATTTTATTACCTACCTCAAGATTTAAAATATAGGGACTATTCAAGGTTAAATTAATGCTTTCTGTAGATAGACAATGAAAAATTTACCCTCATAAATTTTAAAAATTATTTTGAATTTACCATTTAGCATTTTAAGTTATTTTACATGTCATTATGTAGTGTCTGTAGATCAATGTTTCTTAAACTGGAGAAAGCTGGTTCTAACTCACAGGTTTGATGCAAGTGTTTGGAAAATAATAGTACATAGTTTTATAAAATTAATGGTAGCCATTATGAAAATCCTGAATCATTTTAGTTCAATGTCTTATGAAAATATTTTATTTTTGAAAATAAGCTTTTAATTGAAGTATACCATATCCAGCAAAAGTACACAAATCTTAAGTGTACAACTTATAATTTGGAAAATTTTCACTAAGTGAACATACCCTTAGAACTACATCATTTAATTTTTTTTAAAATTTTTATTTTGTGCTATGTCTAACAAAATTTTCAGTTCTACATAAAAATGTATATATATTATGATTCCGTGGTCTCCAGAAGTTACACTCTAGATATTTTACACTTTTTGATCTTATAACTGCATTAACTCTTTGGGTTTTTACATTTTTCAAGGAGCTCTAAAATTTCATTCAGAATACTGTTATTCTTAATTCATGGTAGGAAATTGGCTTTTATCGATTAAAAATGCAAAAACGTAATGACTTCAAATTATTGACATCTAGCCTGTGCAGATTTAATTCTTCTTTCATTCCCAGTGTGGCACATGCTTTGCCTCAGGCATCTATCTGGTTATACGGAACTTGAATCCTGGGCCTCTGTATATGATACAGCTTAGGTTGCTAATCTGAAGAAGCAGATCAGCAGCCAGCAGTAAGTGTGTCAGGCCTAGAAATCCTAGACCAAGCTAGGACGAACTTGAGAGATCATTAGCCTCAGATGGGGAAACTGAGTCCAGAAAGGTTACATGCCTTGCCCAGGGTCACAGAGTTGGCACCAGAGCTGAGTCTAGAATCCTGATCCTAAACCCCATTACTAAACCATGTTAGCATTCCCCATTCTCATCTTAAAACTTACCCTTTCTACTAAAAATGCAGTCCTCAAACTGTGAAATCGACTTCTCAAGAAAGATAAATTACCTGACATGTTTCTCAGCCAAATTTCTTAATGGAGCTAACCTGACAGCATCGACCTGTTTTGGAAAATAGCCCTTGGGTTACTTTGGGTGAATGAGGGATGGTGTGAGGTGGTATAAATGCCAGTCTGTAATTGTTTAGAGCAGTTCCGGGAGGACATTCAGCTGGAATAACCCTGGCAATAGGGAAAGTGTGGTGTGATGTCAACTTGTGACCCTTCCCTGGGGAGCGAGCTGTGTCAGGAGACCCAGCAGTGCTTCAGGAACACAAGGTGCTACTGGTCACTGGACAGGGGGACTGGGTACTGTGCCTGGAAGAGGACCATCGATGTTTTATGGTTTTTGTTTTTGAGATTGTTTCAGTTGGCTAAAGGTAGATAACGCTGCCCTTTGGTGGGCCCTGGGGACTTCGTGTGTAATAAAACACGTCTGTCAAAGCTTAGTCTGTGCAGCTGGCAGTCCCAAGGAGAGGTCACCATTGCCCTCCAGCAATCCTGGTTCCGTTGGCATGTTGTATTAGTGAAATGTGTACAAGAGTCTCATCAGAGCAAACTGATTTTTGCCTGCCTGTAATTTTGTGGGAAAATATGTCTTCTGAGTCTACATGGCAGCCATCCTTACTTAGCCTGACCTCCAGTGCCAGTCTCCACAGCCCCATCCACCAAACCATCCTGTGCTTTCTCACTCTGTTCCCAGAGCATAAACCTTCCTCAGAGGCCAGACTGATTGCTCTGTCCCTCAGATATCTACAGCTGTTCCCTATCTTTGATCTTGTGAGCATGTTTTCCCCCTTGCTTAGAACACCCCTTTCTCCCCTTCTGTTTCACCAAATCTGCCCAGCCGTTGAGGCCCAACTCAGTTCCCATCTTCTCTCCTGGGAACTCATGTGGCACTTCTACCCATACCATGATGCTATGGAGGATTAGCTAAAGTTCAGCCTGCTGGCGAAGCGCGCACTCTGGAGCTAGACCGCCTGGGTGACCTGACGCTGGGCCAGAACTTCTCCTGAGTCTAGATTTTGTCATCTATAAAAATGGGAGTAATAATTTCACTTAGCCATAAGTTGTGCAGATTGAATGAGTTCATACTATTAAAGCCTACAGAACAGTGCCTGGTACATAAGTTCTCATGAAATATTAGTTATTATTCCTTCTAGCCTGTATTTCACCATGGCCTTCCTTGTGTTACTGTTTAATCATTTTAAATATCTGTTGGCCTTTAGTGAAATTGTAAAGTCCTCTCATAAAGAAAGGGGCTTAATTTTATACTTTTTGTTGGCCTTTTTCAGTCATGATTGTGCATATAATAGTTCCACAATATATATCATTTAAAATGAAACTTTTACTGTATTAAAGAAAATAGGTGGAACGGGAATAAGGAATTGAAAAAGTAGCTTCAGTTCACAGATGGAGTTTTCTTGTGATTCTTAGGGCATGTAATTTGTTCCTTTTTTTTTTTTTTAATTGTTGTTGAGTCTAATGAGCTCGTGTCACAGTCACCAGAAGTGTGAACATCATTTAGCAGGGATGCTAGCGATTTCAGCAGGTTGTCTCAGACACTGTTTTCTTCTAGGCCTGTGCTGGGAGGGAATCTCAGTAGATTCTGATCTATCGGAATATCTCAAAGCAGGTTGGTCCTGAGCTAGGTAGTCACTGACGTTTCTCCCTTGTACAGGAAATTCATCAGTCAGGAGGGACCTTACCCTTCAGCCACCCTGTCTCTGCCTTCCGCTCCTCCTTTATTAGCAGCTCAAATGCTCACAAGTACCATCCTTACCTGTCAGCGTTCGCGAATATTTGGGGAAAATCAAAGGTTACCTACCCTCTGGTGGAAAGAGGTGGGGACCCAGGCGGAAGGACTCAAAAAAGAGCCAATTGCAGACAGGAGTCGTGATGGCAGGAGGGGTCTCCCGCCATCCACCCAGCGGTCCAAGAGGTCAGCTGGGGTCTCCCACAGAGCCCTGTGGGTGCCCTCTCTGTGATGAAAATGCTGCCTTTCTCCTTCTAGGCTGGAACAAGACATTAAAAAGTTAAAGGCTGACCTGCAGGCCAGCAGGCAAGTGGAACAAGAGCTCCGCAGTCAGATCAGCTCCCTCTCGAGCACCGAGCGAGGGATCCGCTCAGAGATGGGCCAGCTCCGGCAGGAGAACGAGCTGCTGCAGAACAAGTACGTGCACCTTTCGGGCCTTTGGCGAGCCAGGTGGCCTCACTGTTCCTTCTGTTTCCAGGGATTGAAGCACAAGACTCACGATGACAAAGGGACCTACCTAGAGTACCGGAGAGCCAACGTGTTATAAAATCTATAAAGACTTATTTCACTTCAGAAAAACGATTTATTAATGTTACTATTTTACCTTCTCTCATTGAATTACTTCTTCTCGTAGTTTAAAATAGTTACGGAGCTTTTGTGGTAATATAAGTAAAATTGACGAAGTGTTTCTGCCACAGTTTGAAGTGCTTGCTTCTTTGAGTGAAAGTTTCCAGAGGATTAGACTATTTACTTTGATTTCCAAAACTATATAATTACATTCAACTTTGATTATATTTGAAGAGGCAAGCAAAAAACCAGCTCTTGTGTGCAAATTTTTTTATACTTTCCATTAATTCATTCTGGAATTACTTCTTCACTCAACGTGGGTCTGTCCTTTTTTTAATAAACCTCTAAGCAATGTGTGTCTGCGGTAGTGATTACTATTATAGGCTCTGTGCTTTCTGGGCTTGCCCCATTGAAAGTGGTGTCCTTCAGTATTTTTAAGGAATGTAACTCAAAATCTAAAGCATTATAGCAAATAAATAATTAGCATTGCTTCTAATCTAAACATGTGATGGCTCTAGCATTGATACATAGAGGACATTTCACCTTTATTGATACACTGAGATAAACTCACATCAATATGTAAAGCCAGGGTTGGTGGTAGGCAGGGAAGGAAATATGGCCGAAATTTCTATCTGAAATTAAGCATCCTGTGACTCTGTAAGATCTATTTTGGGATACTCTGAAAAAACATCTCACAGCTGTAAAGGAAAGGCTGCAGTGGAATTATATTCAGGCAAAAAAAGACCTCCCCCCTCCTACCCTTTACCTTTGTTTCAGTCGGGCTGGTTCCATCAGCTGTTCCTTGGTCAGACTGAAGTTCTTTCAGGGTGCTTTGGGGCACTTGAATTCGTTCTACGGTTATCTTTCCCTCTGATAGAAATCCTGTTTCCTGATTACCTTCTGTAAATCACTTACCTTGATAGAGCTGAGGCTAGGTCTGATTCTGTATCTTGTACGGCTTCTTGTTTGTTAGTATTTAGGAATCGTTAAACAAATAATGACAATGTGTTTTCCCTAGGTGCTCTAGGAATTGACATTTACAGTTTGCTATTAAACCTATTTACTTTGGCCTTAAAATGATAAAGAGAAGCCATGTTTTTCCAGGGCATATAGTGGGCGTTTGTAATTGTACAACTGTATGACAATCATTTCCATATAGGTTACATAATGCTGTGCAAATGAAGCAAAAAGACAAGCAGAATATCAGCCAGTTGGAGAAAAAGCTGAAAGCTGAGCAGGAAGCCCGAAGTTTTGTAGAAAAGCAGTTAATGGAGGAGAAGAAAAGGAAGAAATTAGAAGAAGCTACTGCTGCCCGGGCTGTTGCATTTGCTGCTGCGTCTAGGTATGTCCATGTCACCTGAGTGCTTAATCCACGCTTGGCTTTCCTTGTACCAGGACAGCCATGGGAATTTGATGTCTTGGGAAGGATTGGAAATAAACAGTCATGCACGGATGGATTGCTTTTAAGTATGGTTTTATTGGCTGATTTAAACTCTATCTGTGCAAGCTTGTGCTCTCTTGTGACAGCTTCATCCCTCGGTGACCTCATCCGTAAAGTGGGATGAGGGAATCACCATGCCTCCCACACCTGGAGGCAAAGTGCTGCTCATAAAAGAGAGTTTCCAGTCACTTTCTTTAAGTCTGATAATTACTAAATGTTTTGAAAGAACCAGTCTGGAATTTTGTTCCTTTTATAGACTGTCATTACACCCTACTCTTAGGTGTGTGTTTCTGGAGTTTTTATCTTAAAATGGAAGAAAGATAAAATCTTGGTTCCCCCAAGAACTGCGTACCGACTGCTCATGTCTGTGTCGGATAGCAGCAAATTGTCAGATGAGCTGGAAAAGATGGAAAAAATGAAACATCATTGAATTGTGTAGTGATGAGAATTAGGGACTCCTTTCTATACCATTGAAAAGTATGCAAGCACTCTAAAACCCGATGTGGAACTGCCATCCGAATCCCAGCAAGGAGAGATGATTAAGAGCCTTTTTGTTTGTTTTTTGGCTTCTACTTCACTTTATCACTTTTTCTTTCTTCTTTGTTTTCTTGACTAGTGAAGTCCATCTCCATGGTGGGGATCAGTTGTGGGTTTACTGATGCAGAGTGAGGGTAAATTATTATTATTTATTTCACTTTGAGTTTCTTTCTATCCAAATTGTATCTATGTGCTGTAATTTTGCTTTTTGGTGTGTTAATAGCCTTCTTTGGGGTTCTGGCATTTGCAGAATAATTGCTCAATCATCATTTTACCTTTTAGGAAGTAACAGCAGGCGAGAGCTCTTTCCTGTGAGATTCTGCCTTCCCCCAGCAGACTCTGTCCTGCAGATGGCTGAGCTCACTGGGCCCATAGGCATCTATACAGACTCACAAGACCCTTTACTAGTCTGTCTAACCCTACTCCTAACCTAATGTGGGGTTTTGTTTGTTTGTTTGCGTATTTGTTTAAAGATTTCTAAGCATTTCTAAAGCAGGAAATTTTCCTGAATAATTATCTAGTGTGGCTTGTGCTGCCCTTAATTCATCCAGCACCTACCTGTTTTTAAAATATCCACTGAAGCGGATATGACCGTTCCTTAACCCTATTGTTTAGTGTTTCTTATGCCTGAGAATCAGTAAATTGGTTTTAGTCTGTACTTTAAATCCTTTTTGCTTCCGGTTAAGCTTATTTGTTTTGGTCTTATCCTTGGATAGTCCTTGTTTGTCATCACTTTATGTAGAGGCTGGTTTTATTCTTAAGTAAACTTCAAGGTGTTAACGTCTCTCACTGGGCCTTCCTTTTTGGTAGGTAAAGGACACCTTTCTCCACCAGGCTGTTTCTTGACACCTGAGCAGTTATTTAGCTTTGAACTGGCCATTGCCATCATCTTTTGTAGTTTATCCTTAGTATAGCCCTGAGAAGCCACATAACACTGCTCCCTTCTTTTTCTGTTTACTCCAGGCTTGTGGCAACTTTATGACTAAAGAAAAGTGAAATTCCCATTGCATAGTCCCTCAAAAGTGAAAAAAATCGTTAGCTCACTGCCCTCTGCTGGGCATGTTCAGCTCTGTCTTGCATTGTCTCAAGTCATATGGCCTGGTGAGAAGCTCGTTAGATAGTGAAGCTGAGAAACCTCAGTTGTTATCCCAGTTTTATGACCAAAAGCTAGTTGACCTCGGACCAGTATTATATCTATGTGGCCTCCATTTTCTTATTCAGAAAATGGGATAATATACCTTATCCCCGTAAAAAAGAGAGTGTGGATAAAGTACTTAGCTTGATGCCTGATTCGTATTAGATACTCAGTTAATAATAATTATTTTAGATCATTTGTTGAAATTATCAAAGAATAGAGAGAATGAGCAGACCGAGCCAAAAGCTAATACCTGACTCTGGAGTATTAGAGAAATTCAGTTCTGCAATATAAGTAAACCTATAGTCTTTCAAAACCCTTTATTTCCTTCTCTTCTTTTTCAAAAGGGGAGAGTGCACTGAAACCTTACGGAATCGGATCAGAGAATTAGAAGCAGAGGGCAAGAAGCTCACAATGGACATGAAAGTGAAAGAAGACCAGATCAGAGAACTAGAACTGAAAGTGCAGGTAATGGGGGCACGAAAGGCTTTCTCATACTCTCATACTTGAATTCCTCTTCAGTGTTTGATTTGCGGACTATGGTATAATGTGGAGATAGTGCCTTTCAACACAGGCCAATCCCATTGCATCCGAAACCTTCTGTATGACAAAAGGAAGCTCTAATTTTGTCCAGCTCATTTATGTCCTATTTAATTTAGCTGGATTCTGATATGTTACACCAGAATTTGATTTACCATAGATTAATTTCACTTTTTCAGATTATAGGCCAGATTAGTGTCCTTTGGAATTTATATACCTCTTCTTAGTCCTCATCCTCTGTCCCTTGCCAGGGAATTGAGCACCTGGGTGTTTCTGAGCCTTGCAGATTGTAGTTCTGAGCAGTGCATGGTGAGGAAAGCTGCCAGTGTGTGGAAGTAGTTTTTTGGGCCATATGTACCTTAACCAAGTATTTGGCATTGGCTCTTCAAAGGGACATTTAAAACTAATGTCAAGTATTATAAAGTCACAGTCATTAGAATCATGTGGAACTGGTAAGAAATTCCTGGCAGATCAGTGGAGTGGAATAGATGACCTAGAGACAAAGCCTCAAGTGTGCAGTAAAGGCGGCATCAGAAGTGGATGAGAACGGTGGAGATTAGTCAGTAAAAGGCTTTGGAACAGATAACTGGAAAAAAAGAGTAAAATTAGAAGGTTATCTCATACCACAGAAAAAGAAATTCCAGATCAAAATGCAGAATGCAGAAGAAAAAAGAAGCATTTTGTTACAAACTAGGTGAAAATATGGAAGTTATTTGACCTTGAATTAAAGGAAGGCTTTCTAAACAAAAATAATGGAAGAAATCAGAAAGCGAAAAAAAATCAATTGGGGAGGGTACAGATATTGCAACAAATATTATAAAAAAGGAATTAACACTCAGTATGTAAATAGCTTGTAAAAATTGCTAAGAAAAGCTCAAATATACAGAAAGATAGGCAAAGGATATGAACAGATAATTCACAGACAAAATAAAAATGGCTGATAAGAATCTATCCTTGTCAGTCACCAAAAACACAGATTAAAATTAGATGTCCTTTATTTCCTATGAAATTAGCAAAGAATTTTTAAATGGTAATGTCAGTATTGGTGAGCCTGTAATGAAATAGGCCTCATACATTGCTGGTGGAAGTGTAACTTTCTAGAAAAGGTCATGTACTTTTTAAGTATTTACCTTCTTAGGACTCCAGCCTAAAGTAAATATTTTAAAATCTCACCAATGATAAATATACAAAGATGTTCATCATAGTGGTATACAAATGCAAAAAACATGGAAACAATCTTAACAAAAGATTATTTGTTTAATAAACTGGTACATATACATGTGGGGATATTATACAGCCATTAAAAATTACATTTTCAAAGAACAATTAAGACTATATAAGTTTTTTTTAAACTGTATAAAACTGTACATATACTATGAATTCAGTTATGTTAAAAGATACACATATGCTTAAAAGACTAAAAGAAAATATATCAAATTTTTTACAGTGTTGGGATTGGGGTAATTTTAATTTTCTTCTTTGAATTTTATTTATTTATTTTGATGTTTCTTTTTAATTTTTATTAAGTTTATTGGGGTAACATTGGTTAATACAATTATGTAATTTTCAGGTGTACATTATAATTTGACATCTATATATTCTATTGTGTGTTTATCACCCAAAGTCCATTTTCCTTCAGCTACCATATATTTGATCCCCTTTACCCACTTCACCCTCCTTCTACTCTCCTATATTTGACCCCCTTTAACCGTCTACGTACCCCCTCGCCCCTTCTCTCTGGTAACCACTAGTCTGTTGTCCATGTCCATGAGTCTCTGTTCGTCCTATTCATTTGTTGCTTTTAGGTTTATATCCCATATATAAGTGATACCATGTGATTGTCAACTTTTTCTGTCTGGCTTATTTCACTTAGCATGATTATCTCGAGGTCCGTCCATGTTGTCGCAAGTGGCAGTATTTCATCTCTTCTTATGGCTGAGTAATATTCCATCGTATATATGTACCACAGCTTCTTTAGCCAATCACGTAGGACACTTCGGTTGCTTCCATGTCCTGGCCCCTGTGAATAATGCTGCTTTGAACATCGGTGTGCAAATATCTTTTTGGATATGGGTTTTCAAGTCTTTGTCTTCTTTGAATTTTAATATATATTTTAATTCTGTGTAATAAGTTTGGATTTCCATCTTAAAATGAGGAAATTAAAATATCTATGTGTATATTTTGGGGGGCTACATTACCAGGCGTTTTAAGTGGGTTTATTCTGCAGTATGCCCTGTCAAAATAATTAACATTTTTACAATTTTTATTGCAGGTTGAGAGTAGAGTTTTGGCATATTTGGCTACAGCATTACAGTAACATTCGCAACTGGCAGCAAGGCAAAAGTTCTTGGGCCATGTGTACCTTAGCTAAGTGGTTCTGAATTAGGCGTGTAAGAAGTGTTTTATTTGGAGACAGAGTCCACTGTTATCTAGAAATATCCCAACACAGTCAAATTTATCTACTAAAATGTTTTTAGATGCGAATCACCATATATATACATTTGCACTCCAAGTGGTAAGGTCTAAACCCATGAAATACCAGCATTCTATGTTGTAGGAGCAAGTTCAATCATAGTGAGATTTTATTTGTGGTTTCAGACTAATTTGTAGACATCGATGCCAAAACTATCTTGTAACATTGCTGCTTTGATGATATTGATAGGAGCTTCGGAAGTATAAGGAAAATGAGAAGGACACTGAGGTGTTAATGTCAGCCCTCTCAGCCATGCAAGATAAAACGCAGCACCTGGAGAACAGCCTGAGCGCAGAAACGAGAATCAAGCTGGACCTGTTCTCTGCACTGGGGGATGCAAAGCGACAGCTCGAGATTGCCCAAGGTAGGAGAACAGCGAGTGTGAGGTGGTATGGCTAAGAATGCACAGGGAAGCAGAGAGCAGCGTTCCCTCAGAGCTCGGAACCAAAGGCATTTTAGTTTTTTTCTCAATTGGTTTGATGAGTGCCCATCGTTGACGTTGAGGAATCATCACATCAGTTCATTACGCAGACATATTTTGAGGTGAGAACCATTCAAGGGCAGGGCGTACAGAGAAGAGTATGAGCTGCTGTGCTCAAGGAGTTCACAGTATTATTGAAGAAATAGAAAAATGCAGTCACCCAAAGGTGCCAGTGCAGCAGTATGTCCAGGGTCTGTGGAAGCATAGACAGAGGCAGGGACTGAGGCAATCTGGGGAGTGAGAGGGCTGTTTCTCAGGGGAGCTGATGTCTGAGCTGAGTCTTGAATAATGAGAAGGGGTTAGCCCAGTGAGGAAGCAGCGTAGCAGGGGTGAGGGTTGGAGAGGCATCTAAACAGAAGAAACAGCTTGAGCAAGGCCAGGGAAGCTAGCAGGGCCTGATGGGTTCAGAGCTGCAGCTGGCTCTGCTTGGTAAGAGCGGAGGTTACAAATGACGGAGTCATGGGAGGAGAGTCTGGATTGCTGGCTGTTCACTCAGCAGATATTTCTTGAGAACTACTGTGTGCCAGGCACTGTGAGAATCCCTGAGGGGATAGACAACAAGCAAACAGATGTTGAAAACGATGCTACAGTGAAGAAAATAAAGCAGTGTTAAGGCAGATTGTGTGTGAGGTGCTGCTAGTTTGACATGGTGGACGTGGAACATCTTTAGAGTAGATGGCCTTTGAGCAGAGACTGAAAGGAAGAGAACGAGAGAGTCATGTAAATCTGGGGGTGGGTTAGCACTTCAGGTGGAGGGAGCGTGCGTGGTGGCCACTGGGGCTGCAACCTAAGTGATGGCGTGAGAGTTGTCAGCCTCAGAGGAAGCAGGAGCCACATTCTGCCAGACTTCGTAGCCCATGGAATGGACTTTGGACTTTACTCTGAGAAACATAGGATGCTTTGGAAAGCTTCTGAACAGAGGCAGGACATGACCTGATGAAAAGAAGTTTGGATTTTGGCCAAGAATTTGATTATCTACCAATAGATTCCTGAAAAAAAGTTCAGTTCACTTAGAAAGAAAAGAATATTTCGACAGGTACTTACAGGGTGTTCACACTTACTAGAAGCTAAAGGGGAGATGGTGAACAAGACTTAGTCCAGTGGGTGTACTCTTAAAATTATTGAGTACACCAAGGAAGTTTTTTTAACTGGATCATATCTATCAGTATTTATCTGTTAGAAAACTTAAAAACATTTATTAATTCATTTTAAAATAACATAAATGTATGACTTGTTAACATATTTTTATGAAAAATAGCAATATTTTTATGAAAAATAGCAATATGTTCCAAAACAAAAAAAAAATTAGTTAAGTGGCATTGTTTTATATTTAGCAAATCTCTTTAGTTTTTGGCTTAATAAAAGATAGTTCAATTTTCATCTCTTTCTACATTCAATCTGTTGTAATTTCACTTGCCATATTGTTTCTGGAAGATTCTACTTACACCCATGAGGGAATGAGTGTGAAGAAAGCAAATAATGCCTTAGTGTCGTTATGAAGATAGCTTGGGTCCTGTGGACCCTGTGTGAGGACAAGCCCAGCAGCAAGGCCTGTTGCCGTTAGGTAGAGGCAGAGGGCTTGCAAGGCCAGAGAGATCAGGGTGGCTTTATGAGGGAGGGGCCATTGAATGGGCTTTGAAGGATGACTTCTGAGAGCAGAGAACGGCAAGGAAGATCACTGTTACCTGAGGGAATAGTGTAAGTGGAAGAAGGAAAGAAAGTGATGGGAATGTCCAGGTGAGCAGTCCAGTGGCCTCAAGCTGGGGGATGTGGAAGAGAGAGGGAGATTAAGAGGACCGTGAATGCAGCCACACTAGAGAATATATCCCCTAGATTTTCAGGAGGAAGGGATGACGGGTTCTGGCTGTTGGAACTCTCTTTCCAGTAGCAGCGTGTGAAAGGTAGATTTGAAAGATCAAGTGGAGGCAGAAGCCAGTTCGGAAGCTATGGCTGTCTTCCGTCTAAGAGGCGACAAGTGTCAGGGAGGAAGATGGTCCCGACAGGGGAGTGAGGATAAAGTTGCTGGAACCAAGGAAGAAGAGCAAGACAGGTGTGAGGACTAAGAGAGAGCGAATTTGGTTTGGGATGTTTTCATCTGGAGTTGCTTCCTGGACATCCAGGTGAAAGATCTTCATTGGTCTTGGGGAGTTTGGGAGCTAAACCCCAGGGAGAGGACCAGAACTCCTAGGTTGGGGGGGTGGGATACAGAGGTTATGAGAAATTAGAGAAGCCACAGGAGGGGCCCAGATGGTAGAGCAAGAAGGGAAGGGAGTTGAGAATCAGGCTTATCTGTGGACTCAGGGAAAGGCATTTTTTAAAAAAAGGTTCCTAGAATCCTGCTTTTAAAGCTGAACTCCTGATCATACACGTTTTGGTGTTTTTCTGCCTGCTCCGCTCAGCTCCCTGAGAAGTGACCACCCCTCCTTCCTGCCACATCTCATTTACTTGGACTTGCAAACTTGGAAGCGATCCCCCCACCCCTGCAGTGAAGCAGCACCTGGTCTCACAGTGGTGGAAGGGAGCTGGGGTTGTCATTCCAGGAATCCTTGTAAAGCAGCAAAGAAACAGAGAGCTGTCTTTGCCAAAGCTCTGGGAATATTTGCATATTACTGATTAAAGAAATCAAACTTAAATCTGCATGGAAGAAAGATCCAGTGGCTCATATATCAGATGCCATTATGTATTTTATTCTTCTGAGGCTTTTGTTCAAAGAGAAGGATTTCGATGCTTACAAGAAGGAAGTCGGAAGGAGCGAGTCCTTTCTACTGCCCTTTGCTGTTGGCCTTCCCCACTATTTCCCTCCACTGCCATGCTCAGACTATTTAATAAGAACCCAACTTTGTAATTGAAATCAAACCCCTGTTGCTTTTCTCCTTCCTACTTTCTATATCATTAGATTCATCCTGCTTTCAAAATGACTTTCATCTCTACTACATCCTTCTTAAGAATATGCCACCATGCTCTGTTACATTTTAAATATGTTACCATATTCTGTAGGACTCAGAGTGAGTGCAACTCAAATGCAGCCTCTTTTTTAAGCCTTTAAGTTTCTGAAGGGCTACTCCTCAGTGTTCTTCCCCTAGTAGACCAGGGAGCTTCAAAGCATGCTGGAAATTGCGTGAGCTTTGGAACAAAGTGGTCCTGGGTTAAAATCCTGCTCTGCCTCTTAAGAACTGAATGACTTTGGGTAAGATACATAACTCGCAGAGCCTCAGCTTTCTACGAGGCTGGGCACTAGGGATGTAGCAATGAAAAAAAAAGTAAGTACAGTCTCTGTCCTCATGGAGCTCATGGTCCAGTGAAGATGATGGACACAAGTCATCACCCAAATGGGTACAAAAGACAGAAGAGTGCGGAAGGTGGGAGTGCAGACTCTGAAGCCAGATAGCAGAGATTTGAATCCTGGCTCTGTCACTCAGCCGCTCTGTATCACTCAGTTTCCTTACCTGTAAAATGGATGATGATGATGGTAATTTCTACCTCATAGAGTTGTTTGATACGTAAATAAGTTCGTATGTGGAAGTACCTAGGACAGTGCCTGGCACCTACGTGTTAGCTACTGTAATTATTATCATTATTACAAAAAGTAAAGTGACAGGAAAGTTTAGGGTGTGTTGAGAATCTAGGAGCTGGAGGGGTAGGGTCTGATTTATATCGGGATGGGGAAAGCTTTGTGAAGTCGTAGAAACAGAAACCTCAGAGAGTTGACAACACAGAGCAGGAGAGATGCGGCGTGGAAGCAGGTCTGAGGCAGGCCGGAGCTGGTTGGATGGAGAAACCAAGCACAGTCTTGGTCCGAGGGCACTGTGCCCAGAGGCAGGGCCAGCGATCTCAGTCCCGTGAGAGCCCCCAGTGCAGCAGCCACAGAGCTCCGTTTATTTTCCATAAGAGAACTCAAGGCAGAACCTATTGTTGCGACTGATTCTGAGGCTTCAGTTGTTCTATGTTTCTTGATCTGACACTCAGAGATGGTCCATCCTCCGAGAAAAATATTCCAGCTCAAGAGGGAGAGCCATAATTCAACACCAGCACCCTCTCAGGTTGCCATAGGTAACTGCCATGCTCAAAACGTAGCTCCTGGAAACTGACCTCTTTTCCTAGTCACACCTACATAAACAGAATCCTTTTTTACCTGTAAACCATGGCCCACAGGCCAGATCTGGCCCACTGCCTATTCTTGTACCACACATGGGCTAAGAATGGTTTTTACGTTCTTCCATAGTTCAAAAAAACAACGACAAAGTATGTGGCTCAGAATGCCTAGGTGTTTACTCTTTGGCCCTTTACAGGAAAAGTTTGCCTACCCTTATAAACCATCAAATCTGGAGTCAAGTCCGCTTGGGATTGGCCCAGGAGGCCACTACGTTGAGTTAACCCTTCCCTTCTCATTAATGGTGGGTCTTTGATCTTCCAGGACAAATTCTTCAGAAAGACCAGGAAATCAAGGACCTAAAACAGAAGATAGCTGAAGTCATGGCCGTCATGCCCAGCATCACGTACAGTGCCGCCACCAGCTCCCTGAGCCCCGTTTCCCCCCACTACTCTTCCAAATTTGTGGAGACCAGCCCCTCTGGACTCGATCCCAATGCCTCTGTTTACCAGCCCCTGAAGAAGTGAAGACCAGCTGTGTATTTTGCCCAACAGTTCGGTTACCAGCAGGCATTGCAAGGGAACGTCTCTGGCAGTCAAGATAAAAAAAAAAAAAAAGTTTATATTGTATTTTGTGGGACTGTATATGTTGTTGTTTTTAAAAAAGGGGGGAAAAGATAACATCCGAGTCTGATTAGAACTGCCCATCAGTTTTTCTTGTAAATTTTTAGAAGACCTCACAGAACTTTGCAGTTTATTTTTTCTCGGCCAATACATTAAAACCATTCTTGGATTTCAAGTAGCCAGTTTTGCCTTTTATGTATTCTTACAGTTTCCTCTTGAAGAAACAAACAAACAAACAAACAGGGATTTTGCTTCTCAACCCTTCATTTTTGTTTTGTTCTCAAATAAGCAAAACCTGCAATTGGATTCACATGGGATGATAATGAAAATTTTTAGTTTTTAGAGCGAAAGGGTTACGTAACCTAACACAGCTTCGATTGTATAGCTGTATTAAAGAAGATGATTATTGATATGGCAGAAAACAAAAATTGATGACCCCTCTACGGACCATACAAATTCAAAGAGGGGAGAGACTCAGGGGATGAGACTAGCTGTGAGACTGCCACAGGGGTTCTGTTCAAATGCTTATATTCCCATCGGTATGTTTAGTCCTAAAAAATTGCTAGCAGCAGTCTTGTTCACAGTGCCTTGGGAAAAGACGTTTCAAGAGGAAACTTGATGATTTTAACCTATTTTCCCCCTTTGTCATCATCTGTCTTTCTGTGTCAAGCTCACCACGGATCCTGCTGTAAAACTGGTGGGTAGTTGGGCTGTTCGTTGCCACCACGGCTCCATCTTCTGTTTTCTTTCATAGAAAATGCCACAGTGTTCTGGACTTGTCTCAAGGCCAGCACCTTGGGGAGGGGAGCTGGGTGGGGTTTGTGTACGAGAGGCTGCAATGAGCGAATAAAAGCTGGAGTTCTGGTTTTTTTTGTTTTCGTTTCGTTTTCATTTCATTTCATTTAACTGTGCTTTCCACTCTTTATCATCTTGTGTTTGAGGATTTAAAAGAAACTCGACTATTCCTCAGCTCTTGTGCCAAGGAGGGTTTTTTTTTTTTTTTTTCCTAAGAGTTTTAAACTCAAAACTCTGCACAAAGATTTCGGTTTCAAGTGTATATTATACATCGGTAGAAAAGTGTTTGCACTGGCAACTTTTGGGTTTTAGAATCAGGGTGGGGGTGGGGGGAGGGGCTGGGAGAGGGAGGGGCAAAGCAAAATTGTTTTCGGAAACTAGGAAAATTAAGAAACCAAATAGATTGGTTTTGCTTCCTTGCCATGGATTCTGGAAGGACATAGTTCTTCTAAAATTTCCTGTTAATTGGCATGTATGTCTCATTTAAAGCAAATTAAGTAGGACAAGCAAGTCAGCAAAATAGAAGTATTAAAAACACTCATCCTTTTAATCACAGATCTTATTTTGGGATAAAAAAAAAACAACTTCTAGCTTTAGCCAGGTGTGCATGTTGCTGCCATTTTGCATTTTTGAGTCATCTTGTGTAATTGTCACCATGAAAGTGTTACTCAGAATTGTCACAGATTTTTTTTCATCTTTGTGCAAAACATGGAAAATTGTCACTGACTTTGTGTCGAGGTTTCCCCCATTTTGCTGCCTTTTGGGACACTATTTTCGTTTAAGTACTTGGTCTTGGCTGCATTCTTTTTTTTCCTGTGGGGTTCAAAAGAATAAACATTTTCTTACAGATAAAACTAGTTTTCTGCCTTTTTAACTTTTCAAGAGGGCACAACGAGGTAGACTGTTGCTCTTGTTCCCTCATCTGAGCTCGCTGTCAGGTGGCAGTGTCCCCTGCGGCAGGCAGGGAGCAGACACCGAATTTGGGTCGAATTCAGCCAGGGCCTCAAGCTGGTTTCAGTTCTAAAGACATTTCCATTATCATTCACAATTAAAATCTTCGCGGGTTATAATCTAGAAATGCACCCTTCCTCCCTCCCTCCCTTCCTCCCTCCCTCCTTCACCTCCCCTCCCTCGTTCTTTCTGGCATCTGATTAGAACCAAGGCTGACTTGTCTTCTGGTACGACCTTCCTTTCCTAAAAAATCAGTTTAGTGGTGGGGTGGGAAGGTACTTGGTGGGAAAATCTTGAGAGCAAATTTCCTTCCCATTTTCCAAAATCTTGTTGGACCACTTTGTGACCAATACCCTATTGGGTTTCCTGTCTGTTATAGATTCTGAACTGACCTTCAAGGACCACTTCTAAGTCCTCCTGTGTTTCTAGAGACTTTGCTGTTTTCATCTTCCGAGAAGCCATGTGTCTCTCTTGGCTGTTGTTACAACCGATCTCAGCTCCAGGTTTTGAAAATCCTGCTCTTGGCGCATCACCCTCTGTGTTCCTCTTGCTGGATACCCTTCCTGAGTCTCGGCCACTTAAGGCTCTCGCGGACACACCACAATTAATTCCATAAACAGAGGTCCCAGGGGAGACGCTTTGACTTGGCTTTTGCCTTCGCCTTCCCTGAAGAAATGAGTCTGCCTGCGGTGTCCTCACTGGCACGTTCTTTTCCACCAAGGAAATCTCCAGTTGCTGTCTTTGTTATTTCAGGCCCATCATAAAATGGTTACATTACACTTTATAATATATCACATGCCATAAAGCCATGTTTGCCGTTCTGAATGGTTAAATATTTACAGAACGAGCGGGCTGAGTATGTTTTGACTGGCTGAATAACCTCCCTTTATTGACATCTCCCAACTTGACATAAGGAAGTAGCTGTCGTGTATGTCCGGTCTTTCTGTGATAATCTTTCCAAGAGGTCCTATAAAATGAGAATGAATAGTTCCTCATGGCTCCAGGCCTTAAGGAAGGGAACAGTCCTTTGGTCATCCCAGTTCCCGTGCTCACCCAGCCGTGTTAATCAGGCTGAGGGGTGAGCATTTCTAATAGCTACTATCACATTGGAGGGCTGAGCATTTCTAATAGCTACTATCACATTGCTTCTGGCAAAATTCTCGCCACACCAGAGGAAGCTGAAATGATAAACCGGAAACCTACCTCAAAGCCAATTTAGTGAAGTTCACTAGTAAAGTGTTTTCAGGTGAATCCTGGTAGCTAGCCAGGTTAGGTTAAAGGGCCTCTGAGACCTATACATGCCTGCTTTCCCGTGACTCTCAGGTTTCCTGTTGAGCCAGCTTATTCACAGGCCAACAGCAACCCCCATCGAATGGCCCTAGTCTGCTCCAGGCCACGTGAAGCCCCAAGACGTAGGCAAACCCTCTAGACAGGGGTGGGAGTCTGCTCCCAGCTTTACCACCACTTGCTCTGTGACTTCCCTTAACCTCTCTAGGTGGGTGCCGTTTCCTCACCTTTAAGGAGTATTTGTGCTGGAAGGAGTTACTATGGGAACTGGCTGAAATGATGCCAAAGAGTGCTCTGCAAATTATCCAGGGCCTCCCAGATGGAAGTCCAGAACTGTAGCAAGGAGTCGTGGTGAGGCAGGGACCTGACTAAGAATTCCTAAGAGTTCCTGGGCTAGCTCCATCCCCCACAGCCTGACTGACTCCTAAGTGGAGCTCCTCAAAAATGTGGTCTGCAGCCTCAGGCCAGAAGAACCCGCATTCCTGGGAGCTCTTCCCCAGACCCTCAATATGAATCTGCATTTGAAGATCTCCCAGCTGATTCGGTTGCATGTTAATTCTTTAGAAACCTGATCCTGAGCTGCTTTCCTAACCTGAAGACTCAGCACTGTCTCTTCTAGTTAAGAAAAGGCCAGCCGGACTTTGAAAATTCAGAAGAGCTTAATTGATTGGGGGCAAGCTGGAGATGAAGATCTCTTAAAGTTTTATATATTTTGCTTATTATCTCCCTCCACTATTAGAATGTAAGCTCTACGAGGGCAGAGACATTTGTCCATCTATTTACTGCTGTAACTCCGGAACCTAGAAAAATGACTGCCACATTCAATACAGACTGTTGAATGAAAAAAGATTAATTAGACATGTAATCTGAAATAATGTATTGAATCATAGCATCTCTAATAAGTCTAGTAGAATGACTATAAATAGAACTGTTTCTAGAAGAAGAGGGGAAATTTTGAAGTGGCATATTTATCATGACACCTTCCATCTGCCTCTCTGGTTCCTGGTGCCTGCTGAAACCTTGTTTTTCCTGTCAGATTTTCTCTACGAAATCTTGCTTGACTTAGCCAGGTGCAAAGATGTCTTAAACAGCTGGATGTACTGAGAACAATCACTTCTCTGTCAGGGAAGCTGCCAGAGAGACCTATCCATTCTTCACCCGATTAGAGCATTAGACCCTGTGTCCCCAAGAGCCGGCACCACTGCATCTTGAATCAATGTGGGGATTTTTCATCTTGACAGTAATTGAATTGTAAAGCAAGGCCTCTAGGAAGGTGACTGGTTAAGTGAATGTCTCAAGGATCTCCTTCCATCTGACCCAGGGAGCCACACTTCTTTTCTTGTCTTCCCCCTCCCTTGGACTCTGTTCCTGCTTTATTCCTATCTTAATGGTTTGTTGTTGTTGTTGTTATTGTTGTTCCTCTGCCTTTGCCTGAGGTTCAAGTCTTACATCTCCTCAGAATGGACTTGCTAGGGTTCTGGCATCTCCCTGTCATCATACCTCCGATCTCTCTCCTAAGAATCCCACGCTTAAATCCCACGACGTGGTGTGGACTTTCAATGAAAGCCCCGTACAAGAAACCTGGACTGGTTTACTTCGGCAGACGGTCCATTCCGCCACTGTTCCCTAGCACTGCAGCCTGCAGACATCTTGGGGCTGGAAGGGAGGTGGGACTGAGTGTGGGCAGGCGCCCCTATGTCTGGCCCGGCGCCAGCCCCGTCAGCATCATCGGTTCTTCACATTCCTTTCCCTTTTGTCTTCAGAGGCGTATGCTGTTTTGACACATTATCTGGTACCAGGCCCCATACTTATCTAGAACAACGGTTCTCAAACTTCGGAGTTCATCAGAACTGCCTGAATGGCTTGTAAAAACACAAATTTCTGGGCTCCACCCCTAGAGTTTCTGATTCAGGAGGTCTGATTCTGAAAAATTGTTTCTAACAAGTTCCCAAGTGAGGCTGGCTTCTGGGATCCCACTTTGAGAATCACTGACTTGAGAGCAAGGGGTGGCCCTCGGGCCCAATCCCTCCTGAAGCCATCCCCTCCAAATGCCACCAGAGGGCGCATGCAACCACAGAGGTCTTTTTTCATCGCCAGCAAAGGTTCTTCTCTAAAGATTTCTTTCTTTCTAAAAGTAATTTTTGTAATTATGTATTAGGAAGAAGTATTGATTTAAAAAATAACGTGGATTCTCAGTCTCTCTGACAAGTATCAAAGGTCTGATAGACTAGTCTTTTGAGGGTATCCCTGCTTTCAAGAAATTAAAGTCTGTTCCCCTGGAGAAGGCTTCCGGGGCCACCCTCCATCAGCACCCTGAAGAAGGGACTTTCAGAACATCCTGGAATCATTTTGTATTCAGAACCCGAGAGGTAGTTAAGATTATAGTTGATTTTTATCTTCTTTATACTTTATATTCCAAATTCTCTATAATAAACTCAATCTTACTTTTATAATAAAAAACAATAATGGTTTTAAAAACAACTCCAAAAAAAAAAAAAAAGTAGAAAAGAGAGCCAACAGCAACCCAAAGGGGAACTTGGAGTGAGCAGCTTGGGGTAAAGAGAACCCCCCAGTGGGAACTTGCCCCACTCTACTGCTTGTTGGTTATGCCCACGTATCTATTGGAGGCAAGGGAGGGGGGGTCACAATAGGTCACGTGCTCAGGAAGGCCCAGGTGGAACCAAGGAATAGACAGATACCTGTGAGCGCTCTGTCACCTCTGCAGTTCACCTGGTGCTAAAGTTTGTGGGCTGATGTCCCAAGCTATGCACAGCACTAAGCCACATCCAGTGCAGCTGTTCTCACACGCCAGGGGTTCCCAGGGGCCAAGCAGGTGGGGGAGAAGGCCAAAGATATTAAAACTTAGAGATTTTGTGGCCTAGAGGTTCTATTTACTGACCTGCAGACATATTTTGTTTGACCTGCATAGGATTGAATAAGTTTGAGCTAACATTTAAAAATGAGAAGATTTCACATTATTCGGGGGTTTTTGTTTGTTTTCTGCTGAAAAATCTGCAGATCTGGCAGCCTAGGGCTGGCGCCTTCTCCATGCTCTGCTGAGCTTGGGAGCAGTAGGCCTCAGGTCTCCACCCTGGCTGCTCATTAGAGCCGCATGGGAAGCTCTCAAAAATGCCCATCCCCAGGGCCCGTCCCTAGAGAACCTGATTTAACTGGCCTGTGGAGAAACTGGGCCTTTTTTTTTTTTTTTTAATGCCCCAGGGGTTTCTAATGTACAGCCAGTTTTGAGAAACTAGGAACTAGAGGGTAATAAGAGAAAGCCACAGTCTTGGCTGGGGTCTGGAGGCTCAGAGGATACATCATGGGTGTCTGTGGGCCTGAAGCTGGGGTCAGGCTGTAAGTAAGGTGTTCTTAGCTGGTCAGATTGAGATGGGAGAGAAGCCGGTCTGTCTGCCCCTCTTCCCCGTGGAGACCCTTGTTGGCTCTCACTTCCAGCCCTTGGGATAAACAAGTCCATGACCCAGCCTCTCTGAAGCAAGAGTCTTAGGAGACTCTGATAGATGCGAATTATTGCTCCCAATTATCCACTCCACCCCCACTGAGAGGATTGTACATCCACCCTCCTGGGTGTCAGAATTGGCTCACTGAATTGAGTGGATGTCACACATGCCAGATCTAAGCAGAAGCTTTAAAAGCAACTGAATGTTTCATGTTAGCCTCTTGCTCTCTCTGCTGGGAAAACAGTACTTCCCAGTTGGGGGCCACACCCGGCTGAGAGCTGAGCAGAGTCAAAGCCAAACCTCAGGCCTGTGAGCAAAGAATACATTTTGCTGGTATAAGCCACTGAGATTTAGGAGCTATCTGTTACCACAGCGAAAGTCTACTAATACAAAGAGAGTGCAAGCTGGAGTCTTATACCCTCACCTTGGCTGAACCCTGGGGTGGAAAGCAGGAGCCTGGGGGAAAGACATGCTGGGCCCCTCAGTGTCATGGTGGGAGACCATGGGCACCCCCAAGGCTGCAAGCATGAACAGAGAGGTTTTTAGAAAAAAGAAACCAAAGTGCTTCTGAGTTGGGTGCCAAGAAGCCCTCCCACGGCCACCACGCCAGTAGTTCTAGTAACCAAATCCCAAGGCAATGAGTTCTAGCCCTCCTGCCACCAAGGCCCCTGTCAGTATCTTCCTCAACCGTGAGCTCCATTTTTTAAGGATTTTACCAACAAACAAGTAACTACATGTATTAATTCATGACTATCAATATTATTAGTCCAGAGTGTAAATGCTTATAGAACTTCTAATTGACCACCGTGGCCAGTGTGTCATCGCAGCAATCGACCCTGAAGGTCCAATGGGTGCTCAAGACTCAAAGGAATGGGCCCAGCAGGGCCCCTTCAGGCATAGTGGTAGACCAGTGTGGGAGCCACCGGTGGCCTTCTGTGGGTGAGGCTGCTCTGTAAACCCATCGGCCTTGACTTTGAGTAAACTGAATTCCTTGTGAGAGCAGAGGGGTTTGATGTGGCCCCGGCCCCCGGGATACTTTCTGTTGGACAGAACTTGAGCCAAATCACCTAAGCTCTCTGTGCCTCACTTTCTTCATCTGTCAAACGGGGATGATGGAAATAGTCACCGGAACACAGAGTGACTGTGAGAATCAGTGAATCGGTACGTGCCAGGCATTGGGCTAGTTAGCACTTTTCCTCACTCATTAGTCCTAAGAGCTGTTAGAGGAGGAACAGACAAGATATGAGCTGAAGTGTCTGTTGCAAGGATGAAATGAGCTAAAGCAGGTAAGTCTCTAAGCTCATTTAAATGGCTGTGCATTCACTTTCTCTCCCCTCAGAGGATCTCACCTCCCCAAATTTCAGAGTTTTAAATTCTGTTTCTTTGCTGATGACTCTCACATTCATCATCTCCAGGCTTGGAGATGAGACCTCTCTCCTCAACTCCAGGCTTGCATTTCCAGATGCCTTTGGACATTTCTGGGATGTCTCATAGGCCCCTCTGCCTCAATATGTTTAAACTGAGTTCTTAATTTGCCCCAAGCCCCGATTTCCTCCTCCACCTTAGTTAACGGCAACCCCACCCTTCCAGTTGCTCAGTCTGTTCCTGGTTCCTCCCTGACTCCTCCCTTTCTCTTGCACTCAACAACTAATCCGTCAGCAGATCCAGTCAGCTCTACCTCCAAAATGTTTCCAGAGCTCGACCCGTTCTCACCTCCTTCACTGCCGCCATCTTGATCGGATCCACCATCCTCTTCGCCTGGACTTCTGCAGTCTTCCTGCTTCAGCCCTTGCCCTGTGTGGTCCAGTTTTAACAAAGAACCCAGAGAGATGCTCTTGGAGCACAAGTCAGATAGTGCCAAGGCCCTCCAATGGTTCTATATCCACCTAAGAGCCAAGGACAGAGCCCTTAGAGTGTCCTACCAGCTGTACATGATTCGTCCCCCACCTACCTCAGTGGCCCCCTCTCCTGCCAACTCTCAAGTAGTGCCTCCTTGCTAATCCCACCAGGCACCCTCCTGCTTCAGGGCCTTTGCATTTGCTACTCCCTCCTTTGATAAATATTTTATTTTAGAATAGTTTTAGATTAACACAAAAATTGATGAGATAGTATAGAAGTTCCTATATACCCCATACCCAGTTTCTCTTATTATTAATATCTTATATTAGTATGGTACATTTGTTACAATTAATGAACCAAAATTGATACATTATTATTAACTAAAGTCCATATTTAATGCAGATTTCCTCAGTTTTTACCTGAGGTCCTTTATCTGTCCCAGGATCCCATCCTGAATACTACATTACATTTAGTCATCAGGTCTCTTTAGGTTCCTCCTGGCTGTGACAGTTCCGTTCTCTCTTTAGAACGTCTGACTCATTTCTTTACCTCTTTCTGATCTTTACTCAAATGCTACCTTCTCAATGAGCTCTTCCCTGATCAGCTAACCAAGTAGTCTCTATCCCTCTCCTCTGCTTTTTTCTTCTCAGTATTTATTTCCATCTATCATATTTTTTAGTCTTATTTATTTTAGGTTTGTCTTACTCACCCCCTGACAAAAATGTCAGCTCCATGAGGGTAGGGGTTTTTGTCTGTTTTGTTCAATGTTGTATCCCTGGCACTTAGAATCATGCACGGCACATAGTAGGTGTTCAGTAAACGTTTACTGGCTGAAAGAATGGGCACTAGAATCTGACTGTAAGCTTCCTGATCCTCTTTCCATACGTAGTCTGCATTCCTTTCCAATGCCAAGAGAAAATCTCTCTGAGCACGGAGAAAACAATAGGTCACACAGGCAGGAAGTAAAGAAGTCTTTGGCCTCCTTCAATCTACCAGTCTCCTGGAGACCCACATCTCAGTCCAGCCTGGGACTCCTCTTGTCATTTCACAGTTGGGAAAAGCAAGACCTAGAGCAGAGGCCTGTTTACAGGTTGGCAGGGGCAGAGTGATTCAGCCCAATCAGATCATCGTGCACATTCAAGGAGGGGTCTGGTGGTGCCAACCAGAGAATGAATGTACTTGTTAAGAAGGGCACCTGGTGGCTAACTGGGCTCAAATTTATGAATCAAGCCTAGCAGCCATTGCTAAGCAGGGGCCTCCCATGATACCCTGCTTCAGGAAGAAGCCCCACTACTCTGCCTGCTGCCTGCCTCCTGCCTTTTGTTTCCACCGCCTAAGCAGACCTTTATAAAGAAGCTTCTAGGCTTGTAAATCAACCAATGGTCTGAAGACCTGCTCTGGCCAGTTGGGCCTGCAAAGCTATATTTTCATTTGCATTATTACTGACCAATAAGAGTGGCTCCATTCTGACCAATCAGGACAGTGCTTTTCTGGACCACTCAAACTATGAGGATTTGTAGTCCTCATTTGCATGCAAATGGGCCAATCAAGGACTAGGGGTGGGTACTATTCTCTATATTAGCCAGCTTCATAGCTGCCTCACAGGAGTGTACTTTTAGTTTCAGTGGAAGGTTGTATTTTCCTGGCTGGAGCTGAAACAGCTGGTGCCATCCTGCAGCCATGGGGTTCCACAGTTGAGCTGTTCTCTTTGAATTAAGTCTCCCCCCTCACTGTACCTCAAACTGGGGACTCCTGTTGGCCTTAAATTGGTAATGACCCTTGGTTGACCCTGGACCTTGCCTGGGGTGGGACCTTCACCACAGCTCTGTGCAGATGAGCAGACTGAGGCCCTGTCCAAGCCCATACCTCCAACAAGAGAAAGAGTTGGGCAGGCAGGCAGGTTTCCTTGATTTGGAGGGGTCAGCAGCTTCCATGAGTGAGGGGAGACTTGCCTGGAGTTCTCGGCTTCAGGCAAAAGGGGTGAGTAGGCAAATGTAGCCACCTTCAGCATCAACTAGCCTTCTTCCACCCAGACCCTGCCTTTCCTTGAGGGTATTCTCTCACCTTCTTAGCCTGCTTGGCAGCGGGATTAACACCTCTCTACTTCCGGGCGTGGAGTCAATTCACCAATGGCATCCTTCAGACCACCCTGATTGGTTCAGACATGAAAACTCAACCCACTAAGGGCCGATGAGATGCAAGGAGACATTAAACGGCCTTCCACAGAATAGTACTTACCCTCTTTCACGAAAGCTACCAGCAAGCTCTCTCTTGTCTAGGACCACATGGGGTGAGGTTATAAGTTTAAGGTGGCCGAGGCCATCGTAGACATGCTGTTGTGGGCTGTACCTGAATAGCTGAATGTAGAGCTTCACTCAAAGGCTGGCCAGGGTGGAGAGGGGAGACAGAGCAGTGCTCACCCCTGGTGCTCTTCCACCACAGGGCCTAACAGGGACCAAGGGATCCCATAGCTACCAGGCATCTAGCTGGAGCAGACTTATCCAGAATAAATGGACGGTAGATGAATGATGTCTGCTCCCAGTGCCCCATCCCAAATGAACTGCTGAACTGTCTCTAAGCCTCCATTTCTTAATCAATGTAATGTGTGTAATAATAGAATTAACCTCCTTGTATTATTGTGAGAACTAAACGAGTTAATATATGTCTGGCACATAGTAGGTACATAACAAGTGTCAATAATGATCACCATCTTCATCATCATCCTTCCCCCTGGGAGCCTCAGTTCTCTCAGCTGTGAAATGGGAATTCATTTTTTTATTCAACGAACGGCTGATCATCCTGCGCCAGGCATTGTGGTTAAGATCTGCAGCCGTTGCAAAGATGAATGGGCCATGGTCAGTGCTTGGAAGAATCAACGTTCTGGCGTAGCAGGCAGTCAAGAGTTAAAACCCAGTGGAGAAGAGCCATGATGTCTGGAAATTCTACCGTACAGATGTGGGTGACCTGGGGTGGTGAGCAGCTACTTCCAGTTGGCCTAATTGAGGAAAGGGGTAGGAGCTGACTCCACGTCCTTTGCTGTTTCCAGTATGTCGAGTTGGCATGAAAATGTTTGGGATGAGCTTTGCTGTTGGCCAGAGCCAGACAGAAGAGGGAAGATAGACCACCAGAGAGACCAAGGTTTAGAGCAGATAGATAAAAAGAACATTTCCACCCCCTAAAATATTTTCTTAATTCTTTAAAATTATGTGAAGTAATGTATAAATCTAGTTCTTTATACTTTTACCTTTTTTGAAAAATGAGTGAAATTTTTATTTTAATGGGTAGAGGTTAATATCTAACATGAGTGGCTAAATTACACTGCCACCTGGTGGTAGCTCGCCAAAGTCACCGATTTGTTTTATTTGAAGTGAACGAAACACTGAAGCTTAATTTTTGGACATGATCAGAGATACCAAAGCCATTCTCCCATTCCCCTTTTTCCCCATCCCTTTGGTAAACCCAGCTTCATAGTTGAAGCTCCCCAGTTCCCAGCTTTGTTCTTGACCCACACCTGCTCCAGTTTCCCAGCAGATGAGCCAACCTACTGCTCTTCCCTGTCTCCTGCCCTTCACCAGGCCTGGAGAACCTCAGTCCCATCTTCCCTCTGGTTCTTCATCAGTGCAAACACCTCCCAAAGCTCTCAGCCCAGCCCCCAAGGGGAATGTGGAATAGGGAGAGAACCTAGCTCAAGGATAATGGTTAAGATGCTACACTTGGACTGATGTGGGTTCAAATCCTGGCTGACCACTAGTCACTGGTTGTGGGCCTCTGGACCTCTAAGGCCTCTCTGAGTCTCAGTTTCCCCACCTGAAAAAATGGGATGGAGTCTCGATTCGACAAGAGATTTCTTATTCTTTCTACTACATGTCTTTCTACTGGTCTTTTACAAGAGCTGGAATGGGTAGAAACAGGAACCGATGGGGAGGAGTGGGATGGAGAGGAGCATGGGGAGGAGTGGGATGGAGAGGAGCATGGAGGCAGGATGCACTCCCCTCTCGGGGCCCCTCTCCAGAAATAGCTAAGACCCATCCCCGCATGGAGCTCCATCTCGGTCTCCATAGCTTATCAAGTTCCCTCTCCCAAACTTCCTCAAGTCTGGTCCCCAACACCTTGCATCAGTTTATAATCCACTTAGCAGCACTGAAGAGGCAGTAACTAAGTCCATCGGCTCTTCGTTGGAGCCCGGGTGGCAATGCCTAACCCTCTCAAATGGCTCACAAAAGGTAGTATTCCAGGCACCTGGGGAGGGAAAAGTTTCAGAGCTGGGCTTTCCCAACCTTGGTAACCATCAGAGCCTGTCTTGAAGCTTAGGAAACCGGCCTCACGGCCCGATGCTGATGCTGCTTGGATCTTGTTGTGTGTCCTTGGACAAATCATTCACTCTTGCTCGAGCCTCGAACTCCCCATCTGTAAAAGGGAGCTCTATGACCCAGTCTAGTCCATCAGCATGGCTGCTGGGGATGTAGATAGAGCAGGCTGGGTGGGGGCATCCTCTCCTCTCCACCGCTTCCTTGGAGAACCCCAGGACACTGTTTGGAGGAGGAGGAGGCACCGTTTCCCCTGGGGAAGTGGATCCCAGGGGGACTCTGTGATGCTCCCCCATACTCGCTGTGGGCAGCCAGAATTTAGTGCTGTATTAATTATTACCAACTCCCTCTGGGAAGCAAATTCAAAGTGAGGTCACCATGGTAACCCAGACAGTTGCAATGTGACCAAATTTTTAAAGTGCTCAACATGTTCCAAGCAAATTACCTCTCAGTGGAAAAGGAAAGAATGGGGCCTCAATCCCACACCTCAGTGGCCTCTGAAAGAAAAGTCCAGGAGCTCCCATGGGGCTTGGAACCTCCCTACAAGAGAGGGTGAGGCGGGGGCAGGGCAGGGAGATGAGAGGCCAGAGCAGAGCTGGAAGTGACATCCAGGGTCCTGAAGGAGGCCTGGCCATTCTAGTCCCAGCTCCAGCCCTGTCTTGTCTATAGCCCCAGGCTGCTGCCTTGCCTTTTCTGGGCCTCCATTAAAGCTTCACCCAGCAATATTTCTTCAAGGACAAAAGAGATGATCCAATGAGTTGTTAACCTCATGTATTTGGTGGGGGGTGGGGGGAGGGAAGGAGGGCAATTGAGGAAGAGAGCCAGGGGGTTTTCCTTATCAGGCCTCCAAGGCAGAGAGACCTGGATTCAAATCCCACCTCCGCCACCCAGCAGCTATGTGACTTTGGGCCAAGGACTTCACCCTTCTGAGCTTTGGCATTCTTACCTGTAAGAGTGGGGCTAATAGTAGTCTCTCCCTTCGGGGTGGCTGTGAAGTTTAAATAAGATAATCCATAGAAAGCACTCAGCACAGCGCCCTTCACACAGTAGGTACTAATGTCATTATCGTTGCTGCCCGTTAATAAGTGTCCAGTGCGCCAGGCTCTGAGCTGAGCAAGGTACACATGATCTGTTATTGAATCTTCACTACATTCCTCCAGAGATGGCTGTTATTATCAACCCTGTTTTACAGATGCAGAAACTAAGGTGAGCAGGTCAGGCAACCCATGGGTGGAACCTGGATTCCAGTCTAGGTCTGTCTGTCTCCTGAACTCAAGCCCCCAACCCTTTCCTACACGGCCCGAGGAGGTGATGAGACATGGGTTGAGTGTATGGTACACAGTAGGTGCTCATTAAATAGTTGGGCAACCATAGGCACATCTAGGTTTCATGTCATAGCCACTGTATTGCCCCTGACCCTTGTCTTCTAGGGCTTGGGGATCTATGTATGGTAGGTTCAGAACTTCCATGGCTCAGATAGTGATGGGGGAATCAGAGATAGTGACCCCTGAGCAGGCCCCCTCTTTGGGCCACCACCCAAGAGGGTGCCAGTGGCTATCTACACTGCAATGACCCTGCCTCATCCTCTCGCCTGTTCCTCAGGCCCTGGCCGCCCTTACACTGCTGGGACACAGCTACCCAGGAGCTGCCTCTGACCTCACCCCACCCTAGTTACTCTCTGGCCTTGCACGGCCCCCACCTACCCTTTACTGCTGGATCAGCACTCACCCCACCTACCCTCCCAGGCTCTCCAGGCAGACCTGGCTTTCCCAGGACAGAATGAGGTCAGGCCTCCCAAGTGACCTCATCCAGTCTCTAGTCCATTCGCCCTGCACTGTCCCAGGTCCATGTAGGGGCCAGAGTAAGCCTCAGTCAGAGGAGGGAGTCAGATGGGTGGAGTCCACCCTCCCAGCCAGCTCAGGGCTCTGTAGGAGCCCAGAGCAGCTCAAAGCCGAAACCTCGGGTTATGATTCCCCAGTTTCAGCTCTTCTCCCTGATGGTGGTACGTCCTTGAGCAAGTGAAATACTTACGCTAAGTGAAAAAGCTCTTTTCTGAGCCTCAGTTTCTTCATCTACAAAATGGAGTGGCCAATCCCCACTGCCTGCTTCCTGGGGTTGCTGTGAGGACTGAGCCAGGAGCAGGTGTGATCTTGCTTTGTAAATCTCACTGCATGTAGAAGAGGTGATTCTGGTTCTTGATAATCTCGGCTGCTCTCTGGGTTGAGTTCCCCTGCAGCAGGCCCTGAGCCAGGGATGAGAGACATTCCCCTGGGCATTGGTCCCAAGAAGCATTGGTGGGGAAAGTGGGGAAGTGGGCAAGGGAAAAAAAAATCCAATTCAGGGTATGCTAATAAGCAGGCCACAGTGGAGACAACCCGGGGCTCAGCGCTTCTGGAGACCTCTGGGAGACAGTAGAATGGGCCTCAGATTTGCCCTAATCAAGAGGTGGCTAGGCTGGGCTATTTATCCACCAGCTCCCAGTCAACTTTGGTTGAGGACTGATCCTGAAGATTTAGTGTCCCCCCACTTCTGGCTTGCCCTGTTAGGGGGCCGAGCATGCCCTCTGGCCAGAAAACACCCTCAGAATTGTAGGTACTTACATGTGCACAGGAGTGGCGATGCCGAAGGGATGCAGGCAGGGCTCCAGATACATGAGCTCATTCTTTGTTATCCTCACAGCTACCTTATGAGGGAGGTACTAGTATTAGCCCCATTTTGCAGAGGAGAAATCTGAGGCTCAGAGAGGTCGCCCAAGGCCAGTGGTCCTCAACCTTTTTGGCACAAGAGACCCATGCTCCTATGAGAATCTAATGCCTGATGATCTAAGGTAGAGCTGAGATGGTGATGCCAGCTCTGGGGAGCAGCTGCAAATACAGACGAGGCTTCGTTTGCTTGCCCACTGTTCACCTCCTGCTGTGTGGCCAGGCTCCTAATAGATCCACGACCCAGGGGTTGGTCCACTGCCCAAGGGCACACACCTCAGGGTAGGGCAAGCATTAGAATGGCTGCAGGGTCTTTGGTCTTTTTACTGCTTCCCAGATCAGCAGGACTCATTTGCATGTGGGTTGCAACCAGTAGCTGATAAATGTTTTAAAATGGGAGGAAAAAAACCCTGGCTTATAGTGTTTGCTGGTTGCCATGGTATAAATACTCCCACCTTGGCCAATTTCAAGCTACCAAAGTGATGTCTATCACTGAACACAGTTGGCAAAGATGATGACAATGGGCTCTCATGAGCTTGGATGAGCTGGCTCTAACATATCACTGCTTGGAATATTTTTCATC
>NW_006443568.1:9866518-9882978 GCF_000325575.1 Pteropus alecto | reverse complement strand
CATTAGAATGGCTGCAGGGTCTTTGGTCTTTTTACTGCTTCCCAGATCAGCAGGACTCATTTGCATGTGGGTTGCAACCAGTAGCTGATAAATGTTTTAAAATGGGAGGAAAAAAAACCCTGGCTTATAGTGTTTGCTGGTTGCCATGGTATAAATACTCCCACCTTGGCCAATTTCAAGCTACCAAAGTGATGTCTATCACTGAACACAGTTGGCAAAGATGATGACAATGGGCTCTCATGAGCTTGGATGAGCTGGCTCTAACATATCACTGCTTGGAATATTTTTCATCTCATCTCCTACCCAGATAGCCCTCAGTACTTAGACTGAATTTCTCTCTTGGGTGCAAACACATCACACCTGCTCCAACTCCCGCACTTTGCTCCTACTAGTTCTCCCTCTGGAATGTCCATTTCTTCCTCTCCATGTGTCCAGATCTTACTCACCTTTTATGAGCCTGCTCTGGTCCAACTTTCTCCAGGGCGTATTAGTCAGGATAAGTACCACTAGCTGCTGTAACAAACAACCTGATAACCTCAAGAATTTAACACAATCTAAGTTTATTTCCCCCTTCAACTGTAGTCCACTGCAAGTGACAGGGTTGTGGGTGTGTGTATATTGGGGGGGCGGGGCGGGCATGGTGTTCTTGTCCCTGCAACCACTGGAACCAAAATTCTTTCATTTGTAAATGTTACCATCATTAACACTTCACGTCCAAGTTCACCACTGAAGTGAGAGAGAGCATGAAGGGATCCTTCAGAGGTTTAATGGCCAGGCCTGGAACTGATGCTCATCACTTCTACCTATTTTGTTGGCCAGAACCACCCCTCCTAAGTGCAAAAGGTGGTTTAGCTGGAAATGTAATTCTCTCCCAAGAAGAAAATTAAACCATGAAAATGAAACAATGCCAGTTTCTGCTTCTAATTAACCAGCTTCCATAGTCCAATTAACTTTCTATTCTAGATTCTTCTAGAACATACTCTCCAGAAACTGTTTTCTTTGGTCTTTGACGTGGACTTCTCAGCATGGTTACTGGGTTCGTCTTTTCTGCCTTTATAAACTCACAGAGGCTGAGCTATAGAAGGTCCCGTGCTGGCTGTGGATGTGAATCACCTGTGGATTCAGGGTTCCCAGGCCTGATAATGCAGGTCTGGGAAGGGCCCAGGAATCAGTATTTTTAACTAGCTTGTTGGATAGTTCACATGTCCCACTGATCTGTTCCAAATGTCCCATTTCATGGATGTGGACACTGAAGCCAGGAGAAGGGGAGGAAATTGCCCTAAGCCATGGTGTGAATTAAAGCTAGATCTGAAACTTGAACCCAGGACTCCTGACTTTTAAATCTGGGCTCTGTCTGTACATTGTGGTGTGTCTCCCCTAAGAGACCTGACTGAAAACTCCACCACAAGACACTGGTAGATGCTGAGTCCATCACAGGTTCTCAAATGACCTTAGTGGTCAAAAGATAGTAAGTGGAATGTGAGCTCTAAAGGAAGGGATCTTGGACAAGTCTCTTTACCATTCTGAGCCTCGGTTTCCTCATCTGGAAGATGGGGATGATAATAGTATCTACCCCATCAGATGCTTAAGAGGATAAAATATACAAAAAGCGCTCAGTGCAGCATCTGGGAAATTCTTGAGAAATACTTATTGTTGGCTCTGATTATCTACGGAGGTTAGTGATTGTTCTCAAGGAGCATAAGGGGCATTTGAAAACAACCTCAGGGATGAGGCTAATCCAGGAGAAAGCCTCATCTGGGTAAAGTTTCAGCCACTGTGCAGATAGATTTTTCATGAAAATCGGCTCCCAAAATGTACATGCCAAGCCCTTGAAAACTCAAGCCGCACAGCTTGATCTTGGTTTTTATCCAACTGGGCACTTTACTAATCATTTCAAAAATATCCCCAAGCTGTGAGTGTGCATATGCAAGCCTGGGTGTTGCTTCTGTGCACAGAGGCTGCATAGGTCCCAGCCCATGGTCGGGGGTGTGTCAGTCAGGGGAGGATAGGCTCTGCTGCAGTAACAAACAACTCCCGCATCTCAGTGGCTTAGAACCATGAAGGTTTCTTTCTTCATCACTCTCTACATTCATCATGGCTCGGCTGGAGCTCTGCTCATGGTAAGTACGCAGGTACATAAGGTGCATGAGCAGCCACCAACTCAATCATTGCTGTTCCTTGTGGCTGAAGAAAAGAGGGCTTTGGAGGTACGCTCAGGCAATAAAGTACTCTGGCCTGAGGGGCTTACATCATCGCTTGAGTCTGAATGCAGACACCACCTCACTGAGGCAAATCCCGGGGCCCATCTCCTTTCCCGTCCGCATAAAAGGGATTAGAACAGTAACTACCTCGTAGGATTGGTGCGAGGGGCTACATGATGTGATGCTGTAGAAATCTTAGATTGGTGCCTAGGATGGAGAAAAACTTGATAAATAATGGGTTATAATAGTCAAAAAGCGGAAACAATCCAAATGTCCATCAGTGGATGAATGGATAAACAAAAGTTGTGTATCTGTACAGTGGAATACTATTCAGCCATGAAGAGAAATGATGCGCTGATACATGTTACAGCATAGATGAACCTTAAAAATACTCATGCTAAGTGAAAAAACTGGTCATAAAAGTCCACATAGTATAGAATTCCGTTTATGTGACATGTCCAGAACATAGGCAAATCCATAAAGACAGAAAGTAGATTAGTGGTTGCCAGGGGCTGGGGGTAGAAAGAAATTAGGAGTGACTGCTAATGGGTATAAGATTTCATTTTGGGGTGACAGAAATGTTCTGGAACTAGATCGTGGGGATGATTGCATAATATTGTGACTAAAACCAATTGAATTGTACACTTTAAACTGGTGAAGTTTATTTTATATGAATTATGTCTCAATAATATAAGAGTAAATTAATAATAATAAATAATGGGTAAGAAATACTCCCCTCCCCCCCTACAGAGTTGTTCACCCCCTGCCCCCTGGAAACTTCGAGTCTCCTTAATAGTCCTTATCTTTATGTCGTATTTCTGTGGACTGGTCTGTCTCCTCTGGCCCAGGAGCCCTTCGAGGCCATGGTAGAGCCTGGTTATCTTTGTTCCTCTCTCTGGCTCCTGGTCCTCAGCATCAGGTATGACAGGTCCTCTCGCACTCTCATTCACAGAGCTGTGTCTGCACGGTGTGTGCATAGGGGTGAAGGAGCTTGGGCCTGGAGCCTGCACTCATATCCCTCCCAGGGCTGGGGCTGCCTCCCCTCTCTGGTGAGATGTGTGGGAGGAAAGAGCACTTGCCTAACAGCCATCCAGCCCCTACCATTCAGCAATGAGGACTGGGTCCAGGGAGGGTGCTTGTCCCACGTCACACAGTGAGCTGGAGCGAGACCCCAGGCGCCCCACAGCGGGCTCAGTGCCCCTCCGTGGTGGCGGTATGCTGGAGAACCAGCAGTAGCGCTGGGCAAGCTCAGGAAGGCTCTTGGGCCTCCTCTGAGCCCCTCGCACCAGACAGGTGACTAGCAGGGTACGTGAGGATATGAAGGGGACTGAGGGCTGCTGGGGTCAGGGAAGGCTGCAGTCAGGCAGAGAAGATCCCAGATGCTTGACACTTCCTGTTTTTGTCATTGCTTTCGTTGTGGGAGGCAGTTGTCTCTACAAAACCGCAGCACCAAACCCACTTGCTTCCCTTTGCATGTGCCCATCCCCCCTCCTAATGGCCTCTCTCCGGGATCATGGCCCCCTCCTCTCCCTCCGGTCCCGCAGAATGGTGGTTACCCATGTTAAGGATGAGGTTAGACCCCGAGATAAACCAGCACCCCTGGGAGCCATCAACATAGCCAGGCCCATATGCTCACTGAGGAAGATCCATCCTCTCTTCCAAAGGCTCTATATTCATGCACTTATTGAGCACCTACTGTATACCAGCTCCTATACCATGTGCTGAGATTAAAGGGCATCTAAACCGGACTGTTCAAGACTCCTTTGGGACAGGAGTAACAAGGCTGGGAGTACGGTTCAGGGCTTAGCCCATTCCCAGAGCCAGAGGCCTGAACTCCCCCAACCCCAACAAAAGGTAGCTCTTGCTGTGATGTGTCCAGGACTCCTGGGGGGCATATAGGTGAGCACAGATGCCACATTAAAGGACTGAAGACTCACAGAAGGAAAAAACGAGCCATTTCCGATGCTAAGGGACAGTCTCGGGTGGGTGTTACCTGTCTTTAACACCTTCCTGACCTTGCTAACTTCCCTTTGCACAGATTGCCTTTGTCTCGGATTGAGAGCCCCAGCAGCACCAGAATCCAGTTTTTCCAAAACGCTGCCTGATTAACATCGTACTCCTGCGATTGTTTACCTTCTATTTATGGCAACCATGCAGTTTTCCATTTACATAGTTTCCTTTGAAAATAAATTCTTTAAGTAAAGACAAACTGATTTTTCAAAAAATACCACCTAGCTATCAGAACAGGCGAAAGTGAAAGTGGTTTTGAATGTTTGGGCAGTTTGAGAAACACAGTCTGAGGTTTCTAGGGTTTAGGAAGTAGGAGTGATTTAATCCTGTTTTTCTCCTGCTGGAAGGACCCCGGCCTGGACGCATCATAACTGACTCACAGTGGCCCAAGTTCTTATCTCTCAAAGCGTCTGGGCGTCAGTTTCCCTGTCTCCAGAGCAACTCTGGGGAGGGTGGTGGTGGCCTTGAAGGCTGGTTCCTGGGTGGGGGCCACCCTCCCTCAGATGTTGCATCCTCCTCAGTGTGAGCTCAGCAGCCTGGCCTGGTGCTCCTGGGTTGCCTATGGCTCAGGACCCGAAAGCATTGTCCTCCTCTCTTCCCTACCCCTTCCTTATAGCTTTTCCTATAAATTCCTCAGATCACAAACAAGGGGTCTGATTATCTGGCTCTCGGAGCCCTTGCTCCCCTCCCATGGGCTACAGGCCACCCCACTATTCTCAGTAAGTCTGAGGTTCCTCAGCACAGAGCTTCTCTTGGTACCTTGTTTCTGGGACCATGGTGCTCCATCCCTGTCCCTCCTCTTCGAGGTTCAACCCTCTTGCATGATCCCCAGGTGCCTGGCTCCCTGCTGCTGAGAGAAGCTGCTTTCAGTGAGCCCGAGGTGGTTTTCTGACACCTTCCTTTAAAACACCACCACTACCTGTATCTGTAGGAACCCTGTAGGACAGGCTAGGACTAGGGTGAGTCTGGTGGGTTGCCTAGGGTGCAAAACTTATGGAGGCACCATTCTCAGGGACCACCCTGAAAGTGATGGCCTTCTTAACTTGTGTGCCCTAGGGTCCTTATTGCCCTACACCAGTCCCAGCCCTACTGCAGACACAAGAGAAAGAAAACCTGCTGGTTAGAAGAATGTTCTCTGGGGGTCGCTGGAGTTCTGAGTCATTCTCACAGCAGTTACCCTGTGAGATCACACAACATCCCAAGGAGGCCGATCAGCAAGGTGGCTGCCCAAACATAGTTGTGTGGTGTGCGCTGCACAAGGGCATGAAGCCAAGGGGGGAAGTGTGGCTGCAATCCAGCCTGTCCCCACTCTGTGTGTCTGAGGATGGGGGATGTGTCGACCTGGAGCAAGGGGCACATTTCCATATTTTGTCCTCCAGAAAGTACTTTCAGTATTTCCTACAAAGGCATCCAATGTGCTAGTGGTGGCCTCGCGGGTAGAATGAAGGAAATGTAGTTAGAGAGGGGCAGGGAGTCATTCTCGGATGTTTAAGCAGCAGAACCAGGACCCAAGTTTCTTGATTCTGTACTTAATCTTCTTCCTTTTACTTTTTATCACTCTAATAAAACATATTAGAGGACTGAGTATTTCCCACAGGCAGAAGTAAACCTAGAATGTAATGTCCCTTTATGCCCGTCCTCGTCTGCCCCTCTCTGGCCCTGCCAAAGCAGTGTTAATTTTCTCCTGGATGTCTTTTCAGCAGCTTGGACTTGCCTCTAAATCCTGCATCTGTCTCCTCCACTGGACTGTAAATTCCTGGAGGGCAAAGACCGTGTCTTGTAGCCTCAGTCTGAGCACAGGGTTTGTAAATTATAAGTGTGCTGTATATGTGTAACCCACATGTCCCGAACCCCCAGGGGGCCTGGTCTCAGCACCAGGAGGGAGGAACACTTAATAAGACACAGACCATTAGCCAAAAGTAATTTAAAAATAATTCCAACTGTGACTCGTGTCTTTCTAACACTCTTAAAATCCTTTCCCGTCCGTGTCCCTGTCCTTCTTCTTCTCACTTTTCCACTTCGGGCCCTCTCCATCCATTTACTTGGTTCTGTGACACAAAACCTGGAAACCAGGTTGTCCAAAACCCAGAATCGCTTTACAGAGCGAGGGCAGGTGCTGCGAATCATCTGGTTGTTCTCCAAAACCCCGCCCTCCTCTTCCTCACTGGCACATGGCTGCTCTGGTAGAGGACATTCCCCAGCCTCTCTTACGGGCATGGCCACAGGACTAAATCCTGGCCATTGGAATGCGAATGGAAGTGATGGAAGCTATTTCCGGGCCTAGGCCTTAAGTCATTGGGAATCCTCTTTTTCCTCCCTGATGGCTGAAACCAAACATGGTGACAACCCATAAAGACGTCAATCAAGCCGTATGAGATGGAAAAGTCACACTGTGGAGGGAACCTGGGTCTCTGAATGACTGCATGGAGCAGAAGTGCCTTCCAGACCTGGAACGCTTGCCCTACGACTGTTTTGTGAGAGACAAATACACTTCTGCATTCTTTAAGCTGCTGTGTTTTTGGGTTTCTTTGCCTCAGAAGTTTAATCTTACTCCCAAATCATAGAGTAGGGAAGGGAGAGACACTGGCTGCGTGGTCAAAACCAGAATTCTCTTTAGGAGAAAGGGGGATCAGAGTCCAGGAGCACTCCCACATGACGAACCTCGTCACGTCACGCCTTGCGAGATGACTGACTGGCTGGGGGTGGTTGCCATTGCAATGAAAGATGACTATTTTTTATGCAACTAAAGGAGAAAGGAAAAGAATGGGGTCACAGGGCATCAGGGGTGCAATGCTGATAGTGACGCAGATGCAATAGCAGCAAACTACCTCATCCAGCATTATTCTTCTGAAGGACTTGGGCCCCTGCTGTCTTTCCCTGGGAGGAGAGCAAAGGCAGCCCTCTTCAGTTTAGAGGAGATGGCTGGCTTGCCCAAGATTACCTTGGCTGTTAAAGACAGAAGGGGTCAATGAAACCCCAAGAGAGGATTTGGTGCCAAAAAGGATCTGAAACTGGAAGCGGATAGGAAAGCCGGCAAGGGAAGCTTCCCGAGGTAGAAAGATTAACTCAAGAAGCTGCGGCCCAAGACAATGGATGGAAATGACTGAAGGAATTCCAGGAAGGAGAGAAGCCTGTGGTCCAGGCACCTGGTGAGCTCCTTGCAGCCTGCAGGGCAGCCGCCATTCTCACCAACAGTTCCGGAGCTGGTAAGAGACAGAAAGTCTGAAGCACTGAGGTCTAAAAAGGAAGTGCGGGAACCACGAAGTTCTCATGTGAATTGTGTGAGCCAGAATGGACAAAATGGACAAGGAGAGGGCCTGGAGCCCAGGTGGCCAGAGAGTGGAAGGATCAATGAGCCTCAGTCTTCCCCAGTAACATCCAGTCATTCAACATTCCTTGAACATTTATCGAGCACCTACAATGTACTGGGCACCTCTGTACCGTAGGGATATGGCCATGAATGAAACAGACAAAATCTCCATCTTCTAGGAGCTCACATTCTAGTGGGGGAGCGGACCATAAAAAGCAACCATAAGAAATAAGTCAATTATGTAGCATCAAGATACAATAAGTGCTACTTAAAAAAAAACAACAACAACAACAACAACAGTAGGACCAGATGTGATGGAGACAAGGCTGACGGAGTAATTTGCAGAGCCTGGTGCGAGATGAAAACATGGGGCCCTCATTCAAAAGGCAGAGAAAAGGTGTCATGAAAGGTACACAGGGAACTTTCTCCTTCTTTCTGTGAGGTCTACTTTCTCTCTCTCTCTCTCTCTCTCTCTCTCTCTCTCTCTCACTCAACTTGTCACTAGTTACTGTTTTTCATTTGCTATTTAATGTCATTCTGAGTAAAGAAAAAAATTTAATTTAAATTATTAGCATGAGTTTTACTATTCATCTTTATATTGTGCAGTATCAGTTTTAAATGCAAATATCAGAGCATTTAAATCCTATGTAGAATGACGGAAGTTGCAAAATTTGTATTTCATAGCTCATCCCCAAGGGTGCCCCAAGCCTGCCAGAAAAGGCAAACAGGCAGACAATCTGTCCATCCACAGAGTGAGCGAGCTAGTGCTGCTGGGCACAGTAATGCCCTCAGGGTGAAGACTCTGTTAGGCACCAAGGGCCCACTACCAGGGACACACCCACTCTTGGGAGCCTGACAGCTGCCGAATTCCCCAGATTCTTCCTCCTTACCTGACACTGGACCTCAGATGGAGCTGGGGTCTGGGGAAGTGAAACCAGGCTTCTCCTTCCCACAGGTCCATGGTTCCAACCCTTGGCGGATAGGTGACCTCCAAACATTTTTAACCTACCATTCCAGAATGTGCTCAGTACCTAGATCAATGACTTGCCCCACTGAGATGTGGCCTCTGGCTAGTCACCTACCATGTGCCATGAAGCCACCAGCCCAAAACTGGGATGGCTGCTGCCATGCCCTGCCCTAAGATGCTGTGTACACCCGATCTCCCTTCCCCTGTTCTGTGCCTGTGCACAGGGTCCTGCCAGGCACCAAAGACAGCAGCAGTGGTGGAGTGGGGAGGCTAAGAGGGGCCTGAGGTGCTCATAGGCAGGGGAGCAGGTAGCAGGAGCTGAGACACATGCAAGCTGAGGCCATGTCCCCAGCTCAAGCTCCCTTGTCCCATCTGACTTCACTTACAAAACACAAAGTCAAAGATAAAATTATTAAGGATATAAAGACAGCAATGGCAGAGCATAAAATACCAAGCGTGGGGCCCTTCGGAGCACAGGGTCCTGTGCAAGAGCCTTGGCTGCGCTCCCAGAAGCCAGCTCTGGAGGGAGGAAATGAGATTATTTAAAGTGAGTGTTCAGAAAAGGCTTTGTTAAGAAGGTGCTATTTAGGCAAAGACTTGAAGAATGAGAGGGAATGAGTCACTCAGGTTTTGGAGAGAGGGATGTTCCAGGCAGAGGGAAGAGCAAGTGCAAGGGCCCTGAGTTGGGCACATGCCTGGTGTGTCCAAGGGACCATAAAGAGGTCTATGTGGCTGGAGTGGAGGGATCAGGAGCCAGTTGTGCGAGGCCTTGCGGGGCAGTTTAAGGTTATAGGCTTAAAAGAAAAAGATTTGCGCCAAGAGGAAGGGGGAGCCAAGGAAAGATTTTCAATAGAGAAGTGACATGATCAGACAAGTTTTCAAAGGATTCCTGCTAGGTTGAGGATACACTGTAAGAAGCAGGAGAACAACCAGGAGCCATTGCAACAATCCAGGATGGGGTGATGGTGGCTCCGGCCAGCCTGGAAGGATAGGTAGTCAGATTCAGGAACAATCTAATAAATATTTATTGGGTCCCCAGTATGCTGCCTGAGGTTCAAGGTTCAGAGGGTTAAGCAGAAAAGACTTTCTGGTAAGGCAGAGGCAGATAATGAGCAAAGAAAGGAAGAACAAGAAAAATACTAGACAGTGAGCAATAGTGCTATACATACAATTAAAATCAAAAAACGGGAATTCCTCAGATGAGTGGCCAAGAAGGGCCTTTCTGAGATGATATTTAAGCTGAAATCAGAGACAAGAAGGAGCCACCATGACATCAGGGGAAAATCACTCCAAGTAGAGGGTACAGCATGTGCAAAGGCCTTGTGTATGAGTCAGCTCAGGCTGCCATAACAAAATACTTCAGAGTGGGGGGCTTCAACAACAGAAATTCATTTTTCTCACAGATTGGAAGGTCAGGAAGCCCAAGTTCAAGGCACCCACCAATTTGGTTCCTGATGAGATTTATCTTCCTGGCTCGCAGACAACACCTTTTTTGCTATGTCTTCACATAGTCTTTCCTCAGTGTGTGCACACAAGATTTTTCCTCTTTTTATAAAGCCACTAATCTTATCAGATTAGGAGTCCACATTTATGACCTCATTTAATCTTCATTATCTTCTAAAAGTCCTATCTCCAAACACAATCATGTTGTGGCTCAGGGCTTCAACACATGAATTTTGAGGCAGCACGGGTTAGTCCATAGCATTCTGAGTTGGAAAATAAGCTTGGCCAATTCAAGGCAAGATAAAGAGAAGGCCATTGGGTAATGGGGAGAGTGCTTCAGACTGAGGTGGGAAAGGCAGGCAACAGTCAGCTCATGCAGCCTTTACGAGCCAGGCTAGGAGACTTGGATTTTACTCTAAGTGCTGACCGTTTTTGAACACTTCCTATTTGCCAGGCACATGCTAATGGCCCTTTGGGCATGAGCTTATTTAATAGTCAAATAATCCTATCAGATAGATATTATCTCTGCTAATTTTACAGGTAAGGAAACTGAAGCCCGAGCAGCAGTATTTGGAGAATGGAGACTCACCTGTCTTTCTGCTCAGGCCCCAGGAAATGAGTGCAGAGCAGCCCTTAGCTGAGCCAGGAAGATGAACCCTCCTGACCGGGCAGCCTCAGGAACAGATGCTCAATGGAGGCACACTGAGCACCTAGTCCCAGTAAGGGGTTATGAGGCCTCAGCGCGAGCACAGTCCTGGTGGGTTAGGACAGGGTTTCTCAAAGTTTCCTGGAGCACAGATTCCTGAGCCCCACCTGGAAAAGGAAGCTCTGAGAGTATTGCCCAGGAATTTGCATTTTTAATGAGCATATCGGGGAAATCACTGCTGTAGGGGGAGAAGGTGTGTACAGGCGGTGGAAAGAGGGCCCCTAGGGAGATATGTGGAGGTGGAGGTGGCCTAAAGTGGCTTCTGCTGGCCTGTGACCTATAATTGAATGACTTCTTGAAGGAAGTGGTGTTTCAGCTGGGTGTTGAAGAGAGAAGGGTTTTACAGGGTGGAGAATTAGGAGAGAGGTGAGGTGAGAGGGTGTTCCAAGCAGAAGGAACTAAACAGGCAAAGATTTAGAAGCTGGGCTTGACCAAAGCACAGCTGAAAAGTGGGTGAGAGGAGGTTATACACAAGCTTTCTTTGATCCCCACTGTGACCAAGGACACTATGACCAGGATTAGTTTCATTAGCCTGCAACAGCTGTGGAGACAGGACTATTGCAAATTGTCCTGTTGGCTGCATGGGTAGCCCCCCTCCCCTTGCCTAGGTCCCCAAGAGTCACTGACGGATGGATCAGTTAGGCTTGTTGGCCCAGCTTCTGTGTTTCCTTCTGAGGAGGAGATAGATGAATGAATTCATGGGCTTTTATCCCAGAGAACAGAGGCTGAAGGCTTGGAGGAATGAGTGAGGGTCTCTGTGTGGGGCATGGCTGACCTCTGGCCGTGGGTGGCCCTCAATGTGCTGGCTGGGTAGAGGGCATGGGATGCAGCCTGCTCTGGTTGCCCTTCTGCTGGGAGCAGCCACACCCAGAAGGATGCTGGAGCTAGGTGCCAGAGCAGGGTGCTGGAGCCAGGTGGCTCACAAGAGCAGATTGTTAAATATTCAGGAACTTTGCAAATGGATTGTTAAAGTTTTAGTAACTTGAAATTGGCAATGGTGGGTGTATTTACACCATGGAATTGGCAAAAAAAAAAAAAAAAAAAAAAAAAAAAGAAAATTTTGTGTAAAATACAAAAAAAAAAACAATTACTAAAAAAAGAAAAAAGAAAAAAACACATCTTTTTTTTATTATCAGATTCAAGACATAAAATTATTCTATCAATCAAATTGCTTTATAAGTTCCCAACCCTTAATTCTTGTATTCATTTTGATAAAGGTGGGCTTGTCCAGGGATCTCTGTGACAGGCAGAGATCTAGGACAAATGCAGGTTCTCCTAATAAGAGCTAAGTGCTCTCAAACAAATCCCATTTTGAAGATGAGGAATCTGTTGCTCAGAGAAGGTAAGTGGCCTGCCCAAGATCACACAGCTGGTGAGTGGCAGGGCTGGGATTCAAACCTGCAGCTCTCTGCCTTGTTGCACTCAACCCATCTGGCAGGTGCATCCCAGTCCCTCAGCAGTGCTCTCTTGGCCCAGCCCTTTAACACAAGGTCAAGAGCCCTGAAGACAGGGAAATGAAGCCAAGTAAGAAGGGAACTTCCTTGCCCAGGGTCCCACTGCAAGAGGGTAGTAGAAAGCAGCCAGCCTCCAGGACTCCTGCTCAGTTTCACTACTCCACCTGCCTGTGTGTCTGTGTGATGACCTCCACACACCAAATAGTGCCAAGGAGGGGCTGGAAGAGGCAGGGGATTCATCAATTGCTGGCAATCACATGGTGCTTTGTCATTCTTAATTAGCTCAGCAGCTCCATGGCCAAAGACCTCCCTGTGGCTGCCCAGGCTGAGGAAAAGAAAGTTGCTGCTCCTGCCCAGGAGGGCAGCAGGGACACTTCCCCCAGCCTCTTTTGGTGCTACTGCTTCTCCACCTGCAGGGGGTCACCCACCTGCTGGGCACACTCTGAGAACCAAAAGACAGAACTTAAGTCAATTCTTTGGATGTGTACTAGGCACCTCTGTGCCAGGTACTGGTCAGTTGTTCCAGAAAACACTGGGGTGAATGATGGTCTCCAGCCCCCATGCTTGAGGCATGATCAGCTGCTGGGGGAGGCAAACAGGTTTTTGCCAATAACCAGAAGAAAAAAGAATGATAACCAGAGTTGCCATTTACTGAGCACTTGTCACATGCCAGGCACTAGGCTAAACATTTCCCACATATCATCCCACAGAAGCCCTACGAAGCCCTCTAAGGCAGGTATTATCCTCATTGTACAGATGAGAAAATTGAGGCTCAGTTAGCTAACATTGCATCTATATAGGTGGAGGGTTTGGTTTTAGAGTCCAGGTATGTAGAATTCCACAGTCAACCGTTGTTGCCTAGGAGTGTGTGTGTGCATGCGTGCGTGTGCGTGCGTGTGTGTGTGCGTGTGTGTGCGTGTGTGTGTGTTCGGGAGGGAAGACAGGTGTGTGGGTAGCTATGACCGCGGGTATTGGGGAAGGGGCCAACTAGATGTTCTGGACCAAGGTGGGGAGGTTGGCAGAGTCGAGGAGGTAATCTGGCTAGATGCTTCTGAAAGAGAAAGCAGCATGGAAAAAGTTTGAGGAGAATAAGGTTCAGAGGTAACTTGTTGGGGCTGCTGAGTTGGATGAAAGGTCAGAGCTGAGTCTAAGCAGGGGCTTAGAGTCTAACTCCTGTGGCTTCTGACTTGCAAGTAACCCAAGTTCCCTCTGATTCCTTGGGAGAAGGTTGTCTCAGACCATGTGGGGAGAGTGCCTACCCTAGGGGTTCCCAATCCCTGGGCCGCAGACTGGGTACAGGTCTGTGGCCTGTTAGGAACCGGGCCACATAGCAGGTGGTGAGCGGTGAGCGAGCCATCGAAGCTTCATCTGTATTTGCAGCCACTCCCCAGCACTAGCATCACCACCTCAGCTCCACCTCAGATCAGGCATTAGATCCTCATAGGAGCACTGGTCCCTGGTGCCCAAAACGTTGGGGACTGCTAGCCTACCCCTCCAGTAGGGAGTGGGGGTGGGGTGCTCTGGGGTGAGGCTGGACTACCCACAGCTCACACTGAGCCAGGCTGGTCCCAATCCCAAGAGAGCTCCCTTCCCTGGGGGTCCAGTCAAGAACTATGATAATAATAATCACTGTTCATCCAGTTAGGAAAATGATTTTAGTTTCATTAAAATATGCAACATATATAGCACTTATTATGTGCCAGGCATAATTCTGAAGACATCCCAAACATTAACTCTTTTAATCTTTATAACCACCCATGAAGTATAATCCCCATTTTACAGGTGAGGAAACTGAGGCCTGAGGGATTGAAATAACTTGCCTAAAGTTATGAAGAAGTAGGGGAAACAGGATCCCAGGCTCCAGCATCCATGTGTTTAACCACTGCATTCTGCCAGTGGGGGTAAGAATACATACTATGCTGTAAAGACTCTCTCTCTACAAATGGAAAAACTGAGGCCTTGCCAGATGAAGGGATTGGCTCAGGGAAGTGGGGAGGAAAGATCACTGTAGGAAATCGAGACTCCTAATCCCAGCCTGTCTTGGTCCCATTACCAGCCCAGCTCCTGGCTCCCTTTGGTCTCTGCTCCCTGGTACCTACCATCTCATTGGGGTCTCAAGAGGGCCCAGGAGGGAAGAAAAAAATAAGATTTCAATTCTGGCACCATTTTCCTAAAGACGGTTATTCCCCTTCCCTTTTTTCTTTCTGATTACTAAAAGATGATGATCATTGTAGAAATTTTTACAAAGATTAGACAGAAAAGAAAAGAAAGAAAAAAAAATCACCTTAAAATTCCTTCTTAAACACTGGTGGATTTTTTTGCCCTCTCTGTTTTTTATAAGTAATCAAGCTGGGAGGCAAGAGATTTGGATTCTGGTTCTAGTTTGCTGTGTGACCTTGGAAAAGTCCCTGCCCTTCTCTGGGCTTCAAGCTCACCTGTGAAATGAAAGTTTGGGCATGGTAACCTCAGAGAAGGCCCCTCACAGTTCTGACCTTCTGTTTCTGCTTCCGTTTCTGGGACTGGCAGAAGGGGCACAAGCAGGCTGTCTCTCTGAGGGGGATGCATGGCTGACAGCTCCCAGCAAGTCACCTCCGGGGAAGACGCGATGGCCCTGCAAATAGCCTTTACTGCAGGCACAGCGTTCTCAGGCCTGCCTGCTTACCCGCCCATATGGTGCCCCCTGCCAGCCGGACACCACCAGCTGCCCTTCACCAGCCAGCCCTAGGTGATGGCTTTACTTTCAGCCCAGAATGCTTTCTCTACTGCCTCAGGACCTGGCTGGTTTAGAGTAAGAAAGATGGGGGCTCAGCCCTGAGGACCTACCTACCCATCACTACAGCCCTTTGCCAGAGAAGACAGCCTGGTGCGGTGAAAAGCTGGAGAGAGGGCGGGAAGAAGGAAAGAAAGAGACATTGACTGTATTCCAAACTCCATTTGGACCCCTCGCTAGGCTTTTGGGATTCAGAAATGAATCAGAAAAACTTAACTGCCCTTGAAGGACACAAAGTTTAGTGAGGACAAGAAGCACAGAAACAGACAGCAGCAGGGAGAAGCCTAACCAATGGGTGGGAATGTGGGAAAGCTTGCTAGAGGAGGCAACTTCATAGATGAGTTCTCAAAGATAGGACTCAGCCTTTCCAACTAATGTTATTTAATGCTTACAGACAGCTCTGTGGAATAGGTATTGGTGCCCATTGTACAAATGAGGCTTAGAAAGGTGAGTTCACAACTACCAAAAGAAGGAAAGTTTAGTTCAAAGCCCTGGTACTCCACTCTGGCCTATGGGCCTGGGTTTGAATTTGCTCCCAGCCTCTGACCCCCACAGAGACCTCAGTGAGTGCTTCTCTCCCTGGCCTCCCGCTCTTATCTGTAAAGTGGATCTGTCGCTGGCTTCAGTGTTGTTGGAGGAGCAAGGGACCAAATGGCTGAAAAAGCACTTAATTTATAAACCCAGAGGGGAAATGCCAGCGAGGCCTCCCTATCCAGCTGGGCAATAGCACGGCCCCATTTTTCCCGTAACACAGGAACGGGACTCCTGCCTTCTAAGCCAGGAGCAATCCCAGAGGCTGAAGTTCACCTTGCTAAGGCACCCCCATCTAGAAGCAGCCAGAATAAATATGCTCTCTTTTTGACTCCCTTGGGCAAAGCCTTATGGGAAGGTTCAGGATCCTAGAGTTAGAACATCTGTGCTTTAGGAATTCTAGCATCCAGTCTCCCCTTGAAGTGCCTCCAAGCAAGCAAGGCAGGGTCTGAGTCCAGGTGATGCAGCACCTGGCCCTGGCAGGTGGGAAGGCTCATTAGCAACAAGATCCCATCTCATTTTACAGAAAAAGATTAAGACCCAGAGAGGGTTAGAAGGTCACACAGCAAGTCAGAGCCAGAGCTAAGGCTTCTTTCCCTGTACCTCAAAGCATAACAAGCAGGCCATACCACTTCTGAGTCTATTTGGGGAGTGGGGTGAGCAAGGGCCCGCCCAGCGTGCCCAGGTGGTGCCAGGGAGCAGCCTGGGTGCTGCTGCGTGAGTTAAGTGCAACAGGTCTTGCTAAGACAAACTTTTATACTCCTGCCCCATTCCTAGCAAAGTTCTATAACCTCTACTTCTCCTTCTAAGCCTCCCACTGCTCTGGGCATCTCCCTCTTCTTGAATCTGACCCTTCTCTTTGGCCCTCGGTCTCCCCATCTGTAAAATGGTCTCCAAGTACCTTCACACTGTCTAGAAATCCTAGGCCCGGGCCTCCGCGGCGGGGGCGGCGTCTCGCGGACCCTCAGGCTCCTACGAGGTGGAGAGTAAGGGGACTGGGGAGAGGGAGGTAAAGAGGGGTCATCTGGGGTTTTCGGCGCCCTTTGTCTGGACAGCCTCGGGGAGCAA
>NW_006443568.1:9864984-9866131 GCF_000325575.1 Pteropus alecto | reverse complement strand
AGCCCTGAGGTCCGGTCCGGCCCTTCCTGGCCCTGAGGGGTTAGGGGTCGTCCGGGGTCAACTGTGTCCCCCAACCCCATGTCGTCCCCGCTCTGTGCACCTGGGGAGGAGGGACAGGAGCTGGGGTGGGAGACTGGGGCTCCGGGTCCCGAGGTGAGGCGGCAGTGGGAGAGGGGTTGCAGGACTGGAGAAGAGACTTGCGCGATCCCCGGGACCTCCCCACCTCACCGTCCTGGACAGCTAGGGGAGCATGAGCTCAGCGTCGGTGCCTGGGGGAGAGGGAGTGAGCGCAGGGGCTGGAGAATGTGCCCCCATCCCTGCAGCACTGCGCCCCAGCCGCGACGTTAGCGGCTGGCGGGAGCCCACTTGCCCCCTTCCCCCCGTACAACCCACGAGGGCGTCTTTTGACTCCCGGGCGTCCAGAAACTGTTCCAGGCATTAGCCTGGGTTCGCAGGTACCTACTTGAAGTTGCGGGCGAGGCTCGGCCTGGAATCTCAGAAGGTACCGCAGATCGGGTCATCTCGACCACTGCGTCTCCTCCTCTAGTCGGGTTCAGGTGGCGAGGATGGCATCCTGGCTATTTTTGAAACCTGTTTTCTCTTGCACCTTCTCCCTCGGGCTTCCGAGGCCCCTAGGTGCCCAGGTGAATAACAGACTCGCCGCCACCTCTCCCCAAGGCGCCTGGGTGGCTGCTGCCCCCCTCCCCCCCACCCCCGACACGCACACACCGTCTCGAGTTACTCTCAGGGAACCTGTCACCTGGCACCTTCCCCTGAGGCCTGAGAAACCCAGCCCCAGTCCCTGCTTTTTCGCGAATGGGGTGGTTTGCCTGGTCACGTAGGCCTTCCTGGTAAGATGTAGAGCCAAAGCCAGGACTTATACACGTTCCCACCCCACTGCAAACCACTTGGACCCTGGCTTCTCCCCCAACCAGGAAACCACTGACAGCACCGTCATACACCGCCCCCTTCCCTCTTTATGTTCCTGAGCTCAGCCAGGGGAGCCGGAGTTCCCTTGGCTCAGGAGTGCCAGCCGGTCTGGGCCTAGAGAGCCCACCCTGCTCCTCTTCTTGAACTCTGCTGTTCCAGCTGTGGCTGTCTGCTAAAGTGAGACTGGCATTGGGAATATGGGCTAGTGCCTGCGGCG
>NW_006443568.1:9852880-9864963 GCF_000325575.1 Pteropus alecto | reverse complement strand
GGGATTTACCTTCTCCCACACTTAATGACTCCCCAAATAGCCTCTCTAAATATTTGTGGGATTTGACTGGGACTTCTTCAATGATAGACTGTTCGGGGTGGGGCGGGGGGCGGGGCGGGAAACCCTGCAGTTTTCTGGGGTGAGGGAAGGGGCGCTGGGCAAGGGAATGAAACTGGTGGAGTAGTTTCTCCTGCCAGCTCTGATCGTGGACAAGCCACTTGTCCTTTCTGATCCTCAGTTTCGTCATCCGCAAAATGAGGTTAAAAATTCTAACCTGGCAGGGGTGTTGAGGTTATTGATAATCATGCTTCCTTTTGGCCCCTAATTGATGATTTCCCTCTCCCCTACTCCCCTTCCCCTTGCCTGTCACGTGTACATTCTACATGACTATGACTTTTACTGTGGTGGAATAAGTTTGGGAGGCTCAGAGCCTGTCTACACCTGCAGAAGAAAGGAGAGGAGACTACCCCCCGAGACACACAGGCCCCAGTAAGCCCAAAGTGCTGTCGAGAGCCATCTGGACCTAGAAGGAGCTGGGTTGAGTCCCCAGCTGTCTGTCGTTGTTCTCAGTTTCCTCATATGTAAATTGTAAAAAACAGTAGTACCCACCTCGGATTTTTTTGTGTGTCTGTTGGGGGGGGCGGGGGTTAAATAAAATCGCCTTTTGCCTGACTTGGAGAAAGAATTCGACATTTGGTAACTACTACTTTTGTCAATTAATGTTTGACAGAGTGTTTTTGCTTCCATTATTTCATTTGCTCCTGTGAAGTGTCAGAGCAGGGATTCTTATCAGACCTGTTTTGGAGATTAAGGAACGGAGACTCAGGGATGTAGAGTCACTGACCCCGACACAGAGCTCCCGACATAAAGCTTCCACCACAGCTGTTGAGAGGCAGTACTCCAGGTGCCCAGCCCAGAGGTCTTATCACTGTGCCTCATGGACTCTGGCCATGGGAGAAATGGGCAGGCTCCACCCCATGCTGGGCCGGCAGTTCCTGAGGACAGCGGTGGCCACAACGTATAGAAGGAAGCTGTGGGATGTGTCTGGTGTGGGATGTAGGGGCAGCCTGGCCTGAAGTGGTGTCCCAGCCAGGCCTTGGACTCATCCTGAGAGGTGGGTTGAATTTGGGGGCCACACTAGAGCTAGTGGAGTTAAGGGTAGACTTGACACCTACTGTAAGCTGTGACCTGCTTCTCACCCCTCCAGGTCCTTAGCTAGGATTAGCATGATCATTATTTTATTTGTGGCCCAGAGAAGGGAGGCAGCTTGCTTGAGATCACAGAGCAAAGCCAGAACCCCAGGCTTTTTTGCACTGAACCTGATGGCCCCCTGTCTCTTAGTCCTGACTTTGAAGGAGAACTCTCACCCTCTCCCACATGTCGCTTTTACCCCACCTCTTCAGAAACCACAAATATTTTAGTCCCTGGCCAGGGATTTTCCTTTCTTCTAGTTGCCTGGAAGTATGACTCATCCCGGCCCCACAGTACCCCTCTTTCTAAGAGGGGTCCCTCTGACCCTCGGGCTCCTTCATGGCTTGTGACAGCCTGTCAGAGGGCTCAGTGAGAACAGATAAAGAAATATGTGGCATAGGTTCAGTAAAGGTAGTTTATGGTGGTAGGAGGCGGGGATAGGACTAGGCAGAAGATCTATTCAGACTTATTTGTAATATTTACAATAAAAGGTAGAAATAATCCCCCAAACCATATTTTATTGAGCACTGATTGTGTCCAGCACTGAGAGAGGCGTGAGGAGCCTGGCGAATGAGTCAGTCTCTCTTCTGATAGTGCTCCCTATTTGGTGGAGAAGGCAGGCTGCCTAGGGTGCAGATGAGTAGTATGTGCAGGTAGTGGTGATGCCATGCAGCAAGATAAAGCAGGGCGAGGAGATGATGGAGACAGCTTCCTTAGATAGGGTGGTGTCTTCATCTGGGTTCTTCTAGAAACATGCTGAGACAAAGATCTGAGTGCAAGTCATTTATTTGGGAAGAGGTCCCAGGAAATATTCTTAGAAGTTAGTAGGGAAGGGAGTCCAAAAGGTGGACAAAATGAAGCTACTTACCACTGTGGACGACTGAAGTGCCATCCTGCGGGGAGCTCTGGGAGACCGTGTAGAAGGTGCTCTGCAGTTGTTCAGTTTGGGGGGCAGTTCTGTCAATGGTGGGTGTGGGCTGCTGGGAATGGGAGCTCTAACGCTCCAGTTTGCATGGTGTCTCCAGTAGCCAGAGAGAGCTGCAGACAAAGAGCGACATGTGTGGAAATGGTCCTCACCAAGGGGATAAAAGTGAGACACTGATACTGTCAGTGCAGCAAGTCAGAAAGGCCTTGAAGAAGGTGACTTGGAACACACATGTGAATACAAGGACAGAGGAATCTGGGAACAGCATTCCAGCCAGAGGAAACAGCAGGTGCAGGGACATTTAAATAGAGGTTGGGACTCCGCTTTTCACTGGTCTGGCGGCTGAGGGGTGTGTGGCTTGAAGGGGTCACTGCCCACTGAGGGTGAGCCAGACACTCCTTTCGGGCAGCCCTGCAGGGAAGGATGCCTGCCCTTCCTGGGTGATGCTCAGTCTAACCCCTGCTTTGTACAAGAAGGACATGGTGGGTTGCAGGAGTGGGTAAAGAACGTGGGCTATGGCAGGGGTCCCCACCCCCCAGGCTATGTACTGATACCATCCGTGGCCTGTTAGGAACCAGGCCACACAGCAGGAGGTGAGTGACAAGTGAGCGAAGCTTCATCTGTATTTGCAGCCGCTCCCCAGCCCTAGGATCACAGCCTCAGCTCCACGTCAGATCATCAGGCATTAAGAGCATAGGAGCTCATAGGAGCATCGGTCCCTGGTGCCAGAAAAGTTGGGGACTGCCAGGCTAATGGGATTCAAGGACTGGCACTGTCAATTATGAGCCATGGTCAGGCTCCTGAGCTTCTTTATCTGTGAAATTGGAATCCTAATATCTCCTTGACTCTTCTCGTAAAATACTACAAATGGCTGTGTACACACTGAAGCTCTTTGCACTTGGCCCTTGGAAATGACAGTAGCTCACACTTCAGTGGCACTTGGCATGTAAAAGGCATGGATCTAAGCACACCTGAAGTGCGAACTCATTTCATCCTCACAGCAACCTCAGGGGGTGGATGCTATTATTGTCCCCATCAAGTGAGGAAACTGAGGACCAGGGAGGTGGAGGAACTGAACACCACAGCTCGTCTTCAGACCCCTTCATTTTAACCTTGAGAGCATATGTTTCTCTTGCAGTGTAGGTAGGTACTTAGGAAATGGTAGCTGCTGCTATTATCATTTTTTAATTTTCTTTTGATAATCTTAACAACTTCTGAAATTTGCCTAGCACTTATCACATCCTGAACCTTCTTATGATGATGTTCCAGAGAGACTGAACCCCTTTGTCAGAAAAGGAGACCGTGGCCTAGAGAAGCAGCCACACTCCAGGTCACAGCAGAGTTCAAGTCCCCTTCTGAGATGTCACTCTGGCTTCTGAGGCCATCTCCCCGCCAAGCTGGAGGAGACTAGAGACTCGGGCCCCATTTGGAGGTTCTGCTGGCCCGTGGATTTGGCTACAGCTCTGATATTCCAGGTACCAGCCAGGCCTGGTAACCTGGGGCAGCAAAGAGGACACAGGGGCACTCTGCCTAGCTCTGACTCCTGATCAGGGGGCCTTAACGAGGATAGAGCACATGTTTGCAGCTGTGAGTTAGACTGGGCATATGGTGTGTCCCCAGCTAACTCTGACAGCAGGTCATCTGTAAAATTGCAAGTTAAAATAGCATAGTCATTACCCACCACAGGGCCAAAAATAACCCAGACCGGAACAAGGCTGTGGACTCAGGCCTGTATTTGTCTGGGGACCTCTGGGAGCTCTTCCTGAAGCCCGGGCTCCTCCTGGGAAGGAGCCTGTTGCCTCCAGCCTTTGTGAGGTGGCTAGACTGGGAGAAGGGTGTGGTAGTGAACCCTACCTCTCTCTGTCGAGTTCTCTTAGATGCTGGTTTTGGGGGAGGGCGTGGGGCATGAGATACACCTCATTGAAGAGATGAGTCGTCATGCCCAGAAATATAGGGGAGGAGGCAGGCCTCCCTAGACGGGAAGGAGGATCTGTGCCGGTCCTGGGAGGGCGGGGTGATGGGGGTGGGCAGGGAGAAGTAGGACAAGGAAGGGCAGCAATACTGGGCAGGGGCGCACCTTCTCCACACCAGTTTCTGGGGGAGTCCTTCAAGAGGCAGCTGCTTGGTGATGGATGATGTGGCTCTGGGAGGAAGAGAAGAAAATCCACACTCAAGAAGCAGGAGCAACCCACTGACAGGAGAGACGAGGCCCCGTGGGAGGCGTAACTGTGGGTGGGGCCTTCTGCTGCATACGTTACATTTTATTATCTCATCAACGGGTCAGAACAGCCCTAAGAGCCAGGGACTATTGTTTCTCACTACTTCATAGATGAGAAAACTGAGACTCAGGGAAGGTAATGTGCTCAAAACCACTGTGTCAGAACTGGAATTCTAGGATAAAGGCCTTTGCTCTTAACCGCGAGGCTATACTGCCTGAAAGAAGGCTTCCTGGAGGAGGCCAGTATGAAACTTTTGATCAGGCAAGGGGATTGGCATTTCTGGTAGAGGGAACTACTTGAGCAAAGACAGAAGTGGGAAAGTAAGCATTACATCATGAGGAAGGATCCCTGCATGGTTGGAGCCTCTGTTGTGTGCGTGTGTGTATGTGTGTGTGTGTGCATGTGCGTGTGTGCATGTGCGTGTGTGCATTCAGGGTTATTGTGGGAGAGGAGACCGGGGAACCTGTAACGCCTCAACAGTTATTGCCTATAGTGGGAATTGCTTGTGTTGTGTTGGGAGCTGGGGGGTCCTCTGACTTGTGTGACCTTGCATCTTCTATGGGCCTCAGTTTCATCATCTGTCAAGTGAGGGGTTTGGGCATAAGGTCTCCAAGGCTGATGAGTGCCAACCATTCTATTAGGGCCCTCTTCCAGGTGGCTGTAGAATAAGGGAAGGGCCAGGCTAGGGAAGGAGGAATGCAGAAAAATGCTGAGCATTTCAGAGGTCAAGGAGGGCTGGGGAATGTTTTGACAGCAAAGAGGTCGTCCATGACCTTGGCAAGCTTTGGCCCTTTGGAATGGAGGGAGCGGAAGTGGCTTTGGAGAGGGGCCAGGAAAGGGCTGAGCCAGAGGAAATGGAAGAATGGGGACATGGAAATGAGGTGGGGAGGGTAGTTTGCCCTAGGGCAGGGATGAATAATGAGATGAACAAGGCCAAGCCTGATCGACTGGTATTGCCTGGAGCCTTGTGTTGAGAAACAGTCCAAAGCCTATAAACCAGATGGAATAGAGGTGTAATTGATTAGCAATGTCTGCCAAGGACACAGGCAAGAGGCACTGCAGCACCTACTTTGCCATTCTTGCTTAGATGGATCTCTGGTTGAAAGTGGTAGTCATGGTATCTACTGACAGAGGAAAAGCCTCAGGAATTAAGAATTGTGAGAAGAAATACCTCTGGCTCTAGGAACTTCTCCCTGACCTTTTGCTTAAATTAAGGTAGTTTGCCTCATGGGAAGATAGTATGGCCTAACGGATAGGAGCTTGGGCTTTAGAGTCAGTTTGACAGCTAATTTGACATATTCGGTTTCCTTATCTGTGAAATGGGAATGAAAAAATGCCTGCTTGCAAGGTAGCCATGAGTGTTAGAGGTAATGGTGCGAGCTGCTGCTTTGTGATTATTGTCATCTTTGTTACTTGAGAAGTCTATTTTGTCCTCACGATCATAGTGGTATTCTTTAAGAGCAAAGCCCATATCTGAGTTACTCCTAGGCCCCCATCACCCAATCCAGGACTAGGACACCTCAGGACTTTCTGATTCTTTTTGGAGGATCAAATGAAATATAGGCTCATAGCTGATGGGACAGAAGATAGGGTAACTTTGGGATCTTCTCAGTGAGGGCTGGGCCTCGTGTTTGGGTGGAGGCCCAAGGGCTAGGGCTGAAGGGCAGTGGGCCAGGGGCCAGAGCTAAGAATGGGGTTGGAGGTATCGCAGGTCGGAACAAAGCCTTGGGGTTGCCGAGGTCTCTCTTTCACTCAACAAATATGGAGGGTCAGCTTCATGCCAGGTTCTGGATGACTAGTCAACAAATCTCTGCTCACCTGGATCTTAATCCAGGGGCCTGGGTATACATGTAAGTTCTGTATTCCCTCTACCCCCACCCCATACACACACCAAACACACATGCATTCTTTCTCAGGCGAGGAAATAGTCTCAGAGAGGGACAGTGGCTTGCTCAAGTCAAACCCAGAGATATGTGGGTATATAAGCTCCTTCTGGCTGGTAGAGAAGAATTCAGAGCCACTGGAGAACCAGAGCTCTCGGACAGTTGCTAGGAGGGGTAGAACAGACCCTGCCAGGGCCTCAGCTACTCTGGAACCATTGATACCCAGTCCTAAACTTTCTTCCTGTGGCTCGTCCATCAGAACCAGTGAGGGTCCCAGGAGGAGACAGGGAGGGCACAGGACTTCTGTCAGCTCCCCTCCCAGGAAATGGTCTAGGGAAGCTGGCCCTGACCATCTCTATGGTAGCCGATTCCTGGAAGCTGATTCCTGTCTGGATCCTGCTCTATCCAAGACTGTGTATGAGGGTGAAATGCAGTTTCCTCATCTGTAATACCTCCTACAGTTGTAGCATCTGAGAGAAATGGTGAGGGATAGACAAAGGGCTCTAACAGACAGGAGCACAGGGTGTTCATTCGTCCTGGTGATGGGCTTGCAAGGATCCCTGGAGACCTTCCTTCTTCTGGCCTAATTGCTTCTCAGCTGAGTGATCTGACGCCTCTGGGCCTCAGCTGCTGGGGATGAACCCTGGAGATGGTTAACACCTCCAGTGAAGACCACACTTCCCCTGCTCTCCCTCTTCCTGCACAGGGCCCTCTCTCATGTGGGTGGGGCAAGGTGGGGGCCTCTTTCCACCTTTCCCTTCTGGTCTCTCTCGCCATCAGTGAGCCGGGCTTATCCTCTCATTTCCCAACCTTCCTGACCTCGGTGGTGGTCACGGTTTTAGAGGACCCTTCCCATGTGCCCTGCTCTGTCTGTGCCATTACTGCAGCCCGGACACTATTAGTCTCAAAGAGGAGAGAGGACTTCCTCGAGACCATGCAGGTGGTAGGAAACAGAGCTGGGATATGAACTCAGATCTGCCATTGTCAGGTGGCCTTCATATGATGTCATATGAGCAGTCACCTCCCCCTCCTTCGACCCTTACCTCACCCGACTCTCTTTGGCCTGCTCTCTCTTTCCTCCCTACTTGATCTCTATGGCTGTGCAGATGGAGGAGAGCAGAGCAGGCTGGGGCCGTGGAAACCACCCAGGTTTGAATTCTGACCCCAGCCCTTTATTCATTGTGGTCTTTGTCTGGTGACTGCCTCTCTGAGCCCCAGTTTCCTAATCTCTAAGGTGGAGATAATATCTACCTCACAGGATTACAGTGAAGAGTCAGTAAGAAAATGACACAGTTTGTGCTCAGCAAATGTTAGCACTGAAATTGAGTTTGGGCTTTGGACCTGAAAGTACGGGTTTGAATCTTGGCTCTTGTACTTGCTGGCTCTTTGGACTTGGTTATGTGATTTTGCCTCCCTGGGCCTCAGTGCCTTTGTAAATGTCAGAATGATAAAGTGTCTACCTCATAGGTTCTCAGGAGGATTAATGAGAATATTTTATATAAAGCTTCTTACCAGGTGCTTAGTGTGTACTAGAAAATGTTAACTCTTTATTAAATATAAAAATAATGGTAGATGGCAGGACCCTAATGCCCCTTGCTGGGTCTCCCTGGAAAATGGGGGCTGCAAGAGCTGTTGCTGTGGTGGTCCTGCCCAGCAGGTTCTGAGGTTCCCATCTTCCTGCCCAGAGCTGCCGGAGAACTGGACAGACACTCGGGAGACACTGCTCGAGGGGATGCTCTTCAGCCTCAAGTACCTGGGCATGACGCTGGTGGAGCAGCCCAAGGGCGAGGAGCTGTCCGCGGCCGCCGTCAAGAGGATCGTGGCCACGGTGAGCCCCAGTCAGGGGAGCCGGGAACCAGGGCCAGCTTCTTCCCGGGGTGCTCCTCGTCCCCTGCTTATTACCCCCATCTGAGCTGTCCCTGCCCTTGAGTCCCCTTGCATCTGGTTTAGGGACTCTGGTAGAGGGAAACCATTGGGCTCGCAGGGTCAGGGTCAGTGTCCTCCTCTCCAGCAATTGTGGCCATGGCCTCTCCCAGCCTCCCCTCCCCCAACTTAGCCCCATGCCTAAGGGTTGGTGATTTAGTGCTAGGGAAGAGTAGGGAGGGAGGTCACTGTCACCCAACCACTTGCCCTATGGCCTGAGGGACAGGGTAGCCCACCAGGGACCACATTTTCCCCTCCCCAGCTCTGAGTAAACATGGGCCCTGTAAATCTACCTCCCTTGGTGACCTCAGACCCTTCCAGCTTAGGCCCTGGTATAGTCAGTATGTGGAGCAGAGTCCCCAGGAGTCAGCCTGCTGCACTGTGATAGTCCACTCACTGCCCAGAGTCTGAGATCCCTTCTAGCTGTGTATCCTTGGGCAAGTCCCTTAACCTCTGAGTCCATTTCCTCCTGGGAAGAAGCCCTGCTGCCTGTGAGGATGACTTGAGGTCCAGCGCTTGGCAGACAATGGTGCTCAGTGAGCAGCAGTTGTCCCTGTTATTAGAAGAAAGTGCTGGTCACCCAAGCTGAGGCCTCATATGGGCCTGGAGTCTGGGGCCTAGAGCAGCTAGGTGTAACCCACGAGAATGGGTCTCAGGCGAGGCAGGCAAGCAGGCTCCTCTGACCCATGTCTGCCCCCAAGGCCAAGGCCAGCGGGAAGAAGCTGCAGAAGGTAACTCTCAAGGTAACGCCACGGGGGATTATCCTGACCGACAGCATCACCAACCAGCTCATTGAGAACGTGTCCATTTACAGGTATGCTCAGAATTCATTCTGCCCCTGGGGCAGTGGGTAGATGCCCTGTCTGAATCCAGGCTCTGCCACTTCCTGTCTGAGTGACCTTGGAGCCTCAGTTTCCTCATCTATAAATGGCAGTGGAAACAGATCTGGCCTTATAGTGTTGTTATGAAGTGCTGAGTGCACAGTGCCTGGCTCACAGTGGGCACTTGGTTAAATGGCACTGGCTCTTGTCATGAGCACTAGTTGAAGCAGGCAGCTGAGGCCCGATCAGGACTGGGAACCGCCCTCCCCCGCAAGCATGTTGCTGAGTCAGGCTTGGAGCAGAGAGTTGCAGAGTCATTGCCCTTCTGCTGTGAATGCAGCAGCTCTGCGCTGGACATCTGTCCAGGCGTGCAGGGAAGTGTGATAATTAAATGAGGTAATATCCGAAGGCAGAGCCTGAGGCCACAGTGTACATGGTATCTGTCTGTGATGGTGGTGGTGGTGGGAGCTGTTTATGAAGAGGCAGAGCCCAGCCCTTGGAGCCTCAGACTCTACCCACCCCTCTCTTGGCTGGTCAGCTGTAGGATTTCAGAGCTAGAAGGGATAGGATAGCCCAGGCTCATTTTATAGTTGGAGAAGCTGAGGCCCAGAGAAGGAGTTGCCCAAGGCCTCACAGTGAGGTAATGGCTGAACTGGGACCAGGACCGAGTTCTGTCCATCACGTCCCCGTCTGTCCGGCATCCCTCCACCGTTCTGCTCTGTCTCCAAGCTGGTGGCTCAGCCCACTGGAGCGCAAGCCAATACTGAGATGGGGAACAAGGGGGTGGGGAGTGGTTTTAGAGTTTCTGTCTGGTGTCTTCCACCTTCTTGGTTCTACCTGCCTCCTTTAACCAGGTGAGGCATCACACCCAGCTCTGCCCTCAAGGAGCTTCCAGTCTAGGAGCGAATGGAGAGGGAAGTAGGAGATAGAATAAAAGTGTTTCTCTAGAGGACAGAGAAAGATGGGCCTGCCTGGGGAAATCTGGGAAGGCCTCCCAGGGGAGGTGGCAGGAGACTGGATCCCCCAGGATGGAGAAGTAGCTGGTGACCTGGCACCCCTCCCCATCTGCCCACCTGGGGTGCTAATCCCTATGTCAATGCCTGTGATTGAAGCTGGGGTCACACCGGGTAAGGGAATCTGCTGAACTTCTGTCCCCACTCTGGGTTGCCAAGAGAGTTCATCTCCTGATTAAGAGTCCCAGGATGACCGGAGCCAGCATGGAGGGGTCAGACAAGGGGTGAGGGAGGGGCGAGTGTTCTAAAAGGAGAGAGTTTCTGTGTCTCCCTCCTGGATCCACTGGGGCTCCTGGTCTGATCATCTCCACACATCCTCACCCTACTCCCAGCTCCTCCACTCCATCCAGGCTCCAGGAGAATCTGCTAGCGGTCTCACTCACCCTGGGCAGGAGAGGCCTAGAACCTATCTTACTTCTGGTCAGGACCATGATAGGAAGGCAGGTTGGGGAGGGGGAGGCCAGGTGAAGAGTGTTGGTGGCTGGGCATCGTCCGACTTCCCCTTCCAGCACAAACTTTTAAGAACCAGTGGTTACAGCTTCTGGAATCCTCAGATAAGGTCTGAGGTGGTCTGAGACTGTTAGCTTCAGTTTTCTTATCTGAAAAGTGGGGGTAATGATAGAACCCATCTCAGAGGACAGCTCTGAGAATTAAATGAGGTGGTATCCGAACATTGCCTGGCATACAGTAACGGTTTAGCTATTATAATTTTGGGGTGTGGCTCAGTGCCCTTCCTCTAGTCTTTCCCCTACTCCTTCCTGTCCAGCTTGTTTCCCCCTGCCGCCCCATCCCCTATAGACAGTCTAGAATGCCAGCCCAGAGGTCCCAGAGGTCCCAGAGGTCCCAGAGGTCAAGTCTGTCCAGATCTTGAGCTGGTGGAGTGGAAGAGCAGGCTCTCTGGAATTCAGGAGAGATACCCTAGGGGGTGTCCTGGATGTTGTCAGGCCCTCGTGCTGGGGTCTGATGACATTTCCCACTTGCCTTTCAGGATCTCCTACTGTACAGCGGACAAGATGCATGGCAAGGTGTTTGCATATATCGCACAGAGCCAGCATAACGAGAATCTCGAGTGCCACGCCTTCCTCTGCACCAAGCGGAAAATGGTCAGTGGGGAGAGGCTGGGGCTTGGGCAGGCTCTAGCCTTGTCTTGGTATCCCTGCCTTTGGGGGGGGCCCTGTCTGGTGGAGAGGCAAGACCAAGGTGACACGTCACTTAAAATATGAAACCTCTGGGAACCCCAAGTGGATGCTGAGAGCCAAGGGCGCCAAGATACCAGTCAAAGCGGGCTGCCCTAGCTGGTCAGCCTGGCCTGTGGGGAGTAACAAACTCATGTTCCCAGTGAATGCCCTGGGCCCCTTCCTCTCTGTAACATGATTTGTTGGATTTACAATTTTGGGGGATCTCCTGTCAATAGTACAGTCTAGAAATGTAGGACCTTGTAGGGACTGGTGATTGGAGACTGGTGACCAGAGGGGCCCAGGGTGGAAGGCAAAGGCCATCAGAGCACCCGGCTCGCTGGTGCCAGAGCGGGGGGCGGGGAAATGGCCGTTTTTTGGTATCTACTATGTGCCTCTTTCAGTGGTAGGGCTTGTTTAATACAACAACACTGTGAGGTGGGGGCTGTTACTGTCTTCATTATTTTTATTTTTATTTTTAACGAGAAAACAGACTCATAGAGGTCAGCTGTCTTGCTGAAGATGACGTAGCTAGCCAGGCAGAGTGAGGATTTAAACCTACGTTTCTTCCCTTCCCTGCATGACTGTGAGGAGCCAGGAACTCTGGGCCCCATTTCCAGGTTCCCGCCCGCCCCGGCCACATCTAGCTGGGATGAGCGGGAACCTCCGTAGTCTTTGGGTATTTGTCTTGAACTTTGGGGCAAGCAGCTGGAGTGACTCAACCTTTGGTGTTGGAAGCCCCCTTTGTTTCTGAGGCCCCCAAAGTCTGAGTATTTGCCCTGTAAGGAGGTTCCACTCATTTATTCATTTACTATTGGCCTCTGTTACGGAGCCCAAAGCCCCAGTCCTCATGCCCTATGGTCCTGGGAGCCAAGGAAACAAGATCCACCCCACCCCAGCCCCATCATCAAGGACACGCCAAGGACATCACAG
>NW_006443568.1:9835703-9852721 GCF_000325575.1 Pteropus alecto | reverse complement strand
CCTGCTACTCATCAGGCATGCTTTAGATATGAAATAGGTTTCCTAATGCTGCTGTAAGAGCTCACTACAAACTTAGTGGTTTAAAACAACACAAATTTATTCCCTTATGGTTCTGGAGGTCAGAAGTCTGAGATGAAGGCTCCAGGGGAGATGCATTTCCTTGCCTTTTTTAGTTTTAAAGACCGCCTGCATTCCTTGGTTCATGGCCCACTTCGCCAACCTCAGAGTCAGTACTGTAGCATCCCCCAGTCTGCCTCTCTGCTTCCCTCATCGCATTACTGTTCTGACTGGGGCCCACTGCCTCCCTCTCATAAGACCCCTTGTGATTGGACCCACTGGGTAATCCAGGATAATCCCCCATCTCAAAATCCTTAACTTAATCACTTCTGCAAAGCTCCTTTTGCCATGTGAGGTAACATTCTCAGGTTGCAGGGATTAGGATGTGGCTGTCTTTGCAGGGGGCCACAATTCAGCCTACCACAGGTCTCGTGGAAGGAGCACTAAAGGTGGAGACAGACTAAGGGTCTGATCCTGGCTGATGTGCTGTGTGACAGTGGATAAGACCCTGCCCACTCTCTGGGCTACTTGCTTGTCAGCAAAATGAGGAGGTCATCGCAGTGACCTCTAAGATCGTTCTGAAAGGCCCCAGTTTCTTTTGTGTACCTTTTTTCTTTCCTGCAGACTCAGTGTTGCTGGCCACTTACCCGGGCCTCGTGATGCCCCAGGTCCCTGAGCTGCAGTAGCTTTTCCCGTGACAGCAGACTCCGGGCTTTGTTTCTTATGAGGCCACCCAGACTTAAAAATACAGGCTTATTATGTCTCCATTGTTTGTCTCTTCCTCCCCACTGACCAGAGAAGGCACGGGGCAGGGCATCAGAGTTGGGATGGGGGGACTCTGAAGTTGCAGAGGCTTCCTCTTGGAAGAAGAGGTTGAGGGGTAAAAGAAAGCGGATGCTGGCCTAGCGGCTGAGAGAGGCCTGGCTCGGGGCCAGAGGACTTCAGAGGGACCTGATCGAAACCAGCTGGCCCTATGCCAAGAAGTTGGTTACTATAGAAAACAGCCCGGCCACTGCTTGATTCTGACAGTAGAGCCCTGATCAGGCAGAGGGAAGGGCTCCTGTGGAACACTTAGGCCCAGACATTCTTTGGCAGGTTCTCATCTGTGTCAGGGACTAACTGGCTGGATCACGGCCTGTCCTTCTTCTCAACCCTCTCCCATCTGGCCTCTCCCCTTCAGGGAGCCTTGAGGAGGCCCCCTCGAGGGACTGCCCAACCCAGGGATGTGTAAATAGACCACCTGATGCAAAGATGGTGTTCTTGAGGCCCCGCAAGGCCTCTGCTGAGCCCCAAGGCCTCTGCTGTGCTGCTGGCCTGGGGGCCTGGCTGGGATGGAAATCTCGAGATACTCAGAGCTCAGTGGACACTTCTGAAGAGGAGACAGCAGATGAAATGGGTGCCTCAGGTTTTGTAGCCCACCTGCTGGCAGGTACCTCTACAGATGTAGAGTCATCTTGCAAGGGAGCCTTGAATTTGGATGTTGACATAGTGCTCACTCCTTTTGGCATGGCGCCCACAGTCTCCACATCCCTCCCCTTTCTTGTTTGGATGCCTGAATGAGCAAGATGCCTGTGACCCACCAGGGCTGGGGGCAAGGGCTTCCTTTTTAGGTCACCCACCAGTTCAGCTCAATTCAGCACAACCCCCAGGCCTCCCTTCCCTGGCGGCCTCTCTACTAAGAAATGTTTCCATCTGCCCAACTGGGAAGCCTCGGCCAGCACTTCAGCCTCTGGGCTCTGAAGTGAGGGTGGAGTTGCTGTCAGCCAGGTGCAGGTGGACTGATAGTGAGCAAAGTGATAGCCCTAACCCTGCCTGGGCAGGGTGAGACAGAGCTGTTCCACTCACGTAGCCATCAGCATTCCTTGGGTGATTCTTCTGTGCAAGGATTTATGCTTCTGGGGCAGCGGAACTGTGAGGGACATGTGGCTCGACTTGGGCTGAGTTCCAGACTGGAATCCAGGATCCCAGGGTTCTGGTCCAACTCTGCAGCCCTAAGCTAGACCTGGCCCCTTTGTGGACTTAACAGCCTGGTTACAGAGAACAAGACAGGGACACAAAAAAACTGGGCAAGGTAGAACCTGGTCAGGGTAATAGGATAGACCCACAGGCCAGAGGCACTCAGAGGAGGAATAGGCATCTGGCCTGTGGAATCAAGGAAGGAAGACGCTCCTCTCCCCGCGGGCAGACCAGAACAATTCCTCCTTTTGCCCAGATTTCTACAGCCACCCCAGGAAGCAGGGCCCAACCCCCTCCCAGTCCCTGTCCAGCCTGGGCTTGCAGCCACCTGCATACCTCCAAATCCTGGGTTATATTTGGTTTAACTTGCAGCTCAGGACTTCAGGGTGGAAGGGCAGGAGTGTATGTAAATGAACAAGCAGATTTATGCAAAAACAGTATCAGGCTTGTGCCCCCAGATTTCCTGGAGGTAAAAATAATGGTGTTTCCATTTCCCTGCCACATTGGATGACCAGCCCTTGCTTGGGTGTATAGTGATCTGACTCCAGCTGGTAATTAGCCCATATTTTTAGTTCATGGGCAATTCTCAATGGTAACTGGGTCTATTAAACTTGATTCAGACGTGACAGCTTAAATTGTAAACAGCTGTGAAGAGTTTCATACTTAATTACCATATTTAAGTTTTGCCATAAAGCGTCCGTACTTCCATCAAAAATGTAAATGACGGAGACATTCAAATGAGATTTTATACTTCGTGAAGTTTAATTGGCATGGATCAGTCAGCTTGTTTAGGGATTTAAAATTTTTAAAAAGAGTTTTAAAGGCAGTAGCCACAGATTCATTTCTCAATTAAATTGAGTTGTCTGGCAGAGAGGAAGGGAGTGGGGCAGAGGCTGGCTAAGCCTGAACTTGTTCGTTTGAAAGGGCTTGGTGCTTTCTTCCCTAGGCCCCGGCTTTCAGAAGAAAGCTTGATGTCGCTTCCAGCTATAGCTACAAGCTCTGGGACTTCCACTTCAGAAGCTGAGCCCGATGAACCCTGAACTGGGATCAGAGAGAGGAGGGGGTTGAGAGGCCTGCATGTGGGGTAGGGGGCAGGTCCTGGCTGGAGTGTGAGACGTCAGGATGCCCGCCTCTTGGGCAGATGTAGTTCAGCCAGCATGTTGCACCTCTGGTGGGCTTTGGCCTGCTCTAGAAGCAGCGGTTATTAGGATTATTAGGGAGCACCCAGATGGCATGTGAGCTGGTGACATGATAGAGATGGTGACGGTTTTGAGTTGAGTTTGAAGGGTGGGTGGGAGTTCCCCAGGGGTGAAGGACCAAGGTGTGGCCCCTCCTTACAGGTGGGTTATGGCACTGAATGGTTTTGGTCCCCTGCCACAGGCACTCATTGATATCTTGCTCCTACCAGGAAATGTATTAGCTTCCTGCTCCCTTTCTGGGATTCAGTTATAAGCCCTCTGACCCTTTATAGTACTAACCAGTCTGACCTTTGCCTCTGCAGCTAAGGCTCATTCAGACAGTGGCCTGGGCCCTTTCCAACTCTGAATTTTCCATTCTCTAACTCCAAGGGCTCAGTTACTGTGTGAAGTCCTCAGGTAATTAGGGAGGGCTTCTTGGAGGAAATAAGCCTCACAATTAATTGAATTTAGGGAAGGAAAGAAAAAAGTGGAGGTGAACAGCCATTGCCAAGGTGCAGGCTGGAATGAAGGTGGGAACTTTGGCTAGCTATAGGTGGTGAAAATGGGGCCCCAACTACCTGGGGAGGGTGTAGCTTCATTGTACCCCCAGGCTGCTTTGATGACCTGGGAGGAGCCAGGACTCTGCCTCCATCCATCAGGCATTCCAGAGCCTTGGAATGGAGCCAGGGTGGGCCTGGCCAGGAGCCCTCAGCTTCCAGTTCAGACTCGCTGTTACCTGCCTAACACTGCACCCCTCCCCTGACCCCACTTCCTGTTTTTCAGGCCCAGGCTGTCACCCTCACAGTTGCTCAGGCCTTCAAAGTTGCCTTTGAGTTCTGGCAAGTGTCCAAGGAAGGTGAGTCTTGTTCACAGACATTATGGGTGGGTTGAGGGCATAGAGGGGCCATTGAGGAAGGCTGGCAGAGTAGCATGGGGTGGGGAGGGGATGGTAAAGGCCCTGGAGTCAGGCTTGGACTGACTCCCACCTTCATCATCTACCTGATTTATGACTTTGAACAGGTTGCTTCACTTTTCTGAGCCTCAGTGACCCCCCCGCCACACACACACACACACACAAAGAATGGAAATAGCTGTCTCTCATCCCCAAGGTGCTTATGAGGATTAAATGAAATCTGCAAAGTTTCTTTCCTGCTTGCTAGAGACCTGCCACCTGCCACCTGCCCCCTGAGGGTGGCCACAGCCTACTCCCTGCCTAGCAGGTGCTGGGGATGGAGTGCTGGGGTTTGTGGCTCCAACGCACTGTGCCTTGGTCCCACAGAGAAGGAGAAGAGGGAGAAAGCCAGCCAAGAGGGAGGGGACGTCCTGGGCGGGGGCCGCCTCGACAGCACGCCCTTGTCGAAGAACCGTGAGTCTTGGGCAGGGGGAGCGGCCGGAATCAGCTGCATGACATGGGGTCTGCCTTGCAAGCAGAGGGTCTCACTCCCTCCTGGGCTGGAGCAAACTCTTGGTTTTTTATTTTTTTGTTGTTGTTAAATAAATAATACCTGGTCATTATAGATAAATTAGAAAATGTAGATAAAGGGAAAAAAATTACTTGTTATGGTGCATATGCTTCCAGCTATGTCCCTATGCAGGTATATAAATATGTGTAGGCATCTCTCTGTGTACACTTTACCTCCTATTGTATGCTCTCTTAAAAGAAAATTAATAACTGTTGTGAATATAAAAGTTCCAGCCTACAATGGAGAAGTTCTTACCCTGTGGGCAGCTCTCCAGCTGCTTTGGGAAGTGCCAGGGTGGGGCTCTGGATGGTGTGGGTGCTGGCCTGGGAAAGGCCATGTCCAAGAGTCAGGAGCAGGACAGCCCAGGAGGCTGCAGGATGGGGCTAGGAGATGAGGCCGGGAGACAGGAGGCTCCTCGCCCACTGACACAGCTGACTGGTCTCTTCACAGCGGTTGCCACAGGGAACCTGCTGGACTTAGAAGAGATGACCAAGGCCCCGCTGTCCACAGTCAGCGCCAACACCACTAACGCGGATGAGGCCCCACGACCTCAAGCCTTGAACAACAGCGGTGTTGTCTGGGTGAGTGTTCGTGTGGCCTGGTGACCCCACAGGGCTCTAGCGAGCCTCATCCTGAGCTCTGGATGAGGCCTGGGCGTGGTCCAGGCCCCGGCACCCATGACTTACAGGCCCCTGAGAGGGCCAGACCCAGCCCAGCAGCACCCAGACCCAGGGTAGGGGCTGAACAGCGTTCCCTTTGAACCCAGGGCTGCATCCCCAGCAGGCTTGCCTCCCAGCACAGCTGTCTCCTCACAATGCCCGGCCTCTTGGCCTGAGCATCCACAGCTCAGCCCACCACAGGACCAGCCAAAGGCTCCCTTGTTCTCTGTGTGGGCAGAGTTTGCTTCTGACACCCCTCCCCCCTCAGCTGTCTGAATGAGGAGTCTGAGACTCCAGCAGTGGGCAGTTGGCCCCTGACTTGCTCTGAGACTTAGGCAAGCCCCCTGACCTCTGTGTGTCTCAGCTTTTTCATCCCTTCAATGAGGATGATGACCTCTGCCTGCAGAATCTCCCAGAGGAACCTGATTTTTTAAATTAAATTTAAATTTTTTTTTATTTGAAAATAATTTCGGACTTATAAAAAAGTTACAAAAACAGTACAAAGAATTCCTGCTCACCCTTCATCCAGAGTCTCCAAATGTTAGCATCTTATATAACCACATCACAATGATCACAACCATTAACACCGATACGCCGCTATTACATAACCTATAGACCTTAGTCACATTTCTCCACTTGTCCCCACGATGTCCTTTTTCTGGTCCAAGATCCATTGCAGAATCACACATTACTTGTCATGTCTTTTTAATTTTAAAAAATTCTGGACTGTTGAGAGCCATGAGAAACTGTCAAATCCCACTGCCTGCTGGGGGCACCCAGCATCTGCTGAGCAGGCTCCCCGAGCCTGTTTTCTGCTCTCTGGAGCCACCCTCGTCATCTGCCCATCCTCTCGGGGAGACTGTGGAGGGGCCTCGCCCATTGTTTTCCCACTGAGGCTGTGGGATTCCTGCCATCAGTTATCCCTTGAGCTTGGAATTTGGGCTGGGCTTTTGGAAGTGGATGAAAGCGAGAAACCTTCCCTGCCCTCTTCCCCCTGGAATCTGAAAGCCAGAGCAATCTTGCAGTCATTTGGTTCGACCCCCTCATTTTATGGAAGGAAAGGTTGAGTCTCAAAGAGGAGTAGTGACTTGCCTAAGGTGTCACTCAAGTAGTGACAGAGATGGGAATTGAACCCATCCAGGTCCCTGGCACCCAGGTGCTCTTTCTCCTGCCCCGTATCCCAGATTTGGGCTGAGATGCTGGTAGCAGTAGCCAGGCGGGAGGCTTGTCTGTACCTGTTTCTCCAGGTGCCTACCAGAGCCCTGCACTTGTGTCTGGAGTCCTTGTACCTTACCCAGGGCTGGGACAAGTCCCAGCCATGAGCGCGGGTGCCCACACTGAGAGCTTATATCTCCTGCTTTGTTTTTCCTAAGGAGCTGGATGACGGCCTGGACGAAGCATTTTCAAGGTAACATTAGCTGGGCTCCTTATGCTGGAGAAAGATGCAAGCATTTGTGGGCTGGTCTCCGGGGCCCTTTGCCATGCCTGAGATAATGAACTGTGACCTCCAGAGCAAAAATCTTAACTTGTATACCTCCAGGGATGGGGAGCTCACTACCTGGCATTGGCCAGGTCTGCTAGAAAGCTTTTGCTGTTAAAAATTATTCCTGGTGGCTGCTCTACCACAGTCTGAGCTAAACTAAACACACTGCAGCTCAAATCTTCTTCCTGCACTTGGTATAACCTTCAAAAATTGACTCTTTTGTAGGCTTCGTTGCCTCCAGAGGTTTTGCATTTATGGAAAGGGGCAAGGGAAGGCAGTGCTTACTTAAGCCCATAGAGTGTTACATAGACCAGGAATGTTAGGCACAGCTAAGAGATATTTTGGTCTAGCCTGAGGTGATGGCATTTCCCCATTTTCCCAGGGGCTGTCCCTGTAGCCATGGCTACCTTTAGCTTGGGGACACACCACCGAGAAGGCTGAGGAGAGGCCTGGGAAGCTCAGGGTTCTGAGTCAGGCCCCCCTTTCTCCCGTGGGACCCTCGGCAGCCTCCCGTGGCCCTCTCCCGCCTTCCCCACCCGAGCCTGGTGGAAACCCCTGGGCCCAGACCCGGTGAGGGAGGCGAGAGCAGCTCGTGTGGCCCCTTCAGGGAGGCAAAGGCATTCTTGTTACCATTTTCCATACTTCACTGGCTGCCTACCATCCTCATTTGAAGAAAATCTCCCATTTGCTTTTTCCAGATTACCCAATATCATGTGTCCTTTATTAACAACTTCAAAAATCATCAGAGCATTGAACAGGAAATAATACTACCCCATAATCTCACAGCCCAGACCTTTGGGCTTAATTCATGCTAATCCTATACAGACATATATTTTTTTGCATTGATCAGCTCATCGTATTTGCATTTGAGGGTCTTGAGTTTCTCTTACCACCGACTTCGGGAGCATTTTTCTAGGCTGTTAAAAACGCCTTGTGCACACTGCATTGGTTGACTGCCTCACATTCTTTTAAGGACACGGGCCATAATTTACTTAACTCTCCCCCGTACTCCCCTTAGGTTGTCTCCCTTTTTTAATTCATTTTTGAACAGCATCGTGTCGAACATATTTATAGCCAGTGGTCTTCTCGTGGTTGTACCATCTCCCTCCCATGTGTGCCCCCTGCACTGCCTTCGCCAGTGAGGCCCTGTCCCCTTTCTTGGGCATTTCCTGATGGAACTGTGGGTGGTATAGATGCCCCAGCCTCTCTCTCTGGAGGGAGTGCCATTGCCTGGCCTACAGTGTTCTGAGGCACAGGCTCTCTGCTCAGAGGCTCCACCTCCTGGCATCTGGGACTTTCTTCTTTGGCCCCGTTTTCCCACCCATGTCCACTCACTCTGACCCAGGTGCTGGCTAGGCTGGACTGGCTCCTCCGGCCCCCGCCAGCCCCTTTGTCTGGGCCCTGGGCTCACACAGCTCTGCCTTTCAGGCTTGCCCAATCTCGGACGAACCCTCAGGTCCTGGACACTGGACTGACCGCACAGGACATCCATTACGCCCAATGCCTCTCGCCTGTCGACTGGGACCAGCCTGACACCAGCAGCGCTGAGCAGGACGACCTCTTCAGTTTCTGAGGGCCCAGGGCTGGTGGGACATGTGACCAAAACCACCTGTGGTTGGGGTGGGGCAGCCCCAGGACCTCCAGCCACCCTTTTCCGGCTGGCGGCACTGTCAGCCTGCAGATCAAAGCTGCAGCCAGTCAAGCAAAGGGAAGGAGAGGTTTTTTTTACCCTGCTCTTTCTCTAAGAACTGAAAGATGCCTTGAATATTTATTCAGTGACTTCTGGTTCAATCAGCTCGGAGGCTGGTTCTGTGTCAGGCACAAGCGCAATGTTAGAACCAGCTTCCTGCCTTCTCTTGAGTAAGCTCTGCTCTGCTGTGCGTGTCAAGATGGTCACCAAAGCATTTCTTGTCCCTTCTCTCAAAGGACCCAGATTTCCCTGGAGGCAGCCCTGCTCCTCACTGAAGGTAGTCGGAGCGTTCATTTCTATCTTCTTGAGAGCACAGGAGGGCACCGCAGCCTCAGGAGAGGGCTGTGGCCTCCAGCTCGCCTGACGCAGGGGCCCCAGCAGGCCCGGGCTTTAGCCCCTGGACCTGGGGATTCTTAGAGACAGAGGGCCAGCCCCTGACCAAAGATAACCCAGAGCTGGCACTTTAAAGCACACACAGCAGGTGTGGCTCCTGGGGGCTCCTCAATGGTGCTGTAGTGCAGAGCTTTCTGCCCTTCTACAAGAAGGGGCCCAAAGTCCCTGTGGATGGTCCTGTCACATGCTCAGAACCAGTGTAACTGGCCGCCCACAGACTCCCAGAGTCTGACTGCAACAGTGAGGGTCATCTCTGCGTGACTGCCCTCCATCAGGGCACCCCACCCTACCCCTGTCCCCCAGACGCATGAGCTTGTGCTCATGCTTCCTTTTCGTCTGTGTCTGTGTATGAGAGTGTCCCTGAGCCCCACCTCCCGTACTTCCTGGGGGAATGTATGAAACCTCACACCCGGATTCAGGTAAGACTGTTTTGTTACCCTTTTACAGATGAGAAAACTGAGGCCACCCGTGTGGAAGGGGTAGAGTCTGGGGTAGATCTCAGACCCGGTGCCAAAGCTGCCTTCTCACCTGTGCCTCGCACGGCTCACACCTCCTTTTTTTTCGAGCTTTGTTGTCCTCCCAGGAACCAAAAACCCCAGCTATTTTCTAACCAAAATGTGTTTCGTAACAAACCATCTGGTGCCTTTCCACACAGAACTGGCATGAGCCTCCGTGCCCTGCTAGCTGTCTCATCGCTGTTGATTTCTGTGAAAATGGAAGTGTTTGAAGTCTGTTAATTCAGAGGGTGAAACAAAACCAAACTCTGTAAGCGTTGTGCTGTTCTTTCCTGACACTCGACCCTGGGTCGGGACACACCAGCAGCAGTCTGTATTCAGGGTCTCCCTTCCTTCCTTCGCCTTCACCCCCACAAGGCCCCTCATATCCTGAAACCCAGCAAAGCTGCCAGCACCATCTCCTTCCTGAGGTGCCTCCCGGGCCTGGTTTTGCTGACCTTAAGTCAGCTACTGATGGTATTTGGAGCAGGTTTCACCAGCCCAGGAGAAATACCATTGCTCAGAATCTACTGATCTAACTAAGCACCTGAACCGAAACACAAAGACAGAAGTGCCTAGGTGAAGGGTGGAGTGGGATTTGTAGGGTCTGTATCAGAATATAAGCATAACTTCTTTTCTGTGCCCAGTTCCTTCACCTCTGCTCCCCACCCCAGACCTTGCTATTGGCCCCTGTATTTGTCATGAAGCAGCAAGGATTGGGCCTGACACGAGCCAGCTCTGGCGCCAGGGTCCAGGAGTCCTGAGAAAGACCTTGTAGTGTTTGCATGAGTTGGACTGTGGCCTTTGTCTTGATCTCTGGCCACCAGCAGTCATTGTGCTCCCTGTGTGTCTGCAGATCAGTCTCGTGCTCTTCTTTGTGTTGCTGTAAAGACATTTCCAATGAGGAAAAGAACAAGTAATAAACATTCTCTTTTTGAAATACAAAGAGCACTTGGGTGAAGCAGCCTGGCGGCCGTGTGTGAGTGTGGCATCTGGCAGCTCCCGCCCATCAGTGGTTGGAGCAGCCTAGACCTGGGAGATGATGGTCTCTGGTACCTTGGTTGGAGCCCAGCAGGGCCCCCTTTTCACCCAACAGATAGGGGTGTGTATGATGAGGTCATCTCTGGACAGCTCAGCGGGGTCAGCACTGAAGAGGTCTCTGACAACCTAGGTCAGGGCTTCCTAAGCCAGAACGTGTGTACAAGTGTGTGTGTGTGTGTGTGTGTGTGTGTGGAGGACGTCCATCATTTCCATCATATTCTCAAATGGCTCTCTGAAATTTATTCATTTGAAAGACTTTTTGCCCAGTGTGAACCAGGCCTGGGGCTCAGTGTGGGGGTGGCAGTCCACACAGGGTCCAGACGGACTCAGCGTGTGTGGCTTGGGTGTGACTGGGGACTGGGATGGGAGATGGTGGAAAGTGCATTCTAATGACTTAGGAAACCTGACGTCTAGCTCTGGCTCTGCCACTTGGGGGCTGCGACACTGGTTCAGTCACTTCTTTCCTTGAGCCTCAGTTTCCTTATCTGGGAAATGGGTATAATAAGCTCCACCCTTCCTGTATCCCTGGGTTTGGTGAGACTCAGAGGTGATCACTATCGTGGTGGCGGAGTATTTCTATGGCTTAAAGGTAATCTCAGAGCAAAAGGCAATTTGGATCAAATAAGGAAGTCAAAGTAAAATTGATAACAGTGACAGCTCCTGTTAACTGAGCTCTTCTCTGTGCCAGGGGCTGTACTAAACTCTCAGCTTTGTCTCATCGCAGTCCTGTTGCGCCCCGATGATATTAGCCCCTTTTGCAGCTGTGGGCACCAAGGCTTGGGGAGGACGGCAGTCACGCTTTCAGCACTTGGCAGAGTCACAGCCCAGACTCAGAAATGTGTGACCCTCCACCCCCCTGCCTTCCAGAAGCCATGTCTGCGATCACGGTGCCCATGGCCTTGTGTCAAACCACACGGAAAGGCCGCTCTCTTCAGGCTCCAGTGGGGCTCTCCTCAGATATTTATCTTTGTCCCTTTCAAACGGTGATATTCAAAGTATTCGGAACCCAGAGGCCAAGCCCTCTGATGTCAACCATCAGGCAGACTAGCTGTGAATTCTGAGTGGATTGTAGATGACTAAGAAATTCTCTCCTTTCTTCTTCCCCTATAATCTGAAAAGACACCCAACAAGTTTATCTTTCGGTTTAAATTTGGCCGATGCCTTTAGTCTCCGGATGTCTCAAATTATGAATCCTGAGCACCCGCTATCTGCTCTTTCATGCATAACAGAAGAGCCGGGAAGAACAAAGTCGCCTTTCAGATGTGATGTGACCTTCAGCTTCGCTGGTAGATGTTGGGGTCTTCTCTCCCAGGAGGAGATACCATCCCAATTAAATCTCTCCAAGGACTTTTTGACAAACCCAGATAGGGAATCTGGGTGAATTCCGTGTCCTCGGTGCTGGCTTGGGGTCCGGTTTGCCAGCCTTCCTCTTCCCCCCACACCCTATGTATGGATCACAACAGGTGGCCTGTTTATCAGGAAGCAAGCCTTTCTCTAGTGCTTACTACATGCAAGGCCCTGTTAGGTCCTGTACACTTAATGATGTGCTGGTCCTAACAATCGGGCTCCGAGGTGGGTGGTCCTAGTCCCATGTTCAAGAGTCAGGGAAAATAAGTGCATTGACCAGTCTCACAGCCAGTAAGGAGCGGACCTGGGATTCGAACCCCAGTCTTTCTGACTCCAGACCTTATTTTCATGGTACCATCCACCTTGTGGAGGGTAGAGCAAATCCAAGTTGAGCTGCCCATGCCCTGCTCTGCCCTGCCAGCAGCCCAGCAATGGGCAGCCTCTACCACAGGACAGACGGGAGCTGCCGGCCAGTGGGCTAGGTACCTGGGGTAGGGGCTGTCTTCAAAGACTGGTCAGAACAGATCCTACCTCTTCCTGGGTGACTGCCCTTTGGGGCTGCTGCTCTGGACATGCCCAATTCAGGGCTCAGCAGGGCATGTCTCATCACATCAGAGCCCCGCCTTGTCCCAGTAGGTGCTGCCCAGCCTATGCGGGTGGTGGTGGGAGGTGGGCCTGGAGTGCGCTTTGGTGTCCCCAGAGGAGGAAGTCTTCCTCTGAGAGCAGACTCAGTGTGTTGCCTGTGGCGAATCCAGCCTCAGAGGGCCCAGGAAGGAGGAGAACACATCTCTGGAACCCTGGCAGCATCTATACCTCGTTTAGGTTAAGCTGCTAGTTTAAGCTGCTGCTCAGTGACTGCTAGTAGGCATTATTAGCCCATTTTAGGGACTGTGAAGCTGAAGCCCATGGAGCTTATGCCATCTGCCAGCCTCACACAACTGGTAAGAGGCGGGCCTGGGATTCAAAGCCCATGTTCTCTAGTGTCCTGGGGTGGCCCTGCCTCTCTGCTGGGCACTCGAAACATTTGAACAACACAGTGACCTTGCTTCTTAGGAGCTTCTGAGCCCATCACACAGTAACCTTAGCCAAGTGCCCAGCACATAGTCGCTGGATCAGGTTAGTGCCTTTGCTTCTAGCCAGGACAAATGTGAGCTGTGTCACGAGTTCTTGTTGCCAAGCAACAATTCTGACTACCTGCTGAGCCCCCACCTGGGGTGAGGCTGCCAGGACCTGGCTTGATCTCTTCAAAATCCAGGATTTGTGGGTCATGGTGCCTGGAAAGTTCCTGGGTGTGGGCGAGGTATGTACGACACCAGGGGACATTGGGAGTCAGGGCTGAGGAAGCGAGGGAGGGCTCCTGCAAGAGGAGGGTATTTCAGCTGGGTCTTAAAGAAGGATAAAAGGGTTGAAATTTGCCTTCACTAGCCTGGGAGCTCCCAGAGGCCAGGGCCTGTGTCTGATTCACTCTATGGCCCCAGCGTTCAGCATAACACCTGGCGTAGAGTGGCCGTGAGTGACTCAGGTCAGCTCATCAAAAGGGGGACAACCCACCCAGCTTCCTATGAGAAGCTGCTGAGAGGAGAGGCACCCCTGGGTCAATTGGCAAGACTGGAGCCTCTGCAGCCTGATGCACCACTTTGCAAGTTACCTGTTCTGGTGGCAAACCCATCCTGTGCACACCGGGCTTGGCACTCCAGGCCTTCGTCACACAACCAGTGGTACACGCAGCCCAGCCCAGTTTGGTAAAACATGGTGTACTCCTCTGCCCTGACCAAAGATCTTGGTTTTCAAAATATCTTTAAAGCAGGATTCTAGAATGTGAGTGCTAGAAGAGCCACTGGTGGTCCTCCAGCCCACCCTCTTTGTTTACAGCTGGGGAACAGGCCCACAGAAGACAGAACTTCTGCAGTCAAGCAGAGCTGAGACTTGAGCTGTATTCTTTTCCTTGGATCTCATGCCCAGTTCTCCATCCATACCAAAAGAGGAAAGAGAAGCCCCTTCCCCATACCCGCTGGAAGGGGGCCACATGCTGAAGTCTGCAGAGCTCCCGGGGAAGTAGAAGTGATTATACCGAGAAGGGGCCAGAGAAAGGACCTTGGTGGCTTCTCAAGCACGTAATGAGCATCAGCTCATCATTGCCTCTTTATTCTCCCTCCTCCAGGGCCCCAAGGTCTCATCTGCAGCTCCAGCTGCTTGCACAGATGCCTGGAAGAGAGAGCAGAGAGTATGACTATGAGCACGGCCTCTAGAGCCAGATCGGGTGTGAGTTTCAGGTTTGCCACTTACTAGCTGCATAAGTGAGTTAATAGCACATGACTTGATAGCCTAGGTCTCAGTTTACTCATGTTTAAAATAGGATGATGACAGTAGTGTTCAAATTGGGGTTTTGTGAGGAGTAAATGAGTTAATGAATAGTGAATACCTGCAAGATGCTGAGAACCACATCCACTGTAGCGGGCACTTTATTTTTGCTGGGAGGGCTGCTCTGTGTGTGGGCAGGATATAGGGTGGGGGACGACCAGTCTCACTGCAGGGGTAAGACCTACCCAGAGTGGCAAAGTTGGGGAAGAGACAAGTCATGTCCTACCAGCTTTCACCCTCAAGCCACCCAGGTGCACACTCTGGCCCCTCACCATCAAAGTGTGCCCTCAAGAAAAACTAGAAGCCTCGTCCAGTTGGGATTCATTCAAGAACACATTCCCCCCTAGCTGTTTCAAGTAGGAAATAAATCTCTTAATAAAGAAATTCTCCTCGCAAAGCCGCTGGAGAGCTGGGGGTGTGAAGGAGACCCTTGCAAGGATTCAGGGAAGCAGGAAAGGTTGGAGTTGGAGTTGCTGCCAGTGATCCCGGTGGTGCGCTGCCTCCGATCTCATTGGCCGGAGCTGCTGGAAGCTGCTGGCAGAGGGAGGTGGAGAAGGTGGTTCATAGGCATCCAGCCCCTGAGTTACAGGAGGGCACAGAGTAGGGAAGGGCGGCAGTGCTGAGGTGCCACCGGACAACCTGGCATCCCCTCATGTCCAGAGACCTCATTGCCAAACCGACTACGTGCCAAGTGCTCCGTGAGACTCACATGTGTTATCTTTAATCCTCGTGACAGTCACATGGGAACCGAGACTCTCAGGCGAAGTGACAGAACAAGGACTGTACCCCAGGTCTGTCTGCACGCGAGCTTGGGCCCTGCCGCTGGGTGCTCTCCGAGCCAGGCTGGGGGTCTAGAGTCATTTATTCGACACCCACTGACTGAGCACCCAGCCCACCAGGGTGGGTTAGGTGCTTGGAACATGGCAGCGAACGACCAAAGTTCCAACCTCGTGGAGCTGACATTTCACTGAGTGGGGCGCGGTGGATACTGACCACCACGTATATACAGATAATCTATGTGGTGCTCAGTACCGCGAAGGGAAAAAGCAGGGGGAGGAGACAGAGTGACACGGTGGGACAGTGCTGCTTTATATAGGGTGGTTGGGGACATTTGAGCAGAGACCTACAGGAAGTAGAGAGGCAAACACATGGCTATTTGAGGAAAGAGCACTTGAGACAGAAGCAATGACAAGTGCAAAGCCCCTGAGGTAGGCGGGAGTGGGGGTGTGCGACGAACAGGAGCAAGGAGATCAGAGCGGCCGGAGAAGAGAGAACTGGGAACCGGGGTCAGAGAGCAGGTCAGGGCCGTGGCAAAGGCCTTCGACCTGCTTCTGAGCGACGTGGAGTCATGGGAAGGAGTCTGTGTGGAAAGAGACAAGATTGCACAGAGGCTGCATGACAAGGGCCAATGCAGAGACCTCAGGGGACAACAGCAGTCACTCAGGGTCAGGCCAAGAGAAATTGGGCTCAGGGCTTGAAAAGGGCCAGGTAGAAGCTTGAAGGGGGAATAGCATTTCCTCCTGTTTTCCAACTGGAGGAAAACAACGTGGGCCTGGCCAGGGGTCTGGGTTTGGTGGTGGTCCCAAGTCCATGCCTGCGGATCTGAGTCCAAGGCCTGTGTGATGTGGAGAGCTGGCATCGAGGCCCTTGACAGCCACAGGCTATGGTGCAGCGAAGTACTCCGGCCATGTCTGGGTGTGTGGAGCAGGCACATGTTGGCTCAGTGAGTCTGTGCCACAGGCATGCATACCTGAACGTGAAGTCCGGGGTGAGCGGGCATATGTAGTTCTTAGTGTGTGTGTGTGTGTGTAGGTTCCTGCTTGTCTGTAGGGGGCAGCAGTGGAGAATGTCTTTGATTTTGACCCATCACTGCCTGGCCCCCTGCTTGCTTCACATGCCACAGAGCTCAGCTCTCGTTTTTTATAGTGAATCAAAACTGATGGCCCCTGGGACTCAGCGGGATTGATGTGTGCTTCTTGGGGACTTGGGTTGAGGGTCTACCCCCTGGGGATCTCTGACAGCTGAATTTGGGAGGACTCCCAGCCCTTGCTTCCCACAATGCAGTGCTTTAAACCCAAAGACCCTCTCCATCCCTAGTAATCAAGTTGGACCAGGGCTCTCAGTACCCAGTCAGGAAGACTGTCTGACGTTTGGGCCCTGCCATCTCTAAGGAAGAGATTCCTAAACCTGGGCGCCTTCAGGAAAAGCCAGGACTTCAGCACTGTGGAATGAGCACAGTTAAGAATCAAAAGGACCTGGACTCAAATACCACTTCTGTCACTTACTTTATAACCTCGGTCAAATGACTGTTCAGTTTCCTCTCTGTAGAGTGGGGACCCACCTCACGGCGTTAGCAGGATGATTAAATGAGCACCTACTTTGTGCCGGGCACTGTACTAAGCGGGCAGTGAATGAATCACCTCATTTAATCTTCACAACAAGCCTCTGAAGTGGGTACTGTCCCCATTTTAAGAAAAGGAAACTGAGGTCCAGGGAGGTGAAATTACTTGTCCAGAGTCACTTAGCTGGGAATGGGCAGAACCTGGGTTATGCCCAGGCAGCCTGATTTCAAAAGCAGCGGCAGAAAACAGTCCGCCTAACTCCAAAGTCAGTCTGCTCTGCCCAGGAGCAGGGCACGCGGCTGGAGGCCCAGCGGCCCGCTGAGCCCAGAGAGCCAAGGAACCAGGGCCTAGCTCTTTGGCTTTGCTCGTAGCCTCTCCCCATCCTTCTCCGTACTCCAAGCAGTCACCCTGCCTTGCCTGCCTCCAGGGCTGTTGGGTCTCATGGCCTGGGTATCTCCGGCCACTTTCCATTTGCAGGGAAGAGAGGCAGTTAGTAGCTCACTGGTCTCAGAGCCAGAGATTTGGGTTCAAGTGCTGATGCCACCACTGCCTGG
>NW_006443568.1:9829060-9835666 GCF_000325575.1 Pteropus alecto | reverse complement strand
TCTTTCCCTGAGCCTCGGTTGCTTTATTGGTGAAATGGGACCAGGAACAGAGTCTGCCTTCACTGCAGGATGGTCATGAGGGTCCAGCGGGGTCAAGTATGGGAAGAAGCTCAGGGGGTGCTATAGCTGGGGTCTGCTGCCCGAGCAGGGCCTGTGAGTGGAGGAGGTAAAGTCCCGGGGCCAACAGGACACTGTGTCCCCAACACTGGCCATTTGGTCCAGTCTAACCCAGAGCAGGAAGGAAGGTGCGTCAGGTTTAGGAAGGTCCTGAAAGCTCTAACTTCCCTCTTCAGCTCTCCCAACCCGGGTCATCTCTCAGCCTCCAGGGTTACCATGGGGACAGGGAGATGGAGTAGGATAATTCATGATCATAATTTCTCAAGTACTTAGTCTGTGCCTTATTTTTGTTGGAAAGTAATTTTCACACAGCCCTGCAGAGTAGGTGATGTTGGTCCCATTTTGTAAATGAGGAAACTGAGGCTCAAGAGAGGTGAAGTGACTCGCCTCAGGTTACATAGCCAGGAAGGGGCAAGGCCAGGTTTTGAGCCCCCCGCCCCTCAACTCAATATACCAGTTCTCTTTATCACAGCAGCTTCCACACACCTGACATTTGGGGGGAAACCCAGGTGGGACCCAGAGAGGGGATGGGACTTGTCTAAGGCCACACAGAAGGGCAGGGGCCAGACCTCAGGTCTAGGCCTTTCTTCCTCTTCAGAGAGTAGGGATGCAGGGCAGAGGCAGATGCCTACACAGCAAGGCAAAATTATAGGACTAGTGCTTTCGCCTGCCTCTCCCAGTGTGGAGGAAGCAATGTAGTGCCATCAGGCGAAGCCGTGGGGACTGGCCTGAGGCACAGGACAGAAGAGGGCCAGGCAGTGTGGTCCAAGCTGGTGCTTGGTCTCTAAGAGCAGACAAACTTCTGCCTAAAGCATAGAGCTGTAGGGTGGCTCGGTCAGGGAGGCTTCAGCTGGGCCATGGGTGCCTAGCAGTGGCTCTGGCGCATGGCGATGTCCTGTGAGCATGGCATTCAGCCCCAGGCCTGCCGAGTCACCCCCAGGCAGCAGAGACCCTGTGCCATCTTGCTTCCACTGCCTGGGAAAGATCAGGGAAGAATGTCTTGAATGCTGCTTTATCGCAGTAAGTTTGTCGATTCAGCTCATTACATTTAATTAGAATTATTTAATTAGAATCTTAATAAAAGAGTAAAACAGGAAGGAGGCTGAGAAGCGGAGGTAAGGAGATTCGTGCTGAGTATATGAAGTAGACCCAGCTGGGGAGGTGAGGTGGTGGAGAGCCTGCCAGGACATTTGCCGAAAGGTTTGGGAACCTGGCAGTGGTGGAGGGAGGAGTGTGCTGAGGGCCCAGGGTGGCCCCTCCCCCACCCATTTTTTACCAAGTGGCCACAGTGTGCCACATCCTCAGCTGAGGACACTAGGCATGTGGAGATGAGTAGGACCCATTTCCTGACCTCAAGGGAAATAGACGAGAAGCCAGTTATAACACCCAGTACCGGGGGCTCCAGAAATAGACGAGAAGCCAGTTATAACACCCAGTACCAGGGTGTTATGGAGGAGGCAGAGGTCACAGTGGCAGCTCTAGATGGGCATCTAACCTGGCCGGGGTTAGAAAGGCTTTCGAAAACAGGGTTGCCAGCAGTGACCCCTGAACATGGAGTTGGAGTTAGACAAGGAGGTTAAGCAGGTTGAGAGGCTCTTGTTGTGGGGGACAGGTGGAATGGAGGTTTAGAGCAAGGACCTGGAGCCGGGTGGCTGCTTCCCTGTCCCAGCACCACTACTGTGGGCCCTGGAAATTCCACCTGAGCCTCATTTTAATCATCTGTGAGTGAGGGTAACAACGGGACTCACCCCACAGGGCTCTTGTGTGGTTAGATGAGCTAATACATGTAGAGCACTTAGAATAGCAGGTGGTACATGGTCAATTCAATGTGCATGAGCTATTAGGATTATTGTTCTTATCGTCGAGTGGAGATGTTCGACGGGTGGTCACTTACACAAGTCTGCATGGGGACCTAGTTCTGGTAGTTGTCAGTGAAACCACGGTTGTGGGTAGGCACCCCAAGAGAGTGCTGCCACCCATCACCTCCATTCCCACTTTCCTCAGTCTGTGAAGGACTCATTTTGTTCAGAGATTTACCCCTAACGAGCCCATGCTCTTCAGGACAGCTGACCTTACACCCCAGCTCGAGTGAGACTCACCCAGTCAGGTCACAGCATTCCCCCTGCTGCTGGTTCTCAGTGAGGCTGGAGATCCTACTTGGTTCCATGGTCAGGGTAGAGAAGTTCTCCCCCACTCCCTACCCATCCTGGGCATGTTCACGAGCAGGTGGCCCCATTGCCACCCCTTAGGGAACCAGACCTAGCATGAAGCCTGTGATGTGCTGGTATACCATCTCTCCAATTAAAAAACAAAAAACAAAACACTAATTTGTAGTGTTTGCTGATTTCTATGGTATAAATATCCCCTCCATGGCCAATTTCAAGCTGCTAACATGGCATCACTGAACACAGAGTTAGATGCACACCATCATGAGCCAGGATGCGGGGGCTGCTGCACTGATGGACGAAGCCAACCCAGAAGATGGCGGAGCTGTAAGCACCAGCCCCTCTGCCAGCACTGGGAGCTGGGCTGCACCAGGAGCCTGCCTCCCCTGGACCTCCACTCTCACAGACTTTTCTGTTACTTGCAGCTAAATACATCCCACATGCTGCAGGCATGCAGAGCAAGAAGAGAGGAGGACCCAGGACCAGACTTGAGGAACTGTCAGCTTTAATGCAGCCGATAGAGGAAGAGGAAGCTATGAGCCCAACTGCCATTGTAATTTGGCAATGCAAAGGATCAGACTTCAACAAACTTAATCCTGCTTCAGTAAAAGATAAGAGCCCACCTATAGAAACTTCTTAGGCTCCAGTCTATGTATTGAGCCAAGAATTTAGCGATTGCAGCTTATTCTTTTTCTTTTAATTGTCCAGTGTCACCTTTGAAATCTGCGTACCATTCGTGTGTTCAATGGCAGTAGCAACTGAGCCCTCAAAGCTTTGCCTCCAATGGCACTTTTTTCCAGATGGCCACAGGCCATAATTTAATTAATTAATTTAATTTAATTAACGGTTTCACCACTACATACCTCAGGCGGCTAGATCCTCATCCCTGGATACTAACTGGCTTTTCTCTTCCTTCAGCCTCAACTAGTCCAGATAATTATTCCTCCCATTTCCCTGTGGGTGTCTTGTCTGAACCCCACTCCCTCAGACCAATTTCCAAAGCAGTCAAGTTTCTTGGTTGAAAACAATGGAAACTGATGCTCACTAATTTAAGCAGAACAGGAATTTATTGGCAGGACACCAAGGAGCTCACAGAATCGATTAGAGAACAGGATCAGGGAAAGGGCAGAAGTGGGAGGAGGCTGGCCGCTCAGCACACATCAAGGGGCCCCTGTAGGAGACCTCTTGTTCTCCTATAGAGTGGTTGCCATCACTGGGTATCACAGCCTGGGCACTGCCGCTGGCCCCCACAGTGGCCTCAACTGTCCTCTGTAGCACCTTCATAGTTCCCAAATTCAGGGCAGGCTCCTGATTGATGGGGTCAGGTCATGTGTCTGCTGCTGGTTAACCGGGCGAGTGCCAGCTTCTGCACTGGGAGGACAGAGCTGCTGCCCTCTAAAGTTCACCCATGAGCAGTCCCCCAAACCAGAAAGAGGGTTTAGTGCTGAGCAGGAAAGAAACAATAGGAAAAAAAAAATAGCAAATGTTCACCTTGGCTAGGCACCGTGCTAACATTTTACCTGCATCATCTCAATTTAATCTTCACAAATATCTTTGAGAGGTGTTACTTTTCTCAAATTCATTCTGCAGCTGGGGAAACAAAACCCGAGTTTCTTCATCAGTAATAACCCCAGATTTTGAGGGTTCTATGAGGACCAGGCTGGACGTCATGGATACTGGACAGCTCAGAGCCAAGTTTTCAGAGGGTTGCCCTAATTTTAGGTCAACCTTGGTCTTTGGGCCTCACAGAGGCAAGAAGAGTCTGTCCAGTCTGAGCACTTTCTAATTCTAGATGCTACTGCTGTTGGCCTGCCTGGGGCAGGTCCTGGACCAAGGGTCACTGTCCCTGGGACTGTAGCAGCCACAGCTGAGCCAGAGAGCTTCTCATCAAAAGCAAACGATGTAACAGAAGTATGTGTTTTTTGTCAGGCCTCAGCACATGGGCAGCTTGTCATGATGCTGGCTGCAGTCAACAGCCTAAGGTGGGGATCACTGCTGTGTAAACAAAGAGATGCCAGGTTCTGAGAAAAAGAGAGGAGTGAGCCTCAGCCCCACACCTGGAAAGAAGAGAGGGTATCTGAAAGAGAGAAGCCGACCAAAGCCGAAGCATCGACACAGAGGCCTCCTGCTGGACCAACTTTTCTTTATACTGGGAGCTCCTGCAAGTGGAGTGACATCTCTTCTAACAGAGCCAGAGGTCCTGTGTATGAGACTGTGTTTCCCACCTCGGACTGGGGCTTCTAAGGATGGATCGTCTCTTTCCTCAGACGACCTTCTTTCCGAAGGTGGTTGACTATTCTAAGAAGTCGGTGTCAGTAAGAGCCACTCGGAGTGGAGGAGTGGGGCTAGCAGAGCTGGATGAAACCTGATTCCACTGAGGGGGAAATTGAGACCCAGAGAGGGGCAGAGACATGCTGAGTTCATCTCCCAGGGAGAAGCTGACCGAGACAGTCTCCCAGGACTCCTGACTCCCAGCCAAGAGGAATTGGGTGACAGGATGAAATGTGGCCTTAGGAGAGCAGCTCCCAGGGCCAGGCAGGAGGCAGCCCTGCGGGCACCCACGCCGCCAACCCTGCTCCTAGGAAGTACCTCCTGTAGTTCTGTCCCAGATGTTCGAATCCTTGCCCAGGCTCCTAGCCGATGGCCTCATTCCACGGAGGCCAACAGATGTGCACAGCTGGAGGAGGGACTCTTGGTGGAATGCGGCCCCGCCCAGCACAGGCCTGGGCCACAGGAGGTGAAAATCAGGGTTCTAGTCCCAGCCTCCACCTTTACCAGGTTGTGAAGACCTGGGCAGGGCCACGGCCTCCCTGGGCCTCAGTTTCTCTCTCTCTAAAGCAGGAAGCTCTTCCTGCTTTAATCACCTGTTGACTGAGGACCCATAATGTGTTCAGCTCTGTGCTGAGCCCAATGCAAGCCAGAAGGAGCGGCCCTGTCCTCAGGGAGTTCATGCTCCATGAGGTGCCGACCTTGCACATCTGTAGCCAGTTTACCGAGCTCTCTGAGTACGGGGTCTTAACGAGAAGGTTCATTTTTCTCCAAGCACTGGCCCAGCTGTGCGGTGGCAGATCCCAGGCTGTCATGGTCACATGCAGTTATTACAAAGCCATCTGTTTGAAATCCTAATCTCAGAGGCAATTCAGAACTTTCCCTTCCTTTGTCCCCAGCTACTAGAGGGACTTGAAATGCGCGTGCTGTGTGTGTGTATGTATGTGCATGCGCACGCCTGTGCATGAGTGTGCATGTGCGTGTGTGTGCGTGTGTGTGTGTGTGTGTGTGTGTGTGTGTGTGTGTGATGGGGCATGGCGCAGGGGCGGGGCACACTGGTTCTTCCTTGGTCGCCTGACTCCAGCATCTGGAGTACCTGGGGGCCATAGTCTTGTTCTGGAATACTTCCCTCCCCCTCCATTGTTTTTCAAATTTAAATTGAAATGTTTGTTTTTCTAAAATTGTGGTAAAATACGCATCACATGAAATCTACCATTTTAACTGTTTTTGAGTGAACAGGTCAGTGGTGTTAAGTTCCCTCACACTGTTGCTACCCTCCGACTCTGGAATGAATTTTTTATCATTCTAAACTAAACCCCCTCCATTTTAAAAAAACAGCTGCGTTGAGATATAATTCACATAACATGCAACTCACCCATTTAAAGTGTACATGTTAATGGGTTTTAGTTTATGTACAGTGTTGTGTAATCAGCATTACAATTAGTTTTAGAAGTCACTCCAAAAGGAAATCTCCCATCCATAAGAAACCCCCACCCCATCCTGCACCAGCACCCCCTCCCTCTTAGCCAACCGCCAATCTGCTTTCTGTCTCTGGGGATTTACCTATTCTGGATATTTCATATAAATGGAATCGTACGATGTGTGGCCTTTCGTGTCTGGCTTTCTTCACTTAATACGATGTCCTCAGTGCCTGTCGACGTCGCCGCAGGGGTCAGTACTTCATTCCTCCCTCTCCACATTTACAGCGCAGCTCCCCTGGTGCAGATGCTGAGGAAATCGGGGCTCAACAGGCAACATCTTGTTACCCACCCACAGCTGGGTGCCTCTCTGTGGATGAATCCTGTCTCTGCCATTGCCCTGAGTGTGGCAGGCATCTGAATGCTGGCTCTCTGCTGGGTGTGTGTGTGGTGTGTGTGGCACGTGTGCTCTTTGGGGGTCCTGTTGGAGCCCTGGCTTCCACAGTCCCCCGATGTACATATCTGGTTCCTCCTAACCTTTGCCACCCTCCCCTCCCTAACTCCTGCCTACAGCACTCTGCCCTATGGTTCCTGTCTCAGGGCCCCTAGTGTGTATCTGTGTTTGTGTGTGGTGGGGG
>NW_006443568.1:9813870-9829013 GCF_000325575.1 Pteropus alecto | reverse complement strand
GGAGGGGGGCGGGTACCTTCCTGGATGGGTACTAAAGATAGCACAACCCCAGCTCTTTTCTGTGATGTCTGCTGACCCTCAGCAAATGGCAGACGAGCAGGCTGCCTCATGGCCAAGCCCTTCCACCCCGCCATTTGGCTTTACTTCTCTCCTCCTCAGCTCGGATGGGCCTGGGGCCGGAACAGGTCTGGCCCACCAGCAGATATTCCCAGGAGGGAGACACCTACCTCACCTCCCAGCAGGGACCTTCTTACTTCCCTAATAACAGGTGATATGATAGTCTTGGTGTCTCTCCCATGGGCTTGGTTGTGAGGGGTCTCTGGGGAGAAAGGAGAGAAAATCCATAGCGTCCATATGAACCTGAAGATTTACATGGCTCCCCTGACCCCCTGGAAGCAGAGGGGTGGTAGTCATTGTGGGGGGCCAGTCTTGCCCTCCTCAGCAAGCCCTGGAGAGGCCATCTGGCCTCAGTTATTGGGGCCTCTCTTCAGAACGTGGGCTGCTCAGCAATGATTCACCCCCTCTGCACCCTAGTTGTCAATTCTGGGGCAAATGGAGAAGTTCCTCCCAGTATTCTGTTCTGCATATAATCCTACCCTTGCGTGACAGTTCTGACAAGTACTGCAAAAGGAAGTATAGGGAATGTTCTAGTCCCTCCTGGGGCGGGGGAGGGGGGTGCCGCAATGAAGTGACTTTTGCACGGCAGGCCAGGCTGAGAGAATAAATAGCATGACTCAAGTTCCTGAAGCAGGAAGGAGGGTGGCACGTCGGGGAGACAAAGGCAGGGGTATGTACTGGGGGCGGCGAGACAGAGCAGGGTAAAGGATGAGGCTGGGCAGCCAGAGCAGCAGCAGCACCAACACGAGAGACCACTCACCCTTCACAGCACTTGTTATCTCATAATCACAAAAGCAGAAAGGACTGTTATCCCTCTTGTGTAGATGCAGGTTTGGATCGCGCTCAGAGAGGTGAGGTGACGCATCCAAGATCACACAGTAGGGAAGCTTGGATTTGAAGCGAGGTCCACAGCTGGAAGTTCACCACCACAGGACAGTCCTGGTCTCTGGCACTGTTCCATAATCCCAGCAGACCCAATCTGGTTCGCTGTCCTTCCCTCGCGCACCCCATCTCTCTTCCTGCCTTTCCCTGGGAGCCTGCCTGGGATGGGACATGGGCAGGGTGTGGTCAGTCTTGGAGGCAAAGGAGGCCAGATTGGCAAGAGAAGTAAGGGCTTTGGTGCCAGCAGGCCTGGGTTCCGGTCCCCACACATCTCCTCACTGGGCCGTGTGACCGAGCGTCAGTCCCTTCCCTCTGATTGTCAGTTTCTTCGATTGTCCAATACTCACTTCTTTATTTTATTCTCATTTTACAGATGTCTCAGAGAGGAGAAGAGAGGCAGTGGCCCCTAGGCCCCCCAGCGCCCAGCCCAGGGCTCTTTCCTCTCTACCTGGCCATTGTCTTCGCAGAAATTTGAGCGGAGTCGGTCACAGTAGACTCATTGTGGACAGTCGATGCAGAAGACGGGTGGCACTGGGGCTCGTGATAGTCAGGCTAGGGGAGGTGCAACCTGAGCCCCCTCCTTCTCCCTGCTCCCATCTTCGGGCCTTCCTGGGAGCTGCCTCTGATTTCCCGAGGGCTCCATCTGATCTGTGCAGACAATCCCTGCAGAGGCCAGACGCCTGCAGTGCCACAGCATTCCCAAGGGCCTCGTACATGGATCCCCGCTTTCGATATACCATGTATGTGTGCATGTGCGTGTGTGCATGTGCGTGTGCGTGTGATGGGTCAGGGGAGGCGAGTAGAAGGGGATGAGTTAGGGAGTCTAGAGCACAGCACTGTAGCAGGGGTGGAGCTTCGGCTGGGCTGAGGTGGGGTAGCAGGGGTGGAGCTTCGGCTGGGCTGAGGGTGGGGCGTGCCTGTCCTTGCTGGGGTCTCCCACCTTCTGCCTCCCTGGGCTCTGCTCAGACTCCAGGACCGAGGGACTGGGAAGCCAGAGCCCTGAGGGTCCTCAGTCGAGTCTCAGATGCAGAGTCACATCCCTGAGCCTCAGCCCAAGGCTTAGCTGTGACTCTGAGACCCAAACCTTCTGCTAGACTGATCCTTGTCCCCGGCTTCATTCTAAGCCTTGATGACAGCTCCAGACTGAGTCCTGACCCTGGTTCCAGGCTGAGCCCCAGCCTTGTTCTAAAACTGAGCCCCGATCTTTGCCCTAGACTGTTCTTTGACTCTGGTTCCAGGCTAAGCCTTTACTGTAAATTAAGCTCTAAACCTGGCCCCCAGCTACATCTTGACTCTGGTCAGAAATTCAGTCATGATCCAGCTCTAAATCAGTCCTGACTTCTGCCCTTGGCTGAACCGTGACCGTGGCCATAGGCTGATTTCTAATTTCTGAACAACAAACCAACCCTTGACCTGACACTTAACCTAGTCGGAGTCCAAGATCCCTTCAAATGGCAGAATTTGTGCTGGAACTAGAAGGAATGTTAGTGTTTCATCGGGCAGAGCTGTGGAAACTGTGCTCAATGGCACAGAGGGGAAAGTGGAGGACAAAAACCATCTCAAAGAAGAGAAAAGAGTGACCAAGGAATGGTATCCAGACTGGTTGTGGGGTGCAGAGGGACTCAGGATCAGAGTCCACAGCTACAGTTCTGATCTAGGCTTTGTCATTTACTGGAACCTGATTTGGGATGAGTCCATTGCCTTGCTGAGCTTGTCTCTTCATCTTGAAGTGATCCACCTGCTTTCCTCTTGGGTTATGTGGCTCCTTAAGAGCATCATTTGCCATCTTGCCTTTAGGTCTTCTAATAGACTGTCTCCTTTGGCTGGACCACTCTTTTCCTTGGCCACCCTGCATTCTCACAGCAAAATGCCCCCATCTCTAGGAAGTCTCCCTGAAGCTCTTCATAGTGGACATAAGATGCGTCATCCAGAGCACCCTTCGGCGGAAGACTCAGTGCCCCAGGTCTGGAGTGCTGACTGTAGACAGCCTTCACCCTTCAGCTGTCTCCCCACTCAGGGCTGCCCACGTCCAGTGGCTGCCCAGTGAGTGTCTGATGGCAGGGAGGAGAATCAAAGACCCAGCCATCACCAAACAATTCGGTAAAACTCTAAAGGGCTATTCTAGCTCCAGAGCTCCCATAGGGTCAGCTAGGCTGTCATCGAACCTATATAGGGTCAGCTGAGGCTGTCATCGGACCTATATAGGGTCAGCTGAGGCTGACATCGGACCTATATGGGGGTCTCTCCTCTCTCCCAATTTGGCTTCCTGCCTTTCCCTTCCACAGGTGTTGATCTCAGAACTCCCTAAAAAACACCTGCATGCTGACCTCTATCTCAGATTCTACCTCCAGAATGACAATCTAAGTCCTAAGTTACTCCCATAGTACTTGGCCATCTCTTCTGTAAGACTCAATAATTTAGGGTACTTCCTTGTTTACTGTCTACTGCCATAGAATTGTCATGCACGGGAGCATGGACACATAGCACCAGAACCACACGGTGCAGAGAAAGATCCCTGGGGGAAAACTTAGAAGCAGAGAAGCAGTAGAGTGTTCACAGTTCCAAGAACTCTCATCCATCTCAGCATGAGCTCTCAACCTGGCAAACATGTCTCAGCATGGCCAGTGCTCCAGCAGAGAGGGGCCCACCAGCGGGCCGGACGTGCAGCCAGCCTCAGGAGAAAGGATCTACCCCACATTGTTGGCCTAAGAGAGCGCACACATAATTACTCTAAGTGACAAGAAATATATCAAAAGATGTCTGGGCACGAGCAACACCAGGGAGTTGCTTGCTAAGACTTAGGGCTGCATCCTGAGGTCTTGAGAAAAGCCTTAAAGAGTCTCGCACACGAGAACAGTGATATCTGCCAAAGCCATATGGGCTGTTCCTCACAGACTGGCCTGGTCTGGCTGAGCCAGTTCTCTGCTAAGCTACCAAAGACAAGGAAAACAAACAAACAAACAAACAAACAAACAAACAGATCCTCCAGGTCCTTCTAGACTTGTCTCTCATCAAAAAAGTATGCTTCATGAGGGTAGGGGCTGAGTCGGACTTGTTCCCTGATCAATAAATTGTATATGTGCTATGGATCAGTAAGTGAATAGATCAAGACATATGGGATAGAAAAGCAATTTACGAACCTGAAACATTGTGCATGGCAGGGAATAATTGGAGAGAAATGCTTTCTCTAGAAGTTATTCCTTAGGAAGCCCCACCCCTTCCAAAAAAAAAGACTATTAATAGACCCGATTAATAAACATCAGCCAAGGTAAATGTTAACAGGAAGCACTCACTCTGGCAGGGCTCAAGCAGGCGGGCAGGCGGGCAGGCGGGCGAGGAAGGCCTCCTCCCTCCTGTTTGCTCAGAGCACATCCTCAGCCCTAGAGGAGCCTCCTCCCTGAACCCCAGAGCTGGGAGGCCACAGCCCAGGCTTTCTGCTTCCTGGAAGCTCACCCTGCTCCAGCCACTCTGGCCCCTTAGCTGTTCCTTAAACACGCCATGCTTGTTCGTACCTCAGGATCTGCCCTGCTTGTTCGTACCTCAGGATCTGCCCTGCTTGCTGTCCCTCTTCCCCTCACTCTCTTCAGGTTGCTGTACAAGCCTCACCTCAGAAATTTTCTGACCCCAACCTAAAAGAGAGCCCATGTCCTCATCACTGCCCATCTTTTTTAAAAAAAATCTCTGTTTCAATCTATTGAAAAGACTTAGTAAAACCTGAAATTGTATACATAATATATGTATTTTACTTTATTATTCTATTTTATTTTATTTGTGTCTAAATCCCCCCTTACGTTTACTCCTCTGTCTTCTAGAACAGTGCCTGGCACTTAAGTAGCCTCTCAGTAAAACTGCCGAATAAATAACTGAGGGGCGAACTGGACAGGGTCCCTGTCCTCAACCAGCTCCCCTCCAGCAGGCGACGCAGGCAGCTAAGGGGGCAGTTTCTCTGCCGTGGGCCCAGTGAAGTGATGAAGGCATGCAGAAGCCCTGCGGGCAGTGAGGTAAGGCATGTAATTCTGTGCGAGGGTGAGGGAAGACTTCTTGAATGAGGCCACATCTAAACCAAGACCTGAGGGCTGAGCAGGAGCTCTCCAAGTCATGAGGAAGGAGGAGAGAGTTCCGGACAGAGGGATGTACAAGCAAGAGAGAGCCTGGGAAGTTGGTAGAAGGTATAGAAGTGTCATGTGTCTGGGTCAGGGTAGGGAGAGGGGAAAAGGTGCAGAAGAAAATGGGCTGGTGGTCTGGGCAGGGGTCTGCTCGTAAAGGATCTGGAGCGGACGTTAAGCCTGAAAGTGACATGACCAGATCATTTTTCTGCATAAACGTTCACAATCTTCAGGAACTTTGCCATATCCTGCCAAATATATGCACGCACTCCTTGTTCCAGTGGTAAATACTATTCACTTAATATTTTACATGTAACTGACTCACTTTACTTAAATGCATTCATTTGAAAGGGAAACCCTTTGTAACACTATCCTAATTTGTGTCATAAACACGAAGTGACATAAAACTAAACGTAGTAAAAATGAAATAACGTTACTTTCCATCGCCTGCTTAAGGCTCTGATCCCAAAGTCTAGTTTCTTTTGTTAAAAAGGGAGATTAACAAGCAAGATGTTAAAGACAGGATAGTACCAGAGAGGACTTTCTCCCTGACATAATCATCAGAAAGATTGAAAGGAGATTCAAAGGGAGCATCTTTCTTGCTCTGTGATTCAGTGTCACTTCAAGCTGCATCTGGATTCCTTCTAAGATTATTTCAGTAGCTACATAAAATAATCTTATACATGACCGGTGGTATGATTGAGAAACTCACTGTAAACCTTTCAGGCATTTTGACTGAATGGGAGTAAGGAGTGAAAGAGGAAATGGGGTAGATGGCCAAAAAAACCAAACAAGCCAATCAATCAAATTTTATCCACTCCTTCTCCTACCAACCCATCTAACTACCTGGGCACCTCCTGCCTGCCTATATGCTCACCCACCTTTTCGCTTGTCTGCTTGCACAATCACAAATCCATTTACTTAACCACTTGCTCACCTGCCTGCCCATCTACCTGAGTATCTTCTCACCTGCCAAATATATGCATGCAATCCTTCCATCCAGCTACTTCTGAACATTCCCATCCATTCCCCTGTCTACCTATCTACTATCTATCCAGCCGGCCATCAATTCATCCATCAGCCCATCCACCCACTTATCCATCCACCCATTTATCTTTCCATCTATCCATTTATTTCACATATTACAGTGCACATTTAGTGTCTTGACCCCCACTTCTCCTTTCTAAAATAGAAACCATGGCTAGGACCTCTTTAATTGAGTTCCGATTTGGGGGTTCATTGCCTCTTACAAGCTTCAGTTCCTCCTGAGCTGCCTCTTGGGTTGTCCTTGAATGGAATCTCTGAAAATCACCTCATTCTTTCTGTCCCTGACCCATTCTCTCATCCACTTTTCCCACCACAGGCCTTATCTTATAACCTTACAGGGCAGAGTCCTAGATCGTCAAAGCTGAAAAGGACTACAGAGACCACTAAATCCGAAGCTTTCGGTTTCTAGATGGGAAAGCTGAAGTCCAGAACGGGCGAGGTTCCAGGATGATCCAGTTGCAGTATTAGGAACGTTTTCTTTCACAGGCTAAATCTTCCAGTTTCCACAAACTACTCATGGACTTCTAAAATGGCAGGGCTTGAAGGAGATGGGCTTCACGGGGGTCAGGGTGGTGAGTGGTCTAGTCTCTGAGTCCCTACATCCCTATTCAACTAGAGGACAGGACTATGTAAGCTTTTTTGAACAAAGGTGTTGCTGCTAAGGAGAAAAGTTTAAAACCTTTGTTCTTGTCCAATGCCCTCATTTCACGGACAAAGAAGCAGGTTCGGAGGAGAAGGTTCTTGCCCAAGGTCACACAGCAGGTAAGTGACAGAGCAGGTTCACTAACCCAGGGTTCCGGGTCTTGTAGTTTTCTTTTGCTGAGTATCTGCTGACTTTAGAGGGAACTGAGTCATGGTGACCAGGGAAGAGAGAATTCCCAGACCTAGCTCAGGGAGGGCAAGTGATCCTATTTGCTGCTTGTGGGCTGAGGAAGTGTTACATTAAAAAAAAAAAATCGGATGTGGTCCTCTGGGTTCCTTGGCTCCCTTCACTAGGCCTGGCCATGAAGGGGAGGCAAGCAGGGGTACCAATTGTACCCCAAATCCCTCTTTTATGTTGGCTCCTTTTCCTTAACAGCTGTCTCTTTGCCCTACAAAGTTCTGTCCAAGTTATGAGAACTGAACACACTTTGTTCACTGTGATTGAAGGTTTTGCCATTGAAATTGATAACGCCTCTTGGGAGAGACATGCGATGCTTCCTTCCCCTGATACACAGAGCCAATTGCTTGCTCCCTAGTGGAGGGCGGCAGTGTCAGGGCCCTACGAACCCCTCTCTAGCTCAGCTGTACTTGAAACTTAGCCTATTGATGTTTTCTGGGAGCTGGAGCCAAGCCCCACTGCATCTGGCCTTGTCCTGAGACCTTCTATCTGTACCTGCTGTCACTCTCAGAGTGTTCTGGGCTCGTCACCATTTCCTGAAGCATCATCCTTATTGATTTCCAGGGAAGCTTTACGCCCTGCTCCTGCTCTTTTAATACAGGTGAACTCATCTTTCCATAACCTAATGCAACTGTTAAGAGCCAGCTCTGGAGTCAGGCTGCCTGGATTCAAATTCCAGCTGCACTGCTCATTGGCTGTGTGTTCTCAGGCAAATTGCTTAACCTCTCGGGGCTTCAGTTTCCTCACGTGTAAAAAGGAGATATAAAATGTAGGACAATCAGAGAAGGTACTTGCACTGGGATCTGAAGGAAGAAGGAAAGTAGAGGAGAGAGAAGACAATTATGGGTAGAAAGGAATAACAGGTGCAAAGGCCCTGTGGCAAGAGGAAGCAGAGCAATTACTAGGGACTGAGAGAAGGCCCAGGACTGTGAAGATACCACGGCTTGGCTGGCTCGGCATGTTCTGTAGTATACTTTCCTGTACTAGAAACACTAAGAAGCTAGACTTCTGAAGCCAAGCGTCCATTACTTAGGCTCTATGAATCAGACGTACCATGGACATTAGCATTGTAAGGCAGAGGTCACGCTTCTGTGATTTTCAGGCAAACAGAGTCACGGGGGATATTCTTTTTCAGCAGTTATTGCAGTGGGCTCAGCGTCTAGACCCTTGATTTATGATTGTAGGAGAAGAGCTTGGGGCACCCATTCTGCTGGCAAGGTTCAGAGCAGAGGATAATCCTAGAGCCAGCAGCGGTGGTGGCAGCGTCTAGGTTCCCCAGCTTCTTGATCATGGCAAAGGCTGCATTGTTATTCTGGGGGTCGTTTCTGGAAGCTCAGCCTTGAGCCAGCCTTTCTAACCCTCCCAACAGTGTAGTAAGCACCCCTTCCCTGTCTTAAATTCCTTTCTGCTTAAATGAGTGGTTTCTTTGATCCGAAGGCGAGACTGACTGTGGTAGATTAAAGAGGGCCACTATCTCTCCCATCAAGAGATGGAACTTCCCCCTCCCCTTCACCTGGACTGGCCCTGTGACTTCTTAACCAAAAGGAAGTGGCAGAAGTGATCATCAATTCCAGGCTTGACATTGAAAGAGCTGGAAATTTCTGCTTTTTTCCTTCTGGAATGTTCACTCTTGAGCTGTCTCTCAGAATCCAGTTTGGCATGCCGTGAGAATTCCAAACCCCATGGAAAGGCCACATATGGCCTCTGGTTGTCAGCTCCTAGCTGAACTTCCAGATGACTCAAAACATCAGTCACCAGAAATTTGAGTGAGTGTCTTGGAGGCCCAGTCCAGTCCTGCCTCCAGATAACTGCAGCCCCAAGAGAACCACATAGCTGAGCCTGGTCAAGACCGAGAATGGGGAGAGATGATAAAACAGTTGTTGTTTTAAGGCACCAAGTTTTGGGGTGGTTTGTTATGCAGCAATAGATAACCAACACACTGACTGACACAGGCAGAGGGAGTAAGAGAAAGTGAGACAAAGCTGGAGAAGTCTAAAGGGGTAGATGATGTGGAACCTGGTGGGCTGTGTTTAGGAGTTCCCAAGAGCAATGAAAGCTGTGGAAAGGTTTTAGGTAAAAAGATTTGCATTTCTTAGGTGATTTAAGGTGATTTCATTTACCTTGCACATGGATCATCCCACCTGCTGTGTGGAAATCTGAGCCAGCTTGGAGATTAGCGCTGTTGTTTATAGAGGCAAGAGTTGAGGATGATTGGGCTGGGGGGCGAGGGAGAACGGTGATTGACAGGGAGCAAAGCGGCTGGATCAGAGATATTTAGGAGATGAACTTATAACATTACATGATGGCTGGGGGACTGTTGGTAATCTGTGTGGGCTCTACCTGACTAGTTCCTTCTACTCTCTGTGCCCCCATTACTTGGAGTGTCTCATACCTCTACAGAGTCACACAGTGGAAAGAATGAGGGCTCAGGTATCAGATATACTGGATGTTAATCCCAGACATCCACCTACCTGCTGTGTTACCTTAGGCAAGTTACTAAACTTCTCTAGACTTCAATTTTCCTCTTTAATCAGATGGGACAATGAAAAGAATGATCATAGTAATTCCACTGATTTACTGAGCAGTACCGGGCACACAGTAGGCACTCAATAAATCTTTGTTGAATGAATGAACTCAGTGGGCTGGAACTATGGGGAGACAAGGAAGAAATGGCCTTATTTTCCTCCTCTGCCTGCGAACACAGTATGTCAAGGGCAGGTTTCCCTTCCTTGTGTGACTTTGGGAGCAGTCTCCCCAGAACGTAACACGCTGGCATGCAGATTATTTCAAGCTGAAAACAATTAAAGCCCAATAAACTCAGGAAGTGTTTTATTGTTTTATTTTGTTGTTGTTGTTGTTGTTTTTCCAGCCCCTTTCCCGTCTAAAGAGATTCAGATAGAAAATCCTGCTTCAGGAAGGGAATCTCAGCAAAACCAATGAAGTGAGACTGACAGAGAAAATCCAAGCCAAACTCTGTTCCACTAGATCCCCCTTCATCCCACGTTTCCAGGTAGCCCTGCAAGAATTTGTTTACCAAATGTTTGCTCTTTTTCATCTACCTATGAATTGCCTACCACCTCCTCCTTAGTCCAAAATGACGTATAACCTTCATTTTGCCTCACTCTCTTTGGAATTTTCAAGCTTGTTTAGATTCCCCTTGTGCATACTAAAATTTGATTTTCTCCTGTTAATCGGTTGTATGTTGTTTGAGTTATTCAACCAGCCAGAAATACTAAAGGTTGGTAAGGGGAAAGTTTTTCCGGCTTGACACTTGACAGATCCGTGACTTTCTGGTTCCTTTTGGTCAAAATAACAGTTTCAATTTGGTAATTAAAACTCACTTTCAGTAACTAGAAAGTCCACTCTGGCCCTGTGAAATGTAAAATTTTGATTTCACATCCAGTTCAAAGCACAAACACATCCCTCCTTCAGTGGGTACCTGCTATGTGCCAAATCCTGTGCTAGGGCAGGCAGAGTTGCCAGATAAAACCTGGGAAGCCCCATTACTTTGGAATTCCAGATAAATAATGAGTAATCTGTCAGTATATGTATGTCCCTAATACTGCATGGAGCATACTTAGAGTAAAAGTTACTGGTCGCTTATCTGAAATTCAAATGTAACTGGAATTTCTGTATTTTTATTTCGTAAATCGTGGCACTGAAATGCATTGGCTCTTGTCCTGTGGGAGTACGAGCCTTCCCTATCTCTGCCAAAGGCATTTGACTCCAGGCGAGCAGACTGGTTCAGGAATACCTTTCCGCCCTGTTTTCCCTACCAGCACAGTGGACGTTATCTATATGAAGGAAGGCCAACCATTGACAGGTAGGATTTGAGCAACGCTCCTTTGTCCAACTGACTGGCCCCATGGCTGCCCAGGTTTCTGCCCAGACTTCCATGTTACAGCTACAATCTTTGATCTTTGGAAGCTTGTTTTCAGATGATCAGGAAAGCGCGTTTGCCTTGGGAGGGTTGAGGCCACCTCAGCTAGAACTTTACATGACAGCTGATTGGGAGTAGGAGTTTGTGAGAACAGGATTCATCGGTGATTTCCTGGAACGAGGTGCCTCGGTGATGCCAGGAGGGCGGGGAATGGCTTCACTGAGGAGTGGGAGGCCCCAAACTGGGGCCCAGCTCCAGGTTGAGCAGGACGCTCTCTACACCTCTTTGAGCAAGGGCTGAAGAGAAGGCACTGGGAAGAGGCCATTGTCCACCTGTTTGACAATGAGGAGACACAGAGAGAGTGGGTGCTAAGGAGATGGGCAGGGGCAGGCTGAGGAATGGGAATGTGGGCAAGGGTCCTTGTTCTCTTGGGCCTCAGAGCCCCCATCTTAACGTGGGCAGTTGAAGCAAATGCTCTGCTTGAGGCAGCTCACCAGACCTTCCTGTCTCAGTCCCCTTTGCTCATTATCTCTAATGCACCACAGCAGGCTGGCCTTTCCGCTGAGTCTGTAGCGTCTCCCTCCCAGGAGAGAGCACTTCTGCTGTTTCTGTGTCTGCCACCTTCCGCCACCACGGACACCTGGGGCCTGGCACAGAGCGGGCTGGGCATGTGTATGGGAGAAACGGCCTCTCTCACACCTGTCCTCAGGCCCTGACACTGGTTTTCCACCCTGAAGCAGTAAATGGGTACAGGGGAAAGGCAGTAAAGAGCAAGGACCCACTCTCCTGTTTTCGGCTGCTCCTCACCTTGACCTCTGTAGGTAATCGCTGAGCCATTTGGGGGTTCTGTAATATAAGTCAGCTTCCTTTTAGCTTTCCCCATTGGAAGTTTAGGAGGTCAGGGTTCTTGGTTCCCCCTAAATTACAACCCATCAATTTGCTTTTCAGCCTTCCTTTCAAGTTTTGTTAATGTGATCTTCTCTTCTGTGCTAATTGTCCCTGTGGTTTTCTGCCTTAAAAAAAAAAAAAAAATCCCATTATATCTTCACGTTGGTGGAGTGTCAGGAAGGAGCAGAGCTTTATGTGTGCTCACGCTGTCTTTTTTAGCCAGAACTCATAGCCAGTCTAATTTAATCTTCACAACAATACCAAGGGGCCAGTTTTATTATCATTTCCCAAATAAGCAAACAGAGCTCAGAGAGGATGTCCGCAGAGCGAATAAGAGGCAGGATCTGGTACCACCACGGCCCTCTGTCTTCAGCGCTTTCCTACACAGCTTTCCTGGCGGTGCTCAGAGAAGAAGGTTATGCCCTCTCTCCCCCACAGAGGTGGGCATCTTACATGGTAAAACCCCAGTTCTCTAGGGGGACACCTTGGGGAGTGATCACTCCTTTCTCTATCTGAATGCGTCCTCCGACTGTGCTGCCTTCTGTGGAATCCAGAGCATTATGAGAGTGATCGACTATTATTAAATGTCACGACAATAGGAAATGACTTTAATGTCCAATGATAGCGGATTAGGTAAATGAAATATGGTGTATCCATTTTAAAAATACTATTTGGCTGTCAGAATGATGAGGTAGAAGAATATTCAGTTTCATGGGAAAAATGCTCCTAACATATTGGTAAATTCAAGAAGCTCGTTCCCTATGTAGTAGGTTCAATATAATCCCATTTTAACAATAACATGCATACATAATGACAAATTATAAGAAAATAATTAATATTTACCTGCAACCCTTAATTCTTGAGATATAGGCCCCAAGTCAACATTGCAAGTCAAAAGAAAGTCTGTTTTCCCCAGGGCATGAGACCAAGTTCAAATGATTTATTCTCATCCTCCTTCCACCCCTACCCACAATCCCTCATGATCTTGAAGCCCAGAGTTCATATCCTGCTCCCACCCCCCAACCTTGGGGTTAGTGAATCTCTACTCCTGAAATAATTGTGGGTACTGAGAACATTTTAAATAGCTATACTTTTTACTTTCAACTTCAAAGGCCCCCATTTTTTTCTCTTTGAGAATGTGGAGGTGAGTGAATTAGCTAAAGGGAGAGAAATGGCAGCCAGTTGTAATGCAGGAAGGAGAATTCTGCCCCCACTGCAGACAAAATGAGGAAAAATGGATCTGAAGTTCAGCCATAGCCTTTTTTTTAATGAAACATGGGACTTCGTTTTCTAAAGATCCTTTGGAAAAGGATAAAGATTTATTTATTCAGGATGTCTTAGAACAGTGTGTTTCAAAATGAGGGTCATTAACCATTATAGTTCTGCTATCCTGTCCAATAGCCACTATAGCCACATGGGGCTTCTGGCACACTTGACATGTGGCTAGTCTGAATAGAGGTGTGTGGTAAATGTGAAAACACACTAGATCATAAAGATTTGGTATGTAAAAAATAATGTAACCTACCTAATTACTGATTTTTAAAATAATCATTGAAATGATATTTTGGGTGTATACTGGGTTAAATAAAATATATTTTTGAAGTTAATTTCACCTTAAAATTTTTGTTAAGTTGAACTTTTTTAAAGATCTATGGTTTTAGGAGCTTGACACAACACATATTAATTTCTCATTTAAGCTCCATGCCAGTGCAGCCAGCGAAGATGAGCAGAAGGTTCTACTCATCACAGTCACACAGAGACCCAGGCTGATGGCCCCTTTTATGGACGAAGAAACTGGCTCAGAGAGGTGAGTGATGTGCCCAGGTCACCCAGTCGAATGGAGAGCTGGGACTTGGGACAAGTGGCTAACTGATGGAACTCCTTCTTCAAACCCCAGTCTTTCTTCTCTTTCGTTGATCAACCTCAAATCTTAAACTTTCTATTCTTTGTCTTTTAATAATACTAACATTTAACATGTACTGAATTTAGTACTAGCATCATGGCTGTTTTTATAGCCAAGGAAACAGATTTAAACAGATGAGGCGACTTGCCCAAGGTTACAAAGCCACCAAGAGGCAGGACTTGGATTCACATATGGGTCTATGAGATTCAAGGCTGTGGCCACAGTGCTCTTTTGTCACTCTGACTTGTTGATCTGGTTCTAGAAAACACTTTAATGGCATACTGATAAGGTTTGAGGGAACTCCCCACGATTGTTTGGTTTGTGTGGTCTTCACCCAGCAACACCTGCCTGATGCCTTGGGGACCTTCTTACCCTCCTAACCCTGGAGGAGCACAGACTCTGAGACCCATCCCCCCAACCCCCGCCACTTCCCCATAGAAACTAGAGCTTCAATAACCTATGGATATTAAAAAACAGACAGACAAACAACCAGAAACTTCTTGATATTAGCAAGGGAAACCATATGACTAAATTAAGCCAGGGTTACATTTTAAAGGTACAATTTTATTTCTAGTTTTATGGGGATTGATGTAAGCTTTTTGAAATGTACTTTTATGAGATTCAAACATATTTATTTTACATGCCCTTAAAAAAGTGCCAGCACTTAAATAATAATAACATTTAGTTCCTGCTATATGCCAGGCATTCTGCTAGGACATTAATGTGGATTATTTCATTTCATCCTCACAATGTCTGCTAGGTAAATGTAACCTAGGACTGCAAGAGTGAGAAGAACCTTGACCTCTTACTATGCTTGTAGAAGTGGCCTTGGTAGGGATTCTCAAGCACCTGCTCTACCTCTACTGCAAGTTACTTATACACTTTGACCCTTAGATTCAAAAACTGTAACATTCTACCACTGAGCTGGATGATCTAGAAATGCCTGGAGAGGAGGGGCTTACCTGAGCCTTGCTTAGCATGTTGCTTAATCACAGTAGGACTTCATAAACGGCACTAATATTGTTATCCACACAGGCCACATCTTCAGAAATGACAATCGGTGTGCACAGTCTGACAAATGAGAGTTCTCATAGGGACCATGGACAGAGTATTTGAAATTGGAGTGCCCCTGGAAACTGAGTTACAAAGTTTCAGTTGGGGTTTCTAGTTTGCTTGCAGCTAGGAAATGAGGCAGCGCAGATTCTTTTTATCTATGGTAATATTGGTTCACATTTATCCAATGCTCACTATGCACTGGAATAAGACATTGACCTTTAGTCCCCATAACCACCCTATGTGGTGGGTACTGTGATTATCTCCATTTCACAGCTGGGGAAACAGGCTGCAAGAGGTGAGCGATTTGTCCAAGGTCTCACTGCTGTTAGGAGCTTACGTCCAAACCAAAACTGGTATTGTGACCCCAGGGACCTCCTTCTTACT
>NW_006443568.1:9808824-9813847 GCF_000325575.1 Pteropus alecto | reverse complement strand
CCATCACACTGAGGACTTAGATCCAGAATAAGCCTAACCCAGCCCCTGCTCACTTGGAGAATGAGCGTGACTGGCTCTTTATGGCCAGTTATCTCATTTAATTCTCACATCACCTTTCTGAGGTATGTATTACTATTGACACCATTTGACAGATGAAGAAATGGAAGCGCTGAGAGGTCAGACAAGTTGCCCAAGATCAATCAGCCAATGTGTGGCAAAGCCAGGATTCAAACTCAGGCCTCTCTGACTTCAAAGCCTTGGCTTTAAGCCAGGGTTTCTCACCCTTCACATTTGGGGCTGGACAATTTTGTCGACGGGGCTGTTCTGTGCATTGTAAGATGTTTAATAGCATCCTTGACCGCTATCCACTAGATGCCAGTAGCACTCCTCCCCAGTTGTGACAATCAAAAATTCCTCCAGACATTGCCAAATGTTCCCTGGGGGCAAAATTGCTCCCGGTTGAGAACTCTTGTTCCTGGCTGACTGGGCCACCTCTGATGCAGGGCTGGGGACTTAGGCAAGAAGAATTGAAAGGAAATTTTCATGATTTTCTTTTAAGAGTCTGAGGGCAGTTGTTTGGGGTTCTGTAATCCAGAAATCGGCCCCACTGCACAGCGAGGTATTGACTGCAGCCTGCTGGAATGAGCCTGGGACAGCCGCAGGGCCTTTTATCTGGGGACTGACCTGGCGTGCTCTCACCCGGCAGGCCCCCAGTTATCAGTGTCTCTCCTGCCCAGGACTGAATTTGTCTGGAGGCCATTAAGGAAGCTGCCTGATGATTATCTCTTGGCTGGAACTAGGCTTTATTTCTGGTCTTCGATTCTAAATGGGACTAATGACCATTCGAGGTTCAGATTCCACACCAACTGGCCAGCGTCTTCTCAGGCAGACAGGAAACCCCTTATAGCCTGGTTCACTGCTCCCATCTCAATAAATGCTGCTGCCCCCGGCAAGTTAGAGACCTGGGAATCATTGCAAATGCCTCCCTCTATCAACGTCCAATTTCAAGCCATCGCCAAGTCCTATCGATTTTGAATTCTAAATATGGTTTGGATCCTGCTGTCCTGTCCATCTCCATTTCCCCAGTCCAAGACACCACAGACCTGCGATATCCTCTGAAAGATACCCACTTTATTCTCTCCTGCCTTCCATTCTGTTTTTCGCGCTGTAGCTAGAGTAGCCTTTTAAAAATGTTAATGCGAATCCACCCACCCACCTGGTCCTACACACACATTCCTACTCCTGCCCTAAATCATTCAGTGACATTTCTTGTCTTTTTCCCACCATTCTCTCTACTTCAGACAAACTGGCTTGTCTGGTCTCCAAAGCACCATGTTCCCTCCACCGCAGGGCCTTTGCATATGCTGTCCCCTCAAGCTAGGTATTCTGACTATACTTTGTTTAGGTAACTCCACTCATCCTTAGGGAAAGTCTGCCCTGACCACTTCTCACCCAACTCAAGTCTGGGTCCGGATCTATTGTTACATGTTATTATAACAGCATTTCTCTCCCCTTCCTTTCTCTTATCTCAGCTTGCATACTTGTTTGGGGGTTGCTTATTCGTTTAAACTCCTCTTCCCCATGAAACTGTAAACTCTGCAATGGGAACAGTGTGTCTATTTTTGCTCACCATTATATCCCTAAAGCCTAGCATATTGCCTGGAACATAGCAGGTGCTTTATACATACTTGTCGAATGACTGAATGAGACCATATAACCCTCTCCACAAGCCTCTGAAAAATCTGCCTTAGGCCAGTGCTCTTTACCTGCCCTGACCTCCCATAGCACCTGCTCTCATGGCATTATAAGATGGTGAGCAATAGACTCTGAAAGACAGAACGGGCTCTAGAGCCTGACCAACAGGATTCAAATCTCTCCTCTGACTCTTCCCAGCTGTGTGATATTAGGCAAGTTCCTTAACATCTCTGGGCTTTAGTTTCCTCTTCTGTAATATGTCAATAATAATAGTACCTGTCTCATGGGGTGGTTGTAAGGATCAAATAAGTGAGCTTCTATAACACGCTTTTATAGGAGCTTGGCACATAGCGAGTGCCCCATTAATCTTAGTTATTATTAACAGAAAGAGCATAGATTCTGGGACTAGATATGTCTGATTTTCTCTTATATTTACAAATTATTCCCTTGTGACTTTGGACAAGGCATGTCAAACCCCAGAGCCTGAGCTGCCTCACCTGTTAAACTCAAGGCCTAATTCAGAGAGGCCCATCGTGAGGGTCAGATGGGATGAGAGTGAAGCACTTAGCACAGTGCCCAATGCCTTCTGGGTTCCCTTCCTGATGGACTGAACTGGTCCCTGATGCCTTGTAGACAAGAGATTTCCTGAAGATAGGATTCACGTCTGCCTTATTTAAGGCGGTTATGCCCGTCCCCTGGTCAAGTGCACAGAAGTCCACACACCTGGCACATAGTTGGTGTTCAAGAAACAGTTCTTCACTGAATGAATCAATCAACAATGACAGGGACCATGCTTTGCTCATCTTTTTGTCCTCCTGAGACTAGTGTGATACCTAGCATTTAATTTCAATAAAAGTGGACAGAATAGGTTTTTTAAATGGCTATTCATTTCTGTGCCCAGTTCCACTTGAGCTTCTGAATTAAGCCGAGAAGGATACTTGTTAATTTATTCCAAAACTCTCTAAGCCTTAGTGTTCTTCTCTGTAAAATGAAGCTACTAATAGTGTCTACTTCATAAGATTGTTCTGAAAAGTAAACGAAGCAATAGAAAATGTTAGTTTGTTATTGTTCCCTTCCCTTCACTGAGTGAAATGGGTGTCCACTCACTCATGTATTCATTCATTACTTAACAAACATTGTGTCCATATGCAAGGTATTGTAGTGAAGACCTAGAGCAGAGAGGTGAGTAAGCCATGGTCCTTGCTGTGAGGAATCCAGTGTCTGCTGTGGGGCAGCATATTAATAATAAAAATCCCGTGAGAAAAGAGCTACAGAATGTGTGAGGTTTATGGAGGCTAGAGGTGCTGGGGTGGGAAGGGGACCTCCAGAGTTTCAGCGAACTCATTAGGAAAATTGCAGCAGTTACGGTGTCACCAACTTGGTGTAATCACCCAACATGACATTGATTTAAAATGGAGTTGTTGTCTCTGGGTTCTGATTTTTGCAGCCTGAGTCTGTGGAAGGCCTGTCAGTCCTGCTGTAGCCCCAGTTTCTACCCTGGTTCACCAGGATGCCTGAGACTGGTCCAGGCACCACCTTCACAGTGAGCAGCCAGTTCAAACAGACATGTCCTAAGACTCATCCTTGCATTCCTCCCCTTTTGGGTCCTACCTTCTCAGGGAACTGAACAGTGACTCCTACACTTTCAACGTGGAACAATGTGGGGTGCCTCTAATGAATGATGGGTTTTTGCCTAGTTCTCCAAAGACAAACCTGCCTCTTATGGAGGTGGGACCTGGTGAGGAGATGCTTGGGCATTGGAGATCAGGAGAGGCCAACTTAGGTCTTTGGGGTCCTGCATCCAAGTGGATCACATGCTTGTCTTTGATGGCTCCACGGACTGACTCGTGCCAATCAAACTCACCAGAGACTGAAACATCTGAATTAGAACTTGTGGGGTTGAGAGGGGCTGTCTATTCAAGCCAGTGGCCAAAATATTTGCACCTGTTATCCAGACCAGCTTTTTATTTTCAGCCAAAAGAAATTTACATGCCAAGGGTATTTAAATATCAGAGGAGGGTCTGCTGTCAGTGGCCTGGCCAGAGGTAGAAGGATTTCTGAGTCCCAGTGGCCCATCTGTAGCAGGCCTCAGGGAAGAAGCAAGATTTACATTTGAGGTGAGAGCTTGCCTGGGCCAATTCTGTCGGGAAAGGCCTCCCTGCAGTATTTTCTGTCTCATCGACGCTGCATTTCATTTTAAATTACAGCTGAAAGCAGATATTTTCCCTCTTGCCTATTACACCTCTTAATTTGTCTCTCCCTCTGCTGTTATTTGTCTCTATAAAGTGTTTTGCATGAAAGACCCACACAGCACAAGATTGCTTTGCCCTGGGTTAGGTTTAACAGAAAGGGAAGACACAGATTAAAGTCCAAGGAGGAAGGTGTGAGGGCCTTGAGGTCGATACCCATGTGTCTGAGAATGCCTGGCAGTGTGTATATGTGCATGTCTTTGGACCTACTTGTTGTGTGTCTCTGGGTAGGGGTGTGTGTGTGTGTGTGTGTGTGTGACATCTATATATGTCTATGTATGCTTTGATTAGTGTATACTTGTGTGTAAGTACACACTCACGAGAAATCTGAATGCATACGTATCTGCAAAGAAGCACACATAAACACACACAGGCAACTAGGTACGCATGCCACATGATGTGTGTGGACTTCTGTGCACTTGACCAGGGTTCTCTCTCCTTCCTTGTCCTCCCACCACTGCGTTTAGCATCTCTTTCTGCCCCGCCCAGGTGCCCTGGCCTGGTTTTGGGCCGAGGGAAAAGGCAGAGCAGTAGTCTGCTAGTCTGCGGGGGTCCAGTCAATACACTGGCCCAACTGCGGCCACAGCTCCAGCCACCCCTCCCTCACAGCCTGCTACAGCCGCTCCCCCGCGGCTCCCGGGAAGCTCTGGGGACCCCTGGGCAGGCCCCCAGCTCCCTGCCAATCTTGGAATGGCACTGAGGGGCAAGAGAGGTTACCTAACGGAGGCCAGAGCCCTCCAGATTAGTGGGGTCTCCTACCCCCCTGGGGGACCAACAACTGGAGTGGTGCGTGCGGGGGCTGGGGGAAAGATCTGGGTCTCTTCCAGCCCGGCGAACGCCGGGCACTAGCCAATGGGTGACTGCGGACCAACGGGGATCCCTCCGAGGCAGCCAATGACCTCGCTCCGCTCCCCACCCCCGCCCCCGCCAACCCCGCGCAGCTGGACCATTGGCGCTGGTGGGCGGGGGGAGTGCGCTCGGCGATGGCCTTTTGAGAAGGGGGCGTGGCTTGGAGTCCAGTCCCCCCCGACCAACCCCTCCGCCTCGCGGAGGCCCCGCACTCTCTACCCCCAGACGTG
>NW_006443568.1:9808097-9808436 GCF_000325575.1 Pteropus alecto | reverse complement strand
ACTGCGCCCGACTCCGGACCGGGGTTCGGGCAGCCCTCCGCTCGCGGGGGACCGGGTTAGCCCCCTGTCGCCGCAGGCTCTGAAGTGCCTGCTCCCTCTGCCCGGTGCCCACTCCGCGTGGGGGCAAAGTTGTGGACGTGTCCTGATAGCTGAGCCCGGGCGCTGTCGCGACCCCGCAGGGTCGGCGCGCTCTCGGAGTGCGGCTGACATTCCAGCCCCGCCACCACCTCGACCCCCGAGCCGGACCCCTCTGGAAACTGCTTCTTAGGCGGAAACTTTGGGCCCAAGGGCTGAGGGCGGCTGGGCGCGGGGACGAGGCCTGCGGGCGCCCTTCCGCGC
>NW_006443568.1:9807428-9807983 GCF_000325575.1 Pteropus alecto | reverse complement strand
AGCCCTGCTCCCCCGGGCCCCGCCGAGGCCGCTGTGCCCCGGCAGGCACAGAAGGACTCGCTCCAAACTCTCTGAACTTCCTTCAGGGGTATTCCCCGAAGCGGCGAAACTCTCAGGAACCCCCATCCCGGGCGGCGCCCCCCACGACGACCTCCCTTCGCTGAGACCCGTGCTGATAAGTGCCTGGACTCCGAGGGCCTCCGGGGCCCGGCCGGAGCTGACTGTCCCCAGCCCCGTGCCAGGCCACGATGCTCATGAGGAAAGTGCCTGGTTTCGTCCCGGCCTCCCCGTGGGGGCTGCGGCTGCCGCAGAAGTTCCTCTTCCTCCTCTTCCTCTCGGGCCTCATCACCCTGTGCTTCGGGGCCCTCTTCCTGCTGCCCAACTCCTCTCGCCTCAAGCGCCTATTCCTAGCCCCCCGGACCCAGCAGCCCGGCCTGGAGGTAGTGGCTGAAGTCGCCGGCCACCCCTTGGTCCGCAAACAGGAGTCGCCCCCGAACCCGGCCCCCGCTGCTCCAGCCCCGGGGGAGGACGACCCCAGCAGGCCATAGTACCCGT
>NW_006443568.1:9806980-9807410 GCF_000325575.1 Pteropus alecto | reverse complement strand
CCCACCCCACCGGGCCGCGGGAGGAGGCCACGGCAGCCCGGAGCAGCAGCGTCGCGGTCTTCAGACCCCAAGAGGAGAGCATCCGCTTTAGCTTTGACTTTAACGCGTTCCGGAGCCGCCTCCGTCACCCGGTCCTGGGGACTAGAGCCTACAAGAGTGAGGAGCCCCAGAGCCTCGTTCGAACCCAGCGGGAGAAAATCAAGGAGGTAAGAACTCTCCTCCCCTCCACCCCCGTCGCTCCCGGTCCCTGGTCTATCTACTCTAGGTCCTCCAGGCAACTCCGCACCCTCCTTTCTCCTCCCATACTGTCCACCTTTACTTCTCCCTGCTTGCTTTCCCACCTCTTTGTTCAGTTAATGATCCCCACCCCCTGACAGATGGTAGCTGAACCACTGGACCAACTTTCCAGTCTAGTCCTCAGCAGGTTGGC
>NW_006443568.1:9744077-9806934 GCF_000325575.1 Pteropus alecto | reverse complement strand
TTGTGGACTCGCTAGTAAGAGTTTTGTGCTCTGCTTGCACACAGCCAAGGGCCTTAAGTCCTGACTTCCCCCAAACTTCTGTAGGATTTGCTACCTGAAAATTTCAGGATTGGGGTGGTGGGGATTTGGTGTCCTGCAAGTCTCTTATAATCTAACCAGCAACCTACAGACCAGAGGATGTTGTGCATTCTTGCCGTTTCTATTGAGCTTTGGAACAGTTGTACATAATTGCATGTGATGCAGGAAGAAATCAATCAGGCGGTGGTAATGTTAGAGAAGCTGAGGCTATTGGCTTAATGAAGCAGGTCTTGGACTTGTTCCCTGTAGGATTGTATCAAGGAGGGGTTTAGAAGGATCACTTTGAGCCAGGATCTTAGTTTAAGAAACCAAAAGCAACCATAGCCTCACCATGGCTTGAGGACTGTTGCCAAGCTGCTGCTGGTACCTAAATATTCTGTTCTGCAATTGTTAGAGCTGCCTGCCTTAGGTTTTTGCCCAGTAATGCAGAGGGGCTGCAATGACACCCCCAAGCCACGAGGGGGCTGTGGGCAAGCAGTGGGCCAGGGTCTCCTCCCTAGAAAGAAGAAAATGCTCCCCTCTCACCTGAACCCAGGAGTAAAGGGCTGCTTCTGTCTCAACTTTTGGTTTGCTGCAAGGGAACCAGGAGGTTTTCCATGATTTCCAGGGGGAGCAGGCAGTGAGGGTCAGGACCTGCCCTGCCAAGACCTACTCAGAGCCAGTGGAGAGCTTAGCTTACCTCTGTCCTTGTTGGGACTGTCTTCCCTCCCAATGCCCACCTCTCCCCCACTTCTTATCTCTGCTGTTATTCAGCCCTTCTAAGCTAAGTAAGCCCGGTTTGGAGACTCTATCTTAACTAGCAATCACTGGACATTTTGTGACATCAAGACAGGACGCCACAAAGATGAGTCCTTGTTTGGTGTGTATGTGCGTGCTCTCAATTTCCAAATTCTTGTCAAAATCTCAAAGGTTAATTAAAGGCTGGAACTTGAAGTAGCTAAGAAAGGGGCATCATTTTGGTGAAGAAATTTGTTGAATACTCACCTGAACCACCCACAGCACCCTTGCTCAGAGCCACCTTTCTACTCTTTCTACCCTTTCAGGACTTCCCAGAGAGCAGTCACCCCCAGTTACTTATTACATAAAAACTGCATGGACGCAGTTTTTCATGGGGTGTCCAGAGCTGCCATAGATTTTTCAGAAGGATCCCCGAAAGATTAAGAAATAACTACTGTCCTCTTTAGAAGAGGTGCTTTCTGCATTTGTGTCTTGATATGTGACCTATTTCAGAAAGCCTGGCGTTGGGAGTCCTGGTGGCCTGCCTAGTGGGGACTTGGTTCTGCTCCTTTGTACAAAGATAGATTCCCTTGCCGACAGAGGCTGTGGGTATGACTTGCTGCAGCAGCTTGAGGGTCGTGGGAGGTGTGGAGACTCGGCTTTGCAGGTGGGTGTAAAATAACATGATGGACAGACGTCAGTGTTCGTTGCCAGATGTCTGGCTCTATCTGGCATCTCTGTGTGCCCCAGTAGTAGCTGGAGGCCTGCTTGCTTATACCTGAAGTTGATGTTCAACAAACCCTCTTACTATCTTGAAGACCTTAAGCTCCTCCGAATGGAAGGGGCTGGATTGTATACTCTATTATGTTTTGTCAGGCATCTTGAGTTTGGACGACCCCACCACCACCCTCCCAGACAATCTGAATAATGTGAGGCAGAGTTTTTGGTTTAGCTGTTAACCCAGAGTTACCTTCCCTGGTGCCCCACCTGACGTAGGATGCATATAACCATTGCTGGAGAACGTCTTTATTTTCCTCTCATTTAAATTTCTATCTGTGCCATGCCCAGGGGTAGATCATTTTAGAAAGGAGCCTGTTTTCATAAAAGGGGCTGTTGCTTTCCTCTCTGGCTTGTTTATTCCCAGACATGGATTGATTAGACCCCAGGAGCAGAGGGAGAGCTAGCTAGCATCAGATAAAAAGGGCTCTGTTCTTATAAGATGAGGTTTTTAAAGTGAAAGTAAACATCAAGAGAGAATCAGAGAGGGTATTAGATGAGAGTGAAGACTGGACACCTAGGCTCTAGATCAACGAAGTATATTTATACCCATTCTAGTTTGAGAGACGGACATGGGCACGAGATCTCTGCTGATAGGATGGGTTGGAGCTGCATGTTCTGGGTGTCCATGCAACAGGAAACACTCTGTCACTGGAACCAACTATTTCTCCTCACTCTGCAATTTTGGAAACTTAGAGGAGGAAATGTGGTGGAAAGCGTAGACCCAGAGAACATGGGTTTGACAGTTGAGATCAACTGTCAACTCTGACATTGGGTAAGCTTCCTCCTCTCTCTCCTGGACCTCATTTTTCTTTCTGTAAAAAGGGACGAGGGAGGGGAGAATAGGCTGGTCACATACACTCCTGCTTTCAGATCTGGCCTCTAAGGAGGCTAGTCTGCTCAGGGACTCCTTAGCAACTGGGCTTTTCCCAGCTCTGTTTCCATGAAGTCAGGGTCAATGGTGTGTTCTCGTCGTTGATGGTGATGGTGTTCATTGTTGTAACCTTAGCACCTAGTCAAGAATGCACATTCATAGAGTTGATTAAAGTTAACTCTAACACCCATAATGAACCGTAGAAATGGGATCGAACAGTGACAGATCCTTAGTTTGGGATCACGAAGAGTAAGGGGGTTGGCAGGAATGTAAAACGGCTTGCTAGCAGCTTTTCGGATCTGACAACATTGGAAATTATTGTTAAAATTATTATAGAGACCTTGGACATAAGTGGGTTTCTTATGGATTCAAGTTCGACAGACTTTTCTCTCTCATGACGAAAGTTGGGAATATATTTCTTGTCAAGGTTACATCTCAATAAAAGGATTCAAACTCTCCTGGGTCCTACTAGTGATGACTGCTTGCTGATCTGGGGAACCACAGTTGTCCCAGTGAAGGGGGCTTTTGTTTAAGGGAATGGGGCAACCTGGAGACAGTGAGAACATAGTACTGGAGTGGGCTGCCCCTAGCCCATACGAAAAACGTGGGTTAAATTCACCCCCATCTCCCTCCCCTTCACCCAGTGCCCTTACACACCACAGTATGTCGCAGTCCCCTAGGAGCCTAACCTGGTTCAAGTCCTAGCCACACCATCAAGTCCGACCTCAGGGGAAAACTCCTAATTATCACTGAGCCTCAGTTTTCATGATAAAATGAAGAAACTTGCATTTAGGGGACTCTCGTCATTCCCTCACCTGTTTACTGTTTTGTTTATGGATCTGCTCAAGCTCCTAGACTAGGGTCTGACACCTGGTTGGAGCTCAGATAGTTGAAGGAACGGCTACAGTAAAGATCTATAAACTAGCAGTTAAGGTTGCTAGTGGTAGAGGCTGGGCCTGCTCCTAAGGGTACTTGGAATTCTGAGTCTCAGAGTAGGGGGCCACAGCAAGGTTTCGGGGTTTAGCAGCTCCGTGACCTAAGAAGCCTTTTAAAAGTTGCAGTAACTTTCCAAGTGCAAGTCTAACTTGAAGCAAGTAGGGAGAGGGCAGCCATGAGTAAAATCTTTCATGCCTGGAGAGCAGGCATCCGGGGGATGCCTGAGTCGCCCTGGAGTGCTTGCAACTTGGCAGGGAGAGCCCTGGTTTGTGCCTTCCATGCCTGCTGCATTAAGCCTCCAGGGTATTGCTGGTTATGATATGTGACTATGTCTGGATAAGTCATCTTGGCAAATGATCTTTGCTCCCCATCATGGGCTGGTACGTTAGTCATGTGTGGTTTCTCTGTGTATCTGATTTATTGCCTCTAGTGCCAAGGACAGGTAGGGAAATTAAAAGGCTTTATGTTCTTTGTAGCATGTGAATCTGAGCCTGTAAGATGTTCAGGATAATTAATATTAGGAACACCTCGGATTTAAATAGCTTTCCTTTGAAGAGCTCTGTTTAAGTTGCAAATCTGTTGAATAATTTTTCCCCCTTCTGTTCTTCAGTTTCACTCTTGTCCTGCTTTATGATACATTTAACATAAATAGGAAGACTTGTCTATAATAACTGGACAGGTCCTTTGGGAGACCCTTACATCCTAAGCTCAGCCACACATTTCATCCTTCTTCCTTAGAACTGAGTACTGCAGGGAAAGCTTAGAACTTGTCTCCGCTAGGTGTACAACTTAGCACCTGCAGCTTGGGTGGACCTCTACTTTCGTTTTGAGTTGCACCCTCATTTTGGGGAATTAGGTGCAGGCATTCGAGGAGTAATTAATTCTCAGGCCTCACATTCCTAACTCCGCTTTAGTATTAGGTCTAGAAACAACTAGTACAATGACTTTGAAAAGTCAGCTTATTTCACAGTGTAGTTAGCAGGCGGGTAAGAATATAGATTCCCCTGTGGTTTTCAGAGTGACTGATTTACATCCAAGCTCAAGAAATGCCTTTTCTCTAGCTTTCCCCAAAGACTGATCCATTACTCCACCAAAAATAAATATTGTGATATATATCAAGCATACTTTGCTCGAAGGGACTTACATCTTTTCTTTTATTGAAAAAAATAAATAAATCAGGCTTGCAGATTGGAAAGCCCTGTGCAGGGGAGCTGTTTGGTAATCTAGGTGGGTGCCCAGCCTTGTGGTACCACCTCTTGCATGGAAAAGGTGCCTGCCTCTGCATCCTAAGTCAGGTCTGCGCTAAGAGAGGTGGTGGAAGCTTCAGGAAATTCCTTCCTTGCCTTGCTTTCCTAGGCCAGGTCGGGAAAACCTTAGCGAAGGAATGATGGACACTGTTTAGGAGAGTAGTTGCTTCAGGTGAATTCATGGGCATTTATTACATTTCTTTAAAAGAGGGGCAATTCACGGAGCTGGAGTGAGTGCTATGAACGAAGGATTATTATTATTCCAGTTCTGTGCACCTGCAGTCCGAAAAAACCAGGCTCGTTCAAGCAATAAACCCTGGCTCTTGATTTCCCATTACCCTGGGGCCAAGGCCTTATGCACAAGTGTTTGCATGATTTGGAGAAAAGAAACAATGGATTTTCTTAGCTCTGTATTCTCATGGCAGATGATAGTAAGAAACAAATTTGAGACTCCCCAAAGAATTCTGAGGACTCAAGGACCTAAGTCTCTCCCCTTTTCTCCTTCATCCCCACTTGGCTCTGGGACTAATTAATAGCCGAAGTGGAATAGTTTTGACTCTCTTAAATGCAGAGATCACTGTGAGCCAAACCTGGTGTCTCTGTCCCCAAAGAGAACAGAAGCCACGGAGACCATAGCGACAGGCTGTGGTGGTCCAGTTGTAGGTATTTCCTCCTCTGAGAAAGCTGTTCTCTAAGGTTTGGGTTGAGAGCTCCCCAAACTCTGCAGTCAGAACAGCTCTTACTGCAAAGAAGTCTGAGTATGTCTCTTAACTCTGAATTTTCATTAATCAAAGACCAGGGCAGTTGTCCATCTGTTTTAGTGCAATACCATTAGTGATAACTTTTACAGAAGAAACTTCGGCATACTGATTATTTTCTGCCTTAAGAGATAAGCAGTAGTTAGGCTTTTATCTGGCATGCTCTGGGAGTCAGCTGCTCCGCAGGCACCTTCTAGGCAGTTTTCACTAACCAGCAACCATTTTCAGCAGCTGAATAACGGAAGATTTTTCTCCCTTCCACCTCTGCCGCGGCTGGCGGTCACCACAAAATCCACTGTGCTATACAGCAGTGTTCTGTAGGGCCTGATGAGGTGTATAGGTTAGACTGCTGGCCTCTCAAGCCCTGTCCCTTGTGTTCTTGTCTCATTTTTTTATGACAGCCCTGTGATGCAGGTACCATCTATTTATTTAAGTATAATTTACATTTAGTAAAATTCACAAATCTTTTATTTTATTAGTTTCAGGTATACAGTACATTGATTAGACATTTATATATTTTATAAAACAATCCCCCTGTCTGCTCTTTCTCTCCTCCGGCTCTCTACCTAACCATTACATTACTGCTGACTGCATTCCCTATGCCATGCTCCCCAGCCCCGTGACCATCAACTACTAATTTGTACTTCTTTAACCCTCTCAGTCCCCCAACCCCCCCATCCATCACCAGATTGTCCTCTTATTTGTGAGTCTGTTTTTCATTAGTTTGTTCTTTTTGTTCTTTAGATTCCGCATATAAGTAAAATCATATAGTATTTATCTTTCTCTGACTGACTTATTTCACTCAGCATAATAACCTCTAGGTCCATCCATATCATTACAAATGGTAGGATTTCATTTTTTTAATGACTGAGTAATACTACATTGTATACGTGAACCATAACTTCTTTTTCCAATTGTCCATTGATGAGCATTTAGGTTGCTTCCATATCTTGGCTATTGTAAATTGTGCTGCCATGAATATCGAGGTGCATAGATCTTTACAAATTTACAAAAAAAGAAGTGTAATTGCTGGGTCAAAAGGTATATCTATTTTTAATGTTTTGAGAACTCTCCAGACTGTTTTCCATAGCGACTGTACCAATTTGCAACCCCACCAACAATGTGTGAGGGTTCCCTTTTCTCTGCATCCTCGCAACACTTGTCATTCTTTGATTTATCAATGATAGCCATTTTGACAGGTGTCAGTTGATATCTCACTGTGGTTTTAATTTGCATTTCTCTGATAATTAGTGACCTTGAGCATCTTTTCATATGTCTATTGGCCATTTGTACTTCCTCTTTAGAGAAATATCTGTTCAGGTCTTCTGCCCATTTTTTAATTGGATTTTTTGTTTTTTTGTTGTTGAGTTGTATGAGTTCTTTATATATTTTGGATGTTAACCTCTTATCAGATGTATCATTAGCGAATATCTTCTCCCAATCAGTCAGTTGTCTTTTTGTTTTGTCGATGGTTTCCTTTGCTATACAAAAACTTTTCAGTTTGATTTAGTCCTATTTATTCATTTTTTCGTTTGTTTCCCTTACCCAAGAAGATGTAGCCAAAAAGAAATTACTGTTCCTTCTAGAAGTTTTATGGTTTCGGGTCTTAGATTTAAGTCTTTAATCCATTTTGAGTTTATTCTTGTATGTGGTGTAAGAAAATGGTCCAATTTCTTTTTTTTTTTTTTTTGCGTGTATCTGTCCAATTTTCCCAACACCCTTTATCGAAGAGGCTGTCTTTACCCCCATTGTATATTCTTGCCTCCTTTGTCATGTATTAAGTGAGTGTATACATGTGGATTTATTTCTGGGCTCTCTGTTTTGTTCCATTGATCAATGTATCTGTTTTTGTGCCAGTACCATGTTGTTTTGATTACTGTAGACTTGTAGTATAGTTTGATATCAGAAATGCACAAATCTTAAATATATAGTTTGCTAAGTTTTAACAAATGCAGAAAACCATATAAACAACTCCCCTATCAAGATATGGAACATTTCCATCCCCTCAGAAAGTCCCCTCTGTTCCTTCCCAGTCAATCCTCCATCATCCACCCCCAACCCCTGTTTTGATTTGTCACCAGAGATTAGTTTTACTTGTTCTAGAACTCCAAAATAAATGATATATGATATATGCCTTTTTGTGCACAGCTTCTTTCATACATGTGGCGTGTATCAATACTTCATTCCTTTTTATCATCGAGATGTATTCTGTTGAATGAACATACCACAATATGTTTATCCATTCACCTGTTGTTGAACTTCTTGGTTGTTTCCAATATTTGGTTATTATGAATAAATTTATTATGAACATTTTATGTACAAGTCTTTGTGTAGACATGTCTGCCTTTCTTTTGTGTAAATATGTAGGGGTAGAATTGCTGGCTCATAGAGTAGATACACGTTTAACTTTATAAGAAATTGGAAACCCTTTTTCCAAGTAGTTAGACTAGAAATGTGTGAGGGTTCTACATCTTCATCAGCACTTGCTATTGTCCACCTATTTAAGTTTAGCCATTCTATGTGATGTTTAGCAATGTTTTATTTTGGTTTTGTTTCCCTGTTAACGATTGATATTGAATATCTTTTCATTTGTTTATTTGCCATTTCTGTGTCTTTCTTTTATATGTCTGTTAAAATCTTTTGCCATTTTTTTTTTGTTGTTAAAACTGGGGAGTTTATCGTTTATTGAATTCTAGAAATTCTTTATATGTTTTGGATTTAAGTTCTTTATCAGATATACATGTATATGTGTATATGTATGTATGTATATGCTCCCATCCTATGGTTTGTCTTTTCATTTTCTTAATGATGTCATTCAGAGAGCAGAGGTTTTAAATTTTGATGAAGTTCAATGTATCAACATTTTCTTTTATGGCTATTGGTTTCTATGTGTACTTAAAAAAAAAATCTTTGCCTACACCAAGGTCATGAATATAGTGTCTTTTTAATTCCAGACACTTGATCATTTTAGTTTTTACATTTAGGTCTCTCATCTACTTCAAATTAATTTTTGTATGCAGTGTGATAGGGGTTTGAGTCTCCTTATTTTCCATTTAGATGTCCAGTTGCTTAGCACTCTTCGTTGAAAAATTTCTTTTCCTCATTGGATTGCTTTGATACCATGTTAAATATATGGACCATATATATGTGGTTGTGTTTCTGCACTCTTCTGTTCTATTGATTTATCTTTATGCCAATTTACACTTTCTTGATGCTGTGAGCCTTAAAAACAAGTTGTGTGATTCCTCCATCTTTGAATTTCTTTATCAAAATGGATTTGGCTATCATAGGTCCTTTGCATTTCTGCAAATATTTGAGAAAAAGCTTATCAGTTTCTATAAAAAATCCTGCTGGGATTTTGATTGGATTTTCCTTTAATGTACAAATCAAATTGGGGATAATTGATACCTAAACAATATTGGGTCTTTGATCCATGAATGTGTTATCTCTTTCCATTTATTTAGATTTTCTTTAACTTCTCTGAAAAATGTTTTGTAGTTTTTAATGTAGAGAGCTTGAATAGTTTTTATTAACTATATCTCTCAATATTTTATATTTTTGTGCTATCGTAAATAGTATTCTTTAAATTGTTATTTTTCAATTGTTTGTTGCTAGTACCTAGAAATACAATAGATTTTTTTGTATCTTGACTTGTGTCATGTGACTTTATTGAATTAATTTATTAATTTTTAAGGATCTTTTGTGCATATAATCACGTCTCTGAGTCAAGACAGTTTTACTTCCTTTCCTATGGTTATGCCTTTTATTTCTTTTTTTCACTTTGTTGCTCTGGCTAGGTCTCCTGGTTCAATGTTAATTAGGAGTAGTGAGAACTGACATCTTTGCCTTGTTCTTAACACCAAGGGAAAAGCATTTTTTTTCACCATTAAGTATGATGTTAGGGGTCAGTTTTGGTAGATGCCTTTTATTAGGTTGAGGAAGCCCCCTCTACTTCTAGTTTGCTGAGAGTTTTTATTAGGAATGGAATGGAATTTTGTCAAAAACTTTTTTTCCTGCATCTGTGGAGATACGGGAAATCATCATAGGATTTTCCTCTTTAATTCTGTTAATATGGTAAATCATATTGGTTTTAAAAGACGGTTAAACCAAACATGCATTTGATTTTCTAACATTTCATTAAGAATTTTTGCATCTGTGTTTATGAAGGATTTTGGTCTATAGTTTTCTTGTAAAGCATTTGATTTTGGGTATAGCATTATGTTGGCCTCATAAAGTAAACTGAAAAGTGTTCTATTCCTGAAAAAGTTTGTGGAACACTATATTATCTCTTAAATGTTTGATAGAATTCACCACTAAAGCCACCTAGGCCTAGAGATTGGGGTGTGTGTGTGTGTGTGTGTGTGTGTGTGTGTGTGTGTGTAGTTTTAAATTATTAATTCAATTACTTTAACAGACATAAGGCTATTCAGAATTTCTATTTCTTGTGTTGGTTTCATCAATTTTACTTTCATTATTTCATCCAAGTTGTGGAATTTATTGGATTAACATTGTTTTTACAATTCTCATTTCCCATTTGTAGGATCTATAGTGGTGTTCTCTCTTTCATTCCTGATATTGGTAATTGGTTTCTCTGTGTCATTCTTCAAAATAGTTTATTTAGTAGTTTATCAATTTCACTGATCTTTTCTAAGAACCAACTTTTAATCTTTTTTTGATATCCATTTTTAAATTTTATTGATTTTCACTATTTCCTTTCTTCTTATTTTGGGCTTCATTTACTCTTTCTAACTTTTTTAATCTGGTCTGACAATCTGCCTGTGTCCACTTACCCTTTTCTAGTCTTCATTCTGTTTTGTCATATATTTTGCTTCTACATGTGTTATAACCCTGATAATACATTGGTATTATTTTTGCTGTAAACAGTCCATTTTCTTAAAGAAATTAATAAATTAGAGTCTTATTATTTACCCATTTGTAGTGGGTAAATCATTTATAGTGTTCTTCATTCCTCGTTATATGTCTGAAGTTTCTGTGTAGTATCATTTTCCTTTCAGCTTGAAAAACATTTCTTGTAGTGCAGGTCTGCTGGTAACAAATTGCAGCTTTGTTTATCTGAAAATGTCTCTATATTTTGACTTCATTTTAAAAGAGTATTTTTGCTGTGGATAGAATTTTAAGTTTACTTTTTTCTTTTTTACATTAAAGACCCATTGTCTTGTAACTTGCATTGTTTCTGATGAGAGGTTAGAGTATATTCCCTTGCATATAATGTTTTTCTCCTTCCTCTGGATGCCGTTAAGATTTTCTCTTTATATTTAGCTTTCAGTAATTTGACTATGCTGTGCCTAGGTGTGGATATCATCATTTATCCTTCTTTGGGTTTGTTGGGCTTCTTGTGTTGATATCTTTTTTTCATCAAGTTTGGAAAGATTTTGCCCATATTTAAAAATTTTTTTTTACCACAATCTATCTCCTTTTCTTTTATAACTCCAGTTATATATAAGTTAGATTGCCTGATATTTTCCTAGAGATTACTGAGTCTCTGTTTATTTTCTTTTCAGTCTTTCTTTTTCCTTGCTTTGGTGTGGATAATTTACATTAACCCATCTTCAAGTTTGTTGAACTTTTCTTCTGTATTGTTCAATCTGTCAGTAAGCCCACCAGTGAATTTTTTACTTCAGGTATTTTTTTACTTCTAGATGTGTACTTAATGTGTACTTTTTTAAATTGCTTTTTGCCCTCCAATATTCCCTCTCTGTTCACTCATTGTTTCTATATTTTCCATTAAACCCTAAGGTGTATTTATAATAGTTTTTCAAAAGGTCTTTGTTTGCTATTTTCAACATCTTTGTCATCATTGGGTCTGTCCTTGTTGACCATTTATCTCCTGGTTATGGCTCACATTTTCCTACATGTATCTAATCATTTTTAACAGTAGATGACAAACATTTTTTGAGATTTTAGATTTGTCTGCTTTTAGGCAGTTTTTCTTCCCCTATCTGTTAGGCCGTCGGCTGTGACTGCATTTAGCTGTCAGGATACCTGCCTCTGGCTGCTTTTTTTCTCTAATTTTCCAATTTTGCTATTTTCTAACCTGCAGTTGGCTAGGAAACCATTTAATCTAGCTTGTTAGCATTATACATAAAGTACAAATAAGCAGATTTTGAGTAGGTCTCTAAAGACTCCTGAATCAAGTACATGAACTCTAATGTACATATTTTAGTATAGTTTATATATTTAAAGATTCTTATTCATTCTTGGCAATTGGTATTGGATGCATGAATAATCTTGTGTTGAAACCATACCCTGAATAGAGACAACAGTTCTCAAAAAGGCTCCTAATTTCTGGTTTATGCCATCTTAAATTATTTGCGCAATTTTTGCTCATCTGCTTTTAGGTGTTAGAAGAAATGTTTGTTGGTATTTGTGATGTTCCAGTAGCCTCCATTAGTGTGACTTTCCTCTTCGGATTTCATAACGCGTCTAATATTTTCTCTGGCTCCTTGCCTTAAGTCTAATGACTACTTTTTAAAACTTGGTCTGTAAATCTCTACATTAAAAAAAAAAAAAAAAAAGAGCTGTTTTGTGTAGGCCAAATTGCTGAATTACTGATTAGAAGGAAGCTGAACATACATGGCTGAAGGATTGCCAAGGTGCCTCTGTGAGATCTGGTTTCTTATTTTCCCTCATTCGGGAAAGTTCAAAATGAAATAAATATAATATATTATGGGAAAGGGTACCTTTAATTGCATTTGTCTCACTAGTGCATAATGGGGGTTGAAAAAAAGTTGTAAGTCTCTTATTTAAGATCCTTCTCTCCTATTTTCACTCCTGGAATGAGCTTTTCAGAGGTTAAACCTAAACTTTGCCAAGTAAATGTTGACCTCCTAGGAAGACATTTCAACACCTTTTTTGTTTTCCTGTACTTGTGTTCTTGACCTGAATCAGCAAATCTTCCTCATTTCCAACTTTCTCAGAAGCGACTCTCCATATCTGTCACATATCTTAGAGAGTTCTGGCGTAGTCTTGGTTTTTAATTATAAGAATCATGGGAAAAGAAGACGTTAGTTTCTTGCTTTCAGAACTGTACCTTTTGGAGAACAGCGTATCAAATATAATCAATTTTGCTACTTTAGCATATAAGGAAACCCTCTATGGAGACAGGCTCATGTTTTGACAGAAAAACAGAAGCTTAGTCTAGAGACTTCTAGCAGTTTCAGATACACGGCTTCCTGGGTGTATAATATTGTGTAACGGGTAAAGACTTTACACTGATGTCTCTCAAAGGTAGCATTGTGTACTAGCCTCCCTATAATCATGCTAGGAGGTCTATGTCTAATTATCGATTCTTGAGTAGCCAAGAATGGTACCAGAGTGGCGTCAGTCCAGATGGGGCTGATGGAGACAAACAACGTAGACATTTCCTGTGATTAGGCACTGGATTAGATTAAAGCATAATAAGATTCTCTGTGCTGTGAGTAAAGTGCTCTGAAACTTGGCACCAGTGGGAGCAGAATTCCATTTTGTCAGCCATGGAATTCGAAGTCTTCTTGCATGTCAGAAAAAGGGTTTCTGACTCTCTGGCCAGGGAGAATCCCCACGGCTCTGCTTTGGAGGGAGTGGGGCCTGTGCTGGGCTGATGCCCACTCCCTCATAAACGGATCAGGTCAATACCTCCTCATATGTGTGGTATTCATAGTAGTGCCCTAGCTTCCCTTTAAGGTTTAGCTGGCCCCCATGACAGCCTGTGGCCTGCAGAGCATGGACTATAATTCCATATTATAACCGAGAGAACGAAGACCTTGCAAAAGGCATGACCAGCTCCAGGCTCTGGCAGTTAAATGGTGATGCACTGACTTAAACCATCTCTCCTGACTCTTAGGTTGATGTTCTTTCTATTACATCACCTGAAAGCTCATGGGTGATAATTACAGGAAGTTTTCATTTTGGGATGGAATAAAGTAGAAATTGTCATAGTCTTGGTAGGTACTCATCTTGAATCTTTAGAATGGAGAGTCTAACCTTTATTGGAATCTGGAACCCCACGGGACCTTAGTAAATACTGACGCCTGAGTTGCTCCTCCAGAGCATCTGATTTAATTGGTTTGGGGTACAGCTTAAGCGTTGGAATTTTTAAAAACTTCCCAGTTGGTTCTAACGTGCAGGCATGCTTTAGAACTAATCAATGACAGTTTTGTCTTCACATGGCCAAATCTTTCTGGCTAGATTGCCCATTTACCCACATATAGAAGACATTGGGAATTTTAAGTATTTATTAAAACCTAGACCAGGATCGGGTAAGAAAAAAATGAGTTGGGCAAAAGACTCAATTAAAATTGAGTTTTCCAGAGTTAAGAGCATATATACTATTAACATAATCAAAAGCAGCCATGAATTTATTAAACCAGTAAGAAAAAAATATGACATCACTATCTATTGAACCTCAGTTATACACTGAAGGCTACATGAGCTGAAGGAACAGCAAAGATAAATCTCTGGCTTTAAAAAAAATTTTAGTGTAACATTGTCATGTGTCTGAATCACTTCCCACCACATACAGATGTACAGAGGGAGGGGAGCATTGGTTAGCTGCATAAATATTTGCTGTCCCACCTAAAGCTTTTTTGGGGAAGCAGGTGGGACATAAACTTCTGAAATGAAAATAGTCGCTTGCCCAGAAGTAGATTTCCCAAAAGGCCGTGGCCCTCCCTCCTGTGGCTGCCTCTGCCGCTTTCCAACTACCAGCAGCCTTTTCACATTGTCGCTTGAGTCTTAAAATCAAATAACAGATGCTCAGGAAAAAGGACATGTTGAAGAAGTGGAAGAGCTGAATCTCCTCCTAGGTGTTCAGACTCATGGCAGCAGTGTCTGCAATTTCATATCATCTCTGCCTTGCCAGGTGCTGCATGTGACTTACCCTGAGAATCACTGTCCTGGGTTGATCAGATCAAATCTATCCAGGCCACTTCTGGCAGAAGCTGCAGGAGGTGAGAATACACTGTAGATTAGTGTGTGTCCTCCCCACAGCTTAGTGACGGTCCCTTTGAGAGCTGTTTCGATGCAAGAAACCTTTGAATTCTCAACCAGTGCCAAGTTGTGATCTTTCTTCAATCTGTTCCAACTATTTCTAGCAAATTCTTTTGGCTGATGTGGCATATAGAACAAGTCTATTCTACCTCAACCTTATTTCATTCCAGCTTCAAGGGGTGTAGGAGCATTAATGGAGAGTCAGACTTCAGAGAAGAAATTTCCTTCTGTTGTTAAATCTTATATTAAAGCATGCTTACTCAGAGGCCTCTGGCTGCAGGAAGCAGTGACGAGGATGGAGTTTGGCAGATGGCTGTAGCTGCGGCTTCTTGGAGGCCTATGTGGGGAGACGATTGTTTATATATTGGTTTTCATTTATGTATTGGTCTTATTTTCATCTTCCTGAGGTACCCAGATGCTGTAGTGATAGATTGGTTGGAAATGACTCATTTGTCAGGGTTCCGTGGGGGATGTGGGTTTCCTTCCCGTGTGCAGTGAAGTCTAAAATGTTTAATTAAATGCTGAGGCATTTCTGCAAGGGTCCATCTCTGCCAGTTCTCCCAGGTTGGAGAGGGTCTGGGGTTTTTCTGGCCCTGACCTTCTCTCTGCTCATTTTGTCTTAACGCAACCCTCAGTCCTACCTCCTTCTAGCTGCTGTTTAATCACCCCCCCATCCCAACTCCATCATTTTTGTTCTAGCAACTGCCTTCATGTGACTGCCAGAATTTGCAGAGCTGATTTGTGTTGGAAATCTAGTTGTCAAACAGGTCCAAACCAGACTTTATGAAATAATGTAGTTGAACTGATATGCAGTGAGAGGAATATTAACAACCTGCTGCTTATCTATTTCATTCCAGTTCAGCTTTTCCAGGGAACTTACCTTGTTCTTACCGTGTGCCGGGCAATGCCCTAGATGCCAAGAATGCACAAATGAGGCTTCTGCCCTCAGCAAGCACAACATCTAGTCGGGGTGCGATGGACGTGCACACCGTTGTAACGCCATGGAGGTGCCTAAGTAAAGGAGTAAACAAAGGGCTGGGGAGTCATGTCAATTTGATATGAGCTTGGGGAAAAAGATGACACTTCAGGCAAATGTGGAGAGTACCAGGGGTTTGCTAAAAAGCAAGGAGCACTCTGTGATGGGTCTGGGGAGGTGTCATAGGTGTGGTGTGGGTGAAGTATGGAATGGGGTAGATGGGGACATTAGGAAGTGGGGACAGTAAGAAATCTGGAAAGGAGGAAAAGAGTTGAATTCTAGACGTCATAAAAATGATATGCTTGTGAAATCTAGGTAGTTGGAAATGTGGGTGTTTGGGCCTGGTTGGGGTGATGGCACAGGAAGTGCAGTTTTAGAAGTCATCACATGATGTGCCACGGATTGAATGCTTGAGCACAAAGCCATTTGAGGAGAGCCTGGACTGAAAGGCACAGGGTCAGAGCCTTCAGGAGCACCAGTGTTTTCAAGAAGAAGCAGACTTGGAGAGAAGGCAGAGTCAGGTGGCAGAGGACCAAGAGAGCTGCGTCCACTCTCCTTTTTCCTTTTACCCACTGGGTCTGCCACCCTCGTTGCCCATGGAGCTGGTGAGCAGCTCTCAGCCTCATGAAGGTTTGCAGCCCAGTGCCTCTCCTGCCCTTCGTTTCTTCTCCATTCACCCCCTTCCAGCTTCAGAGGACTGACTTCACTAGCCACAGACCCCTCAGCTGTCCTTCCTTGCTGGCATCAGGGATTAGAGAGTCTGTTTCTCTCATTTGGAATATCGGGACTCACCATCGGATTGCTGCTAAGAAGAGCTGTGTGCTCTGAGCTGTCTGCTTTTTCGCTTCTGACCAAGAGCCCAGAAGCCAGGCTGTGCACGGTGTGTGACTCTGCTGACCTGATGCCAAGTGAGCTCAGCCTTGTAGCTTACTCTTTGTCCCAACAGAACCTCGAGGAGCCGTCCCTCCACCTCCTTTCTGTAAAGGAGGTGTGCGCATCTCTAGCCTGACTGCTCACTGAAGATCCGCAGGCCAGCTCCTTCATCAGGCCACATGTGGTGGGAGAAGGCATAGTTTAATCTTCATTGCTGTCGAGGAAAGGAAGAAATTGTGGAGTGGTGAAGACGCATTTTGTCTTTTCCCAGCGACCACAGCAGGCAGCGGCCAAATAGATACCACCATGTGCTTGTCGGCTTGCGGCCAGAACCCTCCACGACGATGTGAGTGGTCTCTTGAAACCAAGCCCCTGACCATTAAAGGGAGGGTCATTTGGCAGAGTCACTGTTGAAACTGCCATCTAAGGAATGTGTAAGTGGCATTCTTACCCTGGCCACCCTCCCAAATTTTCTCCTAATGGCTGAGCTCTGTGCCACAGAAGCCACCCTGTTCCCTGGCCTCAGCCTGGGACTGGAAACAAGCTCCTCAGCTAAGAAGAAATCCTGAGGGGTATGGTGCCAAAGCAGCCCCTGTCTTGGGGCAACCAGGTAGTCTTGGCTTTTTCTGTCCAAATTCTTCTGATTTTTCTTGGAGTGGCTTTGTTACCGGGGCTTAGATGGCTGTGTTATGCGAGTCTGGGTCTCGGTCCTTGGTTCCCCCATGAAAGCTTTGCATGGAGGTCCAATGCTCTGAGAAGAAAGAGCAGAGAAAAAGTAGCAAACAGAAGTGATTTTATTAAGTAAAGCAAGCAAAGTAAAATACATGTGAGAGAAAGCCCAAGTGGGCAGCTTGATAAAAATCAAGTGCACTGAGAAACTGGGGTCTGAGTTTATATGGGCCATAAGATTTCTTTGTTTTTCCTTCCGTCCCTCCTACCTCCAGTGGCGTGAGTTCCCAGCTCCTCCCTCTGAACCTCCTAGCACGGGCATGTGCAGTGTGTGCCCCTAGGTGGGAAGTCATATGCTTGCCCTGGGGGATTTTGAGGGTAGGCGGGTGTTCAATTAACTAATTTTGCCCATGTCAGTTGAGTGTCCCCAGAGTAAGGTCATATGATAGTCATCTGCAGTTAACCGACGAGGAGGGGAGGGGGGAGCACGGGGCAGGGGGCGTGAGAAAGGCGCCAGGGACCGCCTGATACCTTGCCTGTCCATCTATTTTGGATGCACATTCAACTAGGATATCCTGTTGTGTACATTCTTCTGCTGAGCCAGTCTTGGGGCCTCGTTAACCCTTTATTGTCCCTTTCCCTCCAGCTCATATCTACCTACTCTGTTGTTCTCCCTTCAAGGACTAGGAACTCTGAAATCTTTCGGGTTTAGGGCCACTGACAATCCTCTGTAACTGCCTCCTATAAGGAGGGGCGGTGGTTGTTCAGAGTTCCTGCCCTTGTTCTCTGTCCAGAGGGAGAGAAGAGAGGGGCCAGGTGATCGGAAGGCCTGTCCAACTGACTCTAAGGGTCCCGGAGAATCCCTAGGGGGTATAGGTTGGCAGCTGGAGGTTAGGACTCTCTGGAACTCGATGGCTTCCAGGCCAGAAGAAACAAATTTTACTGTAAGATTAAAAATACAAGGCCCAAAGAGGAGGAGGAGGATGAGAACAAAAGCAGGGCCAAGAAATGGTAGTAGCCACGTAAAGTTTGGGAACTCGTTTTAGACAGTGGTTTGTAGGCCTTTCTCTTATTATAGCAGTGTAGCTAACCATTGTGCCTGTTCATATAGCTTTTTTATGTTGTTTTAATAATCCCAGAACTATTGGCCAAAGTGTAACAGGTTTTATTAAGTCCTGAATTAAACTGGTGAGACGAGATTGAGCTTGAGAGAAGGAAAGACTTAATAAAGAGTCAAGTATTAGTCCAGTTCTTGTAGGACTAAAATATAGCACTAATCAGGGCGAGCAGGTATTATCTGTCTGTGTTAGAGACAGAAATAGCTTCTTCCGGGGACCAGAGGTTCTAGATAGCACAAGAGAATAAATACGAGTTAATAAGATCTCAAAGCTGATAGCGACTCCTGTAGCTAACAGTACTTATCCTGAGGTGTAGAAAGGGCCCTGGAGTTTCTTTTGAAGAGTAGTTTGAGGGTGTCTAGTGGCTCACAGGTGTAGTTGGTTGGGAGGGCGGAGTTTTCCTCTTCAGTTTGAGAAGTAGCTGCTTTGACCCATGAAAGATATATCCAGCTGGTGACCTCAGGAACCTTGATAGCTGTAGGGGTACAAGACTGTAGGGTCCCTTCCATAAGGGAGTTAGTTGAGCCCCTGGGGAGCTAGCCCCCAAGTTTTGATCAGGACTTTATCCCCAGATTGAAAGTTAGGTGGGAACTCTGTAAGGTTTGACTTTGGTAAAAGTTGATTTCTGTACTCATATAGGACCTTTTGGACCTGCCCTAGATTGAGTACATATTGTTTTAACTCAAAGTTTTCCATGTCAAAGATGAGGTTTGTTTGCAGGAAAGGCCTTCTATATAATATTTCAAAGTCTTAGAGAGGACGCAGAGAAAAAGGAACCCTTATACACTGCTGGTGGGACTGCAAATTGGTACAGCCGCTATGGAAAACAGTATGGAGGTTCCACAAAAAACTAAGAATTGACCTAACAGTAATTCCTCTACTGGGTATTCACCCCAAAGACTTGAAAACTCGTATCCGAAAAGATATTTGCACACTGGTGTTCATAGCAGCATTACTCATGCTGGCCAGGACGTGGAAGCAACTGAAGTGTCCTATGATAGATGATTGGATAAAGAAGCTGTGGTACATATATACAATGGAATATTACTCAGCCATAAGAAGAGATGAAATATTACTATTTGTGACAACATGGATGGACCTCGAGATAATCATGCTAAGCTAAATAAGCCAGACAGAAAAAGTTGAAAATCACATGATATCACTAAGCAACAAATGAACAGGACAAAGAGGGACTCATGAACACGGACAATAGACTAATGGTTACCAGAGGGTTGGGGGAGGAGGGAGGTAGATGTGTAAAAGGGTTCAAATATGTGGTGACAGAAAGAAATCTAACTGTGAACACAGTGTAAATATGTATATACCTTACTGTTAAAATGTACAGCTGAAACTTAACAGATTTCGTTAACCAATGTCACCAGAAAAATAATTAATTAATTAATTAAAATGTTTCAAAGGCACTAAGTTTTAGAGTGGACTGCAGGTTAGTTCTGAGCCTTAGCAGAGCTATAGGAACTTAGTCTAGCCAGGGCCTTAGATATCTCCTGGCATCGTCTTGCTAAGGTCCTGTAGGTCCTCTGCTAAAGCCTGGCCAAATTGGTGTGAACTCTCTCTAAAACCTTGAGGCAGGACAGTACAAGTTAATTGTCGTGTTTGATGGGGAGAGGGGTGAATCTTAGGTGAGTTGGTTGGCCATTTACCCTCATCACTAACCAGGAATTAGAGGAAAACTTTCTTGTGAAGGAAGTCAAGACAGTAGGCAGCTCCCACGTCAATGAGAAAATTAATAGTCATACCTGTCACATCAAGGATCACCCTGGGATCTGCTGGTGTGATGCTGACTATGGACGAGGGAGCCTCCTGGGACCCCGGGCCTCCTCAAATGGTGGTGGCCGTTGCTGGGAGGGATTCTGACCCTCCAGTCCTTTGACCCGCAGGCAGTCCCCCTTCTGATGCCGCCTAGGGCAGGCCATCTTAGAGGGTCTGAGGAGCGGGCTTTTGTTTTTCTAGTGCCCTTCCTCCTGGCAGTGGTGGCAGGCTCCCTTAGTTGCCTTATTTTCTACAGGGCAACCCTGAGGTGGTGGTTGCAGCCACAAGGCCACTAGGAGCTGGTCCGGCCTGAGGCTTTTACATTTTTCCTTCTTTTTCCTCTTCTTCCTAGTCTCTATTGTAACAGACGGAGTTTGCTACCTTTAGTGGCTTAGTGATTGGGGTGTCTGGGCCTAAGGCTAATTTCTGAAGTTTTCTCCTAATGTTTGCCTGATGTGCTGCCTAGGTAATGAATTGGCTATGTAAAACTAAGTGGCCAGCCTCTGACTCTTGGTTGGTGTGTCTGATTAGAGCATTCCTTAGTCTCACAAAGAAAGCAGAGGGATTTTTGTCACCTTCCTGATTTATTATTGCTCACTCGTGGTTAACCTGCTTGGACCAGCATCTCCTGATTCCAGCAGTTAGGCAAACAATAAGGTGATCAGGGCCCGTTTCCCCTGAGGGATGTTATAGTCCCAATTGGAGTCAGCTAGGGGAATGGCTATGTTACCTACTGGGTAGTTGGCATTGGTTATATGCATCCTGTCTCCAAATTCTACTGCTGCATTCCCAATTTTACCCCATCTGTCTCAGTGATAGTCTGGTTCAGAATGACCATTAGGTCTTTCCAGGATAGGTCAAAAGTCGGGACTAGTTTATTGAACCCCGAGATATAAGTGTCGGAGTCCATGGAAAAATCCCCCAAGTTCTTTTGAATCTTCTGTAGGTTGCTCATAAAAAAAGGCATTTGGACTTTCCTGGTGGCTCCAGTGGTCCTACCACCACCTGGAGGGGATATAACACGGGCAGAGGGCCACTGGGGGCCGAGGGACCGGATGGGGACCTAGGCTATAGTGGTAGCGAATTATAGTCCTTGGGTGAGGCAGGGATAGGGGAAATAAGGGACTCTGGGGTTTCCTTTCCCTTTTCAAGGGGATACGGGCAGGAAGAGGAGTTGGCCGAGGGTCAGTAGGAAGAGCCAGGGTGATATCTTAATCTTACAATTCTTTAAAACACTAGGATTTTGCTTAAGAAACATAAAAACCTACACATAGGGGACCTCTGACCACTTTCCTTGATTTCTATAAAAGAGATCTGATTGTAGACCAGTGTGACAATCTAGGGATCCATTGAGAGGCCAAATTGCCTTGCCCTTTAGGGTATATCGAAACCACCATATATTACAGAAGAAAATGAGCCTCTTCTTTCTAGGAGTTTGGGGACCAACCTATCCCAGTTATTGAGGATGCATCACAGTGGCAAGTCCCAGGAAATTCACATCTGGTTTCCCATCTGGAAGGGAATCACAAGGAGAAGGAAATGACACGGTATTTCAAAGGCGTCCCTGTTGAAATCCTCATGTGTACCAAGGAGAGGCATCCCTCCTCCTCAAAGAACTGCCCAGAGGGCGTTCCCCCTGGTGTACACCCAGCCTTAACTAGCATTATTGGGGCCCAAACTCCCTTTGAGATCCCCACCACTGGGTGGGGCCCTCCTTGCAAGTTTGATAAGTTTGATGTCCAACCATGACTTGGCTTCCTACAGCGGAATGGAGGTCCCTGCTCCTGGTGTTGACATTTATTTCTCATCTTACTGTGTTCCAAGTTCCTCTTTGAATGACCATTCCAAACAGTCGAAAGAGAGCCAATGCCGCCACAGGCAGAGGTTGCTGTTGATGTTTATAGATTTCGGCTCTCTAAAAAATGTACTGTTGAATGAGGCCACAATTATATAGACTCCCAATAACCCAATTCCAAGTGGCCCCATGCCTTCCTCAGATAGGAAGGAGGTGTACAGTGAAGGAGGTGGAACAGGACACAAAGAAAGAAAGGTCTCGGTTATCAGGAGGGTAGGCGCATGCTCAGTTAGCTAATTTTGCCCATACCAGTTGAGCAGCCCCCGGGTAAGGTCATATAATGGTCATCAGTTAACTGACTGGTGGGGAGTGCAGGATGGGGTAGGGGCGGTGAGGAAGGCACCAGGTGCCACCAGGTACCTTACCTGTCTGTTTAGTTTAGATATATGTTTAATTACGATATCCTGTTGTGTGCATTTTCTACTGAGCAAGTCTTGGGGCCTCGTTAACCCTTTGTCTCTCTCCCTCCAGCTCATCTACCTATCTAATTACCCTGTCATAGTTTAACAACGTTATAGTTTAATAGTGCGGTTTCTACATTCACTGCCTCCTGGAGCATCTGGTAATCAGGAAGCATATTCCCAGTTTACAGATTGAGGCTTAGAAAAAGAGAAGCTTTCAAAGTTCCGTGATTAGGAAGCGACAGAACTAGGACACACACCTGGGACTTCTGGCTCCAGATTCAGCATCCTATTTATTGTGTTCCTCTTCTTGGGGGAGCTATCTGATATTGGTGCTAATCTTTTCCTATGTCCTTTTTGTTAGAATAGATTATTGAGTTGGGGTCATGAGATGCTAAGAACCTGGGGAAAGATGAGAGTCATGTCTGATTCTTATGCGTGTAGCTTTCTTCCTCCCTGGCCTCTGGTCAAACGAGAGATGGATCTGTTTTCCCTGGCTCTGCCAAGGCCATCTTGGCCCCCCGCTATGCCCCCATCTGTCTATGCCCCTTTCTGGACAGCAGCCTCCCAAAGAGACAGCCCTCATCTAAAGTTGGCTGAGATTTTTGGGTCGAGCCACGATTCTGATGAGGCAGAGTTAGCATCCCCTGCTGCAGCCCCAGCTTTCAGCAAATGGTAAACTCTACTTGAGGGCAACATTTAATTATGAAAATCTATTTCTCTTGCCACATTCAAAAAGTCTCCTAATGTGCCTTTGTGCACACACAAATTTAGTGACACATCACTAAATGTGTATGTGGTTGCCATGGAAATGTCTCTCTTCTAACATGGCATCCAAGAGCAAAGAGAAGGGAAGTTTTCTTTGTAAAGAGAATCAGAGCAGAACTTGGCTAATTGTCATCACACTAATTCCCAAACTGTCATTTTTCCCTGACTATACCTGTCTCCTGCTTCCTGTCAACGGTGGAAGCCGAATCAGCCTGCTGTGCATTTCCTTAGGAATTTCACAAGAATCGTTCTTAATGTTTATACCTTCGTGTACCAGGAAGGATCCTGGGACTCTTGAATTGAGTTTTTATCCAGCTTAGAAAGTGCACCCTCCTGGACCATCCAGCACATGCCAGTCAAGCACTCTCGTCTCAGAAGGGCTCTTGGCACCAGTTTCTTTGCAGAGCAGGCAGGCTGAGCAGGTCTTCCGAAGATGCTTCATGTTTTCCACCGGACACTCTGAGCTTCAGTTTTTGTCTTTGTGACAAAGGCATGACATGATGGCGCCCGCAGCGTGCTAATATGAAGGCATTTTTTGAATGTCAGAAATCCCAACTATTTTCCTAGTAGCAGTGTGAATCCATGGCATGGGGCAGATGGAGATGGACTTCAGAGGCCCCACTCTGCTCAAATGCCTTCTCATCTCTCTGGCCTGTTTTCACCTCTGTCCTATTGACTTTATTGACTGAGCCCTTCTATGGGCAAGGAGGTCCTTGTATTTCGGGATTTTACCAACAACTTTTGGGCAGTCTTTGGTCCATATTGGCTGATCCTTTGCTCGGTCATTGGGCCTCTCCAACTTCCCCCGTCTTAGGGCTGAGCAGCTGTTCCTAATGGTTCTGAAGTTCAAGCTGATGGGTCTTTTTGCTACTGTAGTTCGCCAGTGATGAGCAGCTCAGAGACATAAACCTTAGCATCTTGCCCTGAATACCTGCCCTAGGAACCTATCATTTCTATTCTCAGCAACTCTGCATATCTGTGCGGGCCCCTTTGGCCTGTGAGACTTTACTGTCATTTTATAGTTAAGAGATGGTTTCAGGACTTCAGAGGCCGGTTTGCCCACGTGCATGCTTCTGTTCCTGGCATCCAACACACGTGTAGCTTGTAGGAGGAAGGGTCCCAGATGCTGGGCTCCCTGCCTCTCCAGGGGGCTTCTTGGTTCCTGGGGTTCTGAGAGCCTATCCTCTTCTCCAGCTGCCCTGCATCTGATGGAAGCATCTGGTCCTTGTTCAGTGTCACCGGGTGACCTCCAGAGGTTCAATCTATTCCAGCCTTCTTGCTTTTAATGCTTTTAAAACTCAAGGATGCTCCATCTTATCCATAGCCGTACTGGCTCCTAAGAAGACCTTTGGCCACTGGCCATGCCAAGTTGCCAAAGTGGGGGGATAGAGCTTCTGAGTCTCAAAGCAGAGGCTATAAATGCTGGCAGCCCCCATGTACACAAATCTGCATTCACAATGGGGTCCTGTGGGTCTCCACTTAACATGGGCATGAGGCAGCTATTTTCTCCTGCAAGACAGATTGTTCTTCTTCCTTTTATAAATCTGGTCCTCAGCGTTATTTCTTATCCAGCATTTATTTCTTCTGCCCTCCAGGAATACATGAGGAGGCATCTGGCTCATTGCTGGGCTGGGACCTTGTTGAACATGTGTACGTTTGGCTGAGAGCTGAGGGGATCCAACAAGCAACTGTGTAGGAATTTGGAGCCTTTTGTTTCCAAATCAGTGCTCAGTGCTCACCATGCTGAGGCCTCTAGGAGATGTGTCAGCCTCTGTAGGCAGCCACTGCTCCAGGCTACTTTCAGGTAGTCGTGACTTCTGAGCTTGTTCTGACCTTATTTTCCAGCCTGTATTGGGAGCTCATGACCTGCCCCTGGAAGTACCAGCTCACGCATCACCTGCTTGATACCATGTTCTATGGCATGACCAAGTCTCCCCACCAGCAAAGATCATGACTTTTTAACAGTACAAAACTCTGTTCAGGACAATATAGAACCTACCTCCGACATAACATATTCTGAATTCTCTTTCTTCCATTTTAGACTCCGATAAATCTGTCACCTTTGGATGTTTAAATAGCTGTTGATAGAGCTGGCTGCCCCTTTTTGCTCTTGGCTGATGCACGTACATATCAATTTAGTCCTTACAGAAGAAAAATAAAGGAGATTTGGTTGTTTCCCTAATCCACAAACACTGTAATTCTCACCTGGAAAAGCTGGCTCCCCTATTTCAAATCGGTTTTAATAGCAAAGGCTAAAAGGAGGCTTTATTGCTCTTATCTGAACTTATTTTTAAACTTCTTTTCCCCCCCTTTGCTCGGTCATTGGGCCTCTAATAAGAACCCCTCAGAGGAGAACTGGAGAGGATGGGCTTGGGAGAAGGAAGGTACCTGGCTGCAGAAAGAGTTGAGGAGGAAAGTTTGGTTTTGGAGAGATTCCCACCAGCTGGACACTAAGAACGGAGTCTACCGGCTAATGAGCAAACATTCTAGAAATCAGTGGATGCCAAGAACCAGAGTCTGGCCAGCTGGCCACTGCTGAGTTCTAGAGGGCCAGTTGGAAATCTTCTCTGATCCTTTTTTCTGTCCCAGAGGGAAAATGCAGACTAGCCCTTGCTGGAGATTTCCGATAGTAACTGGGCCCAGCTGGTCAGAAAGACAAACTGCCTAGTTTGAGAGGCTAGACAGTTCTTAGTTCTCCCAGGCCTGACCCTGAGCTCGCTTGGCTCTTTGGCTGTATTTCAAGCCTTTTCAAGCTCTCTGCTTAGTTCCTGGAGCTGGGGAAGTTGCTTCAGGCTGCTCATTATCCTGTGAGTAGTATGACTTAGATTCCTGTTCCTGTTCTGCCTTTGTCATTGTGAGCAGCGTCCCAGCAGGTGGGAAAGAACAGCCATTTCCAGCAATGTGGACAAGACTCCTCAAGGCAGTGTCTGCAGGGATGTGACGCAAGGAACTCCATTTCTCCAAGTAAGATGCTCTGCAGGGAGAGACAAATGTGTGCTCCTCTCTGGCTTTCGTCACTGAATAGATCACACATGCTTATCTTTTAACCGCACACTGATCCTTCTGGCCTGTTAGAGGGCATTCTAATCCCTGCCCTTGCTGGGGTCTGAGGTCAACTGTCAGAAAGAAAGATGAACATTCCCCCTGGGGAAAACCTGTGCTTTGTGGGTTGTATCAGGCTTATTTCAGGTGTTTCTTCAGATTCCTAGGTATGGGGTTTAGAAAAGCAATTAAGTCCTGTTCTGTCTGAGGGGTATAGCAACCTGGTTCCACATCAGTGTTATGGCAGGTCCTGAGCAGATGGCAAGACCCTGCCGCCTACTTGCTGTGGCCCGAGACCAGTCTAAGCAAGGATTGCTGATTAGTTTGGGAGCTCAGAGGGCCTGTCCTGCTTCCCAGCAATGGCCACCCAAAGCCAAGCGCTTCACTTTTTCGATTTGCCCCTTTGTAGCAGCTCCTGACTCCTGAGAGTCTGACTGGCTGACTGCAAAGCCTTCAGGTACTTCCTAAGGATGCTGATGGGCACGCTACTCCTGGGCTCTGGGCTGAGGAGCCTTCCCCCTGAGCGTCAGGGCTGGCGGGCCTGCGTGGTCCCCGGCAGAGGCCTCCCCGACCAGAGGTCCAGGCAGTGCCAGGAACTCCTGCCGCAGGACAGCTGCCGCCTTCCTGGTTGCTGTTGGGAAACAAATGGCTTCTCTAAGTGACACGGGGACTCTTGCGAGTACTACTTGCTGCCAAAGAAGTCTGCTCAGTGTGGCGAAGTCGCGCTCTCCTGGGAAGTGAGACTCCGCTAATGTGTTCTCAAGTTCTGTTCCAGCTGGCGTCAGCCGTTCCCACCCCACAGGCTGGAAGGCCCCCAGCACCCACTCAGGCATGGGGCTGAGCTGCTGGCAGCTTGGCACGTGGCTGTTTAGCAAAGACTGCTGCCTGCCTCAAGCCATGCCATCTTTTCCCCTGCCTCGGTGGGTTTATCGAGCTGGCGCCAGGTTCTCATGGGCAGTGTTGTGAGGCTGCTCCCTCCTGAAGGAGAGCTCGGGTGCGCCCTTCCACCCACATGTAGGATGAGCCCTGGGCCCCAAGCAACTTTTTTAACCATTGCCTCAGTTTCCTTGTCTTCACAATGGGTGATAACCTCAGGTTGGAGTTGCATAAACTGCTTAGAGTACTTAGCACGCAGTAGGTGTTTAATTAAGATTAGCTTCTATTTGTAACTTTTCCGCTGAGACCAGTGAAAATTTCCCAGCACTGCTGGTCATGGCCCCTCTCTCCAAGGGGCTCTTATAGAAAACCATCTTTTTATATAGTGATGTGACTACTGTGTGCCCCTAATTCAAGTGCCTTCTACTTAGGTGTCCTGTCACCCCACCCTGGATGAGGTCCTCTGGCTTCTCAGGTTGAGAGCTCCACAGACTCCCCAATTTTCCTGAACCCTCTTGCACGCAGCAGATGTTAGTGTCCCGGGCTGCGGGGCGATGTTGGAGAGGGTACTGGTCTGAAGCTACTTTCCCCAGAATTAGGCCTCTAGGTCTGGCCTCAGCTTCCCCCAAGTCTGACTCCTGCAGAAAACTCGCTGAGCGGCCCAGCTCTTTCCTAGGGGGCAGGGCATGTTTGGGAGGACAGTACGGGGACTGCACTCTTTGAAACTTGCTATCCATTTATTCCAGTGGTTCTCGACTGGGGTAATTTTGTCACCCACCCCCCGGTGGGGGCGCAATATTCGGCAATGTCTAGAAGTATTTTTGGTTGTCACAACAAGGGATGCCGTTAGCATCCAATGGGTAGAGACCAAGGATGATGCTGCTAAATATTGACAATGCACAGGATAGCCCCCACGATGAAGGCTTATCCAGCTCAAAATGTGAATAGTGCTGAGGCTGAGAAGCCTTAATCTATTCCTGGCTGGACAGGAGACGAGTTTGGGAACCGTAAGGATTGTAGGAACAACATTACCCAGGTAGATCAGCCTGAGTCCTTCATCTATTCCTGTCTCCCAGTCCAAGAACCTAGAATCACTTCTCTTACTGATGTGCTATGCAACTGTGAACAAATTAATTAACCCCTCCGCGCTTGAGTTTTCATTCCCTGTGCAGGTGGGTACTGGGGGTTGCCTTTCCAGAGGAGGATCTGTCAAAGACTTCAAGTCTAGTACAGAGATTGTTATGTTAGCAGACCCTGTCTTACAGATTCATGAGGCACCTGACTCCCTCCAAAGGGTAAAGCTTTGTAAAAGGAAAGCAGTTCTGACTTTAAAGGGACTGTTGAGCTGGATCCAAGCTTGAGTTAAGGAAGCTGTGACCCACTGGGTGGGTGGGCGCACACCCCCGGGCTCTCCCACGTCCCAGGAACTAGCCGTTTCCCAAGCAGCTTTTCTCTTCTCCAAATAATTGTCCTTTCTTTATGCTTAGCGAGCTTTTACTTTAATCCGTGTGTGGCCGCATTGGGAAGCCTGACTTTATGGCAGATGCTGTGGAACGTAATCTGCTCACGTTTAGGCTGTAAATTTTCCGTGGAGTTCACGGGAACGCATGCTGTCCTCTGATAATTGAAGTGGCTTAAAACAAAGTGAGGCCTCACCGGTTTAAAATAAACCATCTTGTACTATTTTAAAACAAAAACAAAATTTAGAGCATATCCCTGATTGAGTGCTCTAAACTACTTTGTCCCCAAAAGTCGTAGATTAAGGAATTAACTTACTCCGTGATCTTGGGAGAGTCCTTTAGCTCCCCCAGGTTCACGTTTCATCTGTAAAATATGGAGCCCAAATTGTTAGTCCCCTCCTAACTGTAGCCTCTCGCTGACTCCTGCACGTCATGGAACTTGGGGAGGGAACCTGCTGTCTGTAACTGCTCTTCCGGGGCTAAAATCGCCCCCTTTGAAAGGTAAGGGCAGAGCTGAAGAAATGACCCTCTCTCCTTGCCTCCGTAATTACTGTTCTCAGATGCTCTCAAGATACCAAATGACTAGTTTAGTTACACAGAATGGCCGACACTAGTAGTTTAAATCTCTTTTCTTGGCTTCAAGGGAATGAGCTGAGTTTGACAAATACAAATGGAAAACTGTTCTCTGGCTCTTGAGGATAGAAGATGATCGATGTATGGGGCCGAGTGTAGCTGTTTGGAAGGTGGGCTCTTCCTCCCACGTCCCTTGTCCACTCCTGGTTTCTCTCCTCGGGTCTATTGTTGGCCTTGTATTGGGAGAACTGACTTCCAAGTCTGTGGGTTGAAATCTCTTCCTTTTAAAAACTGTCTAGAAAAATGCCAGTTTTCCCTTAGAGATTTGTGCCAGAGGTTAATAGGACAATGTAAAGAAATTCATTCTTACCTGAAACCTCAAATTCTCTTTTTGCAGTTTGACTTAAAGAAGAAAATTTTGTCCTAGAGCCTGACAGTGTGAAAATAGCTCCGCAGGGGCCAGGGTGGGACAGCAAGCCCAGGGCCTAGAGCTGCTTCCTCTTTTGAGGGGAGGGGAGGGGTCTCTCCAAATGGACTGTCTACCAAGAACTGTCTACACAGCTGATGTGGGTCTTAGGTTGGGATTATCATGTCCTTTAAAAGACATCATCTCATAAGATGGCCACAGGTGTGTTTGGCACCTTCTCCACAGCTAGCGATTTGCTAGTTTTACTAGTGCTTCACCAAAGTGTTAGCTGAAACACTTTCCTCAGTTTTATAGGGTCACCTTCATATTTGGAATAAATAAGACTGAGTGTTAAATTCCTTCTGGGCCTCTATTTCTGCAGATAATTCTGTGTGTTTCTTTGCTGCATGTCAGGCTGTGCTTATGTGGGCTGAATCGTAGTGGTTCTTTTGAAGGTGCTGTTAGAAGTAGAAAATTAAAGAAGATACTCGTTCGGTCATGCCCGTGCTGGCATCTTGCTATCTGTTTAGGTTTAGGTTCACGGGTCAGGGAGGAGTCACAGAGGAGAGAGAGGGGTTGAGAGATGGACCCACTTGGGTCATAATGAGGCAAGGAAAGGTCTGGCATCTGGGCAGAAAATGTACCCCAGGGCCTTTACGCTTTCTTAGCAAGAGGTTGTTGTACATGCTTATTATCTGGCCGGACAGCTTCGTGCTCTGAAACTCTTTGCTAGGAGTGAGGACCTTTGAGACTGAGAAAGCCGCCCTCAACGTGCACCCTTTTCCAGAGGTTGGGGAAGAGGAGGGGCAAGGGTTATAAGGATGGAATGGGCTGGAGGGGATGAGGGGAGCTTGAAGTATAGGAACAAAGTCACAAAGCGAGTCCTCAAGGCTTGAAGTGGTGGCGACTTTTTAGCTGGAGGTGCTTACCTTCTAGTGAATCATCCACACCACAGCAATTTATGGTCTTCATTATTCTTTAGCAAGAAATAATTTCCTACTCATCTGTCAGTTTAAGACTAAGGGCCTTACAGTCCCTGTGTTGAGAATATAGTACCTTTTCATACATCAGTTCTATTTATGTCCCATTTGGGGGCTTCGGGGCTACCCTTTGACAAACACACAAAAAGAGATTAATACAGCAAGAGCCACAGAAAAACGAGAAGGCAGAACCATGGAGCGTGGTAACCTCGTGTTAGGCCCTGTTACCCACGGGGCTAACGTGGCCTTAGTAAGTTATCACCAGCTTTCACTTCCTTCCTTTTGTATGTCATCCTTACTGGAATAAAAACACTCACATAACTTGCAGGGCGAGTCACCGCCCTGTAGCGTGGTCAGGGGTAATGAACTCTAGGCGTGGCCTGCCTCCTGATGAAAGGACATGGATGACCACACATGGAGCCTGGGCCACCAGCGGGACACCAGCTTACTTTAAGGACTCACCTGCTTAAGACACATTTGTAGCCAGGCCCCTGTTGTACTCCTCCCTGTTCTCTGTGCCCACTTCTTTGCCGCTCAGACCTCGAACCATCTGAACAAGACCACATCCCCTGTTCTCTAAGAACACTTGGTCTCCCTCCAGGTGGCCTAACAGATGTCAGTCATCAAAAGCCAAAACTCAGTGACCGCTGCCAGGGGGTGGGCCTTTCCCATAGGTTATTCATCTTCATGATGGTTTTAGGAGACAGAGTTCTCCTTCTGTGATAGCTGAGGAAGCTGAGGCTCAGAGATGTTAAGCTACATGTGGCAGAGCCAGGGGAGAATCTAGAGTGGGACACTTGGTTACCCCATTCTGCCCTTGATCCTAAGATGCACAAACTATAGATTCTAAGGGCTGGCAGGAGTGGGGGATGGGGCAAGAGGCTTCAGACCACAATTTTCTACAATATGTGCTATACTACGTAAAAAGCACCATGCCGGCTACATCTTTCTCAAGCCCTCCAAAAGGCAGCTGGTCCCTCCAGAGAACACCCTGGCACACTCTTCCCTGCAGGGAACTGAGGCCTGGAGTGGGGCTGGAGCACGGCAGTTAGAAAACCTAAATCCAGAGAGATTAGGGGGCCCAAAATGTAATTCAAAAGAAATCTTTTCTTAAATAACAAAAGTTACATGTTGTGCAAACATTGATAGAGCCGCTTTCTAGCTTTTCTGATCGCATGGCCCTGGGTGAGGCTGTTCAGCTGAATCTCCTGTGATCCCAGAGCAGGGCTGGGTCTGCCTGCGGGATGCACCCCGTTATGTGTTAGAAAGCTGAGTAGTGAGAGCTACTGTTAAATTTTCAGAAATTTTGTGAGCCAAATGTTAAAAACAGACATTTTAAAATTAATTATATAAATTTATAATTCAATAATTATGTTAAAAACAAAGGTAAAAATACTCAAAATTCATCACTTCCTAATTAATTTACTATCTTTATTATCCATCTATGGTCTTGAGGTTGCATACCTCTGTTGTATCTGTACAGAATGGTTTGCTACTGCGCATCCCTTCCCAACATCGTCGGTAGCTGAAAAGTCAGTCGTGGTGGAAATATTTACACCACAGAAGTGATGGAGAAAATGTTAATAATGCAGAGTAACCTTTAAAGTGTACCATTGTAAATAGCACAAAAAAATGGAAAATGACATTCTTCCAGTTTTCAGAAACTCCCATCCAATCAGGAAATAATCTGCTCATATCATTGACAAACAAATGTAATTCTGGTACGTTTTTGTTATTTCATTTTTGTCTTCCTTTGTAAGGTAAATGAAAATATCAACCAGTGCTCATGGGGGGACTACACCTTTGCCAGCACACCACGGGGTACAGCTCTGCTGCGTGACCCATGTCTGTTACCAACTTCATGCTCTCGGCTGGCATGCCCAAGTCCCCTTTCACTCACTGACTCATTTAACAAATAAGTACTGTGTGTGTCCTATGCGCCAGACACCAGAGACACGACAGGGAACAAAACAGACGATAAACAAAATAAATATGGCAGCCCCGCAGTGCGCATTTTCGATCTCTTCCTTCCTTTGAGGCGCAGGTGCCCCCTCTCTGTGTCTTGATCGCCCTCACCGAGGGTGAGCTCTGCCTCCATTGTGGTCACATCTTTCCACTTGGCACTGATGGGGGTGAGACTTGGCTCAGCTTGAGGACAGAGTCTGAGCAGAGTCATGTGTGAATGGCTTGGAACTTGAATGAAGGCCCAGGATTGAATATCGAAGTAGATTTGTGGGAGAAAGCCAGGAAGAGGGAAGCAAAATCAGTTTCTTTAGAGTTTGTGAAAATGGGATGCATCCTCCCAATGTATGATTTGTTAGCTGTTCTCTGTGCTGTGGGGTTGAAGGAGCTCTAGAAGGAGACCTTTGCATCTGAAAGGGCTTGAAAATATTTAACATAAGAAATATCACAAGGTAGCCTACTGACTCACTCATCTATTTGTTCAGCAAATACAAGTGCCTACCCATTGCCAGGGTCTTGCAGGCTTTATGAACTGACAAGCCAAATGATCTACAGTCTCTCCTCATGAGGGATTTTATAATCCAGATTGCTGGCCAATGAGCAGAAGCCTCCCCCATCTCTTTGGAATCAGGCCCCACGGGCAGCCATTCTCCTCTTTCTCTGTTCTCCCCCACTTAGCACTGATCCATTTGTCATTATATATCTCTGTTTGTGTTCGATGGATGTCTTTCTCTCTTACAAGAAGATCAGGTCCAGGAGGGTAGGCACCTATGTCTGTCTTGGTCACAGGGCACAAGTGGGTACTCGTTCAGAAGAAACTTGTTGAATGAGTGAATGAAGCGGGGAACAAGCATGGAGGAGAGAGACTGATGTGAGTCAGAGGCCCAGAGGGCACTGGAGGAAGAGGCTTGAACTAGAAGAATGTAGCCTTCATTCTTTGACTTAGGGCAGATGAAGCCAAACTCACGCATTGGTAAAAGTCCCATCCAAACATCACCTCCATTGCATAACTTTCACTTACCCCTTCTCTAAGGATAGATCTCTGTGACTAAAGGCTGCAATTTGCAATAGAGCTTTTATGTGATTCGTAACCTTTCTTGAGTCACAGATCCCTATACTAATCTGATAAAAACTATAAACCCTCCTCCCCAGAATGATGCTCATGGTTTGTGCATATGCACACACAAAAAATACAGTTTTACGTTCTGTTTCAAGGGGTTCACAGTCTCCCATTCCATCCATAAGCCCCCAAGTCAAGAACCCTACTTTTAAAACTGATTCCCCACAATAATCATGTGTCCTATTTCTTTGTAGCCCCAGTATTGAACACAATTCTTTGGCATAGAGGCAGTACTTAATGTGCCATATTGGGTGAATGAATGGAAGGATGGATGGGTAGGTGGGTATGTTAGGAAGTGGCCTGATTTGCCATGACCTGTTTAGAGTTGAACTAATAATTCCATTGAAGTCATCAGGGCATCAGGGGGAGAAGGGTCAGCTTGAGCAGAGAACGATAGCACTCTTTACGCCCATGGTCTGTCCTGGCCCTGGGAGTATGGTTCTGCCCACCCCTGGGGGGCCCACCGACTCCATAAGACCATTTTCTAAATACAAATTTAGAACATGGTAAATGACACATTGTCTAATAACAAGACAGAACATTTGAAATTGGGCCTGTCTCAGAAAACCAGAGATTGTGTGATTATTGCTGCCCCCACCCAAAAAAATGGGGGTATGAATCCCTGGCTTTTAAAATGTTCAACTCTAGAAGCTTAATTTTTTTTTCTTCCTATTTCAATCCCTATTTTTCACATTAGGGCGTTTGACAATGTTGATTTTCAGACATCAGAACAGTTCAAAAACCATGGGGAGAAAAAAAAACCCTACAATACTAGCATTTGCTTAGAAAACAGTTGTCAAGGAAATGGATTTCACAAAACACTTCCTCCCAGGAGAGCTCTCTCTCCATGTATCCCCACATTGAACATTATTCTTCTATGCTATATTGGTCGGCAAAGGTACCATTGGCAGGTAATTTGTCTAGCCAACATCTAATTATAAATTAAAGCCCTTGCTGGCACATTCTCAGGTCGGCAGCCAATGGTAGACGAAGTTCAAGTTCAATTTATAGTGCATCTGAAATGTTCTTGGGCTTACAGGAATGATGGAAGATTTCTTGGCCCTGTCTATAGACTAAGGAATAGGATTCTATAAACTCTATTAGCAGACAATGGAGGCGCCTGGTAGATGGAGCTGAAATTGCAAAACATTGTTCGATTAAAAGCAAAAGTAAAAACTCATGGGTCAGGGCTGTGATTCAAGACATTCACATAAGGAGATACTTATCTCATGATTAGAATTCTGGCAGCCCAGGCACCAGTCAGTGGTACTTGGAGAATCCTTCACCGTTAGACATGCCAGTGTATGTACATGTACTACTCAGTTGTGATCAGACCTCACAAGTGAGGCTGGTGGGTTTAATTATCATTTGAGAGAATTTAGTCAAGGAAGTGTTGCCCCAGTTAGAGTTATGGCCACCAACGGTGGCAGGTGGTTAATTATAGTCCCATGGAAGTGTAGGGTCCATGTGTAGACGGGAGAGTTGCTAATAAAGAGGGAGAGAGATGGCCATGTCTCCATTATTCCCATTTGTGTTGGGATCTATTGTATTTTCAGTAATCCTTAATTATAAAAGCTATTACCATGGGCTAGATGATCAATGTTACTCATTTTTGTCATGTTGCCTGGTAACGTCCCTTTGTGCCCAAAGATGCATGTTTCTGTAGTTACAGGATGAAGAAGTGAAGCCTTCCTCTTTCTTAATCATTTTGTCATCATAACATTATAAAAGGCTATTCTGAGGCAGAGTCAAGTCCAATCCGTAGGATAGAAAAGTCCCGGCGTAACAACCACCTGAGTCTAAGAAAAGACTTCATTCGAACTAGAGTAGTTCCTCATGATCAGGGTTCCCCAGTAGCAAGACAGAAAACCACCACCACCACCACCACCACCAACAACAACAACAACAAAAACACTTCTAAATAGTTGACTGCATTCTGCTCTCTTCTTTCGGGTAACGTTCTGTCCCATTACAGACCAATCTGTATTGCAGGATCCAATTTTCATGTCCCTATGGACTGCGTGAGAAACAAGAAGTTGTGAATCTCTGTGTTTTGGGCGATTTCCACCCTAAGAAATGATCACCAATGGAGAAAATAGAGCATTAGATATTGCAGGCAGAGTCTCTTGCACCCCTGTGAAGTCAGGTTACCTCCATCACCCTGCTGGTTTTGAAAATGCCCCATTAGTGGAAGAAATGGTGGCAGAGTTATCACCAGAAGTACTCAAAATCATTCTCTTTAAAGGTCACCCTGGTGGAATTTTCAGATAACACTTGGCATTGCTATTTTTCTTTTAAGTGAGAAAGCAGCTGCTCTGGGCATGGGGAGAGGTCATCTGTCGGCTTTCAGATCTCTAGTTAAGACTGTAACCCCACAAAAGTGATTATCGCTTAAAAATAATTACATTCTACATTGTTCATGCTAAACTCTTGAGATGGACAGATTGGCATATTTAAATCTCATCTTCCAGGCATTTGCTAATTATCACAGCCTAGTTGGGAGAAAGCAGCTGCTCTGGGCATGGGGAGAGGTCATCTGTCGGCTTTCAGATCTCTAGTTAAGACTGTAACCCCACAAAGGTGATTATCGCTTAAAAATAATTACATTCTACATTGTTCATGCTAAACTCTTGAGATGGACAGATTGGCATATTTAAATCTCATCTTCCAGACATTTGCTAATTATCACAGCCTAATTGGGAAAAAAAGAAAAAGAAAGAAAGAAAAAGAAAAGAAAAGAAAAAATTCTAATCAAATAGCTGTTTAGAGTTGCTTTGCATTTTAAAATTTTGCTGGGTTTATCTCAGGAATAAAGGAAATGTGCCTCTGATTTCCCTCTGGTTCTTCCCATGACCTCAAGAGGATTTAAACTTTTAATGATTAAATAGCCACAGCTAATCACTCAGGAAACATTTTTGCATTTATATTTTGTCTCTTTTGCATCATTTTCATCCCTGACCCCTTTTCATCACCCTGGAAGTCTCACTTAGTGAATTCTCACCCATGAGGAGGCTGTGGAATTCCGGCTAATGAACTCATCCTTTTTATTCATTGTAAATGGTACCAGCCAGGCCTGGAGTCAGATCTGAGAGTGAACAGTTACATCTTTCTCAGGTGCATAAGTAGAACACCAAGTCCACAGTGAAAGTAAGAGGAGTTTCTTCCTCTTGCCCAGAAAAAAAGACAGACAAAAAGAGCAGCTTCTTGGGTCAGTAGGTTGAGTAGAAGCCACCTTCCTTAGAAAAGGCACCCAAGACTTGGTGTTATTTTATTAACAGCAGCTGGAGAAGACACCCCCAACTCCACCGCCACCAGCTGAACTGATATCATTTTTTACAGTGTTTTTTCAGCACTGTGCTCAGAATTGGGAAAACAGCATGGTTTTCTCCTTAACACAGAATATACAGCTGTCCATGATAGAAATCTCACCCAAGGCCTTTCTTTGGTAGGGAGTATCTGAAAGGGCCTGTCTTTGAGATTTATGAAAGAGCCCCAGTGAGCCACCATCACCCATAGTTGTACCTCAAAAGCAAGTACAGGGAAGAGAAATTTTGTGAAGGTTTCATAGAATCGCCCCGTCACTGCGTCAGTCAGTCCGTTTGTCTCCCTTTAGTGAAAGGGTCTGGTCTGCCTTCTCAGCAAGAGCTGCCACCTTCCAGCAGCAGGTGCACAGGCCCCAGCAGGAAGCCCAGATCTGGAGGCAGCTTCTGAAACAGAAAATCCTGGCTTCATTTGAAGCCAGAGCAGTGGAGCTGGGGCAGGTGCATTCATTCAATTGGGATGTGGGCATTTGAGGGAGGTGGAGGAGAAAGAAAAATCAAGCCGCCTGAAGGCCTGTGTGAGCTTTGATTCTGATCGTTCAAACAATTCAACAGCCTGTGAAACTTGAAGATCTGAGTTTTCTCTCTTTCCTAGTCTGTCCCATTAGTTCACCAAGATTAGAGCCTTTTGGGTTTCTTAGTTAATTATTCTTTGGTATTCTATTTCAGGGTTTTGAAATCAAATTGCTTGATGTTTTACTCTCTCGTGCGCTTAGGTCATCTTTCATAATAAGGCTGCAGGAACCCTTTCGAGAACACAGCACTTCAGCTTAGCACCATCAAGGAACGTGTCCTAAAATGTCCCATGAAATTCGGTCTTGTAGGAATGAGAAACCACCACCAACACCTGATTAGGAATCTGGAAGCACCCCTTGCACAGACCTAGAAAAAAATGAAAAGAAAACCTGCACTGAGCTGTTCGATCAATGCACACTCAAGGAGCTTACAGGGCGGCAGCTACTTGGCTTCGTAGGATGAATGAGCTCCAAGACCAGAGTCCTTTCATTTGGTGTTTGCAGGGCTGAGTGGGTCTGTTTACTGCTTTGGAATTCTCTCTCCTGGTGTGAACAGGTAACCTTAGCTGTAGATTTTATAAGGCTTTCTAGCCAAAAAAAGGAAAATATGTACTTCGAAATCTCTGCTAATGGGGGCCCAGGAGGAATAAAGAGAAAAGTCAAATGCATTTCTCAGGCTACACCTAAGAAACAGGAGTTGTTGTTTTTGTTTGTTTGTTTTTGTTTTTGTGTTTTTCAGATACTAATTAAGATCTCAGCCAAGTTGTTATCGCGGAGGCCTTCCTTGGCCACCTCCGCCCGCTGTCACTCCTGTCTCCTTACTTTGCTTGATTTTTCTTCATAGTGCATGTCACTGTTTCTTTCCTAAGGCAAGAGGCTTGCCTGTCTTGTTTACTGCTGTAGGTACCAGCACGTGGGGTACATAGTAATGCTTAGTACATATTTTCTGAGTGGATTTCAGATATGAGAAGGTTGAGGCAAGAACAAGAAGAGGCAAAGGTTGGAACCAGACTTGGGTTTGAATCCAAGCCCTCCACTTATTAACTGTATGCCTTTGGAATAATTATGGGACCTCTCTGAACCTCAGTATCCTCATCTATAAAATGGGCATGATATCTGCTTCCCAGAGTGGCAGTGGAGGATTAAATGAGACATAGCGTATGATGACATCTGATACAGGGGCTGCTACGTGGAGATGCTCATTAACTACTGGCTCATTCTCCAAGCCTTGACTTACACAATTTTACTGGACAAGAAACAGGGCCTTTCACTGCCCGTGAGTGTCCAGTGGTTCTGAGGCCCCCTTCTTGAGTCCAGGAATGGAATCTTCGAGGAGAATGGTACAATCCTCTTTCGGCTCCAAAGAGAACCACCAGCAAATGTAGATGGTCCACATGGTTCTACATGGATGGGTTAAAGATGGGCCCAAGGATTCTATACCCAGAGCTGGTTCCTCAAAAGATGGTGACACTGACCAGAATACAAGGCTCTGTCCCTCTTAGAACCTTCGTGCTCATTCTTGGCCAAGGGCCTCCCTGTGAACCCCAAAGGCCCTGAAACAGGGCACCTAGGCCTCTTGCTGTCACAGAGATGCTAACCACACTCTAGAAAGTGTTTATCAAGACTGAACTTCCGGATTTCAAGTAGCATTGGGAAACCCAGCAAAAGAGATTGCTTCTCTCCATGCTCCATCAAGATCTCTCTTGCCTCTCACTTTGGTATTTTCCTTATTTTCACTTAAATCTGCTTTTTTTCCCCCTTCTTTTTTTAACATTCTTAATGTTTAGGCAAAAGAACTGATTCTGCCTCTTTCTTGTTTCTCAGGGCTCCAGACATAGCTGGGGCAGCTTTAAAGCAGGTCATCCATTCCTTCTAGCAGACTGAGCCTCTGGGAACTGGGGATTTGGACGTTTCTTGTTTTCCAAGAGAAGCAGAACCTCAGGACAGGCAGGTTGGCCTGGGCATAAGGCAGCAGTTTGTTTTCATTTTGAGTCTCTGAGTGCCACGTGCTGTCCAGAGGTGGCGGGGCAATGTTTTGTTCATTCACTCATTAGACAGCAAAGCAGCCTGGTGAGATGGAAGGGACACAGCCTTTTGAATCAGCCAGATCCCGGCTTCAAACACTGGCTCTGCCACTTGCCAGCTGCATGGCCCCGAATGCTGGGAAAAGGAGGCTCTCATCTTAACTCCAAGAGCTGTTGAGTGGGAAGCAGTGTGCTGCCACATCAGGGTGCAGGCTCCCAACTTGCTTCCCGCATCCGTTGCCTGGCTCTGCCACTAATTTGTTCTGGGTCCTTTGCAAGTCATTGAACCCTCCAGGACTTAATTACTTAATCCTATAAAAAAAAAAAAGGATAATAACGGTAACCCGCCTTGCAAAGTTGGTGTAGGATGAAACCCTTGTGAAGGGCTTGGACCTTGTGCTAGGCACACAGTAAGTGCTCAGCAGATGTCCTCTGCTGGATAACAAAGGTAACACATGTAGCCATTATTATTACTAATTTGCTATGTTGACTTCTTTTCTTTGGCCAGATTCCATGCTACCGGGTGGGGAAGAAGAGGTGAATAGGTCCCATGCTCAAGGGCAGGGAAGACAGACGTGAAAGAAATTATTATCCTGCAGAGATATTAAGTATTGTCATTGATGGATGGCAAGGGGATGCAGGAGAACAGTGAAGTCCAGAATTGTAGTACCCATGCTCTAGAATATCAGAATTCCTTATGCAGGAAAAGGCCTATGGTGGAGTGGAAAGTACATTGGAGGTTCAGTGGTTTGTTCTTTCAGTTCTTCATTGGCAAATGCAAAGGCCCTGTGGTGATGTATTGGTTTCCTACTGCTGCAGTAACAGATCACATAATTTCAGTGACTTAACACAAATTAATTTTCATATAGTTCTGGAGGTCAAGTCCAAAATGGGTCTCACTAGGCTAAAATCAAGATGTTGGCCAGGTTGCATTCCTTTCAGAACCCATTCCTTTGCCTTTTGTACCTTCCAGAGGCTGCCCGCATTCCTGGTTTGTGGCCCCTTCCTCCATCTTCAAAGCCTGCAATGGCCAGTGGAGTCTTTTTCACATCCCTCCATGTTGACACTGACTCTCCTGCCTCCCTTTCACTTCTAAGGACACCTGTGATTACATTAGGCCCACCTGGGTAATCCAAGCTGCTCTCCCCATCCCAAGGTCGGCTGATTAGCAGCCTTAAATCTATCTGAACTCTTAATTCTGTTTTACTATACGTACTCACGGTTCCCGGGGATTAAGACATGGGCACTTTGGGGCCCTTATTCTGTTTACCCTATGTGGGAAGGGGCTGTGTGTGTTTGAGGTGTTGTCCAGAAGCCCCTGTGGCTGAAGCGTGGAGAGTGGGAAGGGGTATGAGGAGAGGTCAGAGGCAGGCCTTCCAGGCACGGGGTCATGGGAGACTCTTAGAGGCCCAAACACAGAGTAAGTTCACTTAATGGTTTACAGTTTTAAAGGCTTGCTCTGGACGTTGTATGGAGAAAGGATGGGGCAAGAGAGGAAGCAGGGAGACCTTTGCTGACATTCAGGGCAGCGGTGGACTGGGAGGGGGCGGGGACGAAGGTGAATGAGAGATGTGAGTCAGAGAGGTGGTTGTCAGACTTGCTGGAGAATAGATGTGAGCTGCAGAGAAAACGGAGGCTCGGAGCTGAGGTTTCCGGAGGACAGTGATGCTGCACCTGACATAGGAAGACGATGAATGTGACGCCCAGGGCAGACAGTCACAAGTGCTAACACTGACCAGGAGGTTTCTTCTATGTGCCAGACTCTGTGCTGAATGCCTTGCATTGTAATGAATTCGTACGGCACCCAGTCACAGCAAGTGCAGTCATTGTTCGAGTCTATGAGAGACTCTGGGGTATTGTGGCCAAGAGCATAGACTGCCTGGATTCCAATCTTGGCTCTGCCACTTACTTGCTGTGACACTTGGGCTTGTGCCTCAGTTTCCTCATGTGAGAATAAGAGTAATGATACACTAACCTTACAAGATTTGTGTGAAGATTAAATGAGTTAATATATAGGCAAAGCACTGATGACTCATGGGAATCACTGGATAAGGATACTATCACAGTATCACTATTTTTCAACAAATAGGAAAATTGAGGCACAGAGAGCTTAAGTATCTTGTCCGAGGACACACAGCTGGGTAGAGCTGGGATCCAAAGCCAGGCTCTTAGCCACTCTGCCTTACCCGCTCCTTGAGAGTGCCTCTCAGAGCTGTGGTGAGAACTGCATGTGCTAATACATGTAAAAGCCCTTCTCATGGTGCCTAGAACACGGTATATGCCCCATAAATGTACGTATATGGAAGTGCAGTTTTTTTTTCTGTAACCTATGAGCGAGGTAGGATGACACTCACCCTACTTCGCTCATAGGTGACCATAAGGCTCAAATGATGAAGGCAAAAGCACTTTGGAAATGATGAAGCTGCAAATATATAGGCGGGTTTTGTACTAAATTTCTTCATAAGGTCCTTTTTGGAACAATTTCCCCTTGGAATTTCAGTCACGGAAGAGCTGAGGTCTTCCCTACTGTCATTCATCTTTGTCCTCCGATACCCATTCTCCCTTCCCCCACACTAACACCCAGTCTATGATAGAACAGAGTGCGGAGGACCCTTTACTTTGCAGTCAGGGAACCAATCTCAGTGCAGTGACAGAGCTCAGATTTGCTTGTGACCTTTTCTGTCAGCTCCTTTTGTTCATCTGCAGACTCTGCACCAAGATCATAAGGTTCTCACTAGGATAAAAGTGTCTCACCCATTCTTGCTGTCCCTTATGGCCTCACAGTTGGAGCTGTTCTCTTGTTGGGCCTTTGGTAAATCCTTATTGAGTCAAAGCCACGGGGCAGTGGATGTTTCTGTCCTAGTCATCCCCCTTTTCCCATGGCCCTCATGACAGGAGCAGCCCAGGTGAGCTCCCCCTGTGTTGTCACCATCCTTAGTTATTTATTTACCGTTTATTTCTGGAGGGCCTCTATGTGCTGGGCATTCTGCTAGGCACTGGGAAGCAATGGTGAGCGAAGGAGCCTCCATGCAGGTAAGGCAAATAGATGCTAATTAATTACACCATTAATGTAACCCTCTATAATAGGGGAATTCTACCTGACCCAGGAGGCCAGGCTTCACTAAGACATGGCAACTAAGCCGAGGTCTGAAAGATGAGTGGAATTTGCCAGTCCAAAAGAGGAAAAAGGAGTGATCCAAGGAGAGGGACTATCATGTGCAGACGCCCTGTGGCAAGAAGAGGCGTAGTTTTTTGAGGAATTGAGAATGAAAGCCAGCGTGGCTGGGGCAGAGATGGGGAAGATTAGCTGAGGTTGCAGGCGTGAGTGGGTGGGACTCTGCAGGGCTTGATGGGCCTTATTGAGTTTGATCTTTATATCTGAAAGACTGTTTAACTCTGTGTTGGGAGTAGGGCGAAGATATGAAGAAATATGCATTTCAAATAATCTCCCTGGCTACAGTGTGGAGAACAGTATAGGAGGCCAGAGAGGAGGACTCTCGGCCAGTTAGGAGGCTGCTGCAGGATCCCGCAGAGAGTCGCGAGTGGCTTGGAATAGAGAGCAGAGAGAAATGGATGGAGAGATACTTAGTAGGTAAATGAATAGGATAGTAATCATCCTATGGCTACTTTTTATTGAGCGTGTATTATGTACCAGCTGATGTGCTTAACACTTTACATATGTTATCTTATTTACTCTCAGCATTATTGTAAGGATTAAGTATTCCTTTCCTCCTTTTACAGGTGAGAAAACTGAGTCTCAGAGAGGTTACATCACTCACTCAAGGCCACACAGCCAATAGGTGCAGAGCCCTATAGCTACATCTCAAACTTTAATGTGCATTTGGATCACCTGGGGATCTTGTTAAAATGCTGTTTCTGATTCACTAGGTCTGGGGTGAGGCCCAGGATGCTTCATTTCTAACATGTTCCCTGGGCGTACCCATCTGCTGGTCCCAGGACCACACTCTGAGCAGCAAGAGTCTGTCCACCTCCAGGGCCCACACTTGCAACCATGGTGCCTTAGAACAGCTGGAGATGGGGTGAGATTTCTGAGACTGCTCAAATCCAAATTTCCATGGGCAGGATGGAAATTTGGATTTGAGACCTCAGAGAGGTAGGGTGTCATATCACGCTTTCATTACCTACATGTGCCTCTCAATAGCTCTAGCAAACCCAAAAGCGAGAGGGTTGGAAGCGACACCTCACCCTTCTATTTTCTTCCACCTGCAGATAACCAAATCCTGCCTACATCCAGCTTCTGAACTGTATAGACCAGGGGTTATGCGTATTCACAGATGTCTCATCAGCAGTCACCAATCAGATCATTTTATGGGGCACCTCTGGATAGGGGTGGATTGAGAGATCTAATGGGAATGGTACCAAGCTGTCAGCTGTTTCCCGGGCCTCTGCTGAGAGTGAAGGAAAAAAATCAACTAGTGTTCTGATTGCTTTATCTGCGTGGTCATTTGATCCCAGGATCATTAGAGACCAGATCCTTTCCCACTCAGCCCTGCAAATGGGACCAGGTGGTCACTGCTGGGAAACGCCAGCACAGCTGCTGTGAGTCACAGTGTGAGCACTTGTCTTTCATGACAGAAAATCCACTACTCTTCTTGGCAGCTGAGATGTTGCAACGGTGGTTGTGTCACGACCAGACTAGATCCTGTCTGTGAGTGTGTGTGTGTTATTTTAAAAAGGACAGAATGTCTCACTATTTCCATGCTCACCTCCTTCCTCACCCCCTTCCTCCCCAGTTGCCCCCAAAGAACTTTCCATTGCAAACTTTCTACTGGTTTCCCCTCTGGATGTGGTCTGCATGTATTCCCATTTCCTTCCTCCTCAAACGCATCCTTTCTGTCTTGGTCCCATTGTTCTGGGGCTCCTCGGCGGGGGTGGGCATCTGTGCCTGGGTGACAGTGGATTCTAGTCACTTTTCTGCAGGAGAGAATCCTAGAGCTCTGAGACAGTTAGAAAGGACATCTTAAACAATAATAATGTCTGCCTCCAACTAGTAAATATTTTTTCATTTTAAGATTTCATGTCATTGTAATTTGTTCCGGTGGACAAGAAGAGCTTTTGTTTGAGAAAGAACTGACAAGATGTCTTAGGATTTAGCTCCGATTGCTCTGCCTGTCTCTCTATCATTGGAGCTTTGTTTTCTGCCTCTGCAGGACTCGGGGAAGGGAAGGCTTTGTAGTCTATTGTTAGGTGTTTTTTGAATCTATAAATCTCAGGCTGATAGAAGGGAGGGGCTTCCAGACACCATCTAGAGCTGCCTTCTGTGTCAAGCACACACATGCAAACACACAAATGATGACTGCCTGTTGTGTATTTCTAGAATCTAGTGACAGCAGAGATATAATTTCTCTTGGTATTTAGTTCTCATGTCTTTCGATTCTTACAGTCATGTTCTTGAATCTGTCCTCAATTTCTCTTGCCATAGCTCAGACTGCCCCGGCCCCAGTCAGCTGCTTCAGTGTCTTGGTGCATGGTTTTCGAGACATGGCCATCCCTCTGCTATTAACTTCCATGTGCTGACCACGGCAAGTCACTTCCCCTGTCTGGGTTTCACATCATTCTTGTAACTAGATGATGTCTCTGGCACTCAGATTCTGTTCGACTCTGAGGTTCTGGCGCTGTGCTTCCACTTATGTTGTTTTTCTTGCTGGTTGGCCTTCTCTCTGACTCCCAGCTATAAAGACCTTCTCTCCTGTCCTGTCAAAACCTGGATCCATCCACTACCACCAGCACCCCCAACCCCACCCCCACCCACATGGCCAACCACCTAAGCACTCCCTTTTGACTTAGGAGTAGCACCATATCATTTCTTCCTTCTGCTTTTTTTTATAGGTCAGTAAGAAGAAAAAAATAACTTCTCAATCTAACATAACCACTGTCAGCATTTTGGTGTATTTCCTTCCAGTCTTTTTTTTTTTTTTTTTTTTTTAGGTCTTTAACATACTTATACATAGACCAGTAAGTTTCATACTATATAATTTGGCATCTTGCTTTTCCACCTAATATTATATAATGAGCATTGTATATTCCTAAACATTTGAAAACATAATTTTTAATATCTGTTTAATACTTTACATCTCATACTTTATTGAGCTCTTGCATGGTTATTTCTAAATGGGAACAATACCTATTTTGTCAAGCCCACTGAACTTCCCATATCAAAAAAGATAAGATGTGCAGAGAGCTACACAAATGTTAGCAACGCTTGTTCATTACGTTAGTTTTATCTCCCCAAGTGAACTACTTTACTGTATTGTCCCAAAATTGTTACACATTTTCCTATTCATCAAATTTTGCACAGTGGTGGGCAAAACAAGCTGTCTGGGTTTAATCTTTAAAAGAGAACATGCATATTAATAACTTCACATTTCTTCCTAGCAATTTCTTAGAGACTTTGGAAATCACTCAAAATATAGAAAAAGGGGTGTGCACAGAGGTGTTCATTATGGCATTATTGAATATAGCCCCAAAGTAGAAATCACTGAAATGTCCAATTATAAGGGAGGAAGGCTAAGTAAATGAAGCTGAATCTATTCGCTAGGCTATTATATAGCTATTAAAAATGATAGTTATAAAGCTTTTGTAATAAAATGAAATATATTTGTCATCATCACTGGAAGAAGCAAAGAATGGAAAAAGGATAGAAAGAAAGAAAGATGCCAGTAGCTATAATATTTGAATAATGGGTAATTGTTTTTTTCTTACTGCTTTTCTATAATGAGCATGTATACCTTGGATGGATGCATGCATGCATGGATGCATGCATGGATGGATGCATGGATGGATGCATGGATGGATAGATAGATGCATCAACCTTATTTTTAAACTATGGTAAAAGATGCACACAGAAGAGAGTAGGGGCACAGAACTGACCTAAATGAAAGGGCTGACCCAGATGTGGGAGGAGAGGGCATAGAGGCTGAAGCCCAGATTGTGCTAGGACTTCTGGAAAATGCTCAGAACCACCCAAGGGGACTTATATTTATTTTTGGAGCAGGAAGAACAGAGTAAGACCATGCTCCTCACTTACACATGGAATATAATTATGAAGAAGAAGCCATGTTGCCAGTTCCTTATTTATCCATCTTCTGACCAGAGTGGGAGGGACAAGCTTGGTGAGGGGACATGGAAGCCCAGCAGGGTTTTTGAGGAGCTGCGGGTAAGAGGAACTGCAGGGAGACTGGCAACAGGCACGTTCTGTCATAATTTAAAATGGAGGAAAACAGAATTCTGTTATGTATAAATTTGGGTGAAAATGATAACCTTCAGCAAAGTTCTCTAATGGTTTTTTAAGAAAATAATTTCAAACTGGTAGAAAAGTTGCAAAATTCAAAAAAAGATTTCACATTCACCCTTCACCCAGATTCTTCAAATGTGACTATTTTACCTCATTTGCTTTTCTCTCTTTTGACACACACACTGTTGTTTCCTGAGCCAGTTGAGACCTGGCTCTCCTGGCCGAAGGACTGTGGTGTGGAAGCATCTGAGCTGTCTTCCCCCCATGGCCCAAAGGGGAAAACAGATTTGGATCGATTAAGGAAGAACTTTATGAAACTCCACAATGGGACGGGCTGCCGGGTAAGGTGGTAAGCAGCCTGTCATTGGAGATGTTCAAAGAGAGATTACTTCATCTTTTATTAAGGAATTCTCATGGAACGGGAGGTGGCCTGGGTGACCTTCGAGGTGTTAGAACTGCCTACGCGTAAAGCCAGGGACTGTCCACCTCTAAAGCCAAATCCAGGGGTCACTCAAGGCACTTACCACCAGTTCCAGATTAATCTTAGCCTTCTTATGTGTCATCTTCCTTTTGTGTCCTTCACAGTCCTACTTGGCCACCGGTATACTTAGGTACCCATGAAGCTTCCCTTAAGAGACACATTCCCCTCTTCTGAGCACTTCTGTTGCTCACAAGCCCCTCCCTTCTGACCTGTTACCTGTCTTACCTGTGATGTATATGGTCTGCATCAAGTCTCCCAGCCATGTGTTAAGCTTCAGAGCCAATTTTCTTGTGTTCTTACATTCATTCAGCAAATATTTAGTGAGCACCTATTATGTGCCAGTTCCCAGATGAGTTGTCGGGCATGCAACAGAGAATGTGGGTGGGGGAGACTGACCAAATAGTTGCAAGCATGAAAGCTTGGCTGCAGGCTGCTGAGGGACTGAGCATCAGGAGCGTGGGGTAGGAGTAGGAGCCTGACTTAGGCTTGGATGCGGAGGAGGTCTCCTTGCAAAATGCCCTTTCAGCTGGGATCTGCAGGAAGACGAGCAGTTGGCAGGGAAGTAGAGGGTGGGGGCTGGGAGAACACTCCCCCATGGCTGCAGCCCAGACTGCTTCCAAGCACAGTACGGACACCTGGTAGGTTCTGCTTAGGGAAATAAGGACTGCCTGGCTGAGGGGTCTTTCCTGTCCCCTGTTGATCCAGCATCTGGGATGAGCCACTCGTGACTCGAGGTGAGGGACGTGTGTGTTGGAGGGTCTGAGTGTGCTTGTGCACATGTGCGTGCACACGTGTGTGATTGAGAGCAGCTCTGCTAGCCTTCCGAATCCAGTCCCGAGTGACACATAGATCATTGGTGCCATCATTTCCCCTCGTTGATGTGGATGAGTATGAGAACGGGCCACGTTCCAAACATCTCCGCATCCCTGCAGTGGCAGCTTCTTTGAGAACATTGAGATACCTATGATTCTCTTAATTACTCCTGTACACCCACTTCGCTCTCTCTTTCTTAAGCAGGAGGGGTTTTGAGGGTAGGGTGCAGTCCTCCCCCTCCAGACCTCTGCTTCTTCTTTTCTGCTGTCATTTATGTTTTAATAGCCTCCTGCTGCTCTGCCACCCTCCCACCTCCCTACTCTCCCCTCATACTGACTTAATCGCGGGAGCCCCTGGATAAGAGAGACTGAGGGAGGAGGCCAGTCTCCCTCAAGCTCTCATACCCAGCAATTAGTTCCCGTTATTGCCAATTCAAGATAAGTAGAAAATAACAGGAATGGAACCAGGACTGAAAGCACGTGCTAAGTGCTTGGCCTGCGTTACGGCGACATTTGCATGTGTGTCACATGGGAAGCCGCATATCAGGCCAGGCACAGGGGTGGGGCTTGCTGGCCTGGGAGTGGAAGGAGCTGGATTCCAGACCTGCTGGTTGTATCACCTTGACCACTTTCCATCTCTGAGCCTCAGTTTCATCATCTGCGAAATGGAGAGGTGACGTTAGGTCATTCTGCTGTTTCACAGAGAACCCAGGCCATAGACTTGTGTGTCTGGGCTGCAGTGGCAAGCACAGTAGTAGTTACCGTCCTGATATACTACAAGAGATGGCTTCTAAGCCTCGGCACCAGGAGTGGCAGAGCGTGGAGAATGCAGGCAGAAATGTCCAGAAAGTGGCTGCGGAGGCAGAAAGGGAGGCTGAGAGATAGATCGAAGAAGAAAAGCTAACGGAGGCCTGGAAGCCAGGCGAGAAATAGAAATAAACACATATAATAGATCGGTAGTTCTCAAATGTGGCCCATGGACCAGCGGCATCACATGGGAACTTGTTAGAAAAGCAAACCGTCTGGCTCACCCCAGGTTGCTGAATCAGAAACTCAGGAATGGGGCCCTTTTAATAAGCCCTTCAGGTGATTCTGGTGCATGCTAAAGTTTGAGAGCTAGTAGGATGGACAGAAGGAGGGGTGGTTGGATGAGGCTCAGAGAACCAGACAGGTATTTTAAAGACCGAGGAGGCAAGAAAGCCAGCATTTGTGGATCGCTTGCTGTGTCGGGTTAGAAACCGGGCATTTCCAGCTACTTTGTTTCATTTAAACCTTTCAGGATTGTGGCAAAGCAGGCCTTGTAATTCCCAATTCAAAGGCCAGGCAACCGAGGCACAGAGATTTAGTCACTGGCCAAAGTCAAAGAGATGGCAACAGAGGTAGGGTTAGAAGCCAGGCCTCTCTGGCCCCGAAGCCTGAGTTCTTTCCACCGCATCAGGCTGCCTATCCATGCACCTGTCCCTCAACTGTGCCTGCACTGCCTGCACTGGCTCTCTCCTCTGCTCCAAGGTCACCCCATAGGTCTGCTCTGCTCTCCTCCTTCTGTAGCCTGCCATGCAAAGGCAAAACGCAGGAACTATAAAGGTAAATAAGGGAGACCCTGGGAGAGAGGGATGGATGGCTAAGTGAATTGTCACCGTGTATTCCTCTAGCCTCCAGTGCTAAGTACAGCCAGGGGACCAAGGTGCTTGTGTAATGCTCCCCAGGGACTGGCATAGTTGTCTAGTAAGAACTCATTCCCGTGCTGGATGACAAAGTCGACAAATACTCATTGCTGCCTATACGTGCCAAGCCCTGTGCTGAGTGCTACAGGGGAAACTAAGGCAAGATAAGTATAGTTTCTGGCTTCAGGGAGTTTATGGTCCAGAGCTAGTAAAATAAAAAGGAGCAGTGACCAGCGAGGGTGCTAGGGAGCCTGGGGCAGCCAGAGGAAGTCCAGCCAACTTTCAAAGAGACTTATGTGGTGACTTTAAGGGACAGCACCAAAGCTTTGGAGCCTGACCTAAGGCTTTGGAGCCAGAGAGCATGGGTTCAAGTCCAAGACTCTGACTCACAGGATAACCTTGGGCACGTCACCTCATGCCTGACGTGTCTCTTTACCTACACAATGGGAAGGGAGTGGTTTGGTGGATTGTTCTACTGGATTATAAAAGGTATTGTTTGGTGAGTCATTTGCTTCCCTTCAGAGGATCACTCTGACCAAAGCAAAACAGAGAAGGCTTCATGGAAGAGGTGGCTCTTTGGCACTGAAGGATGGCTTGTGTCTTCTCTGGGAAATCTATGCATAGACTTTGGACATGTGGGTTGTCCAAGGAGAATGGCCTTCCAGGCAGCTGTAACTGTGAATAAAATTATAGCAAGAGGAAGTCATCTTCCTCAATATGGAAGATGATTTTTTAAATGTGGTTTCAAACCCTGTCGTGAAGGGCAAAGCCGGGTGGCCGGTCCGCACTACTGGGAATCGCCACGCTCAGGCTCTTGGTTTCCCGCCTTTTCTTGCAGATGATGCAGTTCGCCTGGCAGAGCTACAAGCGTTATGCGATGGGGAAAAACGAGCTCCGGCCCCTCACAAAGGACGGCTACGAAGGCAACATGTTCGGTGAGTTGCCGTCAGGGAGACCCGCTGCCACCCCGCCCCCCGCCCCGCCCCCGACACCAGTGGATGAGTAGAACTTTATTGTTGCCTTTTCACCGACTGATGTGTGTCCCTATTTCTCCAGACCTGGGGCTCCCACGTCTGGGTTCCTTCTGGGCTGTTCAGGCTTCGGAGCCTTCTAGATTTGGGGAAACCCTTGCACTCCTCTCTGACTTTACACACTTTCTTATATGCAGCGATCATGTATTTCGTAGAGCAAACAAAGTTGGAAATGTGCGTGGGGTCGGTGAATGATGGAGACTTGTTTCCACAGAGGTGGTTTGGAGTTCTGAAGGACATGGAGGATCTGGCTTAAACACATTCCTTCCAGAGTGGTTGTAAAATGATCTGGGGTGTCGTCACAGAGAAACCGAACACATTTTCGATGAGATGGGGACAATAAGCTGCCTTTAGGGTCTCAGCGGGGCGGATCTCGCACGCTGACATGGTGGACGTTAAGGATCAGCCCAGCTGCTGCTGTGTGTCGGCAGCGTGTTTGATCTGCAGCCTCACTGCCGATGCCCCTGCCTTTCCAGCCACAGGCGTCTCCCAACCCAGAGCCTCGAAAGCTTCTCTCAGCTGGAGAGACTGCAAGGTGCCTTATTGTGGGCGTGGCCTCAGATTTCAAAATTGACACTCATCCAAGTCACCAGCCTCCCTCTTTGCAGGCCTTTCACATGAAAAAGATGCCAGAGGCAGCCTGGCTTCCTTCTTCCCTGAGAGAGAGGCGCTCTCTGGGGCTGCAGACAGGAATTCATTACCTGTATTTCTCACCCCTGAGAAACATAAGCTCCTGAAGTCAAGAACTAAAGCAAGTCAGATTAAAAGTCCCAGGAAAATCAGGCAGCGCCCCACGTGCATGGCCCTGTCATAAGGATATGTGTTATGGGAAAAGAGACAGAGGGTCTCCCTTCGGCCCTCGAAGCAGCCAGCCTCACAGCCTTTCTAGCTGTTCAGACAATTTGCTTGTCTTGTGACGGGGGGCTGTATGAATTTGGGTAATTTCTTCCCTGTATCCACTCGCCCCCCCCCATTAATAGGAATGTAGAGAAGTAAGAAAGTATCAAAAAAAGTATAAAGCAGGCAAAAAAATAACTCGTTCTGCCACATAGGTACAGCCTCTATTGATATCTTGGCTCATTTCCATCCAATCTTTTCTTCTGTGTACTTTTTTTCCCTCTCTACACAATTTTATGTCCTTTCTTTTTTTTTTTTTAATGTAATGTTACATCATAAATGTTTCCCCAACTCATTTAAATTTTTTCATAAAGAATGTTTTTAATGGTTGTAATTATTGCAGGGATGTGCCATAACTCACTTAACTACCCCACAAATGTTGGACTAAGGTCGTTTCCAATTTTTTGCTATTAAAAATAATGCAGCAATTATCATCTTTGTGCGTAAAATGTTGTCTTAGGATAGATGCCTAGAGAGGACTCCTGAGTCAGAAGGGAGAAAGACAGATGTTTCTTTACCCTCAAATAGGAGATGCGTGGATTTCTGCCTTCTCACCTGCCTAGAGCACAGGCCTTGCCCAACAGCCCACATCAGTCCAGGGCAGGGTGACTGGTGTGAATCTCATCGGTTGTTGGCGCTTTGGCTACTAGTGTAAACCAGACACGTGATCAAGGAAGCTTCTCCTCTCCTTCTCCTTGAACAGTCTGCAGATATTCAGGAAATTGCCAGAGGTCAGGGAGAGGCTGTTGATTTCTGACACTAAACGGGATGAGCATAGCTATTGCTCAGACCATCCATGGGGACAAAGTACCATGGGGAACATTGCTAGGAGGGATTGGGCCAAACCAAATGCCATTTGTAAAATCCTCAAGGCCTGAGATTTAAATCTCAACCCTCCTATCCCTTTCCAATCACCAAGCCTGGCGGAGAGTGGGAGCTCAGAATGATGGAAGGACACCTTGAGTCAGAAGACCTGGGTACAAGTCCTCACTCTGCTCTGAACTATCTGTGTGGCCAAGCGCAGGTCACTTAACCTCTCTGGGCCCCTGCTTGTTCATCCTTCACACTGGGGCTGCTACGAGAGCGTGCCTGAACATGCAAGTATATATGAGTGATTTACTGTTTCCGTTGCAATAAATGCAGTTGGCAGTTGCCCACGTGAGCCCATGGAGGGTTCTGAGGTCCCATGTCTGTCTCCGAAAAATGGCCTTGGCTGGGCCCTGGATACCCTATCACCTGGTGCCTACGGCAGTCCTGGCAGTGAGGCAGATCCTTCCTTCTGCAGCCAGCAAATGAGCCACAGTGGGCGACTGGCTCCCGGGAAAGGAGAACATACAGGGACCCAGGCACCGGGCAGGGAAAGCTGGTCTCGATTTGCTCTTTCACTCAACAGATGCTTGTTTGGTGCTGTGCTTGATGCTGACTGCAAGGGATACAGGGGTAAATGGCACAGCAAAAACTCCACCAACTCTGCCAAGACATATGCCGGCAACTTTCCCTGGGCCTTTCTGAGGTCTGTCCAGGTGTTCTCAGAGAGAGAAAAGTAGCAGGTGATCACAAGTGAGGATGTGATCAGTCTCCTTCACTGGCTTGAGATCCTATGCCTCTAGAGCCCAATAGTTCAAATTTAGACTTCACTAATTCCTGGTGGTATGACCTTGAGCAATCCATTTCTCTCTGAGCTTGAGTTTTTCTGTAAAGTGGAGCTAATGAAAACATCAAACCCCCAGCCCAGCGCCCGCCTGACACATTGAACCTGCTTAACAGGTAGTAGCTATGGTTACTGTTACCAGAAATGGTCTTATGCTACAGAGGCTTATGGGAGGGCCCCCGAGGAGGGAGGCTAAGGGGCATTCCAGGAGCCTGGGAGGCTCTATTTCAGAGTAGGCCCACGAGGGGCTTTGAAGCCAGACTATTCCTGAAGACAAGAGATGAACTGGCCTAAATTAGGCTGCTTGTCACACCATGACCTCTTTCTCTGGACTCAGCGGGCTGCTGGGCAGCATCATTCTGAGACTCTGGCCACTGCTGTCGTCAATGACCCCACTATAAATTGGGACCTGCAGGGAATGGCCAGGTGGCAGCAGTGCCCACTCTGCCCCACTTGGCTGAGTTGATGTACAGCAGACCCTGAGCTGTCTCCAGGTATTGTTTGGACACAGATTCTTGTAGCCTCCTCCCCAAGCCTGCAGGGCCAGGAGGGCTGTATACTGGGAGGGGTGATGAGTTCACACTGGTTCCTGGCCTTGCAGTATTTACAGGAGCTGTGGCAAGGACACTGGGTAGCGTTTCCTGACCACCCTCGTGCTCCTCCCTGAATCTCACTTTGAGAGCAAGACCTTTGGATGAGGAGCCTCTCAAGCTAGTTCTGTGTCCTAAGCAATTCAGTGTCAAAGTGGCTTCCTTTCACCAACATCTGACTCAGCAGGCCCTGTCAGGAAATGCTCTCAAGACCCCAGAGGCCATGAGCAAAGAAGACACAGCCTGATCCTCACCTTGCAGCCTAGGCAGATTATCTGCCTCTTTCTCCTTTCTCTGAGAGGTGGCCAGATGGGACAGTGAGTGTCCTGCTGGGTGGTAGAAAGAAGATGGACTTTGGATCCAAGCAGACCTGAGTGGAACCTCTGTGTTACCACTTAGCAGCTCTGTGGCCTCTGACTACAGAGTGGGACAGAGGCCACTGCCTACTGGGCCTACAGAGAGGAGACATGCACAGGGCCTAGCCCCATGCCAGGTACAGAGCCTAGCCCCATGCCAGGTACAGAGCAGTGCTCTTGTCTCTATTAAGTTGCAGAGGTGAGTCTGCCACTCGATGAAAGCAGTCTAGGAGGGGAGAGTAGAGGACCCAACTGTCTGGGTCTTAGTGTCCCAGCTATAAAATGGGAACAATAATAGTACCGATTCGCAAGATCATTTTTGAGAACTTAATGAGTTAATACATGAGAAGAGCTCGTATTCATGCCTGGCACATAGAAAGCATTCTTCAAATCCAGCTGCTATGAGGATGATGTAAGGCCCTTGGGACAGTGTGTGTTTTTCCTTTTTTCGAGCAAGGCGTGCCCAAGCCCTCTGGACCTAGGGACCCACGTAAGGTCTCCAGGGCTTCCCCAGCCTTGATCCCAATTTCCTTGTTCCCCACCCCTTGAGTGCCCATGGCAGAGATCATGGGTAGGCAGCCCACTGGTAGGTAGTGTACCTCTCACCGCTTCATTTAAGCATCTTACAATTTCTAACAGGGAAGAGGCGGGGAAGGTTAGGGTTCAAGGCTGTGGGATAAATTGGACTTCTGCCAGCATAAAGGTTTCCAGGCAAGGAGTAAGCGACACCACAAACTTGATGTCAGCTGCCAGTCTCAAAGCACTTAACAAGCATTAATCTTCCCAAGAAGTCAGAGTGATTCATGAGAACGTCATCCTCCTCAGCAGGGGGAAATGCGCACGGGTACAGAGTCTTGGGAGGTGGCCACCAAAGAGGCCTTTAAAGACAAATCTGATTCCCTCATCTTAGAGTTGGGGAAATCAAGCTCAGAGGAGGGGAAAGGACTTGCCCAAGGTGACACAGCATGTTAACTGTAGGACTGACACCATTCGCTCTGAGATCAGCCAGATTATTCAAGGCCAGACTGTGGAAATGCAGGCCTATGGTCACGGCCAGATCACTACCTAGAACTAGAAATTCTCAGAGCTTTGGCAGGAGCAGACTATCGGGAGGTATACGATTTGGGGGCCAAGACCTCACCGTTACCTGCACATGCATCACACCAGGCACTGTCACTGCATTCTCATGTGTCCTCTTCACAACCCTCACCCATCTTCTCCTCATTTCAGAGGTGAGGAAACTGAGACTCGTGAGTTTCAGGACTGGCTTAGTTACACAGTTACCAAGCAAAGACTGGATCACAGGTCCGTCAGATTCTAAAATGCAATCCATCCATTACCATGCTGCCCTGTCTCCCGGTGATCACATACAGTGGCCGAAGAGAAGGGAATGGGGCAGAGGGATGGTCTCAGGGTGGCTGGTGTCGCATCTTCTCCGCTGCCCTCATGGAAGCTGGGGAAGACATGTACTTCATTGCCAAGGTCTGCAGCCACTCATCTCTAGGCATCAGTATTTATTGGACATCAACTGAGTATTCAAGGCTTGGGGAAAAGATTCGGATTTCTCTCTTTTCTCCTGACATAGGAAAATATTTTATCCCTGCCCAATAACCTGAAACTACCAAATTGCAAAATATGCCATTGGTTGGCCATCAGCATGACTAGCTGAGAGAAGCATGAATTGGAGAACCAGACCAGCCTGAGTATGAACCCTGTCTCTGCTACTTACTAGTCATGTGACCCTGGGCGAATTTCTTAACCTCTGCGACTCAGTTTCTCCATCTGTACAATGAGGATAATACCTACTTCATTCAACAGTTGTGCAGATTAGATAAGGTGGATGTGTGTCAATATCTGCCCATGCGCACTCATTAGCTATAAGCTGTTGCCATTGTTATTACATTTGTTATAAAATAATTATGAGAATAGTTATATTCCAAGGAAAGAAACAAATTCCCGGATCATAATAGGCTCTCGGTGAATATTGTGGAAAGAAAGAATTTGCCTCCTGCACTCTCTGCCTACGTCCTGGGTTTGGCTGGGGAAGGGCTAAGCCTTACTTTGCTCTCTGTTCTTCTCATTCTCTTCACTGCCTTGACCTCCTCCGTCACAAAGCGCAGTTAGAATCAGCAGACTAACTCTGTAAGAGCAGCCGTCCTGCTCAGTCAGCAGCTGTGATCTCGGGCATCTTCTCTGTGGAAGACAGAGGTGCTTGCGTGGGCAAAAGCAACGTCCCCTTGCTCCGAGCCGGCCCAGGATGACCGTGAGAGCCCCAAATTGGATTCTGTCTCTGCCCTGTGAATCCCCGATGGAACTGCCAACCAAATCCCCATTTCAAGGGATGATTTATGGCCTTGGGTGAGTTAAGAGGTAAAATGAACACAGCATGATTTTCAGATCACAGGCTGAGAATGCTTGGCCTTGACAGAGAGAAAAATCATCTTTGCCTTGTAAACGGAGCAAATATGATGTTGAAGAGGGAATAAATCCAGGCCCCAAGATGTCATTTTTACAATTGCTTTTTGGCGTGTGACTTAGTAGTGCTTTCTGCAAAATGTTCACAGTCTCCTACACACACAGCAGTCTCACTGGGCGTTTTCGTGGGGGCGAGAGTTACTCTACCAGTGCGGCTGCCTGGGAACAGCACACTTCGCCGGATAGACAGTTCGTGAGAACCACCTGCTTCCCCAGTGTTCTTCCCAACTCCATGTCATTGCCACGATCTCTGGCTTTGTTTCTGGAAGGCAGCAGTCTTGACTTGGGAGACACGCCTAGGTTCAAATCCCCAGCATTTACCAGCTGAATGAAATTGGGCAAGTCACAGAATTCTCTGAACCTCGGTTTACTCGCCCGTAAAAGGGCAAGGGGCAAGGTTAGGTGGGCTCGGTACAGTGCCTGGCACACAGTGGGTCCTCACAGAACAGGAACTTTTCCTCCCCTGCAGGCACACACACCCTTCCCAGTCCCGTTCCTTTCTCCCCTTTTATTGGGTATCAAAATACTTTGACTTATCTGGCTGAAAATACTATATCTACTTTTTACGAATTTTGTTTAGGAGTTTTTGTGTTTGTTTGTTTGTTTGTGTTTTCTGAAAAAGAAAAACAAAAACAAAACACTAAGTGTCTACAGACCTTGGAAAATCACTGTCAGGCCGCGTTGCTCACTGATCTTTGGCAGGCTGTGGTGCACATTCCTGACCCAGGCCTTGAGTTGTTTTGAGAAAAAGCTGTCATCAGCCTCGGAAGTGGTGATGTTGCAATTCCTTGGATAGAAAGGGTCAGGCGTAAGGGCAGCACGCAAACCTTCCCGACAGTCACATGTGTTTGGAGCCCTGGTTGCTCCATCTAGAGGCCAGAGCCTATCAGAGTGCAGAGGAAATGGATTAGAAGTGCCTGGCCACTGGCAGATGGGCCTTTTGTGCGAGGAGAAGGGGCTGAAGATATGAACTCGATGCTCGTGAAGGACAGGTAGAACTGGAAGTTGCAGGTCAGGTGCTGCTACCCTGGGTCGTCTCTCTGTGGCCTTGAATGACACATCCATGATCCCTGGCCACCTTCTGAAGACCGGAACTGTCCCTCAGGTCACACTAGGTGATAATCAAAGCAAATCACTCACCTCCAAATAAGCCTGCTGGGTTTTCACACTCTCATGCGGTGTGGTGCTTTGCACCCTTCTCTCTCAAAGATATTTTGTTCCCAAGCGGTTTCTAATTAAGATGCATCTTGGCTGTTTTTATTTTTGTTTAAAAGGCTTCCCGCAAGCAGAGAGCATAGTTTATTTCTCTAGAAAATACAGTAGCAGGTTGTTGTAAAAAGAAAACTCAAGGTTAGGAGCCTTGGGTCCCTGGCCCAGCCCTGGCGCCAGCAGCTGCCTGAGCCAGCGTCCCCCTTTGAGCCTTGAACAAAGAGGTTCGCACCCGGGCCCTTGCTGTCCTCTGTGATTCTGGGTTGGTTACTAGGTTGATTTCTCTCTCTCTTTCTCTCTCTCTCTCTCTCTTTTTTTTTTTTTTTCGCCTCTGCCAGGCATTTTGGGCTGTGCTGGTTCTCTTGAAATCTGAAATTTTAGTAGCAAGTCTTGTTTCTGTCAGGGAGGAGTGAGTCAGGGTATCTATTCCCAGAGCAAGTTGCTGGGGCTGCAAAAGATGATTCATATTGAAACTGACATTCCCTCCCAGTGTGGCCACGTTCCCACCCACTTTCCAAAGACCTTTCTTTCCTTCCTTGGAAACGAGGCTGAGCCCACAGCAGACAGCCAGCCCCCTTTTCTCTGCACGGCATCGATGGCAAACACTTGCCAAATTTCCCAGCAAACTCGGTGACAAATAGATACGTGAATTCACAGAATCTCGGACTGGTGGTGCCAGTTGGATTCTTTGAAACCATCTGGTCCAATGTCTGAGGGTGGAGAATGAGGCACCGAGACAGACAGGGACTTGCAAAGGCCTGCCAGCCAGGACAACTCGACCCCTGGTTTTTAATATGAGCCTCTATCTTTTTCTTTTCTTTTAAATTGCTTTTTAAAAATTGAGATGTAACTTCCAACTTACAGTAAAATGCACAAACCTTAAGTGCACAGCCCAATGAATTTTACATAAAGATACACCCCTGTAACCAACCCACAGATCAAGATAGCATTTCCGATACCCCAGAAAGTTTCCTCACACCCCTTTCCTGGTCAGTAGTCCCCAAGAGTCACCACTGTTCTGACTTCTATCACCTTAGATTTGTTTTATCTCCTTTAAAATTTCATATCATACTGAATGCACTCCTTTATGGTTGACTTTTCTCATTCATCATCATTATGCTATGAACTGTAGCTCATTTTTCAAGTTTACTCATGCTCCTCTTACTGAACATTCTTGTTTCTAATATTTGATAATCGTGAGTAAAGCTGCTATAAATACTTTATTTTTGTTTAACATTTAGTGACTGGTTATTTTTACCAGCCCTAGGCCACCACTAATGTACTTTCCATATAGATGTGTCTATTTTGAACATTTCATATAAAAGGAATCATACATTATTTGGCCTTTTGTGACTGGCTTCTTTCACTTAGCATAATGTTTTGAGGGTCCTCCTTACTGTAGAATGTATCAGCATTTCATCGCTCTTTATTGCCAAATATTCTATTCTATGGACCTACCACGTTTTATTTATCCATTCGGCAGTTAATAGACATTGGTTTTGGAGGTTTGTTTGTTTGTTTTTTGACCATTGTGAATTATGCTGCTATGAACATTCAAGTATAAATTTTTGTGTGGATATAGGTTTTCTCTCGGGCACATGCCTAGGAGTAGAATTGCTGGATCATATAGTAACTCTACATATAACCTTTTGAGGAACTGCTATACTGGCTGCACCATTCCCATCAGGAGTGTTTGAGGGTTATGAACGCTTTTGTACATGCTTTTAGGGGAAATAAGCAGTCATTTATATTAAGGTCTAGCCAGAGTTTGAATTGCTGGGTCATGCTGTAGTATAGTATGTTGAGCTTAAGTTGAATGCTACCAGTTTTCCAAAATGAGTGAACCAGTTGGTAGTCCCACTGGCTATTTGCTCCATTATCCTCGCCAATGTTTGCTGTTACTAGTATGTTTAATATTAGCCTTTGCCTCCTTCCTAATCAAGCCCCCACACCACTCCATGTTCAAAGCCCCAGCTTCGTGGACCTGTGCTTCCTGGAGCAGAGCTGCCCTGTACTGCTTGTTCAGCCCTGGTCTGGAGAGGGTCCCTGTTCGTCCTGCCTTAACTTAGAGGTGAATCGGGGCTCCCAGGCCAGCTGCTTCAGATGCTCCTTGCAGCAGAAAGAATGGTTGGCAACCTCTTCCTCCACTATCTACCCACTTCCGACACTGTCTCCCCAGTGGCTGGCGTGGCCTCTCTACTTCCCAGCTCACCACAGCTATGACAGACAGACCCAAGATGGCATGAACTACAATTTCTCTAGTTCGGTTACTGTGCCAGGAAAGAGGTCTTAATAGAGAACATGTTGGCATGGGAGTCCAAATCCTGGTTCCACCACTGACTCCCTGGGCAAGGGTCATGTTTCCTTTCTGAGCCTCAGTTTTCTCTCCTGTGGAATGGGGGCGATAACTCCCTACCCCAGTCCCCAAGAGCCAGGAGATCTGGCTTCTAATTGCTTCTCAGACACCCATCTGCCCTGTGACCCAGACAAGGTACGTCCCTCTCTGAACTCTTCTCTCCACCATACCGTGTGGGTATCTGGCATGTGGTCCCTCATGTTACTTCCAGGTCCTAAAATAGTAAGCGATTGAGCCACTTTGGGGTCTCTTTCTCCCGAGCCGATGAGAGTCCGGTGCAGCCAAGCGGGCAGCTGGCTCAGTGATGGAGGCAGGGGTGCTGCACTGGTCACAGTGGCCCCACACAGGGTGAGGACTGAGCGGCAACTACTTCTCTGGAAAGTGGGAGTCAGATTTCACACCCCCACCCCCTAGGGCTGCTGAGGCAGGCAGATCGGTTCCCTGTTCCACAGACGGCTCCCAAGCATAAACGGTCGGCATGAGAACCACACAGGGCTCAATGGGAATTGTTGAAAAATTCTGAGGAGAGCCTGGAGGAGGACAAAGAGACCCGGAAGTGTGTTGTCAGCACAATCTGGGGCTAATACTCAAGTTTGTTTTTCTTTTCATCGAGTCTGAAAGGCGGTTTGAAATCTACTGCTCTTGCTTTTTAAAAAATTTTAATCACTGGATAAAGCACAATTGCATTTTCTCCCCCAATAACTTTGAATTCTGGAAATAGACCATGTGGGGATAATTGCTGTTGTCTAATCCCACCGATGGCCAACCAAATGATTAGGACAGGGGGGAAGGGAGCCACTGGCGGAAGCCCTCTGCCGGCTTCTTAGCCAGCAGGCAGCGCTCAGCTCCCCAAATAATACTGTTCCTGAAATAGCAGTCACCCAGAAACATGTCTGGATGTTGTTTCGTGACAAGTAACTAACTGATAATGTTTGGGGACATGGACAGTTTGAGTTATTTCGATTCTGCAACTTTGCGTTGAGTACCTACTGTGTGCCAGGCTCTGAGCAGGGTGTGGAGTGGGGAAGGGGGTACAAAAATGAGCAGGACATGATGAGCTCATTGGAGAGGAGAAAAATGACATCTCCCTGTGCTGCCAGACAGAACGTGTGCCTGAGCAACATGGCTGCAAGAGAAATGTCATTATCTCAGGAGAGCTGCTAAGTGAGTTCTTGAGACTATTTTAAAAGTTTTCATAAAGTTCCCCACATTTCACTGCAGGGGAATCACAAAGATGGTGGCATTTGAGAGGCATCATTTGGGAGAGGGTGAATTCATGGGTGCCAGAGTTGCCCAGGTGGTGGATTTTAACAAACATCAGTGAAATCTTACAGATCGGGGAATAGCACAGGCCGAGCCTGGGAGGACAGGTCAGGTAGAGAGTATTGTCTCTCAGACAGAGAGGGGTGCTTGGGTGAGCAGACAGAGGCTGCAGGCTTGTAGGGAAGAGACCTAGTCTGAGCAGCCAGCAGCCAGCCAGGCACTGCCCTCAGATGCCACCACACAGGGCCAACTGCTCCATTAGGCACAGGGCCAAGGGTTCATGAAACTATTTTATTTTAATTTTTTTAATCAGAGGAAAAAATATGAATATAATAATGAATGCATAATAATGACTCCAGCCTGGATTATATTCATCTTTATACCAATGCAATTGTAAAAGATCATTTCTAATGTTTTTTATGGCAGTAGGCCCATGGAAATCATAGTGCAGCCCTGCTCCTACTCACCAGGTGAGGGTCCGAAGAGCCTGCGACTGTTCAGAACTGAGGGAAAGAATTCCTCTTCTCATTACTGTCATGAAAGCTGGCAGATAAAACCAACAACAACTCAGGTTCTTTGTCTCCATTAGTATGTGGCGGGAAGGGCATTGCCACAGGTGCCCACCTGCTAGCCCAGGTAGCTTTTCGTGTGCTTCATTTATTCCTTATGGTACCTCTTTGATGCAGGTGTTGGTATGATGAGGAACGTGAGACTCTGAGAGGGGCAGTAACTTGTCTAAGCCTGCCGAGAGGCAGAGTGGCAGTTGAAACCCAGGCTTGTCTACGCGCTGAGCCCACAGGACTGTGAACCCCCCTTGGGCCAGGACTTTCCATGTCGCCTGCCTTGTGCATTATCAGCATGCCATTAGGCCCAGATGGTGCTTTTGGGGGATCCCGAGGTAACGGTGAATGATGAAGAAGAGTCTCTGTGTGTTTATTGATTAAACGGAGGTTGTGACTGCTCAGCATTGGTCTGTTGTGCCTCTTCACTGCATTAGGCTGTAAAAATAAAGCCAGAGTTGTTACTTATCTTCCCCAAACCAAGGAGGACAAAATCCTGAGCACCTCCAGCGAGGCTATAGCATGACACTCACCATGGCCTCAGAGGATGTTGCAGGGGGCGGACTGGGAAACGCCACCTCTCCTGTTCTTTCCACTGGTGATGTGGCTTCATCTGAAGGGCCTTGAATTCCTGGGACATGAACACGCCCAGACCTAGACCTAAGTGCAAAAATAGGTTCTTTGGCCAACGAGACACATTCTCTGGGCTCCCCCAGGCTCCAAGGGTCAGGGCTGTGGCTGTGCCTCTTTCAGGTAGGAAGGTGGGCAGCTCCACAGAGACCGTCTCCCCAGAAACATCCCAGCATCTGCAGCTCAGAACACTGACTGGGGAGGAAGCAACACCTCAGAGAGAGGTTCCTGGTGATTTAAGGCACTAATGCCAACTGGTTTGGAGCACAGGCTTTGGTGCCAGGCTGCCTGGTCATCATTTTCACTACTTCCTGTGTGGCCTTCAGCCATTGAATTAACCTCTCTGTGCCATGGTTTTCTCCTATGGAAAAAAAACAGGACTATTAGAATCTACCACTTAGAGTGGTTGTGAGACTTCAATTAGTTAGTACCTGCAAAGGGCTTAGGTTAATACCAAAACAGTAGCCGCTATCATCATCTTCATCATCATCTTTGCTATTAATACTGTCGGTGCTGCCCAGGGAAGGAGGAAAGTTGTCCATTC
>NW_006443568.1:9726049-9744035 GCF_000325575.1 Pteropus alecto | reverse complement strand
TCCCTGGGATAGTCTTGCTATCCATGAAATGAGCAGTTTGGACCTATTTGTGGCTCTTAACCAGAGGGAAGCATCAGAATTACCTGCAGTTTTTGCAACCATGGACTTCTGGGTTCCATCCCGGAAATTCTGAGTTAGTGGGTCTGGAGCTTACCCAGGGATCTGTGTTAAAAATAGAATTTCCATTAGTGGTTCTGATGCACAACCTGGTGAGGAACCACAGGACCCTCCTGGTCCAAGTCCATCGCTCCTGAAGTAATCGGTCCCCCTCCTACAGCTTGATTGGATCTGGTGGTGCCTTTGGTGAGGACGAGCCCCTGCCCCTCTGGGGGTGCTGGGTCTGCCACCTAGATGAGGGTCCCACCTTACTGGAGGCCACAGGTCTATGGTGGCCCGGAGGGCAACCGCCTGGCGCAAGTGGGTTGGGCACATCCAGGGTTTTTCATTCAGCAGATGTTTGATTACAAGGGCACTCGCAAATGGCAGCAGAACAGTTGTGAAAAAGGGGGCGCCTGCCTGCTACGTGGTACTTGGGAGCTAATCCTACCCTCTGGTAACATAGGGTATTGTCTGTGTAACTTCGCACTGTGTGAAAGGTGGCCGAGAACGGGGTGGGGCTGTGGATGTATGTCAGCCCCGCATTCCTGTGTACCCAGGACAGGGGTTTTGGATGCTTTCGATCAGAAAAGCCATCTCCTTGGGCACTTGCGGCCCCACCTTCCCACCTTCCCCTGCCAGAGCTCATCCCATTGCCCCACCTGCCACTCTGACCTGGCTCCTTACCCCTTCAGCATGTCTCTCTTCCCTTCCATGATCAATAAGAGAGAAAGCAGGAAACCTTGGCCCCTTTCTCTCTCTCAAGACTCCGTGGCAGAACAGCCTCTCTCTATTTCTCCATCCATCCCTTTCTCGTCCCTCCTGCCTCCAATGCTGATGTTCCCTTTGTAAGGTAACTTTGGATTTGTGTTTCTCTCTTTGAAGAACAAGGTCTGCAGTAGAAACTGCTTCCTGAAGGCAGGCACAGTTTCTGACTGACCCTTACATTCAGTGCTGGCCCCTGCCCCAGTATGGATGCTGGAGATTGGCAAGTGAGTAAAACAATAAGCTCCTGTCCTGAGACTTGATTCCTGGGCAGATGTGGGGAGCAGAGGCAAGCAGGCTGCTGAGCATGAGCTTGCTAAAGAATCTCATTAGTGATTATAGCTTACCCATTTAACCACTTCAATTTGGCACATGTCTTGAGGTGCTGGGTAAGCATCTTGTCTACTTCAACACAGCTGGCAAAGTTATGACCCGGAGATGTTTAGACTTTGCAGTATTACCCGACCCCCAGCTGATCCTGTTAAAATGTCTCTCCTTCCAAAGAGCTGATTTGTGCCCCCCAAAGTTGCCCATCTCAGCCGGAAGGGTCTCTTTTTGAGGTAACATAGAAGTGTATTGTCATTCTGCTCCTCTGATTTTGTGTTCCCCGGGAGGAAGGCATGGTTCACGACTCGTTTGTTGCTGACTTTCAAGGTTTGTGTCCCACAGGATGGAGCGATGGGGAAGGATACATAAATATGGCTGGAGACACTTTTATTTTTAAGTTATTCTTCACAGACACTAAACCTTGAAACATGGATTTGCTCTATCCTTGAGGCTGCAGTTCTTCATGCCTCTTCTCAGTTGGAGAGTGATGAAGTTTGAACAAATCCCTTTATCTGTGTTGGAATTATCTGAGTGTAAAAATCCTTCTCTACCCTTAAAATTACTCCATCTCTTTTTATATATTTTTTTAAAAAGATAAATGTACTATATGCCCATTATAAAGAAATTCAAAATTACAAATAAGAACCAGAAAGAAAAGCTCCTAAAATCCTACCACCCAGAGGTGACCCATGGTTTTATGTATCTCTCCAGATCTGTCCCCATGAAAATGAATAGATATAAATCTGTATTTTCACATAAACAGAATCAGATGATAAATACTGCCGTGTTTTACTTAACAGTATTTTGTGATCATCTTTTCAAGCTGTTAAACGCTAAACACCTATATTGTCATACTTAATGGCTGTACAGTATTCTATTATATGGACAGGCTATATATGTACATATGTATGTATATATGTAAATATATGTTCACACACATTATGTATGTACACATACATTTCATATTTTTTTCTTATCCCTATTACTGGGTATTCAGGTTATTCTTGTTTTTTTTTTTTTAATTTTTTTTTTTATTCAAAGCAATGGAGGGATGAATTTTCTAATTCAGTTTATTAATCTTTGCATACTTGTCCTAATGTTTTCTTAAGGTACATTTTTACAACAGGAGTAGCTAACATGTTCAAGTATTTACCACATGCCACTCTGCTGAGCGCTTTAAATATATTATCTATTGAATCTTACAAATGACTCTACAGAAATATCTGCCTAGGTGAAGATACCTAGGCCCAGAGAGGTTATGTATGGCTGGGGTCACACAGCTGGCAAATTGCAGGGCCAGGATTAGAACCTAAGGTCTTTGATCCCAGAAAAGTTTCTGATACAAAGGTTAGGTCCGTTTTACCTCCCACCGTTTGGGTTAAAGGTGCCTGTCTCCTGCTTCTTATCCTGCAGCTCTTTACTCAGTGACTGCCTTGCCTGAGGTCTGGTCTCTTGGGGTCCCCTTATGCCCATAATTGCATAATGGGTACAGGATAGGAAGAATTGGAGGTGTTCGTGCTGTGCCACATTGGCCTGGATGTGGTTCTCAGTCCCTGGGAGGTGCCTTTTAGGAAACTGTCAGAGCCAGGAAGGGACAACTGGAGACCCGTCATTGGGGAGCACTGAGTGTATCTGCACAACTCAGCAGGGTTGGCTGGCCTGTGGGCCTGGGCTGAGATATAGCCCAGCTGAGCGAGCACTTGTGCTGGGAGGGTCTGTGCTCTTCCCAGAGTAGGTTCCTTACAGGAACTGGGCACTGGCTGGGGGAATTCTAGCAGGCTACTCTGGGGAGAGTTGGACATGCACAGGCACCTGAGCTCTCAGCAGGGAGGGTACTGGGAAAAGGAGGGTGTGAGGGAGAGGCAGATTCCGGGACTGGCTGTGGGGCTATGCTGGTGAGAATGCTGCTAGACAGGGCAAATCCAAGGCTACAGTTCTTCACGCCTCTTCTCAGCTGGAGAGTGATGAAGTTTGAACAAATCCCTTTATCTGTGTTGGAGGTAAGGCCTGTTTTGCAGGGACTTGCCAGTGAGCACTAGGACAGGTTCATGACCTGAAGGTGAAACCAGGGACTTCTTCTCATGACCATCACTCAACCTGGCTCATTTTAATGGCTCTGCCCTTTGGGGACCACCAAAGGTCCAGCTGCCTCAGACCTTGAAGCTCTGCCATGGAGCAGGGGCACAGTGTGTGACTGGCCTCGGTACATAGGCAGAACAAGGCAAAGCCTCTTTAAGGATTCCTGCCTTTGCCACCTTACTAGGAACGTGCATCTTGGGCCGGCAGAAGAGCCGGCCGGGGAGGGCTTGCCCTCCACTCGGCCCAGTTTTCTCTTCCTGATTTATCCATAGATTGAGCTTGATGATCCAGAATCATATTCATTCAGCTAATCACGCGAGTTATTTCTGCAATTTAGATCTTCAAATAAGTGCACTTGGTTGCTGAATATGTGATCAGCCACAGATTTTTCATTCTTTAAAACCCAGGGAGCGGAAATGCCAACATAGAAAGCCATCACACAAAGGCAGAGATTTACGAAGCACTAAAATCAGGCCATTCAAATCTCTGGCTTCTGGACCTCCCATGATGCTGCCACTTGGCCCATCAGTGCTCCATGCAGAGCCTGGGGGAGCTGGGGGATGGTGTTAATCCATAAAACCCCCAGGGGGGATGACAATCAATAGATAATCTGCTCACATTCTCTTTACTTAACCAGAGAATTGGTTTGCCTCTGAAGTAACTTGATCTTGAGAAGAAAATGCATTTGAGAGCTTCAAAAGGGTATAGGCCAACTGGGAAAAGCTGCTGCAGGCTCGAGGTTGGAAAGGTCAGCGTCTGTTCTTGCTTCCCAGAACTCTGCTATAACCTTGAACAATTTCCCCTCTTCCTCTCTATCATCCTCTTCATAGTCCTATCCAGTTGGGCCCCTGGTACAGCGAAGCAGTCACCGGACAGGGCTTATCAGTTATGGACTTATTTGCTTATTCAATGAGTCATTGTTGAACACAGAGTTCCAAGTATTGGATTAGCCACTGGAGATTTCAGAGAGAAACCAGACCTGAGCCCTGCCCCTTACATTGCTCGTAATCTCACAGGGAAGACAGCTGCAAACAGTTCAGATGCAGGCGCTGGGAGACAAGTGTGGGGAATAGAAGAGAGGAGGCCTCCGGGCCCTGCCCCGCTGCAGGAGCTCAGCTTGTTTTATCCGTGGGTGCCTCGGATGGGCGGTGGCTGAAGTCTCCAACTGCCTCTTGAGAAGCTGTTTTTGTTCATTTCTCTTTGAAGCGTTCAGATGCTGCACACTGGGGTGGGCCAGGAACTGGCGACAGCTCCACTGCCTACCTCAGCTGGACTCTTCCTGTTTCCCAGGGCTAGTTACCTTGACTTGCTGCCCCAAGGCACAGAGAAAGTGAAAGTATCCAGCCAAAATAAGTATGTGGGGGCAGAATTCAAGAGCGTGGCCTGAGATAACAAGACATACCGGAGCCATAATTCCAGAACAGCTTTTCATCCTTCCAGACTGACAGTCTCATTTTCTTTGACCTCAAAACTTGCATGTTTTTTTCTTTTAAAAACCTACTAGAATAACATAAGTGATTCTTGTTTCTTTCAAGGTGGCCCCTTTGAGAGGCTAGCTCACATTCCCCGATGCCACCCAGCTTCAAACAGCTGGCCTCCCGTCTGAGAGCTGCTTTCAGGAGTCGGTACCTGAACCGTGCATTATTTCCTCCTGTTCATTTGTTGTCACTCACCATACTGACACCCAATGAACTCTGTTTTTAGAAAGTAGATCTCCGCTTGCCACTGTGGAGGTTCAAAACTTGCTTTCTCATTTGTTACGTGAGGCCGATCACTCAGCTTCCCTGGATTTATTTCCTCATCTATGACATGGGCACAGGACCGTCTCACCTAGCTGTGGCGAGATGACACACAAAAGCACCGTAGGACTAACCCGCTCTCTCCCCACCTCTCTGCTCCCCATCCCACCTTATTTATGAGAGGACATGAGATATTTAGTAGAAAGAGCGCTGGATTGAGTCAGGCGAGGGGGCCTATGTGATCCTAAGCCAGGAATTCACCTCTCAGACCTGTTTCCTCATCTGTAAAATGGGAGATGAGTCCCTCACTCTGGCCAGCCTCAAAGGGTTAAAAGGATAAAACAAGAAAAATCATAGGACAGTAATTTTTAAATATAAAATGTTAGACAACTGTGTATGTGGTTAGAACCTGTGTATGTGGTGGTGAGTTCAAGGTCAAGTCCGTACCAAAGGGCCACCATCGTGGAAAGTATCTGAGAAAGTCCTTGGAGAATTTCTCACTCATTCAGCTCCAGCTGGGACTTTGACACTTACACCTTCCTGAGCTTACAAGTGTGGGAATCCGCAGATCTGCCCAGATGAAACACAACCAGTGTCCACTGCTGTGCAGGAATCCAGGACCTACTGAACTGAGTAACCCCAGGGCACTAAGCAAGGGAGGGCTGGAGGGAGTGGAAGATCATCTTGCCCCCACCAAACAGCACCTGTCCTCACCAGCTGGGGCTGCCATAACAAAACTACCGCAGACTGGGTAGCTTAAAGAACAAACACTTATTTCTCACAGTTCTGGAGGCTGGGAAGTCCAGGATCAAGGTAAATTCATTGCCTGCTGGAGAGATGGCTTCCAAGTTCGCAAATAGCTATCTTCTCGCTATGTCCTCACATGCAGGAAGGAGTGAGAGAGCTCTCTGGGGTCCCTTTTATAAGGGCACCAATCCCATTCATGAGGGCTCCACCCTCATGACCTAGGAGTTAGGATTTCAACATATGAATTTGGGAGCGGTGGGGGCGGGGTGGTGGGGGGGGATGCAAACATTCAGTCCATTGCAGCACCTTGAACAGAGAAAATCTCTAGGCTTCCATGTTCCAGGGAGGGAAGAAGTTTTCCTACTTGAGACATGAAAGGCAGGTATGGATGGCAGTCCCCGCTGCTTTGGTTATTTCTAAGCTGGCGAGGCTTGGATTGTAGGTGACATTTCCTGTTCTCAAAGAAAAGGGACACTTGGGAACCTGTAGGCTGGTTGAGTTTAGAAAAGTACAAAAGGCCCACCTACTTATATTGCAGTCATAAGAGTAGCAGCTCCAAGGTCTCCCTGCTGGCATATAGCAGGTGGTCAATAAAGCCCGTAGCAGCAATGAATGAGTCCTATAGAAAGTAACAATGCTGGATCAAACTAGCTCTCTAGAAGCTCATAGATATCTCTTGTCCACCCTAACTGTCCGGCTTTAAAGCTCATGGTCTTAACCACGGCTCTGTAAGGACTTTTCAGTTGTGTTAATCAATAGGACATGCTTGCTGTCCTGCCTTCTTGATTACAGCAAATGTCCTTTCAAGCACGAGAGCCTGGGATTGGGGGGTGGGGGGTGGTGGCGGTGTTAGGGAGAGAGACAGTGCATGAGAAATCCAGTGGCTCCACCTCCTCCCTGATGCTTAATATTGTCAGTCTTTTTCATTGTAGCCTTTCTGGTAAGGAGAAACACTATATTCGTTGAACCCCTTGAAATTTATTTATCTATTCACTCTGTGCTTCTGTTCAGTCCCCACTCTACGCTAAACATTAAAGAGAACAGCGGTGAATAATCATGGTCTGTGCTCCCACGGGCTCGCATCAGACAGCTGGGTTGTGAATGTGGCTCCACCTCTTCCCAGCTTTACTAACCATGGACAAATTCATTTCACTGAGCCTCAGTTTCCTTATCTGTAAGATAAGGTTGCTATTACAAAGAAAGGCGAAGATTAACTGTAATGAGGTATGAAAGGCCTGGCCTACAGGGCACTCGGCACTCGAGAAGTGTTAGCTGTGACTATTATTATTCATTTATTTTGCCTGCTGTGTACCAAGTGCCGTTCCAGTGTCCTCTATAGATTACTATTCATATTAAAAATCCTATTGATTTCCATAATTTTTTACAAGTTGGGAAAAGGCCACTGTGATTTGAGTTTCATGGCAGAACACAGGATCACAATGTGTGGGTACCCAATGGCTTTCTAGGAGCACGATTCTAGAATCTCAGAGGTAGCAAGCTGGGGACTAATGGCATATACTTTGCCTCTATTTGGCTGCCCAGTGACTTTCATGTACCTGCTCCTACTCTTTGTTCAGAACCTAAGGGCTGATGACTTATAAAGATGAAAAAAAAATGAGATCTTGAAGAAAGATCAGTGTTTAGTGGAAAGGCCCTGAGCAAGTGGTTCCCACATTTGAATTCTTGTCACTGGCAGATGTGGTTTTCGGGAAGGTCTCTTCCCCCTCTGGGGCTTCAGGTGCCCACTCGTTTGGAATACTAAACTCAGTATATTAGTTAGTTATTGCTGTGTAACAAACCATCCTGAAACAGTGACTTAAAACAAAAACTATTATTTCTCATGAGTCTGTAGGTCTTAGCTGGGCTAACTCATGTGCCTGCAGCAGCTGGAGGGCAGTTGGTCAAGGACGACCTTGGCTGGATGACCGAGCTTTGTTACATGTAGACCCAAACTTCTCATGGCAAAGACAAAGGCCAAAAAGAAAAGGTGGAAGCCTTTTAAGACCCAGGCTCAGAATTGGCACACTGTCACGTTCTTCACATTCTGTCGGTCAAGCAAGTTAAAACTCCAGCCTGGACGCAAGAGGTGAAGAGATAGATTCCATATCTTGATGGGAGCAGCTGCTAAATTACATCGCCAAAAGCATGGATACCGGGAACGGTGGAGAATGAGGAATGTTTTTGCAGTCCACACACTCAGATCCCTAAAATCTCTAAAATCAAATAGTTCATGGATCAGTGTGCAAGAAAGACGTTGAATTCTCATCGTCTTGGGCGAAGGCTAGGTATGTTTTTCCTGAGTTTGGGATAAACTGACCAGATTCCTAGTCACTAATGGTGCTGAGCTCGGCTCCAAATGGACAGGACTCAAGAACATGTTTTTACTCAGACACTCACTCTGAATTTATTGAGCACCGCTTGTGTGCCAGGTACTGAGCTAAGCCCTGAGGAGGTAGACTAGCCCCTACTCTCACACACCCTCAAGTCCTTCAGGATCACAGACACGAAGCGTTGTAATGCAGCACGCACAGGTGTTCGCAGGTTCACGGAGAAGGTACTGCTGGGGCTTGTTTTAACACAACACCAGAGACCTTCCTACAGTTTGAGTTTCCTTCAGCCCAAGGCTGAGACAGATTTGGGGGCCTCTTTTCAGACCACTTATGAAATCAGGAAGCCTTGGAGCCTGACCGTTCCATTTAAACTCCATGGCTCTGGAATTAGCCTCATCCAAACCCCTCCAGCACTGGACAGCCAGGAAATGGAAAAATAGAACAAGGTGTCCAGAGCCAGCCTATGAATTTGATTGGTCTCCTCCTGTGCTCCAAGACTGTCTCTGCTATTTGTAGCTACAAACCCAGGCTACAGGTTACTCTCACACTTGCAGGCTACTGGGGCTTCAGAGGGAGTTATATAAACCTTGATGTTTCCTGCAGCCCCTCCTCAAATAGATACCCAGCTGGCATTGTTCCTTAAATATCACTCATTTTTAAAAGGAGGAAAAAAATGTTGGAGGCATCGAAATAGATCACACTTTAAAATGCAGAGTAGCGGAGAGTCCATTCAAATTATTCTCTTAATAGAGTTCTTCAGAGTGAGGAAATGAGGAGAGCACATAATCGCTTCTTTTGTCATTTGAGAAAAATCTAAGGACTGCAATCCATTTGTCTGCAAATGTGTCTCCTAGGTACAAATTGCAGCAAGCAATCTATTCCCAGGGTAAATGGTCTTTAATTAAAGTCAGTCAGTTGTCCCAGGTGGTTGGGGGGCAGTAAGCATTGTTTGAAGCCCAAACTACTATAAATCTCCTTCCCTTTAAAAATAAAAAAAACATTTTTTTTTAATTACATTTTTTCCTTGCTGTGAAAATTAGATAAAAGCTTTGTTTATTAGTAAAACTATTCTGGCTCTCATTCATGAATAAAAAATTTCGTAGTAGGCCTCTGAAAAGCAGAAGAATTTCCATAGCAATCCTGGTAAAAATACATCCTCAAGTATTGATTTTTGTAGCTGAAGTGCATTATATGTTTTGCATGAGCTTTTGAAAGCTTAGATAAATGAGGTGGCTCAGAAAGCAGATGAAAAAAATGGGAGGAAATTATACCGATCCAAAAGAAGATAAATGTCCACTAATTCCCAGATTAACATTTTAGACTCCTGTGTTTTTATAGGGAAATTTTTGCAATGCTGTTAATGAGAGATTGGTTTACAATGTCACATACCAGGTAGAATCAACGAGGCCTTGTCTGAGTTCTCAGAGTCAGCTACACTCAAAAGGAAGTGGAGTTAATGTAACAACACAGAGTGCCCTGGCATCTGTATTAGATGGCAGCACTGTCCCCAAGATGACATATTTTAAAGGTGACATTGACCCTCAAAATCAGCTGTGTTAGCGTGTACTCTCTGGTCGCAAGAGACAAAAGACTCAAGCCCATTTGGTTTAAGCCCAAAAGGAATTTACTACATCACTTAGTTGAAACCACTAGAATTGGATTTCAGGCACTGCTTGATCCAGGCATCAAATAAAGTCCCAAGACACCATTTCTCTTTCTCTTTCTCTGTGCTCCACTTTCTCTGGGTTAGCTTCATTCTCAGATTGGCTCTTCCGGGGGGCCTCTTTTCAGACCACTTATGAAATCAGGAAGCCTTGGAGCCTGACCGTTCCATTTAAACTCCATGGCTCTGGAATTAGCCTCATCCAAACCCCTCCAGCACTGGACAGCCAGGAAATGGAAAAATAGAACAAGGTGTCCAGAGCCAGCCTATGAATTTGATTGGTCTCCTCCTGTGCTCCAAGACTGTCTCTGCTATTTGTAGCTACAAACCCAGGCTACAGGTTACTCTCACACTTGCAGGCTACTGGGGCTTCAGAGGGAGTTATATAAACCTTGATGTTTCCTGCAGCCCCTCCTCAAATAGATACCCAGCTGGCATTGTTCCTTAAATATCACTCATTTTTAAAAGGAGGAAAAAAATGTTGGAGGCATCGAAATAGATCACACTTTAAAATGCAGAGTAGCAGAGAGTCCATTCAAATTATTCTCTTAATAGAGTTCTTCAGAGTGAGGAAATGAGGAGAGCACATAATCGCTTCTTTTGTCATTTGAGAAAAATCTAAGGACTGCAATCCATTTGTCTGCAAATGTGTCTCCTAGGTACAAATTGCAGCAAGCAATCTATTCCCAGGGTAAATGGTCTTTAATTAAAGTCAGTCAGTTGTCCCAGGTGGTTAGGGGGCAGTAAGCATTGTTTGAAGCCCAAACTACTATAAATCTCCTTCCCTTTAAAAATAAAAAAAACATTTTTTTTTAATTACATTTTTTCCTTGCTGTGAAAATTAGATAAAAGCTTTGTTTATTAGTAAAACTATTCTGGCTCTCATTCATGAATAAAAAATTTCGTAGTAGGCCTCTGAAAAGCAGAAGAATTTCCATAGCAATCCTGGTAAAAATACATCCTCAAGTATTGATTTTTGTAGCTGAAGTGCATTATATGTTTTGCATGAGCTTTTGAAAGCTTAGATAAATGAGGTGGCTCAGAAAGCAGATGAAAAAAATGGGAGGAAATTATACCGATCCAAAAGAAGATAAATGTCCACTAATTCCCAGATTAACATTTTAGACTCCTGTGTTTTTATAGGGAAATTTTTGCAATGCTGTTAATGAGAGATTGGTTTACAATGTCACATACCAGGTAGAATCAACGAGGCCTTGTCTGAGTTCTCAGAGTCAGCTACACTCAAAAGGAAGTGGAGTTAATGTAACAACACAGAGTGCCCTGGCATCTGTATTAGATGGCAGCACTGTCCCCAAGATGACATATTTTAAAGGTGACATTGACCCTCAAAATCAGCTGTGTTAGCGTGTACTCTCTGGTCGCAAGAGACAAAGACTCAAGCCCATTTGGTTTAAGCCCAAAAGGAATTTACTACATCACTTAGTTGAAACCACTAGAATTGGATTTCAGGCACTGCTTGATCCAGGCATCAAATAAAGTCCCAAGACACCATTTCTCTTTCTCTTTCTCTGTGCTCCACTTTCTCTGGGTTAGCTTCATTCTCAGATTGGCTCTTCCTTGATGATAACAATTTGACTACAGCTACTTTAGCTTCCATCCACACAATTTATGTGTGGTATGAAAGAACTATGCCACTTTCCTGATTGTTTGAACTGAAGTCCCAAGGTTAGCTCTGACAAGCTTTAATTGGGCCCATGGCTCTGCCTGTCCCTAACTAATCCTTATGTCCAGAGGGATGAAAGGTGTGGATTGGTCGAGATCTGGATCACATGATCATCCTCATTGCTGAGGTTCTAGACATTCCCACTCCAAGGAGAGCATGGGCTAGGAGTGAGGGAGGAGAGGAGGTGCCCCAGATGGTGATTTGGGGACCTATTAACAAGAAGGATGAGTGAATGCTGGCCTTTGAGACCTCAGATTTCTGCCACATCCACCTTTCATTCTTTCCTTCAATAAATACCTGAGATCACATAATAAGCCTTCCTGAGCTAGGTACAAAAGTTATGGTGGTGAACAGGAGGATCCAGGCTCTACTCTGAGAGCAAGCACATAGTCTATCTTGTGTGTATTAGTCAGCTCGGGCTGCTATAACAAAATACCATAGCCCGGGTGGCCCAAACAATGGAAATTTATTTCTCACAGTTCTGGAGGCTGGGAAGTTCAAGAACAAGGTGCTGGCAAGTTGAGTTTCATCTGAGGCTTCTTCTCTTAGCTTGTAGGTGGTCATCCTTTCTCATCGTGCTCACATCTCACACGACTTCTTTGTGTATGCATGGGTGAAGGAGAGGGAGAGGGAGGGAGAAACAGGGAGAGAGAGAGAGAATGCTTCCTGGTGTGTCTCTTCATAAGGACACTAATCCCATCAGAGGGGGGACCATTCTCATGACCTTGTCTAACCCAAATTATTTCCCAAAAGCCCCATCTCCAAATAATATCTCACGGGAGTTAAGGTTTCAACATATGAATTTTAGAGAGACACAAACATTCAGTTCATAACATCATGCTGAGACTAGAGCCATGCTATGGTCTTCCAACCAACTCGATGTTTTTCCTGAGCACCTGCTGGGTACCAAGCCCTGGAAACAGAAAGAAGAGGAATACCAGGCCCCTGCCCTACAGCAGTATATAGTCGACTCGTGATTGTGGAGTCCAAGAGTCTATGGTCACTGGGGACATTTCACTTCACCTCTCCTTCCCTTTGCTCATTTTATTACTTAGAATTGGATTCTAGTGGAAATAACAGAAAACCCAAAATAGTAATAGCTTAAACAACAACAACAACAACAACAAAAAGATGTTTATTTTTCTCTCACAAGTCTAGGTAGTCAGTCTAAGACTGGTCTGGTGACTCCAATCTCATTGGGGACTCAGGTTCCACCATTCATCCTTAGTTCCAGTCATCATGTCCACATTCCAGCTAGCAGGAAGGGAAAAAGAGGAAGAGAAGGAATGTCCCTTCCCTTTAAACCTACCATCCAGAAGTTGCACACACCACTTCCACTTCCATCTCATTGACTTGTGCACATGCCTCCACTTAGCTGCAAGGGACACTGGGAGATGTAGTCTTTATTCTCATGGCCATGTGCTCAGCTAAAATTGTGGCTTCTGTTTCTATAGAGATCAAGGAAGAATGGATACTAGGGGTACCTACCAGATGCAGCCACACTTACACTGTTTGCTCTGCTTGATGGGTCCTGCCCTTTCTTCTGTATGTCTCTCAAATTCATGAGTGGATTTTTTTCAGTCTGGAAACCCGTGTTCTTCAGTTCTGGGAAATTTTCTTGAATTATTTATTTGATTATTTTCTTCCCTCTATTTTCTCCATTTCTAGAATTTCCACATTTTGAATGTTAGACCTCCCGAGCTGCTCTTCTAATTTTCTTTTCATTTCTATTTTCTCCCTCTCCTTCCCTCCCCCTCTCTTTGGTTCCGCTCTGCAAAATTTCCTCGAATTTATCTTCCAGTTCTTCTATTGAGTTTTCCATTTCTGCCGCCAGACTATGTATTAATTTCCAAGAGTTCTATTTTGTGAATGTTCTTTTCTGAGCATCCTGATCTTATCTCATAGATGCAACATTTTCTTTCATCTCTCCGAAGATGATTATGGTCTCCTTCTTCCTGCAGAGCCTCAGTGTCCTCTAAATTTACCTTTGCTGTTCATTTCCTCCTTGCATGTTAGTTTTTCCTCAAATGCTTGGGGACCCTTGGCTGTGTGCTCATGCTACACATGGGAAGAAAAGGAGATTACTGGAGCTCCAGTGTGGTGAGCAGGCTCTGCTGGCTGATGCCTCACCATGAGGTGACCCAACCAGGGAACTCTTGATATCGGTTTTTGCTCTCTAGGGCTGGTCAGATTCTGCAGAGAAGATGTAAGATGTAAGATGCTTCCATTCTTCTACCTACAGAGTGGACTCCTGGCTGCAGCTTGCTGAGAGCCAGGTGGGCGTGAGGCCTGGGGCAAAGTGGGACTGTCCAGAAAGCTTCACCGAACCCCCATGCTCTCAGAATGGTGTCTTCTTCCTCTGCGGGGTATCCCACAGCCCAGAGGACCTCTATCTAACTCCCCCACAAGACTTAGCCTCAGTTTTCTGCTCGAATGAGGGGCAGGGGGCATTTTCTTGGCTGGCTAGAGATAAGGAGGTGATCTAGGGGTTTTACTGCTGTGCCTTTTAAGCTGACTTTCAACAAATCCTCCTGTTATCCCACTTCCAGAGACACTTTGTGTTGCCTCTGGGATTTTCTGGTGTAGACCTGAGAGCTTGTTTGCCTTCAGCCTCATGGCCTCTATGCTTTTTTTTTTTTTTTTTTTGGCTTTGCTAAATCAATGGTACACCTCTTTCTCCTTTTCAGCTGCCAAGACTTCATTAATATTGTCTTCTCCCCTGTTTGCTTTGTCCTTGTGGGTTGATGCCGTTTAAAAAAAATCTCATACCGTTGTTTTCATGAAGTTTCAGGGTGGTGGGGGTAGCGAGAGATGGAGGCTACTACATTTTTCTAACCCACTCTCTTTCACCACAATCTGTTGCTCTTCTAACTTTTTGGTTTTCTGAGCCTCAACATTATCATTATCATCATCTGTAAAATGGGGCAAATGATCCCTGTCCTGACAACTTCCCAGAAGCCTTTGTGAGGATCAGATGAGTTTTTGTGTAAAAATTGACTGTTCAAACACCAAGATTCTAAGTGATGCTTGGCTGAGGGTAGATGGTACCTTCTAGAGGCTGGGTCAGCTAGGTCACTCTGCTGATCTTGAATGGGCTCACCCTCGTGTCTAGGGGTGGCTGACTCTGGGCTGATCTGGGACCCTTGTCTGGGACAACAGCTCTGCTCTACGTCTCTCGTTTTCAGTGGTCCAGTCCAGGTCAGTTCTCATGGAGATGGCAAAGAGGCAAGAAAGTCAGTGGAAACATGCAAGTGCTTTTTCAGGCCTCTGCTTACATCATGTTTGCTATCATTGGCTAAAGTTAGGCACGTGGCTGAGCCTAGAGTAAGGACAGGTCAGAACACCCTGCTCCGAATGGCAGAGGGTGTGGACACAAGGAGAAGTGAGGGACTGGGGCCATTGATGCAACCTGTCTACCATGGATTCCTCACCTTTGAGTTTTCTTCAAATATACCCAGAATACTTTGCCTAAACCAGGAACCTGGGGTCCTGCCACCCCGATTTGTCTTCAGCTGAAAGAGTGACTTCTTTACTTACAACTTGGAAGCAATGCTCTCCATCTCCAAAACAAACAGAAATAATCTCCCTGATAGAGAAATTCACTCCCCAGGCTTGGGCTGGGGTTGTAGATCACTGGCAACTGATTTAATCTGCTTAATTACTTGACTCAATCAGAAATTGGCTTAATTATTTTCTTGCTTCTCACCTCTTTTGAATCCATTCTGGAAACTAATCATGTCTTTAATACCAGCCCAGAGAGAAGCTTTTCAATTGAGAAATGTAATTAGCCCAGGAAAGTGAACGTAGGTGCTGCCCTTTGTCAAAGCTCCATTAAAAACTAACTCTGGTCAATACCAATGTGGTGTGGAAAAAAAAGGCATGATTTGTTCCTCTCATGACTGGGAAGGGAAGGCCCAGCAGGAAGTGGGGAATTAGGCACCTTGGGATCTCAGCAGGATGCTCATTCATTCATTCATGAGGCAGTTCTAGACCAGTTCTGGGCCGATGATGGAGATGCAAAGGTGAATTGGCCATGTCCCTTGCCCCCAAAGAGTTGTCCTCCTAGAGGAAAGCATCCACATGTAAGGGGGAGATAGAGTGCTGGGAATCCAAAGGAAGGCGCCACTGACTCTACCTCTGGAGCTTCCCAGAGCAGGGAATATGGAGCTAGGCCTCGAAGGATGAGCTGGAACTTCCCAGGCAGAGAAGAGCAGAATTGCATACCAGGTAGGGGGCGCAGCATGTGCAAGAGCGTGGCAGTGTGAGAGCCCAGGAGCTGTTACAGAAGCAGACTAGAGCAAGGCTGCCCAGGGCCTCCCAGGCCATCCCAAGGCCTCCCTGAGCAGATGTGCAGTGTGTCCCTGGGCCATCCCATCACACTTTTACGTTCCTCTCTCTGCTTCTGAGGGAGACTCTGAACAATCTGAAGGGTGGAGGATGGATTCAAGGTGATTAAGAACAACAGACTGCACTCAAGAGCTGAAGAATAGAAGGGCCAGGAAGGGAGGGCATGCTGGGCCGAAGGCACAGCCTTGGCAAAGGCTTGGCAGTATGCTCCGCTGAATAGAGTGTGACTATAACATTAAATGCAAGGTGGATAATGAGCTGCCCAGGTGGGTAGGGGCTAGATCACAAAGTGCCTTTTAGAGGGTAATCGGAGACCAGCCTTTTGGCCTTGGCGTCTTTGAAGGGGGGACTGCAGACATGGGGGCCTCTCTAACCCTGCTTGGGCCACAGCTGACTCAGCCTCTCTCCTGCAAAGGTCCACTTTTTTTAAAAAGCTGTGCGTTCCTAGAGTAGCGGTCACTGGTTTGCTTTGATCTCTGCCTGAGACTGAATTGTATCTGGAATGTGGTAGGGTGAAGAGGTCACCTAGCCAGGTAGCTCCTGTACCTAGAGAGAGGGAGAGAGGTCCCTCTGCCACTAGGGCCAAGGGAAGGTTGAGCCACCACACTTGTGCCCACTTGGTTCTTACTCACCTTAACCCTCAGCCATCCTTTCAAAGAAAAATTCAGCCAAGAGAGACCACGAGCTCGCAGAAGTCGCCAGGTCCTGCCTCATGCTGAGACACACACCGCTGTCTACCATATCCCACCCCATCTGATCCGTGCAGACTCAAGTTTTTAATGGGGTGGTGACCAGCATCTGTGTAATTTTATATCCTGCTATTTTGCTTGTAGCCATTTCCCCTGCCTTCCCTGAGTGGGACCCTTCTCAGTGGTGAGGCAACTAGCATGGGAAGAAAGCACCAACACGAAGACTGTGGTACCTGCTGACTTGCTGTATGACCTTGGACAAGTCGCTTAACCTCTCTGAGCCTTAGTTTTGTCATCTGGACAGAAATAGTATAACCTGCTATGCTGCTGGGTTGTTATGAGGATAAATAATAAAATGCTCGGTTTAGTGCTTTGCATGTAGGATGTACTAAACAAGTAACCATGATTGTTATGGGGCCTGCTGCTCGGTTTAGTGCTTTGCATGTAGGATGTACTAACCATGATTGTTATGGACCCAAATCGCTGCTGCCTGGACTAGCTGGGCAGCCTTAGGTTCAGTCATTTAATCCCTGAGCCTCAGTTTCCTCCTCTGTGAAATAGGGGTGATGATGCCACTTGGGGTGGGTGTGAGGATCAAACAGGTTCATTATCATGTGTGAAAACGGTAGAAATGGATGCTTTTTGTCCTTGTCATCGCTTCATAGAGCCTAGTCCAGGGTGTTTTTGGCTTTTACTGTCAGGTGATGGGGAAGCTCCTCAAAGCCCCCAGCTAGAGCTGGCAGCAGAACAATGGACAAAGGTGAGAGAGCACAGGAGGTTGAGAGGCCAGTGTCTGTACCTGCCCACCTGGGAACAGGCAGCAGGGCCATGTGTACAGGATGAGGTGGCCTTGCCCCTGACTCCAGGCCGTGGAGAGGAAACCCCCTCAGCAAAAGGAAACATAATGACCAGGGTCCCGTTAAAGTTGCTGATGGCCACATCCAGCTCAGCACATCACATATTGCTCAGGCCTCCCTCCTGTCTTCCTGTGGGGTCTCAACCCCAGTCCTGGGCTGGGAGTGCAGGACTCCTTAGGAGTGGGGTTCAGAGTGAGCCTTGGCCACCGATGTGGGTTTCCATCCTGAGCCCCTGCTGCCTGCGACTGGCTGGCAGAACGCTCAGCCACACACACTTCTCAAATCTCCAAAGGAGCAGCATGTGTCCTGAACACAGAGCCTGGCGGGAGGACACAAGAGCAAGAGAATGTGGGGGCTGTGCAGAGACATGACAAGGTTTTGATAACAGTGTCTACCTGACATGTCTGAAAAATCAGGCGTGCATCTTCCTGGCAGGGCATGTAATTTCCTGTTAATGAGTTGCGAGAGGCTGGAACAAGTTATCAGGGAGGCTGGGCTGATTCCTTCCAGGGGAGCCACCAGGAGATGGAAGTCAGGCCCCAGCCTCCTTGCCCAGGGGACTCAGCTATATGGAGGACATCTCTGTGGAGAAGCAGAACTAAAACCTGGAATGAGGGTCTTCAGTCTGAGTCAGGATCTGCTGCTGGATCTTGACCCCAGGCT
>NW_006443568.1:9682152-9725994 GCF_000325575.1 Pteropus alecto | reverse complement strand
GAACTGTGCAAAGTCTTCTCTCCTTCAGACAGAAACTAGTAGCACCAGCAACAAATGGCATCTCTGTAGTTCCCTGCTTGCAAAGCATCAATCATATTTATCGTTTTGGGCCTTCATAGCAATCTGCATTCAAGAAGCTGAGGTTCAGAGAGGCGAAATAACATGCCCAAGTTCATTCTATTTAGTGAATGTATTAAGGTAATGCTAGCTGCTGTAACAGATAATCCCAGACATCTCAGCGGACTGAGACAACAGACATTTCTTTCTTGCTCTTGTAAAGTCAAATTGATGGGAAGGGGAAGGAGGCTAATCCTCACAGTCCCCCAGGAACCCAGGGTGACAGAGGCTCCATCATCTTCAGATTGTGACATGTGAGGTCAACCTTGGAGGATTCCATGGCTGGTCCTGATGGGCCAGGCCTCAAAGTGATGTATGTAACTTATGCCCACATTCCAGAAGCCAGAACTCAGTCCTAGGGTCCCACCTAATACAAAGGGGGATGAAACGCAGTTCCTTACTGGGCAGCAGTTTCCCCACAGTGGCTCTGCCCTAAGGAAGGGGAACATGGTTTTTGCTGGCCATAGTAGAGGGTGTTTTCCTCAAACAGGCAGGGAACCCTGGACCCCCAGAGTTCTATGGGGGACAGCTACTTAGAAGTCAACAAGCACCCAGCATAGATCGAGACCTGGAAGAAGACCTGACCCTTTGAGGAGCCTGGATTACACAAACACTATCCCAGCTTTCTCCACAGCCTCCCCATGACCCCTTAGTTAGCTTCTAATCCACGTAGCTGCTCATGGGCCTGGCCCTACTGACATACCATGGCTCCGCATTGCCCTCTCAGTCACGTCCAAACTCCTTAGCCTGGCATTCACGGCTCTACAGGAGGACTCCAGCTTGGCTTGCAGCATTCCCTCCCTCAACCCCTCCCCACATACCCTGTGTTCCTCCCTGACCAGTCTCTCACCACAGGGCCTTTGCACATGCTATGCCCTCCACCTAGAAAGTCCTTCCTCCAGCTCTCCCCACCGCAGACTCCTCCTTGTCCCTCCTGATCCAAATCAAAGGTCATCTATGAGGCCTCCTTCAGCAGAGTTAGCTGCTTATTAGCCAGCATCGATCGAGAGCTTGCTGTGTACCAGGCACTGCACGGAAGGTTTAATAAGAATTAACTCATTTCTAACCTCCCAAGCCTAGGAGATAGGCATCCCATGTTACAGGTGAGTCTCTGAGAGATGCAGAAACTTGGGATGTCACACAGCTAGGAAGCGGCAAAGACAAATTCCAGACCCAGGTCTGAATGCTCACAGCTAAGACTTAACCACTGGGTAAACTTCCGCCTTTTATCAGCACTTGTCACAATACATTATAACTATTCATTTGCTTAATAGTTTGCTTTGAATTTGCTGTTTTTTGAGTAAGCAGCTTCAGACTCTTCGAAGGCAGAAGTCACAGCTGACCCATCCTGGAATCTTCCTGACCATTGTCCCTGTCACCACCATGCCAAGGCCTGGGTGGCAATTATCTCTGAAATAAATCCTCTGCTCTCTTGAAAACCAGAACCAGAAATTCCTCAGATTATCGTCTGTCATAATCCCTTCCCTGCTTGCCTGTCAGTTTTTGAAAGTTAACCCAAAACCATTTGAAAATAATCTGAGAGGCATAGACTGGCCTTCTCCGTGCATGGTTAAGTACAATGGCTTTTTAATGATTTGAGCGGGTACCTTCCGTGGGTTGGCAAAAATGGATTACCATAAATTTCTGAACACTGTGCCACCAAAATCAGATTTTTTTTTTTCCCATTTTCTCAGTCATCCTCACAAACCTTTGCTGAGAATGAAAAATACTCGAGGCTTTAATTGTTCAGTCACATGAGGGCGGTGCCTTTCCGAGTTCTGAGAACTGCTCTCTCTGGGAAAACCTAGAAGAGCTCCTGGGGTTCGATCTTCAGGAAACTAAACTGTGTGTTTTCTCTGAAGCCGGGAGAGCTGTCTCCTGGGCTGTGGCACATTTGCTGCATTTGTGAATTGCTTTGGCCCTGAGATCTAAAACAGGCAGTGCTCACCCAGGAAGCATGCTCAGGGCTGTCCCACCGGAGGTGAGGAGCGGGTGGTGGTGGATAAGTGGGGTGGGTTTAGGGGAGTCTCCCTGCTCAGCCCATGCACAGACCTTTCCACCTCCTGCTCCCTCTTTCTGCCAAACCCTGTGCCACATCCAAGCCACCCACATCTTCAAGGGAGGTATTATCAGTCCCTTTTGACAGATACAGACTCACAGCTCAGAGAGGTTAAGTAACCTGGTTGTGGCCACACAGCTGGTAATACACAAAGCCAAAGCTCGAACATTTTGACCAAAACCATTTCTCTGCTGCCTCTAAAACAAAAATCTGATTAAATTGGATAAAAAGTGACTCAAAGGTACCCCCCTGCAGCCCATTTATATTTAAAAACCTTTACCATGTACCTTCTAGTGCCAGTCTCTCTAGTAATACGCATTATCTGACATTATCCCCATTTCACAGATGAGGATCTTGAGGCTCACATGGGTGAAATAGCTAACCACAGGTCACACAGCTAGGAATAGCCAAGGTAAGATTTCATTCTGCACCTACCTGACTGCAAAATGACTTCCTACTCTGTCCTCTGTAGGAAGTAAAAATCCGTCCCTGGACACCCACCCTCAGTTAGGTGGTCAGCACAGGTAAGTGTGCCATCAGGAAGCCTGCATCACTTCCTGTGTTAAGTGTACACGAGGATCCTTTCAGTTAAGGAGAAGGGTGGGGTGGCTTTTCTTAGATTCCAGAAGGAGCCTGTGGACCAAAGAAAGGGAAGGTCCCCAGTCTGTAGAGGATGGGTTTGTCCCCAACTCTTCACTGGGTGCTGGGAGTGAGTCAGGTGGGCCCATCATGGGCCCGATGGAGAGAGGGCTACCTGTTCTGGCCTCTGGTGGTGCTTGCTCTGGCTCCTTCTCAGTTCTCTATTCGGGTTCATTCAGTATTTGCAATAAATTATATTTACTTAGGAACTACTGAGTTCCCAGCATCATACGAGGTTCTTTGATGGGTCCAAAGATGAATGTGGCAAGACCGCCTCCTTCCAAGGCTGCTGCCTATTGGATAGGCAGACTAACACAGACCCTTCTGTGTGGCAGCCGGGGCCATGCGATCAACATTGGGACCCCGAATGGCGCGTGGAGGAAGTGTCACCCCTAGAAGGGATCTGGGAAGGGGTCTTCATGAAGCAAGTGGCAGCACACTCATCTGTGTGTATCATGGGCTGGGCTCTGGCAGGGAGAGGCAGCCAGCTCGTCCCACACAGACAGCGCCTGCTACTGAGGGCCATCGTCCCAGCCCACAGGTGGGAGGTGCTTCCAGGCCCTAAGGAGTTAGCCTAGGGGGGTCTTGTGGCTGTGGGCACCTCCCTGGGACCCTCTCAGACCCTCTGAACCTGGCCAAGTTCCCAGATATTGCACAGGATCAGGATGGCACAGCAATGAAAGGCAGAGCCCCCAAGGCAGACGGCCTGAGTTGAATCCCACTTCCCCATTTCATCAACCCTGGGACATTTACAGGACCTCTCTAAGCCTCAGTCTCCCCATCGGTAACACGGACACGAATCGCACCCTCCTCGTCAGGTTGTTAAGGCTTAAAAGAGCTGCTGCCTGTGGGGTACTAAGCAGCAGCGTGTCTGCTGCCACACACTGATAGCTGTTGCTGTCACTCGGCTGAGGCCTGCCGTGATGCGGGGTGCTGCTGCGATCTCTTAACTCTCAAGATCGTTCTGCAAGGTGGAGGAATTGTTGCTTCCGTGGTACAGATGAGGAAACTGAGGCAGCTAGGAAGTGTGGCTCCAAGGCTCGGCCCTTTCTGCCGGGCCACTCCCTGTAGCTCAGCCACCCCCATGACTGGAAGGACTCTCCCGGAGAGCCCAACTCTGCACCAGGCTCTCCAGGCACTGTCTCTGCTGTCTCTTTATGATTTGGGGGTGAATAGGACCTTCGACATCCTTTCTTTTCCCCTTTCCAATAATCATTCATCTTATCAGAGTCACACATCTGTACCGCTTGGCTCTGGCCCGCAGGCTGTGTTTGCCATGATCAGTGCATAGCTCTGTGTGGCCGCAGTGTATATATGAGATGGCATTATGACCCTGCATCTGTGGGGCCTGGGCCACCCTGGTGCCATCGGAGGACAGCTGGAGGCTCCCGCAATGGGATGGAGATGAGACAACTGGCTAATGTTGCCCTGTGCTCTGGGTTGGTTCTCCTTGTTCCTGGACTGGTAAACAGCTGCCCCCCAGGTGGGAGGCATCTCCAGCTGCCTTCGAGGGGTCTCAAAGCACAGGCCCAGGTGCTCCCTGCCCCCCACCTTCTCTTGCTAAGTGACGAGTGGTCACTCATCAATCCAGGTCAACAGCTCCCTGAATTACCCCACATGGGGTCCCCTCTGGGCCACTCTTCACACAGAAGCCAGAGGATCATTTTGAAATGTCAGTTAGAACAGTTTCTAGGCCATCTCTACAGCCCCGGAGGCCCTGTGTGGCCTGGCCCCACCCCCTCACCGCCCACTGCATCCCCTCTTTCTCGCTGTCTGTGACCTCCGCTCTGCTCCACAAACGCGCCAGACTTGCTCGCCTCAGGCTGTTCTATCTGCCGCGCATTCTGCCCGACACGCCCCCACCCCCTCTCTTTCTTCCCGAGCTTCCTTCAGGCCTCAGCTCCGATGCCACCCCCCTCCTGGCTGTGGCTTCTGCTCTCTTTTCCTTTATCACACACATCACTTTATAATTAGATGTCATCTGTAGGACACCTGGCTGGTGTCTTTCTGACCACCAGACCTGCAGCTCTCTGAGGGTGGGGACCAGGATGGTCCGTTCCCCACTGTGCTCCAGCACCAGGAACATCCCAAACACTCAAAAATGTTTTTGGGGTGAATGAGTAAATCTTGAACAAGTGCCTTAATTCCTTGAAGCCTCAATTTTTATCTGTAAAAGAGGGACATTAATAGAGTTGTGACGAGGTTTAAAAAACGAGACGTGTGTGAAACATGTAGCACAGTGCCTGGCACAAAGCAAATACTCAATCAATGCTAACTACGGTCATTTTTATCAACCTGTGACAGGAAAGGGGTTGCTGGCTGTCATTTAGGAGTATTCCACATTCCACAAGCAGAGCTTTGTGGGGTATCTACCTTGGGCCAGGATCTCGGAGCATTGTAGAGTTGATCTCTGCCCCCAGCACCTCATACCACACAGGAGCAGCCTCTGGCAAAGGGCACCAGCTCCCAAGGAGGCCTCCTCATCTAGTATGAGGCAGTGGGAGGGGGACATCCAGCCCTTCGTTCAGCAGATCCCAGTGACTCCTGGACTCTACCCGGCCTGTGCCAGCTTAGAGTTACCAGGCTTAGACTCAGGCCCAAAGACGCTCACTGCCTGGGATGGACTTGAGAATCAAGGACACAGATGACCCAATACCATAATGAAAGTTGAAAGGCAATTCTTTTGATAAAAGAGTTCAGAGGAAGAAGACCTCAGGTCCAGATGGGGAATCAGGAATGTCTTCATGGAAGAAGCAGCATTTTCTCTAGGACTGACAATAGACGTGTGGGTTGAGGTGTGTGAAGAGACGTTTTGGGTTAGAGGATCGCATTTGAAGTAGAGGGAACAGCTTGAGTAAAGGGCTGGAAGGCTAGAAAGAGTAGACCACATAGAATCAGTAGTCCAGCTAGAGTATGGAAAACATGAAAAGACTTAAGAAACAGAGCTGGAAGGGCATTACATCAGTCAGCAGTTTTCAGAATAATGCTGTGTAACAAATTACTCCACAATGACTGGAGGCAGCAACGAGTACTTATTTCTCATTTATGTGGCTGCAGAGAAGCTGGAGTTTGGTTTATCTAGGCTCTGCTCAGCGGAGTCCAGATCTGTTCCACTTATCTCTCATCCTTGAACCAATGGCTACTTGAGACTTTTTCTTCTCGTGATGAAAAGCAAGAGTGCAGGAGGCCAAGCCCAACCATGCAGGCAGGCATATTTCAAACCTCTATTCAAGTCATGTCCACTAATCCCACTGGCAAGTCTCATGGCCACGCTTAAGGTCAAGGGCAGAGTTTAATTCCCCACCTACCATGAGGCCAAAGCAAGTTACATGGACAAGGCCAAGGTCGATGGAGCAGGGATGTTTACCCCTCCCATGGAAGTAGAGAGAGAGTACTGAGCAATCATCTGATTTACAGATAAAAGCCAGGAAGAACCAGAGTATGGAGGGACGCTGGGTCTGCCCTGAGGAGCTACCAAGAGCAGCAGTTGGGTTTTAGTATTTCTTGGGGTGAGCAGCTAAGAGCTCCAGCTTCACTTTTCTCCCCATTGAGGCAAGAAGTATATTTAAAATGCCACAGCGCCTGCCCAGCTGAGTCCTGCCTTCCTGAGGGCTCATGCCTCCTGCCCTCCTGGCACAAAGGCCATGTCATTCTTTCCTGGAGGGCCCAGGATCTGCAAGAGATCCTAGCTTTGCCAGCCTAGTGTGGCTTCCTCTGCTGGAACTGAGCCTTAGGATAACAGCCCCATGCATTGAGTACCTACTGTATGCGAGGTAGATCAAATTCTCTTGTATTGAGTGCCTGCTGAATGCTCTTTGTATACATGTGTCTGAACTGGCCACACTGTTCTAAAAAGGAGACCTTGTTGTCCTATATTTCTGAGGCCCAGAGGGGTCAAGTCAGTTGTCCAAGATCACTCAGCTGGGAAGGAAGCTGGGGTGAGCACTAAGCCCACAAGGTCGTGTGGGAGGGAAGGTGGTATCTGGTTGCAGCTCCGCCCTGCGCTGCTGAGTCCGTGCGACTTTGGAGTCGTTACTGCAGCATCCTGGGCTCCAGTTTCTCCATTCCCCTTTTCTCCTCTCAGAGATGTTCCGAGATAAAAAGCAGTTCAGAGCTTGATCCACAGCACCGTCAGGGGGAGTTTTTAAATACAAGCCTCCAAGTAAGACAGCAGCACCCTCAGCTCTTATTTAAAAACAAACAAAGAAAACATTAACATTTTAAAAACACTTTCTGCTTCCCCGTGGAGCCCATTCCAGTAGCCTGCTTCAGTGAACCATGTCCGGCCATTCGTCCTAGTGAACCTCATCCTGCAGTCAACCGTGGCAGCAAAGCGTGGCATCTGCTTGGGAAGGGTGGAGGAAGCCATTAGTTTCACTAGGACCCGGATGTCTGTGACTGCCCACCTTGTCCCTCCAGCAGTGATTTCCTTGGATAGCTGGGCACTGCTCTGTATGGTGTGTTTTCTCTGAGGCCAAGAGGCCTTGAGGAGTATTTGGAGATGTCTAAGAAAGCATCATGGGCATTGCTGCTAGTCATTCATTCATTCAACAGACGTTTGTTCCCCACCTTCTCTGTGCCTGGCCTGGGGATGGACAGCGGGGCCACTGGGAAGAGTCAGATGCCCCCACTGCCCCATGGGACTCACAGGCATGTAAGCACAGATGTATGATGTCGTGCAACAAGGCTGTGATGGAGGCACCTGCTCCAGAGCAGGGCGGGCTTGCATAGGAGGGGATGATAAGTTCTACTTGATGCCTCAGGGACATCTTAAAAGAAGACTCAATGCTCCAGCCAAGGCCAGAATGGTGACTAGGTGTTCATCAGCAGACACTCCAGGGCTTTTGGGGAGCTCCTAGTGGTCTGATACGGGTAGAGCATCACATATAGAGAGAGCAGTAGAGAGGTGAGGACTAAGAGGTTGCCCAGGCCTGGACCACAGACACCCTGCAGGCCATGCCCAGGACTTTGAACTTAGAGAACAGCAGGCATTGACAGACTTTAAAAAGGCCAGTGACATGATCGGATCTGACCATCTTTTATTAATCAGCCTCAAGTAAGAGCTCTCTTGGGTTCCAGGAATAGTCCTAAAAAATATCTTTAGTCCTTCTAGAGGCTCCACAAAACCTTTGCCTAGAAACCCTCCATCTCTGACAATAACTTTATGTGACCCGGAAAATAGCCATTGTGGGAAGATTCAAGGAAAATATTCCTCCTACTGGAGGGGAAAAAAAAAAAAACAGACCTGATAGGAATGGAGAGATCCTAATCCTATAAGGATTTCTTGCAGCCTGAAGACCTCACCACACAAGACGATGAGGTTTGAAACAATGTGCTTTGGAGTAGCAGGATATCGCTTTAATTAATCCTCCTAGAAACCCACATGGCGGAGCATTCCAGTAGCTACTGCTGCAAATTACTCCAAAACTTTGTGTCTTAGAACAATATTTGTATTATGCTCACAGATGCAGCTGATCAGGAATTCAGACAGGGCACAATGGGGACAGCTTATCATTTCCACCAGGTATGCGTCCTCACCTTGAAAGGCTCAAAGGTTGAGGGTGACTTGACAGCTGGAATCTTTTTCATTCACGTGTCTAGAATTGATACTGGCTATTGGCTGGGAGCTTAGATGGGTTGTCAGTCAGAAAACATACACTCGACCTCTCCACGTGGTCTCCCCTTGTGCTTCCTCACAGTATGGTGGCTGGTTCTAAGAGCCCGCATTCCAAGACACAGAAAGTGGAAACTGCCAGTTTCCTAAGATCTGGGCCTGGAAAGTAGACATGACCCCTCTGCTTTATCCTGTTGTTTCAAGTAGTTACTAAGGTCCACCCAGGTTCAAGGAGACGAGCCCAGGGACGAGTTCCTCTCGTGGAGAATTCCACCTGCCACACAGCCACACTGGTTTCTGGAAGCAGGGAAAAACATTTGTGTTGTTTCTTTACAGATTAAGAAAAGTCTCTGTGGATTATATCATCAAATTAAACGCAACCATTAGTGCATGGCTCTGGGGATATTGCAGTAATAGGCTAGGCCCTGGGTGATTTTTTTTTTTCCTTCTAAATGTTCTTCTTGGAGCGTATGTTGCCAAGCCTGACTCATTTCTCTTTGCTAATATGACATCATAGAAAAACTTCATCATTAACATGGCAGCATCAGGGGAGGGGATACAACCCAGGGTCCAGCAAGGCAGGGTGCTTCCTGGCCAGGCAGCCCCAGGGAGGAGGTTACAGGAGATGAGGTCTGGTCCTTTTAGTGACCGACACATGTACAACAAACAGCTTTGTACAGGGGAGTGGCACATAGTAGATAGTGCAGCTGCACTGGACACGGTCACCACAGATGTCCATGCAGCGGGCTGTTTGATCAACCAACACGTTTACCTTTCATGCTTTTGGGAGCCAGACTGTAGCCAGCCACTGAGAGAAGTGAGTGAGCCACAGCCCCCCCTGGAAGCCTCCCCCAGGGGAAGGGGACCCTTTATTCTCAAATGCTTACCGAGCACCTGTGAAGGGCTAGAAAGCGTTCTAGGCAGTGGAGGACAGCAGGGAAGAAAATGGAGCTCCCCCATAGGAGCTTTTGCTCCATCAGGGGAGGACAGTGAAAAGGAAAGCAGATCCATATGTAACGTCCCTGGGACAAAGGCACCGAGGTAAAACGAGGGAGGTAGGGAAGAGCAAGGAGGTACCATTTCGGTGGAGCAATCGTAAGTCCAAGGCCTAAGTACGGAGCAGGTTTGGAGGGCTCCAGGAGCAGCATGTGACTGGAGTGGAAGAGGAGAGGCTAGGCAGAGGGAGAGGAAGCCAGGGCAATGTCACCGGCCTCGAGTCCAAGGGGACCATGGGACCGTTTTGAGCAGAGGAGTGGCATGATATGACTTGTATTTTTTAAAGTGGCACCACCAGGAAGCAAGAAGTGGGGGAATCTGGAAATCTAGAGCCACCCACCAGGATTTGCAGTGGGACCGGAAGTGAGAGCGAATCAAGGGTTTGGGGCCACAGCTCTTGGGAGGAGGGGCTGGCGCCAACCACAGTGGGAGGACTGTGGGAGGAACAGGTTTGGAAGGAGGAGCAGGATTTGCTTTCAGACAAGGTGAAGGTGAGATGCCTGTGGAGGTCCACCTGGATATGTGAGTGGGGGTTGTTGGATGGGTGAGTCTGGGTTCAGGACAAGGTCCTGGCTGGACATTTAAATCTGAGAATCATCAGCATCGGGAGGGTATTTAAGCTGTGAGGCCGCATTGAATGACTAAGGGAATGAAGGAGGGCAGAGAAGAGAAAGACAGGGCCCTGGGCAAACCAGTCTTCAGACATGGGTTGCAGTGAGGAAAACCAGCCCAGGAGGCCGGGAAGAAGAAACCACAGAACGAAGGACGAGTGGCGTCCAGAGCAAGTGCTATGCCGGGGAGACTAAGTGCAGGCGCTAGGGGTGGGCCAGCCTAGCGTCCGCCTTCCCGCCTTCCCGCCTTCCCGCCTTCCTTCCCGCCTTCCCGCCCGTGTTCCTTGAACACAGAGATGACTGGTACAGATTGGAGCCCCTGCTATTGTGGAGGGACAGGGACAAGTAGACCACGATTCCTTTACAGTGTGATAAGAACGGGGGAGCACTTGTGCTGGAGACGGATGTAGACAGACTGGGGGCATCCAGTGTGGGCGTGGAGGGCCGGGGAGCAGTTCTCACGGAGGAGCGTCAGGGTAGGGCGCGACTTCACGTGGACCTTGGGGTGGAGATCACCATGGCAAGGAGGCGTTTGGGGTGGGCTACAGTGCCACAGGAGACGGTGGAATGGGAAGGCGATCCCTAGCAGTTTGCGGCAGTGTCACAGAAGTCAGGGTATGTGAAGAGGCCACAGGGAATGGCGAGTGGCCCGTTTGGGTTGGGGGCTCTGGCTGCTTAGAGACAAACTGGGGAAGGGGTGTAAGAGAGGCAGTGGGAACCTTTGGCCTCAAGAAGCTCACAATCTAGTTTGAGAGTGAGGCAAAGCCCCAGAGTGCAGGATGGGAATGGTGGGTGCCTGAGTGGGAGGCCCAAGAAAGTATCGTGGGAGCTCTCTGGGCCGGAGGAGGTTGACTGGGTGAAATCAGAGAAGGCTGCCAGTGGGAGGCGGACTTTGAAGAATGTGTGGGCTTTGGTTTTGCCCAGATGCACGGAGAAGCTTTCTTGGCAAAGGAGACCACACATGCAAAGGTATAGAGGCAGGAGCTTGCAATGTGTTTCCAGGAAGCAGAGCTTGACAGGATCCTTGGAGTCAGGACCAAAAGATTTCACCATCCCCCGCCCCCTTATCACATGGGTACTGCAAAGCCATTGCAGGTTCCTGAGCTGGGGAGGGACACAGTGGGATCTGGTTTTAGGAGCACAGGTTGGGCAACAATTGACGAGTGAACTGGAGGGAAAGGAAAGGGATCCTGGAGGTAGGAATACCCTTTTGGAGGCAGGTGCACACCCAGGTCAAGGGTGGTACTGGCCTCAGCAGCAGCCACAGGTAGGACCCAGGTGACATTTTTCCTTTAAGTTGGACCAAGGGTTTTGCAAACTGCAGTCTCATGCCCACACTGCCGTGCGAGATGGGGGAGAGGCCAGTAATGCAGGAGCAGTACAAGGCCTCAGTGACCCCAGAAGACTGTGGAGGGGCTGCTCAGGGCCAGCTGGGGGCAAGGAGAGCCTCACTTCTGTTTATCAGGTTAAGGTCACATGTACCCAGCATCGTGGGTACTTTCTCTCCACTGCCCCCTTTAACTCTTGCTTCAGCCTTATAAGGTAGGTCCTGCTGTCATCCCCTCTTTGTAAATGAGGAACATAAGGCTCAGAGAGGTACACTAACTTGTCCTGGTGCACAGGTGGTATATGATGAAACCAGGTTTTGAACCCACATCTCCCTGGCGAGGCCAGTATTTCAAAGAGGGCTAAGGGACCCTACAAATAACTGACTTGCCAAGTATTTGCTCTGTGCTGGGCATGTATAAATGTCTTTATCAGATGTATTTAGGCCAGGCATGTATAAATGCATTTATCCAGGCTCAGGAACTTGCAGTGGCTCCCCAGTGATCTTAACCTCATTTTATAGATGAGAACTTTGACACTAGACCAGAGGTCCCCAACCCCTGGGCTGTGTGGCCTGTTAGGAACTGGGCCTCATAGCAGGAGGTGAGCGGTGACTAGCGAGCGAAGCTTCATCTGTATCTGCAGCCGCTCCCCAGCGCTGGCATCACCGCCTCAGCTCCGCCTCAGATCATCAGGCACTAGAGTCTCCTAGGAGCACCGGTCCCTGGTGCCAAAAAGGTTGGAGACTCAGAGCAGATGTGTCGATGGCCCAAACTGGGATTTGGACCCAGGGCTGTGCACTTTTAACATTCTCACCGCCTCTTGCCCTGGAGAGAAGGAGAGGAGGAGTGGGGTCCTTGGTGAACGGCAAAGAGTTCAGAGCTGGAGCTACTTAACTTTTGTGCCCCATTGGCTCTTTGCATATAACCCATAGGCCTACTTACTGAGTGGGCATAAGTGTGTTCCCCTCAGGGAGCTGCCAGGCCGGCTGCAGGTGCAGATAGAGTTGAATTCAGGATAGGCCTTCTCTTGGGCCCAGCCTGGCCTCTGGGTAACCTCTGGCCTGGAATGAAAGGCTTTCCAATAAGTGCCTTGCTGGCCCGCAGCCCAGCTGTGGGATAGGTGGGTGTAAGGGTGGAAGCAACTGAGACAGATCCAGGAACCTGAGAATATGGGCAGAAGAACCTTGCCAACAAACCTCTTAGTGAGCGGCCTTCTCAGCTGGTGCCTCTGGGGCATTTGGGAAGGAGAGCTGGTCACAAGGAGCCTGGGCTGCCCTCCCAGCCCAGCAGAGGCCCTGGGGCCTCTGGGCTTAGGCTCAGCCCAGGGGAAGCAGGGCCTGTGGGGTGAAAACACCAGGCAGCCCAGGGCAGGAATGGGAAATCAGATCCTGTGGGCCGCCTCTCCCTGGGCCTTGAAGACACAGAGCATGGGCTTCCAGTGGGGGTGCGGCGGGGTCAGCGATCAGATACGAAGTTGGGTTCACTGGGTGCATCAAGAGGCCAGCCTTCTGTGGAAAATACATTACATTTGCCGGGGCTGGAGCTCCACGTCCCCCTTGGTCTAAGTCTAATCTTGGGCTGTCCCAAACCCCCTCTGGGGCCCTCATCTGTGAAATAAAGGCGTGGGCAGCGGGATCTCAAAAATCCCTCCAAGCCCTTAAAAATTCATGTTTGAGGCCCTGTGGTATAACAGTGGGGGCCCTCGCTTCAGAGCCAGTGCTCTGTGGCCTGAGCATGTCTCAGCTCCACCTATATGTGGCACATCAGTGTCCCCAAGCCTGAGCACCTCCAGAGGGTAAACAGTTCCCATGAACCATGTCTAGCCTTTGACACATACAGGGGGAGCCAGGAAAGAAGCAACTTTGTCTGGCTTTGGGTATGTTTTCCTACCAGTCCTTCAGTGTAGGTGGGGTTGACCTTCTGGAAAGTCATTTCAACTCAAATAGGAAGCCATCCCACAATGGCAGCTCTGGACTGGGAAGCGCCTCGCTTCCCCAGCCCTCCCCTCCTTCTGCCGTTTCTTGCAAACCCTCCCTTCTGGAAATGCAGTTGTTAACCTCCAGCCTTATCTTTCTCCCAACTTCTCCCTGATCTCCTTCCCATCCTTTCCCAGGCTATGCCCTTTGTCAGACCTTGCCCCGCCTTAAGAAGTGGTTAAGTGAGTTTCAGAAGGATTCTCTGCCTGCAAAGTCAACACAAGTGAGCAGTTAGGGAAGCATTAATTAAGGCGATTAGACACTAACTCTGAATTCAGGAGGGCCTGCAAAGCCGTGCTTAAGACTCAAGTGAGGCTCAGCACTGCCAGCGAGCTCTAGAGTTCCTCTGGGGAAGGTGGGGCCCGTGATGCTCAATGCTTTGAGCCCCTGCAAGGAGGACCCCGAAGGAACAGTTACTCCTCTTAAGCTACCATCAGGTCCCCGAGGGAAACTACGGCTGCCTACAAGGACAGTGTTTGTAAGGACTTGATGGGAGACAGCAGCCACCTCTTCTAGGAAGCCTTCCAGAAGACTCCAGGCACATCTCTTTTCCCTCCCTTCCTCCTTCAAGTCCTCTGGACTCCAGGCCCTGGTTGTGCCACATAAGGAGATCTCCCTCATCACTCTTCTGCCCAGCTTGTAATGGGGGAAACTGTCATTTTTTGCACAATTTTCTCAGCATTTACTCCCAGGACCAGAGTCGAAGGCCCAGTGGCAGGGCCCAGGGCTCATAGCTCATGCTTGTGCACTCACTCACTGGCCTAGAGCAAGGGTGGCCATGAAAATCTTCGGTTTGTGCATTTGTTTGGTTTCTTTGCCCAAACTTTCTATTTTTTTTTTTTTAAACAAAAAATAAATTTCTGATTATAAAAAGAATTTGTGGGTTAAGAAATCAGAAAGCACCTGTAATCCCAGCACTCGGAGCTAACCACTGAATCACATCCTGCCAGACTTAGTCCTGTGCCGATGCATTCACATTTGGCATACAATAAAGAAATTATACATGCTTTAAATTTGTTTTGGCAATCACTTTTTTTTTAACTTAACAAATCCCAGTAAACACAGGTCTGTCTCACCTGTGTAGATGGCTGCATAGTGTTCTAGTTTATATTTGAGCCACACTCTCTATAACTCATCCCCTATTGTTGGACCTGGAGTTTTTTCCTCAACTTCTCCCCATTGTATATGGCACTGCAATAAATACCTTCCTAAATAAATATTTATGAATATCTTTCTTTCTTAGAATGAAATAAGGAATGGAATTGGAAAGTCAGCGAACTGGCACATTCGTTAAGATTGTATAAGTCAAATGCCAGCTCACTCTTCCCCCAGCATCACAGAAAAGTGGCCAGCACCCAACTGGCCCTGACGGTGGACTTGTTGGCAGAGATGAGTGGCCCAAGGTCTGGGAAGTGGCTCAGCCCATGAACTTGGTCTCCTCCACCCGCTGCCTGCTCTTTACTGCCCCGAGGAGGAAGCAGCCCCCAGGGGGACACTGGGTCCTGGACTCACCTTCGAAGGCTGGTGGTGCTAGAGTCTCCCCGGCTCACGCCAGGGCCAGCCATGGCCTCAGCCTACTCAGGCACTTAGAAAGGGGCCCAGGGAATGATGGCTCGTGTGACTGGGATGGAAAGAGTAAGAATGACCCTGGGCGTGCCTCCGACCCTCTGTGCTGCAGGAGGCCTCAGTGGGGCGACGATCATCGACTCCCTGGACACCCTCTACCTCATGGAGCTGAAGGAGGAGTTCCAGGAGGCCAAGGCCTGGGTCGAGGAGCACTTCCATCTGAACGTGGTGAGTCAGAGACCCTCCTGATGTTAGGGCCGGAATTGGCCCGAGAGGTCAGTGGCCAACTCCACCTTGTCATCTCTGAGGCCCAGAGGTGTGGAGGCTCCGGCCCCAACCCGCATAGCAGAGCAGTCCCGGAACCAGGGCTCCAAGCACTCTGTGCCGAGTCCCCTCCCCTAGGACCAGCCTTAAGATGAGGAGTGAACCCCCACCCTGGCCTGCCCAGCCTGGCCTCCTCCCCTGAGAGGAAAGACAGCCATGGCCATTCCTTCCCCTCCCTGGGGTGCCAGGCGTGTTGCTCACACCCAGGAAATCCCTTCTAGGGCTGAATGTGTCACACAGAATAGCAGCAGCAGGGGGAGTGACTATGGAGGGGAGAAGTGGCTTATCTGCTTGGAGCCGCTCTAACCTGGAGCCCCCTGTACTGCCCTGTTGAGATAGATGAGAGGGCGTGGGGGCCTTCCGGTGAGAGGCCATGCCCACGTCCGGACTCTGTGGGTTCCCAGCCTCTCGGGCACTCCTGGTCAGGGACCAGAGCCTTGGGAGAGAGGATGGTAATACCAGCCCCCACCCCCACTGATCTCCCAGCACAGACTAAAGTAAATGACCCATCCTGGAGGCCTCAGCTCAGCATAAGGAGAGGCCGTTTAGATGAATTTTGGGGACAAGAAATGGAGACAGTTGGGAGGGGGGGCGGGGTTACATCATAACACACTGTAGGGCTCCATCTGAGGTCTCATAAGTGACTGGTCCTGGTATGAATGGGAACAGCTCCTGCAGCTCATGGCAGAGTTGAGGACGGTGTCAGCACAGAGCAGTGCAGAGACAAACTATGGAAAGTCTGGGAGAGCAGCACGACAGGAGCCCTTCCCTGGCTCAGGCGCCCGGCCTGGGAACCGTCATGTAACCGCCCGAGCCTTCGTTTCCCCAGCTTTGTGAGGGGGACGATACAACGGCAACCGTAACGATGCCTAAGCCCCAGGCTTGTGAGCAGTAACTCTCATCGCAGGTTGTAAAAGCTTTTTATAGCACCAGGAAGTCCGTAAGTGGTGCCATTATCATCATCATCGTTGTCGTCATTGAGGCTTGTTATGACTTCCGGTGGTCTGTGGGAGGCAAGGGAGTTTAGAATCCCATTTCCTACTGTATCGAATGGGAGAAAGAGCGTTGTCTTCATAGACCCATGTTGTCCCTCTGCACATCGTGGGTGAAGAGTGGGCATCAGGCAGCTGCCCAAGTAAGTGGCTCAGGTGGGATTTTAACCCAGACCTGGTCCTTGGCATGATGCCTCAACACCCCTGATTTGCAGACCAGACTTCAGGAAGAAAATAACAATGATTAAGGTGCCCTGAGGGCTGCAGAGCTGAGGAGAGAAATTGCCAGTTATCTACAAATATCTGTTTGGTACCACTTCCTCTTAGCCTTGGCCCTTTCCTATCTGCCCCAGAACCATCTCTGAGAACCTCCTCTTGCCCTGTCACCCCAAAGAAGGGCCACACCATCCTCTTGCTCAGCCGAGGAGGTACCCTCCAGAAATGGAGGTAGCCAGACTAAAGGAAGGTTTGCCTCCCCTCTGGCCCAGCTTCAAGCAGCAGGTCCCCAAGCGAGTTCTTAAGCTACTTGGAGAGCAGCCAGGTATAACTTTGTTCCAATGGCCTCGGGCAAGGGCTGGGGAAGGGAGCCAAAGCCAGTGTTTATTTGGAACGCTGTAAAAGTGTGGGTAGCAGCCGCCAGGCAGGTGCTGATCCTTCTCGGCTCTTACTGTGAAAACCACCACCAAACATCAAGGGAGCCCTGCCCAGGTACCGCCAAATCAGCAGAGTGGAGGGGGAGCAGCCAGTGTCCCCGTCTGTCTCAAGGACCCGACTGCCCCTCCGAGCCCCGTGGGCATCTCACAAGCGTGCCCACTGCCTTCCCCCTTCTTTCTGCCCTGCAGAGCGGAGAAGCATCCTTGTTTGAGGTGAACATCCGGTACATCGGAGGACTCCTCTCAGCCTTCTACCTAACAGGAGAGGAGGTGAGTTGGTGTGTTTCCACAGCCTGGACCCATTGAGGATGGGAGGGGCTTAGGACTTCTAATCCCCGCCCTTCATTTCACCAATGAGGAAACAGGGATCCATGGGGATTCGCCCAGGGACACCCGTGTCCCCCACCTCCACGGTGCCACCTGCAGCCTCCTCCCTGTCTCTGATGCTTCCATTCTGCTGCCCAGGTGAGCCCACTGGCTCCCACAGCTGGTAGTAAGTTCTCTAAGGGCAGCACCAGGTCTACCCTATCCACGCAGCCCCTCCAGCGCTTGTGGTCACAACCTGAGCTCCGTGGGGGCTTGTAGAGCTGCTGGACTGGTTCTTGCACATGATGATTCTTGGGGATCGATGATGCCAAGGCCATTGTTTCACCACTTCCGGCCCCAGGACCCTTGGCCTACTCGCAGCCACCTTCGCCCTCCCCTCCTAGGGCAGTCACCAGCCAGACCCAGCTCTAAGTCTCCAGGAGACAGTGGGGGAGGTGGGGTGGCCACATGTTGTAAGTATTAGGCCTTAGCCCCTGTGCACCGCGTTGGCTTCTGGAAGGAGGGCCCTGGGCACAATCAGAAAGGCTGGACCTCACCCCCACGCTGCACTTGCCTGTGGCCTTGAGTAGGTCCCGACCCCATCCCTGCACCTCACTTTCTTCCCCAGCATGGGGAAGGTCTTAATCCCCCCGCCTTGGGTCAAAAAGTCTTGAGAAATGGGGCAGGAGGAAAAGGGTTCGACCCCAGAGCCGCATTCCAAGAGAATTTTGAAAACCACAGAGCTCTGTGCAAATGGGAGGCGTCTTCATCCCTTCATGAGCTCCCGTGAAGGACAGCGCAAGTGTCTGGTGGTGAGGTTGGCCGAGTCCCCAGGACATCGGTCAGCTATGTTCCCTGTTACCCAGAGGGTCCACTGCTCAGCGCAACCACTGCCTTGGGGCTGGGAGTCTCTCCTGGGCCCTTTACTTTGCCCATACTTCCTTGTCTCTGCCCACCCAGAAATGAGTAATTATCCCTGTGGGGGGCCATGAAGGTGAGGGCAGCAAGCAGCAGAAAAATCCCGCTTCATCTCTACAATTGTCTGAGAAAGTCATTCCTCTTGTCTTCAATTTAGGACTCACGGGCTGAAGTCAATAGTTTAGAGGCAACAGGCGTGTGCTTTATCTCTCCAGGCTCTTTAGGCCTCTCTCCATCAGGCGGAATCTCCTCGGCTGAGATTACCGCTTGTACCAGTTTGTCTCCAGATAATTGTAGATAGGAGCCCTCGGCTTCGAGCCACCCGAGGCCTGAATTTCATTTGAAAACCCCAGGACAGGAAAATGACATATGGGACAGAAAAAGGCACCCATGTTCTTCACAGGCATTTGTCTACCTCCCACCCAGGTCGTGGGAGGTGGATGTGGGATGTGTAGGGAGGGAGGGGGGCGATGCAGTGGGGCTCACGGGTTGGTGCGGGGGCCAGCGATTCAGGAGGGAGCTGGCGTTCCTCAGACCTGACCGCTCGTCTTTCCCTCTCTCCTCTGTGGTGTGCCGTTCTGAGAACTTGTTCTGAGGCCTTGGCTTCCTAGAAGGGACCATCAACCTGGCTTGCCAGGAGGTAGACCAGACAGTGGGATGTTGATAGCAGCACCTGTGACTTAGCAGTAATTCAAAAGGCCCAAGGAGAGGCCCAAGTGGCTCAGAATTCCTGAGCAGGCAGGATCCTGGGGTTTTCAGCACAGCCCCGTCCTCCAGCCACTCCTTCCCGGTCCCTCTCTGTTGCCTGCACCTCCACACGGCAGAGACCGGAGACCGTGCTGCCTACGCACGGTGTCCCCGGTTCCTCAAACAGCCCCATGAGATGGTGTTTTCACCGATTTGCAGGTAGAACCGAGTCTTAGGGAGAAGTCACTTGCTCAGGTCACACAGTCCCTGAGGGCTGTGTTGGGTTGACTCCTGACTCTGTGGCCTCTATGCCATAGGCCAGGGTTGTAGCCCTCGGTCAGCCTGGCCCGGCATCACCACTTGTCACCGGGCACAGCCACATGAGACTGAGTCCTCTCTCCTCTCTGTCCTTGACCTCACACACAGTGGGTACTTGTGGAGTGGGTTTTTCTTAAAATTCCCCACAAATATTTGTGGAATGAACAGTGAAGGGGGCCCCACACCCCTTCCAGGGCAAAGGCCTTTCTTTGCTTCAGAGGGACCCCACAGGAGGAACAGGCCCTGCTATGTAGCCAGCCCTACCCAGACTCTCACAAGAATCACAAGCAGCCACAGCCACACCAGCTGTCACTGACACAGCACCTTACAGTTTATATAGTATGTTCACTTACATGGATATCCTGTCATTTGATTTCTAGAAGAACCCTGTGAAGCAGCCAGGGTACATGTCACTATCCCTTTATGCAGATGAGGCTCAGAGACAGTACGTGGCTCACCCAAGGTCACATTGCTGCTAAGTGGGGAGATCTGAACCTGGGCTCTGACTCCCCATCCAGCACCTTTTCTACTCTACGGAATATGATTCTTGCTGGCTTCTCTCACCTCTCTTCTGGAACCGCCGGGCCAGTGCCCACTGCTCACCATGGCTGTCTGAGGCCTCCCTGTGTCGGGAAGGCAGCTTGGTATCCTGGAAAAGAGCCACTTACGAACTCCACACCTTGGGCAAATTGCTTCTCTGAAACTAAGTTTTGTCCTCCTCACAGTGGGTCAACACCTCCCCCACAAGGCTGGTGCAAGGATTGGAGGTCATGTAGATAAGACACTTGGCACACTGTGCTATTATGATTTATAATAAATATATATATGGTCTTCGTTCTGTTTCTGGCACAGAGTTCCTAAAACCATTGGGATTTCCTAAGCGATGAGAACCGTAGAAAGTGTCTGTTGTTATATTAATGAGGTGACTCATGGACCCTATTTAAGGATGGAGGCTGATTTCCAGGGAAACCAACTATGCGATTAGAGGGTTGGAACTTTCGCTCCCACCCCGCTGACCTCCAGGAAGGAGAGAGGGGCTGAAGGATGAATCAATAGCCAATGGCTTAATCAACCATATCTATGTAATGAAGCCTTTACGAAAAACCAAAAGGATGGGGTTCAGAGAGCTTCCAGGCTGGTGAGCACGTGGAGATTTGGGGAGAGTGGTCGGTACACTTGGGGACAATGGAAGTTTCATGCCCTTTCCCCATACCTTGCCCTGTGCATCTCTTCCATGTGGCTGTTCCTGGGTTATAGCCTTTTATAATAAACCAATAGTCCAGTAATTAAATTGTCTTCTGAGTTCTGTGAGCTACTCTAGCAAATTAACCAATCCCAGTGAGGGGTTCTGGGAACCTCTCACTTACAGCCAGTCAGGACTACAGGTAACAACATTGCAATTGGGTTCAGAAGCTACTACACACTCATTCACTTCCAAGATGAGGAGGATCAGTGTGCTTCTGTTCCCAGCGGTCCCTGTCCTGCCCACACACACTCTCGCTCAGCATCCTTCCTGAGATGGCTGAGACCTTGCACTGCTGGCTGGTAGCAGGGCCTTCCAAAAGAGGAGGCACGGTTTGCGGGCAAGAAGAGCCTTTAAGAAGAGTTAGCTCGGAGTCCTCAGGGCAGAAGGCAGCCAGACCGCAGCCTGGAGCCTCAGGGTTGGGTTTGGTCCCGGTGGGTCATTTTGTGCCTCTGGGCTCAGCCTCCCCAGGGGCCAGTGAAGTAACTGAGAGCCTCAAATGAGAGCCCTTAGTTGTTGCTAAACCTGCGGCTTCTGGGGTGACAGAAGTTTTGGAATCTGGATTCTAGACAAGCTCTCCCAGGGGTTCCGACATGGCTGGCCCTGTGCCCACTTATAGGACCCACTGTCTGGCACTGGCATTATCATCTTCTCTTGTCCATCACTGCCAGAGAGTGGTTCTTCCCCACCCTCTCCTTCCCTCCTATCCTTCCCGCCCTCATCACCTCCCCCACCCCATTCCTAAGCACCCACCCCCTCAGAGGCCCCTCAGAGGCCTCTCATCCACTTCCCACAGAGTCAGAAAAGCTGGACCTCACCCCGACTGCATTCCCGAAACAGCTGCCTCAGCATTTTTAAATTGTATGGGGGGGACCTCAGGAAGACTTTATTTTGTGGCTCCATGCAGGAGGTCAGCAAAGGGTCACCCTCGAGCTCCAGAAGTGAAAGGAAACTCATGTTGTCCCACCAGGAGCGATTTCTTAGGGACTTGTGTCTCATCCTTTAAAAGATAAATGATTTTTAAGGCTGTGTCTCATCCTTAAAAAGATAAATATTGTGAGTTTGTTTTTATTATAAAAATAGCACAGAAGATAGAGATAAGCCAAAAGAAGAAAATTAAAATCCTTCCTGAGCCGACCCCTCCCAGGAGACCACTGTTAATATTTTGATGTATTCCCTTCCCAGCCTTTTCTCATGCATCCATATGCAGATAACTTTTACGAAAGTGGAATTACACTATTTTGACATATTTTTCTCTTAATAGATTATAAACTCTTTCTTTGCTGTTAAATTCTTCCACGACATCATTTCAGGGGCCACGTGGTTTTCCATTACATGGATAAGCCATCATTTAACCACTTCCCTATTGTTTGCTATTCAGAGTATTTCCATTTTTTCCACTATTCTAAACAATGCTGGAATAAATAACCATAAAGTTAAATCTTTACAACATTCTCGTTTATGTATTTCCTTAGAATAAAATCCTAGGAGGGAAACTAACTGCTGAGTCAGAAGGCCACAGGTGTTTTCGAATTGATCAGGAGGACAGTTTGAGGAAGTCAGAGCTTTAGGCAGAGGCCCTGAGGCCTGGGACCTCCTTGTTGGCTCCCTTGCCATCATGTGGGTGGTTTAAGATAAGCCAATCTCCTTCTTTGTTTATTCCCATCTGTAAATGGAAACAGTGGGCAGAATCTGAATGCAAAAGGGAAAAGGCCCTCCCTGGTTTACACATGGGAAAGTGGTACTCGGAGGGAGGCCATGGTTTGCTGAGAAGCACATACATGCCAACCTGTGGGACAAGGTCTGGAACCAGGGAGGGGTCTGGGCTCCCAGGCCAGTGCTATTTATGCTGGGTCCAGATGTGTTTCCCATGTGCTTGGCCTGTGACATCCTGGTCCCACGGAATGGACTGGCACTGACCCTTGGTGTCCTGCTGCCCTGGCCACTCCATCTTCCCAGTGGTCACCATCACCTTAATCACAACTATAATCATTGAACCTTCATCATAGCCTGACACTGTAGTAAGTTCTTTGCAACCATTATTTAATTTTCATTCTTCCCAACAACTCTCTGAAGAAGGCAATATTGTCCTTGTTTTATGACCAAGCAAAGTGAGGCTCAGAGAGAGGTGCCTCACCTCAGGCCGCGGAGCCAGGAATTCATGGAGCCAGGCTCACATCCAGGCCTGTCCCACCACAGAGCCTAATGCAGTGCCACCTCCCACCCGGGGCCAGATACGTTAGCAGGTTTATCTGCCAGCAGCATCTTCTTGCAGTGACTGCAGCCCACCCAGCCCAGATTCACAATGCCCTTTGACCCTTCCAGGTGTTCCGAATAAAGGCCATCAAGCTTGGAGAGAAACTCCTGCCAGCCTTCAACACTCCCACGGGAATCCCAAAAGGCGTCGTGAACTTCAAAAGGTAGGACGCCTTCTGGTTTCCCACTGTGGCTTCAGCTGCATCTGCATGGAAACTGAGGCACAGAGAAGGGACGACAATGGCCTCTGGAATCACAGCCAGTCAGTTGGCAGAATGAAAACTACCCTTAGCCAAGGGCCTTCCTGGGCCGGTGTTTGTCACCAAACCTGGTTCTTGGGGTTTAGGACAACACAAAGCCCGGTCTTCTGGGGGTGAAGAGGGGCAGCTATTCCTCTGTGATGGTCCCACAGCACCACTTTGACCCACGGCCCTCCAGGCATGCCCTCCCTCCCCAGCTAGAGTCAGGAGACAGTAGGCACATCACATCCTCCTGACACAAGGAAGTACCCAACGCTGCTAGGAGGTCTCAGGACCCAGGGCAGAGGGACCCCTGGCCTGCCAACCCTCACCCTCAGGGCTGGGTCTCCGGAGCCCAGTGTGAGAACACAGAGGGGCCTCTGGGAGTGTCAAGAACACAGAGGTTCAGATCCCAAGGAGTAAAGAATGTGACTGGCTTTGATCACATAAGCCAGCAACCGACCATCCCAAGACATGAACCCATGACTTTCAACTCCATTTTTAAAATAATAATAATATTATCATTAGAATTTCTCCTGTATAAAAACACTAAATTCTCATTGCAGAAAACACACATTATACCAAAAATGTGGGTAAGACCCAAAAAATCACATGTGGTTCCACTAAAGAGAGAATCCACTGGTAATGTCTCTTTCTATTGGCTCTGTTTTAAAACAGTGATTTTTATTGGCCACTTTCATCATTTCCCCTCCTGATCTGCTGCCTAATTCAGAGTCTTTCTGGGCAGTCACTAAGTCACAAAGCTCGAGGGGAAGGGACCTTGGGTGACATAGCCAGAGAAGGTTGGAGCCAGAGCTGCAGCTTGGTCCCGCTGCAAAGCCTCTGGGGCGCTCACCTGTCTCTTTTGCTTCTCTCCCGTGGGTGTGTGCTCATATCCCACTGAGACCCAGCGAGGGGAAGGGACAGGGTCAAAGTCAACAAAACTAACTGCCCAGACGTCTTTAAGACCCATTGGGGAGCGTGAGTCTCGCCCCTGTGCGCCCCACGTGCACCCACCCGTCTTGCCTTCCCTCCCCGTCTGTTCCTTCGCAGCTTCCCGGGCCTCAAAGCCCAGCTCAGATGCCACCTTTGCCATTAAGCCAGAGGCGTCCTTGCCTCTCCGGGCCTCCAGGCACTTTATCTCCTTTCTCATGGCCCTTGTCACACTCATCTTCATGTTCTGCCACTGGCCTGGAAGCTTCTTGAAGGCAGGAACCACGTCCAATTCTTTGTTCCTCTGACAAATATTTCTGCCAGACGGTGTGTGTAAGAAAAAAGATTAATAACAACACTGTTCCTACTGCTTATGGAGCAATTACCATGTGCCCAGCATTGTGTTAATGGCGGCCATACGTTGCCTCACTAACTTACTGCTCACAGCAAAACTTTGAGGTATTTGTATTTGTATTATTCCCATTATTAAAACAGAGTCTCAGAGAAATGAAGGAACTCGCCCGAGGTCTAATAGGTAATAGGGCTAAGATTTAAAGCCATTTTGTTAGGATCAGTCTGAAAGCTCTGCACTTAAGGCCTGCCTGGCCAGCTCGCAGACAGGAGCCCAGCTGCCCCTGTGCTGCGCTTAGCAGACCCAAGGTCCCTGGGAGACCTTGTAGGAGGCACCCAGGGAGCCCCCGGGACCACCCTTCACGCCCTCCTACAGCCCCAGGCCTGGGAAGAAAGCTATAATATTTCCATTGTGTTGGGCTTCCCTTTTCCATCTCCTGAGGTGATTTCTTATCTCGGGGCTCTCAATCTAACATAGCTCCAGCCAGCTTCCTGGTGGGGAGGAGGATGCTGGAGGGGAGGCGGGCGCCCTGGTTCCTGGTGAGCGAGTGTCCCTGGCTCCCTCTCTGTCCTGGCCCTCATGTTGGCCTAAATCACTTCAGCACCCTCTCCTGGGCCTTGCAGAGAAGAGGGAACTTGGCATCTTCACCTGCTGTCCTCTGTGGTCAGAAAGAATTCCTGGGGCGTGACTGCACTTAAGTTAAATCTCACCATGGGCCAGGGAGGGCCCCTCAGGGCCAATCGAATCCCATTCTTGGTGCCAAGGTTGACTCCTCAGAGCTGGACACTTGGATGTCTGCTCCAATTCTTCTTCCACAAACACTGAGCCTGGAGGGACACAGCCAGCTGTCGTGGAGCCGAGACACAAACATGCTGTCTTTCCAGCTCCCTCTTCTGGTTCCAGCTTCTCAGGCCTCCTTGCCCAGGATCAGGGATGGAACCCCAGCTCAGGCATCCCTTCCTCCTCTGTGCAAGGCACTGTGCGCCCTGAACCCCACGCCACAGCCCTGGCTGGCTGCCTTACCCTTGTCCCTCAGAGTCCGGACCTGATCCATCATAGATCCTGCCATTTCCAATTCAGGAAGCGTATGTAATTTTAGGCTGTTTGCATTCTGCCAGGGCCATGCACTCATGTTTACATATGCATATTTCCTGGCAACGCCCCACTTCCATTTTCTAGGTAAAAGTCAGTTGCTAAAGGCCTCCTGTTCCACAGGGAGAACCCCGGGGATGTATACAGCCCCCAGAGCACTAACTTTGCTCTTTGGAGGGCCTGCTGGGGGTGGAGGGCTGGGCCACCCACTGCTGCCCCCGTTCTGGGCAGGGCTGGCTGTCAGCCCCAGAAGGAGAGGTAGATAACTAGGCCCTGCCCCAAAACTGACAGTGAGGAGGACCCTGAGGGAAGGTGGTTCCCGAGTGAGCAGTGACTGCTCCTCCTCCCTGATGGGAGGTGTGTCTGTGTGGCTGGCCTGGGAGGCAGAGGCAGGGGCAGCTGTGACCTGTGACCTGAAGGGAGCACTAGGCTATCTGAGAGAGTGGCAGTGGCCAGTCCAAGGACCTCTGCAGCTGACTCACTCTCTCTCCTTGTTCTCACGCACATATACAGGACGCCCTACTGCCACCCATCCAAATCATTAAGGCTCAGATACACAAGCTCGCCCTTGTCACACATACACCCTCATCCGTACATATGTGCGCACATTCACACACACACATGTGCATTTCCATACGCATACCCACACCGAGGTACACATCTTAATCGTGGCTGCTGTTTACTGAGCATTCATTGTATGCTAGGCACGATGCAAGCACGTCACATAGATTCTCTCTTTTCAACCTCACAACAACCACCTGGACCCCGTTTCGCTAGTGAAAAAACTAAGGCTCAGAGAGGTGAAGTAACTTACTCAAGGTCACATAGCAGCAAAGCAAAGTTAGAGTCAGAATCCAGATCGGTCTGGCTCCAGTTAACAATTACACCACACACGGGAGTGCACACACAGGCACGCACACGCATAGAAGCTTCTGCCAGGCTCCGAAGGGGCATTGTGGAAGAGAACGCAGGATGCAGGCCCACTGACGGGCGTCAAAGCCTGGGAGGGGAGCGGGGTGCAGAGCTCCCATTAGCCCATTGCCTCACAGGGCTGATCAGAGGACCTCCTGGTCTCTGGCTGCTGTCCAGATAAGAGGTATTTGGGGCACCAAGTACCAAGGATTTGGATTCAGATTCAGCTCGACCAGCTTTATCACTTACTGTGTGACCTTGGGGAAAAGTGTCTCCCCCACTCTGAGCTTGAGTATCTTCACCTATGAAATGAGGGTCATGGAATCTACCCTCTGAAGCTAGAAATGAAGATAAAATAAGATGCCACAGCTGCCACACATCAGGAGCTTAATAACTCAACATATCATTTACATGTGCATCCTTACATAATGACAAAATGACAGTAATTACATGCGTAATTTGTACAATAACTCTATGAGGTGCGGGTACCCTCATTTAACAGATGAAGAAACTGAGGTCTAGAGAAATTAACCACGACCTGCCTGAGGTCACCCAGCTGGGAACTGGGGAAGCTGGCACTTGAAGACAAGCAGGAGAGATGAAGGCTCCTGCCCACTGCTCGCCTCTGCCCTGGCTGGCACAGCCCGTCTGCCAGGGCGGCTCCACTCCCGGAGGCCCGCTTGGGAGGGTGAGCTTTGGAGGGAGGAGGAGAGGAAGGAGAGGCTTGTGTGGGGAAAAAGGAGAACAAAAGACGGCTGGGTGGCTGGTGTCTGGTGGCTTTTTTTTTTTTTACCTTGAATTTCTCTGCAAGGGCAGGAAGTATCAATTATCCAGGAAACCTTCTACCCACTGAGATCACAAGCTGGAGAGAGAAGTCTCGCTTGGGAAGAAAGACAGGCAGGCGTCAAAGCCTGGGTTGATGTGGGGCCATCTGGGTGGGAGACCCCCTTAGGGACATGGCCAGCACATCTCAGTCTGAATCCCACCTCCACCACCTGCTGGCTCTGACCTTCGACAACTCACTTCCCTCTCTGAGCCTCAGTTTCCTCCTTCACATATTGGAATTAATGAGGCTTTATCTTGTGGGCTTTAAATGAAATAATGATATAAACAGCTTGACCCAGTGTCTGCCATCTGTAGCAGTTCAATAAACGGAAGCTGTTTTATTTATTATCCAGGAGACAAGTTTCCCCTCTCTATGGAACCCATCCCTCCCCGCCCCCATGTCAGGAAATACCCGAGGAAGTGGAGACAGGAAGACGAGACCAGTGGTCGTCTTTATGTTTATTGAAGTCACCTGCCCCCAAAAGACCCTAAAACATAGGTCCTCCATCTGTTTCTGGAAGCGGGGAGACTAGTGAGTTTCCCAACTTCCCCAGAAGTTTAGAAGGAGAAGGGGATCCCCAGGAAAAGCACTACCCCTCAGGTGGCAAACCATGACCTCCCAGGCCCACACCTGCTTCCTAGGTCCTGCTCCTGGGGGAAAGAGGGACAGACAGAGACCAGTTCCTGGAGAGCCAGAGCCATCACAGAAAGGAAGCAGAGGGGCTTCGCAGACACCCCCCGCAGCCCGCCCCACACTAACTGCACCTCGGGGCTCCTACAGATGGAGAGCTCACTCCGGCCTGCTCTGTTCCCACCCCATGTCCTCCAGTCTCCTGCAGAGGGAGGTAGAGCCCTGTCCCCCTAGTTGTCCTAAATGTCCAGTAGAAAAGATCATCATGATACATATGAGGAAACACAGGGAGAAGAAGCTGCTCGCCCAGGGCCACCCCCACGCTGCACCTTCCTCCTCTCTCGATCCCCACAAAAGCCCTAGGATGGAGGCTGGGAGGTAGTAGCTTTACCCGATTTATCAGGTGCAGAAACTAAGGCACACACGGAGGCATGGTTTGCCTGAGGCCTCTCAGCTCACACAGTGGACCCTGCATCTCCTGGCTGCGGATCCCAGGGAGACCATATGTAAAAGCACCCGGAAAGGCAGTGTCCCTGCTTATTATTAAATAATTGAAATTGAAGCCGCTGCACAGTAGTTAGGACAAGCTCTGGCATCAGAGCAGCTTTGGGTCCCAGCTGCTCCACTTGCTGTGTGATCTCAGGGGGGTGACATCACAGTCCTGTGCCTTGTTTGCCTCATCTGTAAAGGGGGCAGTGGGAGGGTTATCTGTGGCCCTGCCCTCTTCTCCCTTGAAAGCACTCAGTACAAGAAGAGGTTACCTGACAGCCTTCTCCTGTGAGGCGGCAGGGCCATACTAGTAATAACTAATTTGACTTTGTCGAAGGTGTTCGTGGGAAGCGCGTGGTTAAGGGGTGAGGAATCTTTGCTCCGAGAGCCCCTGCCTCTCTTATTCAGAACCTCGGCTTCCTCAGGGTCTGGCAACCCCAGGTGTGTGTTCATACCAGAGCCACCTGCCTGTCCGGTGTGCGTTCCAGGAGGGGGCCATTGGGTGTCTTTGGGCAGCACTGACAGTGTTAGGGAGAGAAAAAGGGCGACATGGGGTCCCTACCATTTATCTGGCCCCGTTCAGACCCCGGCCACAGAACTGCTTACCCTCCACGTCCAGCGCCATGGACTGTGAGCAGTTTGGCTAGAGGGCAGAAATAAGGGTCGGTGGGGTCTTTAGGGTCCCTGACAGCATTATCGGTATCACCTATAAATTTAGCGCAACGCATGTGCCAGGTCTTGGCCACCAAGACAGCTCTGCAGCTGTCCTTCTCAAGCCCACAAGTCTTACAGGGACTTCTTGGTGATAGAAACAAAGAATGTTGCGAGTCAGACAGGCCTAGGTTCAAACGACCTTCAGCAGGTCACTTCATCCCACCGACCTCAGTGTCCTCATCAGCAAAATGGGGCTGCTATGGTACGGAGCTCCAGGGAAGATGAACTGAGATTGCATTGAAAGCTCCTGGGTCAGTGTCCCTCCCCCCGCCCCCCACTAAGCAGTCACTTTACTCTCCCAGAGGAGCCAGCTGACAGCAGCTGCTTCTGTCTTTTCAGTGGCTCCAACAGGAGCTGGGGCTGGGCCATGGCCGGGAGCAGCAGCATCCTGGCGGAGTTTGGATCCCTGCACTTGGAGTTCCTACACCTCACCGAGCTCTCTGGCAACCAGGTCTTCGCTGAAAAGGCAAGTCCTTCCTGCTCCCTTCCCAAATGGCTCCTTCCTCTCCTCCTCACAGAAAGCAGGAGGATAGGCATTCATTCAGCCTGTCCCAGGCCACAGAGCAGTGGATCACAGATCACCGTAGGGGTGAGTGGTGAACCCAGAAGTCTCACTAATGGTTCCTTGTGGAAGACTTGATTGTCCCCGATCCCAGGCGGCAGGGAGGGCGAGTAGTCAGGGTCCTACAGAGAGCAGGGAAGAGACGAAGCTGCCTGGGAGAAGGTTCTCACTGCTCTGTCAGCTCCGTGGCAACCACGCATATGTGAAATCTGGAGGAAGTGCAACAGCTGAAATCGAGGCACCAGCTCGCTTTGGCAGGAATTGGCCACCCAGTGCAAAAGTCCCCTTTCCAAAGACATTTAACTTTCTCGTGCGAGATCTGCCTGCCTTTTCCTTCCAGATGCCCGTCTAGCTTGTGCTGTCAGCAGGCTGGCAAAGCGATTTCACTCCACAGCAGAGGCGCACGTCTGTTCCTTCTCACTGTTACCAAGCTAGCTCAGGATGCAAGAGGAGCTGAGAGATAGTGTCCACGCTGTCGTCCATCCTGACAGCTGCTCGTAACTCCTTCCGGGAAGCCCTTCAGAAGGAGCGGTTCCTCCGTGTCGCAGCCCTTGGCAGTCCCACTGCCTGGAAGTGCCCCCATGGCTCTAACTCTAAACCCAAAGAAGGGAAGTGTAAACATGCCACCCTCAGATGGTGCTCAGGCTCCATTAGTTGTCCCTTCCTGAGTCCTGCCTGGGGAAGAGAAGCCCCGCCCTTCCAGAACCCAAAGCCCCCACTCCGAAGCCTTCCCTTCCCCCTAACGTTAGCCTCTTAGCATGCCATGGGAGCTGGGAGCTCAGGGACGCACTCTCTACCCAGTGGCTCCCAGCCTCGTGCCAGCCAACCAGCCTCAAAGCATCACCTGGCACACCTGTGAGGAAACGGATCTCTGGGCTTCGCCCCAAGCCCAGGAATTTGAGTTTTTAATCAGCACCCATTTGCTTTTTGACACCAGGTTTAGGACCACTGCTTATTCGATGTGGGAATCCACCCACGCATTCTTGAGAAAATGCTCAAAAAGAGCTTTTCAACCCCTTGATCACTTCCGCTACCTTGGAGCTCACTACTGCTCATCACATTGTCAGACCTTCAGAATCTTCTCCTTGTATGGAGAGGACTCTGCCGCCCTGTGACGCCCCACCTTGCAGGTTCCCCTTCCCAATGGTCCCACCTCCACACCCTCCCTCCCCGCAGGCCCCCCAGTTTCTATTGCCCTTGAGCCAACTCCTCCAGGAAGATTGTGGCCAGCTCAGAATGGAGAGGGACGGGCAGCTCTCTCTAGTCACTGGCACATCTGGAGATAAGAGCTACCTATGCGCTGTGCACCTGTAGTGTCCCTGACCCTCCCAACAGCGCTATGTGCTGGGTCTTCCTGTCATCCCCATTTTACAGAGGAGGAAACTGAGGCTCAGAGAGGTTAAGTCACTTGTCCCCGGTCATCCATCTGGAAAGTGATGAAGCCAAGATTCAAGTCCAGGATTTTTTGGCTCTGAAGCCCATGCTCTTTCAAGACAGATGAGTACAGCAAGCTTCGGGGTTTCTCTCTTAGAGCCCCACCCACCCTTCTGTCTCTCTGTCTCTCTCTACATTTATATTCTCCAGCTATTTTCAACCCCCAGTCATGCCTCCCACAGAGGCGATTATTGGCAGTCAACAAATTGGCCCAAATTCTAGAAGCGCCCGCACCCTCCAGGGGAGCTAATTTAGCCTGCTTCACTGCTCACCACCAGGACAGTTGAGAATAAGTCAGGTACAAGCACGTCCCTGTCCCCCATAATGGACTCCATTAACATAAATGGATATGAAATCTGATGTGGCAAAGCAAATGCTGTCCCTTGGAAAGAGAGGTCTGACAGCTAAAAGGCTGCTCTCCCTGCTCCTGCCTTGTAGATAAATCTGTGAGCATGATATAGTATGGTCCCCTGGGGCCTTTCTCTCCCGGCAGATTCTGTGCTGGGAGAATTTCCTGCACTGCCAGAGCGCAGACCCTGAGGGATAAAGCCTTCCCACTCCTGAAGCCCAAAGCCGCCTTCGCCCTTTGTCGCCCCAAAGGTTGCAAATCCAGCTTCCTCCTGCTCCGTTGCTGTTGGACCCAGGGGCTGCTCCGTGTGGTCACAAAAGACCTGATTCATATCCTGACTCTGCCACTCTGCGTACTGGGTGGCCACAGGCAAGTCACCTGAATCTCTCTAAGATTCAGGTGTCTTGTCTGTGAGACTGAGATAATTATAGTGTTCTAATGGTTGGAGATAATGTGTATAACGGGTCTGGCTCCGAGGAATTGAGAAATGTTATCAGCTGTTGTTTTTAAAATCCTGAGATGCCTGTGAGGACATGGGGATACTGAGGAGCCCAGGCCTCTCCTCTGCAATGTTCCTGCAGTGTCAGATACAATAACATATTACCAGGTTCAACCACATAAAGTTGCCAATATTTGACCATTTCCAACCTATTAAAAAGGCAATTTTACCTAGCGCTTACAAAACAGCTACTTTCACTTATATTAATCCCCACTCCTAAAAAGACCCTTCCCCAAAAGTGACACACAATGAGGAGGGAGTGAGGTGAGGGTGGGGGGGCGGGGTGGGGTGGTGGTTCCGCCTGGCAGACCCCAGGCAGAGTAGTCAGTGCAGAGGTGATATGTCAGGCCCCACCGCGGCCATGTCCTGCCGGCCCATGTGTGGGTACAAGGTCAAGGCCATCCCACCAGCTCTGGGTTGGAGCCTGCTGCTGGTTTGTTTCCTCTGTGGATCTTGTTGGCGGGCTGGGAGTGAGCCGACTTCTTCGGGAAAGTGAAGATGCGCCTGGTGTCCATCTCTTGGCAGGTCAGGCACATTCGAAAGGTCCTCAGGAAGATCGATAAGCCGTTTGGCCTCTACCCCAACTTCCTCAGTCCCGTGAGCGGGAACTGGATGCAACGTGAGTACGGAGATGCTGCTGCCCCTCCTGCAACTGGTTCCTGCCCAGCTGCCCTGCCCAGCCCCATGCTGGGCACCTGAGCCTAGTGAGGAGTGATGCATTTATCAGAGCCACATACCAACGAGGCACTCGATCAGTGCTCCTGGAACCACCGCCCTGCAGGGCAGCTTGGGGAGTTTTCATTATGGTTGTCACTGCTATTGTGAAGGAGGCGATGGCTGTCAGCTAGTAAGGCCTTGCTTGCCCTGTGCATGCCCCTCACACTGGCCAGGCCACAGCCTTCCATCTCTGTGGTACCTGCTGAAGCCTCCTTTCATCATCCCCAACCTTTCAGGAATGTTCCAGAACTGTCTACTCCAGAAGAGGCTCCAAGAGAGTCCAGACCCTTTGATCTGGACTCCAACTTTAATTTTTATTTTTTTAATTTTAAGCAGAGCCTAACTATACAGCAATATAAAAACAATGATTTCGCTGCTGAATCTTACACCTACAGCAATTGGTCCCAGGATTTCCTGCTGTTCTCTGTTCAGAGGCTTGTTTTTCAACCAGGCAGTTGTCAGTCACCTGGTCACCCATGGAGCCTCATTCACAGCCCCTAGCTCCACCTATTGAAACAGAATGGGGCTTGGGGGCACACTCAGGTAGGAGAGTGTTGAAAGTCTCCCAGGCCCCTGACATTGCACTCCTGTTGAAAAGCCCTGCTCCACCTTGCCCCCTTGACCAAGGACCTGGTCATGTGGTCTTAGCACAAAGTGGTAGCAGGAGGTTCCACAGGCCTTGCTCGAGACCTTCCCAGAGCCCCCACCCTCTCGGCTCAAACAAGGACCACTCTCCCTTCCCTCATTCCCCCCACTCCCAGCCTCAGTTGTTATGGCGTCAGCAAGGGCTCAGGACCCAAGTAGACATGAGTCTAATTACTGCATGGCTGGGGTGTAGTTCATTTTATCTCTTTGAGCCTTGGTTTCCTCTCTTGCAAAATGGGAGAAGAGCTCAAGATGAGGTCTTTGGGTACCGTGGAAGGGTGTGGGAGTCCTGATCAAAAGCTGCAGGAAACAGATCTCAGTTCTTCCGCCAGGGATGATGTGGGTTGTCCCATAAGGTAAGTGCACCCATCAGTGACAGTATGGAGGCAGGGCCCGGCAGGGGTGTCGCGTAGACACCGCAGAGGCCTCGTCCTTCCCACCCCGAGTCTCTATGATGAGCAGGTCCAGGGGCCCCAGAGAATTCAACCCAGGATGTGTCCCCAGTAATGACCCCACTCACTCCCACGTGCCCTCCTGCAAAAACCACTTATAGAAATGCCAAATATTTTTAACTAACCACACTGCTAAATCCAAGAGTTTGAGGATAAAATGAAGGTTCGAATTGCAAATCGTGGCCCCGGCAAGAGACAATTCAATAACTGTTACTGCCTTTAATTGCAAGGCCCGACTGGGCAAAGGGATGAACTGCCCCGCTGCTGGCCTGGTCTGCTCCAGGACAGTGCGGCAAAACCCATAAAAAGGAGAAGGGTGTGGCTTTCCCGCAGGAACAGCTACCTTGGCTAATTACGGCAAAACCCCCGCTGAAAAGCATAATTTTTTTTCAGGCTGCACCAGGGGTCACAGGGCTGGGCAAAGTCAGTCACATGCGAAAAATTGTTTCATATTAATAAAATATGAATCTGCGGCCAGGTAAAGAGCAGAGGGAGGGTTATGACGCCACCCTACCCGTCTGGGTGTCTGCCGTCCCCCTTCCCCGGCGTTGGCACCTGGGATTATCTCAGGTTTTCTGCGGTTTCCTCTGGGCTTTTTTTGGTGCTTGTGTATTTTTCCAGATGATGACATTTCCAACTTGCATGAGCTAAGTACGTTCACATTTCTTTCTCTCCTTGACTCCTCTGTGTAGCCCATTGACGGCCACAGAAATTGCAGCTTCGAGAGGTGGAGGAGGAGCTGGCGCTTTGTCCCAATCCCAGGCGTCTGCTCTTAGCTGCTCCCCGGTCCTGCTTGAAGCTGAGCTTCAGGGCAACGGGAGGCCAAGATATCCTGCCACCAGCACCTGACAGCCAGGAGAAGTCCGCTGGGCTCCTGCTGGCACCAACTTAGCAGAGCCACTTCGAGCTCAGAGAATAGCCAGCCCTCCAGCTTGGCCCTGGAGTGGCCTGTCCTCCTTGTCCACTGCCTGAATCCCACTCTTTGGTCAGTGGGAGAGAAGTGTCAGGTCTAGATTCTCCCCAGTGGGAGAGAATCTTCCAGTAAGATTCTTCCCAATGGGAACATGAACTGCCCCTTAGCCCCAGGCTGGCAGCCTCTCCCAGTCCATGATACTTTCCTGCCGGCCAGTTCCCCGGCTTGTAGGGTGGCTGCCTCCTGCTGCTGAGTGTGATGAGAGCGTTGACACAATCAGAAAACGGGAACCAATTTCTGTTCTAAGGCTCATGGCCACCAACTCGTGCTCCCCTTTTGCATTTTACATCAGAAGACTGAGGGCCCACAGGGGAAAATGGCTTGTACCAAGCTAAGGGCAGATTTCACGTCTTCTGATTCCCACTCCTGTGCTATCACGCAGTGCTGGGGAAGATTCCACACATGCAGGAGCTAGAAAGCAATGGGACCTCCAAGTGAGAACTGTCCATGTCAGTCAAGGTCCCCTGAGAGACCACACACACGCCCAAGAGGGTGTTATGTCTCAGTTGTCTGTGGAACTCCTGGCGACTTGGCTCCCCTCCCCCGTACACACCTTCCAGGTGAAGTCCTTGACCATGTCTCTCTCTCTCTCTCTCTCTCTCTCTCTCTCTCTCTCTCTCTCTCTTACACACACATACACACACACACACAGTAATCACATGATGAAGTCCAAACTCTTTGGCTTGGCATTCGAGGCCATCCCAGTTAGCTCAAACTTACCTTTCTTTCACTTGTTCAGGATTTACTGGGAGTCTGCTGCGTGCCATACAGGTACTGGACGTAAAATATGAGTCAGATTGCATTTTACACACACACACACACACACACACACACATGGCAATCACATGATGAAGTCCAGACTCTTTGGCTTGGCATTCGAGGCCATCCCAGTTAGCTCAAACCTACCTTTCTTTCACTTGTTCAGGATTTACTGGGAGTCTGCTGCGTGCCATACAGGTACTGGACGTAAAATATGAGTCACACACAGTCCCTCGCCACAAAGAGCCCACAGCCTAGTCGGAGAGGCAGATCCACAAACGGATTCTTACAACAGCCTCAGGAGCAGCCGATGACAGGCACACACCCAGCGGTGGCAAGGTGGCTTCCACTGAGCCCTCCCCACGTGAGGCGCACTGGGCCAGATGGGGCCCGTGCCTTATCTCACTCACTCCTCATGGTCACCCTGCGGGAAGGGACTGTGAGGGGGTTTATGGGAACATTGAAGAAAGCCTTTCTGAGGAGGGAATGCCTGATTCCGAGGTGTAGCAGTGAGCAAGTGTTAGCCGTGCAAGGTGGGAAGGGGCATTCCCAGTGGAAGGTGAAGGCTGAAATAATGGTGTGGGGGAGGCTGGGAGCTGGGAGTGTTTGGGGTGGAGGAGAAACCCACGAGGGGAGGCAGGGCTAGGAGATGAGTGTGGAGATGACAGTTGCGTACCTGTGAGCCAGGGCCCCTGCTGTGGGCTGCCGGCTGTCAGAGGGCTCTAGGCAGAGGCCCACTCAGTTTGAATTTCAGCCTTGCCCCACCCCTGCTCTGCACAGACCTCCTGCTCCAGCCGTGGACACACCATCAACATGCTGGGCCTGGCATATCCCTGCCCCCTCTTGTGCTTGCCCAAGCCATGCCCTCCACTTAGGAATAGGGGGTGAGGGGGTACGCCATGCTAGTTGTCTCTTCCCTCTTCACTAGCAAAGTCCAGCCCACACTGACCCCACCCCCTCCTCCCCAAGACTCGGGCTTTATCTGGTCTGTTCCAATTTTTGTAAGCGCATGTTCGATTCCTGAAACCTTGCTGGCCAGGATTTGTTTATGGAGGGGCCAGAAGGACTGGTTTACTGTGGAGCCCTCTCAGCCCTCCTTTCCCGGTCCCTACCCGTCTTTACCTTCCAACTTCCGGTTCTTCTCTCTTTGTACTTATCCGTTCTCTATGCATCTTTGATTTCATTCTCAGGTTGACCGTGTAAAGCTACAGAAAGTGAGAGCTCTACCAGCATTGTGGCCTTGGATGAGCTTTTTAGGTTTGCGCTCAGTTTTCCCATCTGGGAAATGGGGTTGATGTGTTTACCTTGCAAGGTTCTTGGGAAGATTGTTATAAATAATACAGGAAAGCTCCTAGCCCACAGTGGACCCTCCGTAAATGGTAGCTGTTCATGTGCTCTCTATTTCTTTCTTTCTTCCCCCCACCCACTTTCCCTCTCTTTCTACCTTCTTTCTCCAGAGGAGCTGAAAATATTCTTCCCATTTCCCCCCACCCTACCTTAACACCCCCCATTCACCTTCCTCTCTGTCTCTCTGCTTAAGTGAATCATTTGCTTTTTGTTATATCATCAGATGCCTTTATGTTTCCCTATTGTTAATTTTTAATGCATATGAGTGTTTTCTGTGTTTTACTTCTACTGTTAAGTGCTCCTTGGTCAACCTGTCTTTCTCCAGAGACAGCCCTGGGTGGAGACACCTCCTCATTCAACCACAACCCGGAGGTCTTGCTCCATGGGTGCTCCAGGCAGCTGCCACCAGGGCAAAGAGGGGGTCTTCAAACCTAATTTGTACTACCACTGCTTTTTTGAACTCCGTTTATCCTAATTTGCTAAATTTAAACTCAGTTTTTCCAGAATGGCTCTGTACTCTGACCAACTAAATTAAATTTCTCCTTCCTCTTTTTCATGGCCTTTTATGAACCTGCCCAGCATTAATTACCATGTTTGTCACCAGGTAATAAAAATCTCTGAACTTCCTGCTACCAGATTATCTTTTTGAAGAAATGCAACTCATTTACAGTTAATAACCAGAGACCCTGCCGTCCTCGGCCTGCTAAAGCAACATGATTTATAGCACCCAGATGAGCCCGTGCACTTCTGTGCAGGACCATTGCATTCAAGACTGCCCTGAGTCCCCCGAGTCGCAGACTGTGTCTTTCTCTCAGCCTCTTTTCTAGTGCTTGCAGGCTGCTGATTAAGTGCTCGCTCCCACCCACACACAGCACCGGGGACCACCAGGGCTGGTGGGCAAGATATGTGCTCCATTAGCCCTGCCGGCGGCCTCGGCAGATGGAGATGATGTTCTGTCCTCTTTCCCCTTACAGACCACGTCTCGGTTGGAGGACTCGGGGACAGTTTTTATGAATATTTGATCAAATCCTGGCTGATGTCTGCCAAGACAGATATGGAGGCTAAAGATATGTACTACGAAGCCTTGGAGGTAAGACAAGCACCGGCTTGTTCACGGGTGGTCAGTTGGTCGTTCACCATCGGTGCCGTCACAGGCCCCTGCGTGCCGGGGGCTTGCTCACCCCTCTTCCACAGCGAGCGGGCCAGAAGAATGACAAGACAGTTCCTTCCCCAGTCACTTTGCACATCGCATCTCATGACTCTTCTTGAATACCTTGAAATTAGAGTCATGTTAGCATCTCATTTCACAGTTGCAAAACCCAAGCTCGAGAAGATGAAGTCATTTGTCTGAGGTCTCACAGGAAGCAGCAGGCAGTCTGATTTAGAAATCATGGTATCTATACTTCAGCTGATGTGTCAGAGCCCAGAATACAGCCAGAGGGTAGGCTGGGAGCCCCCACCGGAGGCTGCCAAAGCAAGACCCTCAGCCATTTTCCTGCCAAACCAGAGATGACAATTAACACGTCCAAGCTGGGCAGGGCCTCCTTCAGAGGAGCATCCGGTCCTATTCCTTCTTATGTGGAATGAAACCAAGACCCAGAGAGAAGAAAGCACTTACTCAAAGCCGCAGAGCACAGAATTGGCAGAGCTAAAGCTAGAACAAGGTCTCCCTGGCTCTGAATAGATGAACGGAAGGACGGATGGATAAATGGGTGTGTGAATGAGTAGAAGCGTGGATGGGTAGGTGGATATGGGTGGATGGAGGTTGTAAGAGGTTGGTTAGATGGATGAATAATATCTAACTATCTCTGATCACATGAATCTGGCCAGCAATGGTAGTGCTTAAAGGAAGCACATTGAAACAGACCTCCAGGGCTGTGGACCCTTTAAATTATGGGCTTGGTGATAAGTTTTCTCTGCCCCAGCACCAAGACCTCAGTCATGAAGCAGCTCCTAGGACTGCAGTCTCAACTCAGTCCAGCTCAGCGCTGCCCACCCCAAGTGTCTACAGCTGAGCTTAGCAGGCAGCCAGCATCTCCTGTCTCCTGTTGGGATTAGCGTTCGGCTGGTGTCCAGGTGTGCTACCTGGAGAGGCCCTTGCTGCTGTACCTTGCAGAGTAAACATGCAGTTAAGGAACAGCCTGGTTCCCTGTCCACGGGGCACACTATAGTTGAGGTTTCAAGGGAAGACATAGCCATGAATTACTTAAGCAAACTGCGAACTTTATGAAAACACTGATTGAACAGAAGAGAGCTGGCTTTGCCCCCACGCTTGATCTCCCTGGTAAACAGCCTACAGTGTCTCTGACCCTGGTTACGAGGTGGGCCCACGTCAAGTTTGGGACTTTGAAGAACGTTCTGGTGGTTCTTAATCTTGCTGGCATGTTAAAAGTCACTTGGGGCACTATAAAGTCCTGATGGCCAGGCTGCACCCCAACCAGGTTACATCAGAACCTCTGCGCTGTGCCCCAAGCAACGGCCTGGAAAGCTGCAGGGGTCGGGGAGGGGCAGCTTCAGTGTGCAGGTTAGACCAATGTCTAGCTGTGGTGGGTGTGGGGGGTTTGGGTAGGCCGACCGGGCAACCCCTGAGGGTCACAAGAGGAGGGGCAGGAAAGACAGGGGATTTCTGTCACTCTGGCCTCCTCCAGGGAGGTGCACTGAGTACCTTGTCTTATTTAGCCCCCATCTGACAGATGATGGAACCGAGGCTCAGAAAGTCCCCAGGTCACACAGCAGCAAGTGTCAGAGAGCAAACACGGTCTGACTGACTCCAGGTCCAGTGCTCCTGCCTCCACTTACCTACCAGCTGCCACAGAAGAGCCTGGTTTGCTCAAAGTCCCCTCCGAGAGGCAAAGGAAGCCAGAGTCTCTGAATAGCCTCAAAACCAGCCTAGGAATTAGTCCCATTTTACAGCTGAGGAAAAAGAGTCTTCAGAAGAATAAATAAGTTGCCCATAGTCACCCAACTCTCAATTGCAGAGCTGGGATTCATTTCAAACCAGGTCTCTGGCTCTCAGTCAGCTCTTTGCTGTGATTTAAGCTTTTTTACAAGTCAGTAGCCAGCCTCTGCTGTCTCGTGTTTTGCTCAGAGTTTTAGAAAGCCATGGGTTTTTTTGCTTTTGTTTTTCATCTTTGCATATGCTTGTCTCAGTTGTCTCCTCAAAGAGAGACTGCTCTCTCATTTCCTCTTTACCACAGTTACTTTGCCTGGCGTTAACCCCAGGTAGAATAACCTGTGGGAGACATACTCGAAGGTACAGATTTCCAGCTGCAGTGCGAGGCTTCCTGGGATCTCTGCCACCCCCACCCCCACCCCCATGTCTGTGTTCTCCTCCTCGTGTTTACTTACAGTGGGTAACTGAACCAGGTTTCTGCACCCTGATCTAGCTGTGCCACCCCTCCCCCACACCTGCATGCTTAGGAATGCATGGACCCTCGCTCTGCCCTGAGCCAGGGCCCAGCCCAGAGCAGACCCAGCCCAGCAGCAGGCAGCTCTCCAGGCCCCCTCCCCACATGGAACAGGTGTCCTGGCCGGTCCGTCATCAGAGCTTGCCCCTCTGCTGCTCAGTGAGGGTTCAGCACCCAGCCCACCAACCCAGTTCTTACGGGACAGGCAAAAGGAAAAAACAGTCAAGTAGCGAATTTTGTGTGAGTCCCTTCTGTATGTCAGGCCCTGGCTGGAGATTGCTGGTGGTGGCTTCTGCCATCACAGGGCACCCAGAGAACTGGGAGAGAGACAGACATTCCATTAGAAACAAATACGGATATGCAAAGTGGGAATAGCACCCTGTAGGAAGATAACAGTGTGGACTGGGGTGTCCTCTGCAAGGAAGTGCATCCTGGAGTAGTCCCAAAGGCCAAGCTGGAGTTAGCAGAGCAAGTGCAGAAGCAGCAAGGAGAAGCAGCCGGCAAAACCCTAAGGCAGAAAGAAAACCCAGCCTTTTATGAATGTCTCAGCTGGTGGCAGAGACTTTCTTTGACCTCACTCTGCAAAGTAGGACCCTCTCCCCAGGCTTTTCCCTGTCCCATCTCCTCAATTTGCTTCGTTCAAACTGTTGGTCACAAATTTTGATTCTCGTGCATATTGGATTTTGTTGGGGAGTCAGCGTTCATGGGTAAGCTCCCTGAGGCAGGTCCGGAGGGGCTCAATCCCCCGCACCTAGCATAGCGCGGGCATCAAGGAGATGCTCTCGAAATATTTTATCGGGGGAGGGGTGCACGAATAAAAAGAGGCCAGTACGGCTGAGACAGGGCCAGGAGAAAGCGGCAGGGGGCAGGCTGTAGAGGAATTGTAATAGCCAGCATTCACTGAGGACTCTCTCTATGTTAAGAAACAGGCTGAGCTCTGCAGACACATCTCATTTAATCCTCACACCCCTATGAAGTGGTTCATACTCTCATCCCCATTGTATACATGAGACGATGAAGGAACAGAGAGAACACAAAACCCGCCCAGCTTGGAACCGGTGGAGACGGGGTTTGAACCAACGAGTCTGCACCCGAGAGCTGTGTCCGTGGCATCAGGTTAAACCTCAAGAAACTCAGAGGCCCTGCTGGACTTTGGTCTGAGGGCGCTGGGAAACCACGGAAGGGCATTAAGCAGGCGCGAGACATGGTCAGGTTCGTTATGTACAGAGGGAGAATAGATAGGACAAGAGTGTAGGCAGAAGCCTGGCCCCAGAGACCCCGCCTGGACCAGGATCCATGGGCCCATCAAGTCCAGCCTTGCAGCTATGTGGGTGGCTGCTGCCATCATCTCCATCTCCAGGGCAACCAGAGACTACCAGCAAGTGGGGGGTTAGGAGGGGTGGGTATGATGGCCTGACACCTAAAGCCCCAACATCCCCAACAGCATCACTTCCTGTGGCCACAGGGGAGGGCTCTCCAAGTGCTTTGCCATCAAAAAAAGCAACCTTTGGGTAGTGGAAGAGTGGCACTTGGGCTTCTGGGAGTCCTTGTCCTAATCCTGGTGTGGCTAGGTGACCTGGGACAAGCCATTTGACCTCTTTTTCTGTAGAGAGCACTGCAGCCCTTATGCTTGGCTTGTTTTTGAGAATCTGATGAAACATATGGACCTTGTCCCATGAAAACGAGTATACACGAAAGTGTCATGTACAATTTTAGGGCATTCTGGACCTCCTGAAGCCCATCCACAGGCCAATTGGACTTCAGGTTAAGATTCCCTAAGACAGGATATAATGGGTGATAATAATTTTTAGAGATTTAAAAAAAAATTTTTTTGTATGGAGAAGATTTAGAAATTAGTATAAGAGATTCACCTTGGAGAGCTTCCTTATGCCTAAGCCCCCAGCAGGCACCAGGCCTCAGCTGGGCGAGTGGCAGAACCTCCCGCCTGCCCATCAGGAACGGCTGCCGGTCAAGGTCAGCGAGCCTCCTTTGCCCGGGGTGGAGAGCTCAGCAGAGCTGAGTTTGCTGCTGTCTCCAAAATATTCATGTTCCACCCTCTCCTTCCCTTCTCTGCACCCTCCCGCACCCCTTCTCTCTGCTCAATTCCCATTTGCTCCCAGGCAATAGAGACCCACTTGCTGAATGTGTCTCCTGGAGGGCTGACCTACATTGCTGAGTGGCGAGGGGGCATTCTGGACCACAAGATGGGGCACTTGGCCTGTTTCTCCGGGGGCATGATCGCCCTCGGTGCTGAGGACGCCAAGGAGGAAAAGAGGGCTCACTACCGAGAGCTCGCAGCCCAGATCACCAAGACGTGCCACGAGTCATACACTCGCTCAGGTAACCCTGCGAGGGAACGGGGCAGCAGGACAGACTGAGGCTACGCGGCAGAAAGAACTAGAAAGACCAGTAGAGTGGCAGTGGGTGAAGGGAACACATGGTCTTAGGAAAGTGTCGCCCTGACATTTATGCAGAATTTGAACAAGGGTCGTGCTATCTATGCACTGAGATTGTACCTTAAATTAAAGGGAAAACGGAGATGATGTATTAAGCACTTGCGTTTGCCAGGTGTTGTTCAGCACTGAACCTCAAACCACAGATGAGGAAACTGAGGTTCACAGATGACTTGGCCATGGTCCCATGTGACGGGCACAGAGCAGAGGATCCCCCAGCCCCTGAGGCAGAAACGTTGGCTTCCTGAGCCTAGAAAAATCCTTCTCCCTGAATCCCCACCCCCAAACATGCCTCTGCCTTTCCTCCCCAGCACCCCTTCACTTAGGGGGTCTCAGCACCTCCTAAGACCAACCTATTTATCTCTCTCTTTGACCCAAAACCAGTAGAAGCTTGAGAGCTTCTTGACCATCTACCCAGCACTCACACAGAACTGTCAAATGCAAGAGTTACAAGTCACATTATAGAACATAAGCCCAATTCCTCATTTTACACATGGGGAAATTGAGTCATCCCTTAGCCAAAGTCACACTGCCATGAGTAGCTGAGCCGGGGCCAAAACCCAGGTTTTCTGATACTCAGCTCCGCCTCATGTGCTGTCTCTCTAAATAGCAGCCCCCAGAACAATCCCTGCCCCCTACCCCCAGGCCCCTAGCTGGTACCCACCACTCTGAGTTTAATCCCAGTCTTGGTTAGAGGAGAGGACCCAAGATTTACAGTAAAAAATTCCTGGTTCAAGTGCCACTCTGCCAGTCACCAGCAGAGTGGCCTCCATTTTCTCATCTGTTCAATGGGGACAATAACACAAGTCTCCAGGATGAGGTAGAGGGTCCCGGAGAATCACGTTGCCAGCGCCTTCAGCCAGCAGCCTAGGAAGCGTTTGTTAGCGGACCCTCAGAAATGAGTCTGTCTGTGACCACTCCAGTCGAATCCTGATCTCCTGGAGTTGTTCAGGATGCCAGCAATTTTCAATCGGTCCCTAAAACTGGTCTTCAGTTCCCTTCAAAGAGCTCTCTCTGCCAGCCCCATAAACAAATAGGAAATCTCAGGAATACTAAAAAGCTTGCTATTTATCTGGGACAATCAGCCCAGACCATAAAAGACGTCAGCTTAATAGAGCATATTGTTCCAGCCAACCCTGCTCATCCACAGAAGGCTGCAGTAGTCGCTCTCGCCCTCACCCCATTAGCAGCTTGGCAAAGTGACTATTTTCTGGTGGCAGGAGTGGCTGCACCATTTGAGAGGATCAGAGGGGCCCGGGTCTGGCTAGTTCCTCTTCCAGGAAGCCCTCTAAGGGAGGGTAAGATGTCCTGCAAAGCTCCATCCTATCTCTAGAGAAAAAGCAGTCCAGGACCTCTCAGGGTCCTGAACCCTAATGAGAGGAGAGAAAGCTCACATTAGGGCCAGAGCTGGGCCCTCAGCTGACCTGGACAGGATGTACATACATTAAAGGAAGA
>NW_006443568.1:9671229-9682113 GCF_000325575.1 Pteropus alecto | reverse complement strand
GGCACAGCCTAGTCAAGGGCATCAGACAGATCCAGGGTCACATCCCAGCTCAGCCACAACTCGCTGTGTTACCTTGGATAAATTACTTAGCCTCTCTGACCCAAGTTTCCACATGCATGAGAGAGGGATAATATCTCTCTTACCAAAAAACAAACAAACAAACGAAATTTAAGGATTGAAATAATGTATGCAAGGCATCTAGCACAGCCCTTGAAATCATAAATGGTGGCTGTGGTAGTGGTTATGACTGTGGTCATCCAGAAAACAGGAGTGGCAGCAAATTGTCCAGAAACAAACGATGGCAAAACCCAGACCTCATCACGCCTTCCCTAGTCAGTTCCCTCAGCCTGAGTATGTGCCTTCTGTGCAAATGTCCTCCTCATCTCCTCTTCCACATCCCCTAGACTGTCAGCTACGGGGAGACCCGTCTGTTGAGAAGCATCATTGGGTATTAGCATATTAAAAAGGAACTGCTAAGTCCTGCATGAGTAAGATTATTTCACTTTGTTTAACCCATTGTTCCCCAGATGTATTTAAACCTGGAACCCTGTCTTGGCTGAGCTCTGGTTAACCTCTTCAAAGCTAATGTCTCAAAATACACAGTTGGAGAACACCACCCAAACCTCTGTCTCCCCAGACTGTTGGGTAGTTCACCTGGATTCTCAGATTCTAAAACTGAAAATTTTTCCAGGCCTCAAGGGTCTTGCTTTGGCCAGCCTGGGCCAAGAGGAAAGCTGTGCATCTGCTAGGCTCAGCCTTACCAGGCAATCCAGGCAGGGCGCACCCACACCAGTCCATTACCAGCCATCGCCTCCAGGTCTCTCCTGGGGCAGATGGATCTTGAAAAGCAGGGGGTGGGCAGCCTGACCCAGGCCCTCCTGTTGGTCATTCCCACAGATACTAAACTGGGGCCCGAGGCCTTCTGGTTTAACTCCGGCAGAGAGGCAGTGGCCACGCAGCTGAGCGAGAGCTACTACATCCTGCGGCCCGAGGTGGTAGAGAGCTACATGTACTTGTGGCGGCAGACCCACGACCCCGTCTACAGGGCGTGGGGCTGGGAAGTGGTGATGGTGAGTGTGCCGGGCCATGGGAAAGGGGTAGGGGTCGGGGGCGAGGAGGCTTGACCCAGTGGCAGGGGACCCTGGGAAGTCAGAGTCAGAATCCAAAACCCCCTCGCTCACCCTGGCCACTAGACCCTCACCTAGGGAGTCCGGGGGTTGTGGTTGCAGAGCCAGGAGTCCCCAGCTGGGCAAAATCGAGCTAGGAACTTGAGAAGAGGCTTCTGAGGCCCATAGCCTTGGAGGCCTAGCCCCCTGCCAGCAGACTTAGAGGGCAGAGGCAGGGCAGCAGAGCACATGTGCTAACTGCTTTCTGACCCTGAAGCCTGGACCAATGCCTTTAGGTTTTTCCTCTCAAACAGGAACAGCTGCCAGGCCAGCAGCTCACCCCTCCCTTCTCCCCAAAGCCAGCCCAGCCCTGTGCAGCCCCCAGCCCTCTCTGGGCTCTGCTCCACCCCCACCCCCACCCCCTGCCTCCCACTCTCCTCCAGTAGCCCTCTTGTCTCCAGCTACCCAGCAGAGAATCTCATGGCCGACTTCGGGGTAGGTGTCAAAGGCAGGTTGTGGGGACACTGGAAGGTTCCTTGATGGATGCTGAGCCTTCTCCATTCCTTCCTCCTCTACCTCAGCCCACTGCTTTCAGAAGCATGGACTGTCTTGGAGAGAGCCACACCCAGAGTGTCATACTCAGGTGGGGCACAGGGGCCTACTCAGGTTCTCTGGCCAGAGTCCCCTGCTTCTCTGAGGCCTAGTTCTTGACCCCTGAAGGCCAAGAGTCATGTGCTCCTGGGCCCCATCCGCAGACCCTCAGTGAGTAAAAGTGCATTTCTATACAGAAGGCAGGCAGCCCATGGCCCATCCACCTCTGGCCCAGGGACCATGTCTCCACAGGGAGTCCTGGGTATGACGAGTCCCAAATCCCAACCCGTCAACATCCCCAGTGCCTTCCTCCCTTCTGTAGGCAAGTCTGTCATCAGTCTACTCCCTGAAAGGCAAAAGAAGCTTTTCCCCTAAGTTCACACCAGATGGGGGACTCAGGGCACAGCCCACTAGGACTGGGCTCTCAGGGGCAGCAAGACACTGAACCCTGAGAATAACTGGGCCTTTTGCTTCATGAATGCTAGGATCCCCCAGCCAAGGGGTCGGGGGGCCTGCCTGTTGGTGAGCTCTGGCCCGCTGCACAGGCACGAGTCTTGGGCGGCCTCTCCTCTCCCCACACCAAGGCTGCCTTCCTTCTCTTCAGGCCTTGGAGAAACACTGTCGGACAGAAGCTGGTTTCTCTGGGATCCAGGATGTGTACAGTAGCATCCCCAGCCACGACAACAAGCAGCAGACCTTCTTTCTAGCGGAGACACTAAAGTGAGTTGGGCAAGGAGGATCCTCTTAGGGATGGGGGAGGGAAGGGGAGGGGAGAGGAGGGGAGAGCAGTCGGTCCCTTCACCAAGAGTCAGAGTCTGCTGTCACAGGAAGGGGACTCAAGAGGGGAGGGGGGCTTGGGATCCAGAGTGCGACATCCCCAGGGGTGAGCCTTGGGCCAAGCTGCTTTCTCTACTCAGAGAGGGAGACTGGACTCCACCTGCCAAAGCATCAGCTGTGTGATAAGTTCAGTTCTGTAACCTTTCTCGGGTTACTTAAGTTCTCTGAAACTATGTCCTCCTGTAAAATGAGAAGAATTATGATGATGATGGTGTTGATGCTGATCCCTCCTCAGTTGCTGCTGCTGCTCTGTCCCCTCACTTTCTTGGGGTGGAAGTTGGCTACCCCACTTCCTTGCTGTTCCCCAAAGCAATCCCCTTGTGCTTCAACCCTTTAGGATAGATTGGAATGGCCCATTCCTTCTAGTGAAAACCCCGATGGCTGGGGAAGCTGGACTTCTGGAGTCACCACTTCCTGTTCATTTTAGTGCCCTAACGTCTAGGTTATAGAGTCTCCAGGGGTGGGGAAGGCACGTAAGGGAGCAGCCCAAGAGGTTGGACTGGAGCAGTACGCCAGCCACACTGCAAAGAAAGGAGAATCTAGGCCATAAGGAGTCCTGGCAGGTCTCACATACAGGGCCAGGTGGGGAAAGTACCTGAGGGAAGCTGTTGGGTGTGAGGTAACAGAGGGCTCGGGGCAAAGCCAGGATTAAATGAGGTCTGTCTGTCCCAAAGTTCAGTGCTCCCCTTGGCGTCCACAGCATCTTCCCTGGGACCAACCCTCCAAGTGGATTTGGGGTCGCAGACCACGCTGCAGCCTTAGCCACAGGTCTGAGGCCCTGAGATTCGTTCCCAGAGGGTCCCCAGGTCCCCAGAGCAATGACAGGCGGTTTCTCGCTTCCCTTCCCTCCCCGGGGGCACAGGTATCTCTATCTTCTGTTCTCTGAAGATGACACGCTCTCCCTGGAAGACTGGGTATTCAACACGGAGGCCCACCCACTCCCTGTGAACCACTCGGACAGTGCCGGCAGGGGCGAGGACCAACTCTGACCCTATCTCCTTGCCACTCCTGCGACCACCACTGGGACACCTTGCCTTTCCAGGTTTCGGGACTGTTCTCAAAAGGATTGAGAACATAGGCCCCATTCCAGGCAGATGTGCCAGACAAGCAACTTCTTTTCCTCTGTGAGGAGACAGTACTTAGAGACCCAGCGATGTCGCACCAGGCCCAGACATTCCTTTCTAGGGGAATTTCTGTGACACCCACTCACTTGCCATTCCAGGCCCAAAGGACTGGAGGTTTGCATATCGACCCCATGTATTTGGTTCACTTCCTTTAATTTGGGGGATAGTTTTGTTTTTGCTTGATTTTGCCTTTTCTCTACAACTATGTTTAATCACAAATTATAAATATAGTTTTCAAAATCATGTGCTTTTAAAAACAGTATCATCCTGATAAACTAAACTTTAAAGTGTTTGCACACATGCAAAAACCTTGATCTTATTTTCTATATTTTAAACGCCTTTTGTTCACCATTTACTTTATGTTCAACTATGTGTCGTTTACCTTATAATTTGAGGAAGGGTTCCCCTTTGATTTGGGCCTAAGTGTTACGAATCACTAGTGCTATTTTCATTATTGTAATGGAAAAATCTGTAACTTACAATAAAAGAATTTATTGAATAAGAAATACATTTGGGTTCATTGCACATCAGTGACTCGTAGGAAAACCATTGCCATGTTATCACCAGAAAGATTAATCAACCAGCAATTGATTTAAGGTGTAATTTAATAACTGACTCCCACTTTTATTACCTTCCCTTAAATTGGGCCTAATATATTCAGGAAGGGTGAGGCCAATCCTTCTAAAGGAGTTGGCTATTTATACTTAGGTCTAGGCTTGGAAGAAGCCCAGAGAGAGGCAGCAACTTGCCTGAGGTCACTCAGCCAACATCGCAGAGGTGCGCCCAGCGCCGGTGATTTGCTGACCACCCCGGCCCTGCGTTCATCTGTTCCATCACTCAGCAGATACTTGGTGAGTGCCTACAGGGAACCAGATACTGGGCTAGATGCCAGGGGCACAGCGATGAGCAAGATAGTCATAAGCCCTGTCCTCAGGAAGTGTACAATCAAGGGAGGAGAGACAGCCAGTAAAGTAAACCAACGGGTAAGTAACACGACTGAAAGTTATATGAAACGCTACAAAGGAGACAAGCAAGGTGAAGTACTGATGGCCGGGACCTATCATAGGGGTCAAGGGGAGCCTCTCTGAGCAGATGACCTTTAAGCCGAGACCTAGAAGAAGGAGCGGAGGGATGAGCATCCCACACATCCACTTTCCCCGGTGACCATACCCCACCCCCCTGCGAAGCTGAGGCCGAGGCCATTCTGCAGAGCAAGGAGTTCAGGGCCCAACAGTGAGGTGAGCACCTTTCCTCACCCCTCAGCCCTTTGCAGATTATCCACACAGCTGACTTCACAGGATAATTCTGAGCCTCTCCCCATGCTCAGCCACTTCATTTTGGCTCTATTATAAACTTGAGTAGCCCCTGGGGTGTTGGAGCCCTGGGCTAGGTGACCTGGCTTTAAACCCCTTCCATGGGAACTTGGGCGGGTGACCTCACCTCTCTGGGCCACTCTTTTCCCTCGAGCAGAGGGGAGACCCTCCACCTCACGAGGTTGCCGAGAGAGGAAGTGGGACGAGCCAGTGCCTTGGGGATGTGGGAAGGGCTTCCTCCTGGTTCTGAACTAGAACTCAGATGCTTCCAGCATCTTCTTAAGCAGTAGTCAAAGCTGAAGGTGAGCTGTCCCTGTAGCAGGAACCCTGGCATTTGGTGAATAAGTCACGGCCAGAATCCAGCAAATCACTTCGCTCCTGACAGCCATCAAGAAAGTATGGCCCTGGCAACTCACCTACACCCATTAAAAAAAGAAAGGAAAACAGAAAAACTCATTACACAGACATTGTAGAATGGTTAGAAAATAAAGATAAGCAGAAAGAAAAATTATTCACCTTCCGACCCTTCAGAATGAATACTGTTATATTTTCTTCCAGAATGTACAGAAGACATTTTGCAAATGTGGTATCATACTGTGCATCCTATTTTATTACAGTCTGCTTCTGCACTAAACCGTATATTATGAACATCTTTTCATGTCAACAAATGCACATTTACCTCATTGCTGTACCTGGTTGTGTAGTATGGCATCATGTGCTGTTATCGTGCTTTCTGGATCTAAGCCCCGTTGCTCGGTTTGGGTTCTAAGCTACAAATAATAGAAACCAACTCTTTCTGACTGAAGCAAAAAGGAAAAAAAAAAAGAGCATATTGAAACGCCTTGGAGTGGCTCATGGAATCTCGAGAGTAAACAGCCAGACCTCAAGAAGGAGGAGGATTTAGCCAGGGTTCCACGCTGTAAGGACCAAGGGGCAGGCTCCCTAGACACCACCTCCAGGATCGGTGAGTCCCAGTGTTTCCAGACCCTACTGCCTTCTGTCAAGGACAGGAGCTTCTAGTTGGCCTTGCCTGAGTCACATGCCCCCAGCCAAGGCAGCACGGGGCATCTTGACTGGAGAAAAAAAAGAGGTTTGCTACCAAAATAACAGACCTTCCTCTAGCTAGGCAAAAACAGTGGGATGCTTTGATGTTTTCCAGTATTATAAAGAGAGTTACGAGAGCACACTCGACGATTCTGCTTTCCCTCTTGTCCAATTCCTTAGAATCAGCTCCTGCAATGTCTCTCCATTCGAAGTTCTCCAAGGCCCCAGGCTCCCCTACTGGGCCCGTGTCACTGTCCTCTCCTACCCAGCATCTTGTCTTCTGCGTTATGGCTGGGAGCAAATTGTAAAAATTAATATTTTAAAATTCATCCTCCAGGAGGGCCCTTGCAGGTGGAGAATTATCATTCTTTAGACAATTTAACTCCATTCCAGGGATAAAAATAAGTGAGACCCAAAGTGGGCTGACAGGAGAGAGGAATTAAAGGATGAGTCATCCTCGCTGAAGGAGCTGCAGAATCGAGCTCAGAAACCAGGCTCTGAGCAGACCCCTCCTTCTCAGCCAGGGTCAGCAGGCTGCTGTGCTCATTTAAGCCTAGTCTTTGCCCTCACCACGGATGGAACCGCATTGTGCACCTGTTTTCTTCATAAAACAGCTTGATGCTGGTTCCTTCCCTGCAAGCTTCGCTAGCTCTGGCTCCAGGCACTGAGGCCTGCGGAGCATCACACCCCTGGGAAGGTGGGGACACTGTCCTTTTCCAAATGCCTCCCTTTAAATCAGCAGTCCCAAAACTTTCTGGCACCAGGGACCAGTGCTCCTATGTGAATCTAATGCCTGATGACCTGAGGTGGAGCTGAGGCGGTGATGCCAGCACTGGAGAGTAGCTGCAAATACAGATGAAGCTTCTCTCGCTCCCCTGCCCGCTGCTCACCTCTTGCTGTGCAGTACAGGTCAGTGGCCCCAGGGGTTAGGGACCCTTGCTTTAAATGACTGTGTATTGGTTCAGACTGGCTTCATGCACTGCACTGTCCTTGGCAATTTGCAAAGTTCAAAATCCAAATGCATTGGAAAGAAAAGCAAAAATAGAAAATCTGACTTAAAGGCAGCATCTCTGAGATCCAAGATGTGACTCCAGGTTCTGTTCCTTTTGCTTGGGGAGGTGACCCGTTATCATTTGAAAAGGTGCTGGAAATGGGGAAGGGCCAGCTCCCCACAGCTTGCCCCTGGGATCTGTGCTTGGAAATAGGCTCATTGACCATGTGGCACAGAGATGCTCAGCCCTCTATGATTAAGGCTTAATCACACTCTACGGGGGAGTGGGGTGGGGTACGGATGCTTTTTTTTGTATCTAAAAATATCTGTTTGGTTTCCTATATTTGAGACAATATTTTGATCTCGTTCAGCCTGTCTCTTAAGTCAGAGCTTCTCAAACTTGAATGTGCACCTGAACCACCTGTGGATCTTGTTGAAATGCAGGGTCACGTTCAGTTCACGTTCAGTGGGTCTGGTGTGGAGCCTGAGATTCTGCATTTCTAACAACCTCCCAGGAGATGCTGATGCTGCCAGTCCTCAGACCGACTTTGAGAAATAAGGTCTCAGTTAATGGCCACTCCTTAGGTTTCTCCCTTTTATTTGGATCCCTGGAGTTGTAGCCTCTCCAGAATAGAGAGAGGGACTCAGGTGTTGGATGACATCTATAGGTACCTTGGCTACAGAAGCAGCTACCTCAAAATAGGTGTGTGTGTCTATTACCTGTGCCAGCAGCTTCCCCTCCTCCAGGACAGTCAGGGTAAGAAGGGGCAGACTCACTGGTGGTTCGGAACAACGCTGTCCAGGAGAACTTTCTGTGATGATGGCAATGTTCCTTTATTGTCCAATAGGGTAGCCACATGTGGATATTGAGCACTTAAAATATAGCAAGTGGAAGAACTGAATTTTTTACTTTATTTCATTTTAATTAAATGTAAATAGCCACGTGTGGTTACTAGTCACCATTTTAGACGGAACAGTCTTAGAACTTAGAAAGCCTATCCTCTGCTCACTGACTCCCTGACCCTCCACCAACTCCATCATTACAAAAATAATCTTAGCACAAAACATATTGTTTGGGGACGCAAGGATTCCCTTGAACACACCTGGTTATTATACTCATTCCAGCCTCCGACTGTTTTCTGCAAAAGCCTCTGGGTTTTATTTTGTTTTGTTTTCTCACTATTTATCTGCAGATTCATGTGCACTAGGTCAAGTTGAAAATAAGAAAGGCAGAGTGACAAGCGCAGGCTCAAACCGAGTAGACCCAGGTTCAGCTCCACTCTGCCCTTTCCCTGTGTGACCCTGTGTGGCCATGTGACCTTGGGCAATCCCCTTAACCTCTCTGAGCCTCTGCTTCTCCATCTGTGGAAAGGGAGGGTGATTTCAAGGGTTAATTGAGCTCCCCAGTGTAGGAACTCAGTACATATAGTGATGATTGTTATTATTATGTGAACGCTCTTTGTAAACTATAAAACCTTACGTAAATGTAAGGCAAGACACTGCTGTCAAAAAAAATTTTTTTTAAACAAAATGCTCTGAAACTTGGAGGAAACTGTATCAACCAGGCCCAGGAGACAGACCAAATTCTCAAAGCAATAAATCTAAACATTTTCCGCCTTTCGCATCGAGCAAGCATCTTGCCATTAGCTCTGAATCTACAAAATTGGGAAATTGGGAGAAAGATTTGTTGACTGTCCAAGGGCTTCCAGGAGCCATTTGGTCTTGGGGGATGCTTAGGCAGGGGCGGAGGGCTGAAGGAAGATGCCGAGAGCTTGCCCAGGAATCTGGCAGAGAGGCATCTCTGCTTTGGCGAGTGTTTGAGATCCAATTCGTATTTCCTCTTCACAGAGCCCTGATGAATCCTGCAGGCAAAGATTTACAGAGGAGGAAACCGAGGCCCAAATATACCTGCTCCGGTCTAACAGCTGTTCCTGGTCTCTGGGCAGCTCTACAGAGGCCCAGAGCTGACGTCTCCTCAGACTTGGGTCCCAAGATTGATCCTTTTCCCAGAGGCTTGCTGACCTGAGTCAAGTCTTGTAAAACCACCCATCCTCAACACCTTGCCAAGTCTGAGAGACGTAACCCTTCCAGTCCCAGCAATGCATCTCTCCAGCCCTTGGCCCAGAGACCGGTGGGGTATCTGCGTCTTTAACAAAAAGCGAGAGTAATAAATAAAAGTAATCTTCTCTCATTTATTTTCTGGGGACCTTGGCTCATAAATCTTCCCCTCTTAACCTGCTTTGTGCTCTGTTAGCTTTCCTTCCTGACAGAACAGAATTTGCTTTTCTAAAGACATCTGCCGTATGCTGGGTGTCCCCAAACATTAGTGGTAATGGTTTGGAAGTGGCACAGCTGGAAGCCTTCGGAAGCCAACAGCAGCTGTCAGGCCTGCAGTGGGTACCTCTGAGGATGTGGGGCCAGAGCGCTGGGCAAGGGCTAGGTCTAGGGCCCTCAACTCCTGGGACCTGAGAGTCATTCATCCAAAAGACATTGGAGTGCCCGCCATGTGCCAGGTTCTGTGTGCACACTGGGAAGACGGGCCCTGCCTGCATGATGCTGTCACGGCTGGTTACCCGTGAAGGACAGAAGTGGTGGTAGAGGCAAGTCCCTGCCCCCACGAAGTCAGTTCAGCCATCCTCCTGGAGGCAGCGTGGCAAGAGATTTTGACTCAGATACGCCTGGGTGCCAAAGCTAAAACTCCTTAATTTAAAAATGAGGCAAACAATCCTAGTCCCACTGGGTGGCTCAAGAACAAAATGAGATCACATAACGCATCCAACACCAAGCCCAGCACACAGTGGGTGCTCAGTACCTGTTAAATCCCAAGTACCTAACATCCCAAACCTGGCAGGTGCACTAGCTCTGGGGTTGGCAGGGATCTCCAAGGATGGCACTGCTGCTCCCCTGGGCTCAGGGTTCTTGTCCAGAGGCTTCAGTAGCTGCTGCCCTCTTCCGGGGAAGTGCAGACAGAGCCTCCCTAGCTCCTGGAGAACTTGATGTCATGTTAGAGCGCTCCAGTGGAACCAAGGTCCCTGGGAACTTGACAGACTCGAAGTAGTTCCTCAAACTCCACCCACCTCCATTCCCAAGATCTTCTTCCTCCAAATGCCGAATATTCTCCAGAAAAATCACTCCTATGGCCGTGCCAGGCCCAGCAGAGCAGAGGGCGGCCAGTAAGTCACAGCCCAGACTCACAGCAGCCCTGCCAGCCTGGGTATTCCCTCCTCACTACACCTCACAGAAGGGCCTCTTTTGACTCTTTGCTGGTGAGGAAAGCTTGGCCTCGGGCGGGTGAGAGTTTCAGGCCTACACCAGCTGTGTGTGCCTTGAACAGGTAGTTCTCCATCCCTAACGAATCTGCAGAGGTGGCCTTCCATCCGGACCATGAAGGGAATAGGCGTTGAACTTTGCAATTTTTCTTTTTCTAGCTGACTGAAGACATTTTAGAAACAGGTGGGATAACGGTGGAGGGCGGAGAGCCCATCTGCTGCTGGAGGACCTGGCAGTGCCCTCCTCTGGCCTCCCAGAGGTGGTCAAGAGGCCTGGTGGCCCATGCATGACCCCACTCCCGGGTAAGCTCCAGGAAGTGCGGGTCCTCCCCACCCTCCGCCCCAGGCCCTTGCTTCTCCAGGTCCGCCGCCTGGAATTGCTCCCAGCCTCGGCCAGCAAGATGAGACGCGGAGTCCCGGTTTCTGTTTGGGAAATTAAAGTGCAGGAAGAAGGAACCGAGATGGCACGGGTGGCAGGAAGTCTTGGCCTCCCTATGCTCACTCGCTCAACACCTACTGACGCCACTGTGTGCCCGGACACTGCGCCAGGCTCTCAAGCAGGCGTGCGGCCGCGACAGACAACAGAGGGCCGGCGGCCCCCAAGCCCCG
>NW_006443568.1:9622023-9670931 GCF_000325575.1 Pteropus alecto | reverse complement strand
CGCGGGCGGCGGGCGGGCGCTGGGGACCAGGGACTTGGGGATCCTGGGCGGACGCAGAGGGACTCACAGAGGGTTTGGGCCCCGGGGCGGAGAGGCGGCAGGGGTGGGCAAGCCCTGTGCGTTGGCTTGGAGGGCTACTGTGCAGGAGGATGGGGAGGGACTGGAAGGGCTGCACGAAGGAGACAGGGGACAGGGACGGGAGAGAGCGGTGGGTTGGGGAGAGTGGCACGGAAGCGAGGAGAAACTGGGGTACCAAGGGTCGGCAGACTTGGAAGGACTGTTGGAGGAGGTGAAAGCACTGGCCGGGCGTGAGACACGGGCTGGAATAAACTGCAAGGAGACGGTCCCCAAGAGTGACTAGAACAGTGACTGCAGACAAGGCACAGAGAGAAGCTGGGACCCAGAGAATCTGGAAGGGGGCTTGGGGGGCACTGGGACAGCAGGGAGGGGAGACAGGAGAGGACAGTGGGTTAAAGAATAGGGTGAAATGGGGATGGGGCCAGATAGAAGGGACTGGGGAAAACAGAGTTGCCTGGGGGTGGGGGACTTAGAAAGTGGATGCAGGCATGGAGTGAAGCAGGGGTCAGGAAAGGGGACTTGGGCTCTGCAGCAGCGCAGAGGTGACATCTGGACAGATGGACTGGACGATTTTGAGAGAACTCAGGAAGATGGTATCCAACTGGTGCTCAGCCTGGCCCTTTCCTTCTAAGCAGGAGTCAGCGCTGAAGGCCCTGGGGACAGAAGGCCTCTTCCTCTTCTCTTCCTTGGACACAGACCGGGATATGTACATCAGCCCTGAGGAGTTCAGGCCCATCTCTGAGAAGCTGACAGGTACCAGGAGAGGCTGGGGACTGGGGAGGAGGGAGCCCAGGCACCGCCCTCAGCTTCTTGGCAGCTGTGTCTACTCCCAGCAGGAGAGGCACCTGCAGTAGAAGGAAGATTGTGGGTCCTGGCAGCTCTGGGATCCTCCTAGCTCTGGCACCTCTAGCTGCTGGTTTGGATAAGCTATTTCAGCACATGCACACACATATTCACACACATGTGCGTCTTCTCTTCACATGTGAATAATACTAACATTTCCTCAGGGCCGGACATGACTTTAAGCACTTCACATGAGTTATCTCTTTAATCTTCACAGTGCCCTGTTTGATGGACACTGTCATGATCCTCATGCTTATGGTTTGGGAGACTGAGGCCCCGGAAGGCTCAGTGCTTCGCCCAGGCTAGAAAGGTGCAGAGCCAGGATTAGAACCAGGGCCATCTGTCTCCAGGTCCCACCCCAGCTCACAGGCTTGAGGATGAGAGAGAATATCTGCAAAGGAGTGGATAGGCAGTAGACAGTCAATAGATAGGAGCTATTCCAATTATTACTAAACATTAAACTTGCTTAGGTGCTGTCAGATTCCTATCCCATCCTTGCTATCCATTTTTGCCTAGCTGTACTCAGTGATGGTTGTTTTTGTTTTTGTTTTTATAAGGATAAAGGCCTGAACAGCTAATGAATTATAAAATGCTTCTCTTACCACCTTACCGCCACCCCAACCTCTGTGTCCATTTCTTGTGACATTTCTTGAACTTAGGATCTTGGGCACCTACTTGTTACCCAAGTTGCCCAGTGTGAGTAGGTCAGTTGATGGGAAAGGCAAGAAGAGATGCCAGCTGCTCTCAGGTGAGTAAGCACCAAAGCCCTGTGATGGGTTTTCTGGGTCTCAGGATGGGTTAGGCAGGCCTATCACTTGCTGGCCTGGTGACCTATGGTCACTGCTAGAAGAGGAAAGTCAGATGGAAAAATAGTAATTTGCTGGAGCAGGTATGTGTCAGTATCTCAGTGGCTGTCAGTTCTGTCATGAAAGCAGACAGGTAGGTCAGCAGGTCAGCCCCATGTGGATTGACTCTGATCTCTTAATTTGCCCACTCTTTCAAGCATCCACATAGCCACCTCCTTGTCCTTTTTTTATGGCCATTGAACAAGAGTTCCCTCATAATGACATGTTGGCCAAGCTTGCTGGGCTTGGGAGCACTTTTAATTTTTTTCATATAAATCTTTTTCTCCATCAGTGGAAAATAACCCTTCCTCCATTACCTCCAAGGGCAAAACTGGACCAAGTTTTGGGAAAACAAAATAAAAAACAAAACCAAAAACACCAAATCTAAGCAGCAAATAGAAGCAAATAGTCTGTCTAGCTGGTATAGTTGTGAGTGTTTAATTTTCTGCTTTATACCTTAAAAGTTTTACAAATTATGTATAATGAGCAAGTGCTACTTATAAGTCAGGAAATAAAACTTTTTATTAAACCAAAAGACCATAAAATGCTGGGCATCATTATTATTAATAATTATTTGTGACAACAGTAAAATAATTGAGTGAGCAAGCAGACTAATAACCTTGCACATACCTACTACACCCTTCCTCTGAGGTTTGCAGATTACAGATTTAGAAAGATTTGTTGCATTGACTTACAAATGCAGAAATAACTAATTCTTTAGAACAGGGATTTGCATCAGGAGTCATGGGAGTGCTCATTAAAAGGACGGTTTCCTAATTCTAGCTCCTTAAGATTCTGACTCAGTAGGTCTAAGGTGGGTTCTGGAATCTGTAGTTTAAAAAGACATCCTGAGTGATTCTGACGATCCTGATTAAGAACTGCTTCAAATATACCCATTCAATCTGTCAGTCAGTCTGTCCACAAATGCCAAACATGCTCTCTACAACAAACCTGCTCTGAGAGAGCAGACATGACGAGAGCCACCCCTCCTTTATTCCATTATCCGTGTATCTGGGGCCCCATCCTTCTAGTAGTCACCCCTTTTGAAATAGGCTTCATGTCTCCCTTAAACTTTCATCTTGACTCCCTGCACACTTGAAAGTTACAGACTTGGCAGGTCTCTAAGCAGGAAGAGGTCTGAAGAATCAAGGTCAGCCACTGCCGTTGCAGCCTTCCTTATACAGATGGGGAAACGGGACCACCCAGAAAATCAGGGAGAAGTGAGTCTCCTCACTCCAAAACCAGTGCTCTTTCTGTGACACCAGAGATGACCTGATTCTGTTTCTTGCTTTCATTCATTGCTCTGAGTCCTGGGACTGAGTGCCTCTCAGGGCACTGTTTATTTCTTCGTAAGACCCCATGACAGGGACATGCATGGTCTTCATTTCTCATGTAGGAAAACCAGAGAGACTCAGTGACTTGCTTCAAATGGTCCAGGAAATGGAACTGACCTTAACTTGGACCTGGGCTGATGATGCCCAGCCTGGTACATTCGCCTCTCCCAGCCCCAGAAAGTAGCTTCTCTCTGGTGCTAGGGATCCCAGCTGGGAGAAGCAGCTGCCTGCCCACATGCCACCTTTGGTGGGCCCAGCACTGAGTTCATCTGGGACTTGGTTTGGAGGACAAAAGGTAGGACAAAGTGAGAATGGCCTGGTAGAAAGAACACAGGTTAGAGTCGGGAGAATTAGCTTTGAGCCCCAGCTCCCTGGCTCCCTGACTCTGACACCCCCGGTAAAGTAGCACAGCTAAAGTTTATTATGGGTTTACTCTACCAGGCTTGATGCGAACACTACGTGGATTATCTTATTTAATCCTCATAACAGCCACTGTCCAGCCATCACACAGCTGGTGAAGGGTGGGGCTGGGACTTGAACCCAAGTCATCTGGTTCTTGAGCGTTTGAAGAAACTGAGGCTCTGAGATCTTAACTCCCCCAGAATGGGGTTGTGGTTAATCATGGGTTTAGAGTAAAACAGGCCTGAGTTTGAATCCTGACTCCCCCACTACCTAGTTGTGTGACCTTGGGGAAATGATTTTACCTCTCTGAGCCTCTACTTTCTCATTTATAAAACAGGAATTGCTAATAATGTAGCCTCTCACAGGGCTACTATGACACTAAAATACATATCATTTGTTACTTTGGTCATTGTTGACTGTTCCCCCCAGCTCCCGATGGCTTCCTTAGTCACCAGCCAGTGTAGATGCCTAAGGGAAGGGCCCCTCTCCAGTGACCTGTGTCTCGTAGGGTCAACTCCTACGGCCAGCTACGAGGAGGAGGAACTGCCCCCTGACCCCAGCGAGGAGACGCTCACCATAGAAGCCCGATTCCAGCCTCTGCTCCCGGAGTCTATGACCAAGAGCAAAGACGGGTTCCTAGGGGTGAGTTGCGGGGGCTGGGCAGGGGGCAAGGGGGCCCCCACGGGGGGACTACAGACAGGAAAATCATTTGTGTGAACTTGCCTCCTGAGAATGGGGCTATGTTCATCTTACCTCCTTTCTTTCCTTCTTTCTGTCCTTATCAGCTGCTCTCTATGCGCCCAATGTGCCAGGCCTTAGGGACCCAGAAGTGAGCATGATGCCATCCCTGCTGTCCAGGCACAGTCTGGTGGGAGAGGCAGGAGGGATAAGCATGAGCCTCTGAGCCAGATGGGAGATCTAGGATGGCTTCCTGGAGGAGTGACATCTGTCAGTAAGAGGGCTCAGCCAGGCGCCCGCGGGGGTAGGAAGGCTCCAGTGTACTAGGTTGTGTTGATGCAGCCTCCTCACTTTAATCATTACTCTCTGTAGGTCAGTCTTTCCCCCACCCAGGCTGTGAGTTTGTTGAGGACCAGGCCTGTGTCCCCCACATTTGTGCATCCCCAGGCCCCTAGCACGATGTCCAGCGCCTGACAAGTACTCTGCTGAACTGATGAGCCACATTTGAGGTTCTGCCCCTGACGGTGGGTCGTGGGGTGGGGACGGCACCTGGCAAATGCTGTGCTAGCCGGCCGCGCCCCGACCCGAGGCTCCGTGGACAAGGTCTCAAGCCCATCCCGGGCCCTAGGCATCCCCAGACCCTACCTGCCTCTCCCACCCTCTCTCCTGCCCTCCCTTCTCCACTTTCTTCCTTCCAACCACTCCAGACGTCCAGGCTTCCTTCCAACTGCAAGCCTTCTCTCTGCTGTTTCCTCAGCCAGGAGCAACTTTTTCTCCATGCCCAGCCCACACCTACTCAGCACTTACATCTCAGCTGAGGTGTTACTTCGGCATGAACACAGGCCTGAAGGCAGAAAGTGCCAGGTCATTCAACTGAGGGCAAGGAGCGGGTGTGGCTGGACCCAGAGCATGCGGGACACATGCAGAGGCATCCTGGTCAGTGGGGCTGAAAGAGAAGTTGCCAGACCTCGACGGGCCTCTGTTGCCTGACTTTGGCCTTCATTCTTTAGCAGCGAAACACCATAGCAGATTTTGAAATAGAAGAATTGGTTCCCTCATCAAATGTGTGCTTTCCAGGCTGGCAGCTAAAGTGAAACGGGAGACAGGAAGACCATTTCCTGGGAGGGAGGAGAAGGCAGGCCAGGGAAGAAGTGGTGATGGAGGAAGGCCAGCCTGCAGGATCCGCCAGCAAAGGAGGAAAGGCAGGGCGTGGCTACTAACGGAAAGTGTGTGTTCGGAGGGAGGTCGGGTGACTCAGGCTTCTCATCCGCCAGCAAAGGAGGAAAGGCAGGGCGTGGCTAACGGAAAGTGTGTGTTCGGAGGGAAGTCGGGTGACTCAGGCTTCTGGCTGGCGACCTGGTGTATGGTGACCGTCTGCTTCGGTGGGGGACTGGAGGAAGGAAGCAGATCAGGTCGGGACGGATGAGGTCAGATCAGACATGTCGAAGTTGAGGTGCCTGGGGGATGTGAGGAGGAGAGTCCAACAAGTAGTCCGAAATACAGATTTGACCTTTCATGGAAAGCTCTGGATGGGGCTTGGTTTGGTGGCGATGGGGGACGGGGGAGCAGATTGAAGCTGTTTCAGCAGATGAGTGCCCTGCAGAGCACCTGTACTTAACAGGGGAGGTGGGTCAGGAGCAGCACCCCCAGCCTAGCCTCCCTAGCAGGGTCCCTCCAGAGCCCAGCCCCGCTCAGCAGGCGGCTCCCCTACAGGGGCTCACCAGCCTGTGAGCAGGACCCAGCGGGTGGGCAAGCTCTGCCGGGCCCTGCACAGCCAGCCCTGCTTTGGGAACCTGCCTGTTCAATCCCCCTCAGTGGGTGCTCCCTGCACCCCTCTCCTCCCACCTCCACTTCTCACCAAGCCTAGGCCCCCTCTGCCATGGGGGTGGGGAAGGGAGAGGGGACCCACTGTTGTCAAAGACAGGGGCCGCTCCCTGGTGGCTGAGCACCCCCGAGGGGTGCCAGGCACTCGCGGTCCCGGTGGCTGATGCCTCAGCAGGACACAGCTCCTACATGTAGCCCAGAAGGACAGGGAGGAGCTGACAGTGGAGGGTCCACCGGGGACCTGCATGCTCCGGGGTCTCACCTTTGCTCAAGCAGGAGTGCAGACAGGCCTGCACGGTCTCTGACCCTCATTCTCTCCTCTCCATCAGCGCATCACACAGAAGGGAGGCGGGTTCCTCGTGAGGAAATGGCTCAGGGCAGGCTGTTTGCCCAGGTGCCCAGCCAGTGTGGCACAGGGCACACTCTGGGGAGAAAGAAGTTCCACTTGTTTGTGGTCTCATCCTGCTCTTAACCTTCGAGATTTCACGCAAAAGGGAGTTACTACTTCCCTCCTCAGACTTAACTCCAAACCCAAACTCTGACCGTATCAGTGAGACATTAGCCTCCTCAAAGAAGAGGCTTAGAAAAGCGATTGGGGAGCAGAAAGCAAGGTGGGTAGAGGGGACGAGGAAGGCTCCCAGTCCTGGATGGCTCTCCAGCTCCCTCAGCGCCCCTGCCCTCAAGCAAGTTGCTCTGCTCTGGGCTGGGCCTAGTGGGCTGCAGGGCATTGCTTCTTGGGCTGGGGGCCAACGAGGGTGAAATGAGGCTTGGCTGTGGCGGGACAGTGCCAGGTCCGAGGCTGTTACCAGGGCAGGAGCCTCCCCTGGGTTCTTCTGCTCCCTCAGCTTATGGACTGGCTCAGGACTCGAGGGGCTACTCCACCCACACATGGGACAGGGAGCCCCAAAGTCATGGTTCTTGGTGCCCCAGAGCTTCGGCCTTCCCCTGTCCCAGGTCTCCCGCCTGGCCCTGTCCGGCCTCCGCAACTGGATGACCGCAGCCTCGCCAAGTGCCGTGTTTGCTGCCCGCCACTTCCGGCCCTTCCTTCCCCCTCGGGGTCAGGTGGAGCTGGGCGAGCCCTGGTGGATCATCCCCAGTGAGCTGAGTGTCTTCACTGGCTATCTGTCCAACAACCGCTTCTACCCACCACCGCCCAAGGGCAAGGAGGTGAGGACAGCTCACAGTGAACTCCTGGGCCCTGCACCCCAGCCCAGGCACAGCCCCTCCCCGTCTGCCCCTGGACCTCTGTGCTACCCCACCTTCACTCCACCTCCCTCTGGACCCACCTCCACCCTGGCCCCTAGACCCTCACCTAGGGAGTCGAGGCCCAGCAGGGCCCAGCCAGCCAGCCTGGGGTCCCACTGCCACCCCCCAGGTCATCATCCACCAGCTCCTGAGCATGTTCCACCCGCGACCCTTCGTGAAGACCCGCTTTGCCCCTCAAGGGGCAGTCGCCTGCCTGACTGCCATCAGCGACTTCTACTACACTGTGATGTTCCGGTGAGTGGCCTCATCCTTGACTCCAAAGCACCACACAGTTCAAAGCCCCCGCTCCACCACTTATCACTGTGGGGTTTGGGGCAAGCAGCTGTGGCTCTCTGAGCCTCAAATTCCTCATGTGTGGATCAGGGTGGTGATAACTTCCTCGTGAGAGGAAGAGAAAAGGCACAGAGCATGCTTAGCACAGGGCTGGTGGCTGTGATTGTCATCCACACAGAAAAGGGGTATAGAAAGCTGTGACACCAGGTCACAATGCACCCTTGAGAAGCCGTGAGAGCTCAGAGGAGTCAGACAAGACTTCTGGAGATGACAGCACGTGAACTTGGACCTGAGGATGGGCAGCGCTTGGAGGGCCTCTTGCCGTCTCCCCGCCCTACACTCACGTTACTCCCGGCCAGCCCTCTCCCCCACACAGTCTGGCCAGGGATTCTCAGGCTTTGGGGCCGAGTCAGAGGTTGGGCTCTGGCTCAGCAGGGGCTGCTCCGAGCTTGCTCCTTCCCCCCAGAATCCACGCCGAGTTCCAGCTCAGCGAGCCACCCGACTTTCCCTTCTGGTTCTCGCCTGGCCAGTTCACCGGCCACATCATCCTCTCCAAAGATGCGACCCACGTCCGTGACTTCCGGCTTTTCGTGCCCAACCACAGGTAGGAGCCTTGGCCTAGCCCATCCCTCAGCTCCAGGGTCAGAAGCAGGGACCCAGAGGGCCCCTCAGCCTCTGCCCCTCCTTTGTTCCTCTCTTGGGAGAGGCCTGGACTCCCTCTTGGGAGGGACCTGGAGCTGACCCTGAAAGAAGTAGCTTAAAGAAGGTTGAAGAGGGTCATTCTATCATCCGACAAGCATGTCCCAGGTGCCGCATGGCCTGGCCCACCAACACCGTGCCCTGAACCAAATGCAGAGGCAACAGACCCTTCCAGAAGCTGGAGCCTCCCCACCCTCATGTTGACCGACAGACTCTGACAGACCCATAACCACAGCCTGCTAGTGCCACCCTAGGGGGAGGCCAGTAGGTGGGCAGGGACCTGGCTGCTTGGGGTCTAGAAAGGCTTCTCAGGGGAAGGGACAGTTAAGTAGATGTCCCTTCTGGGGGTGAGGAATGTTTAGCCAGGCAGAGGGAACAGCACATGCAAAGGCCTGAGGGCAGGCCCTCCACTGCCTGCAGCTGCTACCTTAGGGGGCTTAAGGGACAATTCAGTGCCAGCCTGCCTTATGAGGGGACCTGGAAACCCGGGCTTCAGGTCTTTCCAGACTGCCCCTTAGCAACTCTGTACAGGGATAAGACTTGGGCTGGGAGCCTAGAGGCCCATAATTAAGTTGGCTGTGGGACCAGGGGTCTGCATGTTCCTGGCCTTCTCTGAGCCTCAGTTTCCTCATTTGCTACATGGGAGGCTGGCTCCTGGGCAGCAGCGAGGGGATGGCTGGCATATCCTGGGAAGAGGAAGTTGCCCCCAGAAACAGGAGTGGCTTCCTCTTCCTCTCCTCCCTCACCAAATAAGCACCTGAGCTCCTCTGGCTCAGCCCAGGTTCCATCTGCCTTCACCCCAGGGTTGGTCATGAGGGCGGGGTGGGGAGTGCGGCCCTGGACTGGATGAAACAGAGGAGAGGTACAAATGACCAGCCCCAAGACAGGCCACAGGGACTGCTGACTCGCTCTGTGGGCTCCCCACTCAAGCTACCCATGATGGTTGATCGTCAGTCCTGGGGTGCCCCCATGTGGCAGATCTGCAGATGGCACCTGGTCAGGCCAGACTCCCTGCTAGAGGACAGTGCCAGGTTTTCACTCCTGCTCCACTCTGTGTCCTGGGGAAGGCCTGCATGATCTCTGCCTGGAAGGGTCAAGGGCAGTAGAACAAGGTGGATGTGAAAGCCCTTTGTGAACTGTAAAGGCTGGGCCAGTAGAGGGTGATATGGTTTCAGTGCCTTAGGAAGAGCTGCCCGGGGAGAGGAAAGGGCCCCGGCTCTGCAGTCAGAGTCCCAGCAGCTCTGAGACCTTGGGTTCAACTTGCCAAGCCTCAGTGTCCTCATCTGTAAAATGGAGACAGTTGTGCACTTTCAGTGAGATAATATCTGACGTATGGTTCATGGACCTTGAGGATGGTGGTGGTCTGCCCTGGCAGCTCTCTCACTCATCCCCAGGTCTCTGAATGTGGACATGGAGTGGCTGTATGGGGCCAGTGAGAGCAGCAACATGGAAGTGGACATCGGCTACATACCCCAGGTGAGAGCACGATGATCCGCCTCTGCAATGCGTGAGGGATCTGTGAGGGTCTCTCAGGGCCCCTTCAGGATCCTTGCCCATCTCTGAGACATCCCTTACTGATGTCATCCTTCGCTGACCTCCGGCTCAGATGGAGCTGGAGGCCACAGGCCCCTCAATACCCTCCGTGATCCTGGACGAAGATGGCAACATGATCAACAGCCGGCTGCCCTCGGGGGAGCCCCTCCAGTTTGTGTTTGAGGAAATCAAGTGGCAGCAGGAGCTGAGCTGGGAGGAGGCCGCCCGGCGCCTGGAGGTGGCCATGTACCCCTTCAAGAAGGTGAGGCTGGGCACGAAGGCCAGGGTCAGGCTCCATGGGGTTGGAGCTGTGGGAGCAGCAGATGAGCACAGGGCTGTGGGCTGTGTGCAGAGCTTGCTGCAGGGCCCAGTGGTGCCAGGGGAACCTCTCCTTTGCCATCCAGAACTTGGACGAGGCATCCCTCATTTCAGCAGCGCCCCTTCTCACACACACACAACCCCCAACACACGTGCATACACACACCATATATACTACACACAGACCACACATGCACGTACACATTACACACTCAGCCTCTGAATGGGACCCTGGCTGCACACAGTAGCTTCTTTCTGTCTCGGCTTGGCCCCAGGTCACCTACCTGCCATTCACCGAGGCCTTCGACCAAGCCAAGGCCAAGAACAAGCTGGTGCACTCGATCCTGCTGTGGGGGGCCCTGGACGACCAGTCCTGCTGAGGTGAGGGAAACCTGGCCAGTCCAAGGAGAGAATGGGAGGGGAGACTTCACACCCTCTGGGTATAGGAGGTTCTGAGAGCAACAGGCTTCTGCTGTTGGAGCATGAAAGACTTGGGGACCACACAGGGCAGGTGCGTGGGCTGAGGGCTTGGGGGAGGTTTCTGTGCCGAACTCAGAGGAAACTATTGGACACAGTAGAAAGATTCCCCAGCTCAGTCATTTTCAGCTTGGAAACTGGCCAAGTGACTTCCCCTCCCTGAGCCTCAGTTTCTCAATAGTGAAGGACAGGTAACATACTTGCTTCCCAGAGTTGTAAAGATGGATGTGAAAGTGCCTGTGCTCTGTACGGTGTGGCACACAACTGAGAGAAAATAGTGCCACAGGCTGGGCATTCATTCACTTATTCAGGAGACCTGCTAGGTGCAAAGTGCTTTGGTTGTTCGGCAGTCGGTACAAAGATGAGGAAAACAATGAGCCTATCCTCATCCAGTTAAACAGCAAACATCCTGGGCACCTTCTGTGCCAAGCCATAGGCTCATTGCTAGGAGTCTTGCAATGAGGAAGTCAGAAGTGGCCCCTGTCCCTAGGGAGCGCATCTGCTGCAGAAGGCAGATGTTGAATGAATAAGTACAAGCGTGGTAAGTGTTACACAAAAGAAGGACCGGTGACACTAGAGTGTGGGAGTCAGGGACAGTTTCTTAGAGAAACTGATGTTTAAGCTGTGACTTTGGAGGATGAGTAGGAGTTTGCCAAATGACAGAAGGAAGAGTATTTTAGATCGAACAGTCTTGCAAAGGCCCCAGGAGCCAGAGTTTAGTGGATTTAAGACTGAAAGTCCCTGAGCGGGGTAGGGCTCCACCCTATATCTCAGCCCAGGATGTTATTGATGTAAATTACAGCTACCATTTATTCATCATCTGCTCTGTGGCAGGCTCTTTGCTTCTGTTATTTCACCTTGGTGCAGGGATCATTCTACAGCCCATGAGGTTTATTGCTGATGGAAACCCAGTAAGACATGTGGGGTGTCTCACTCTTCTGGCCTTGCCTCTCCCTGAACAGGTTCAGGGCGGACTCTCCGGGAGACTGTCCTGGAAAGTTCGCCCATCCTCACCCTCCTCAATGAGAGCTTCATTAGCACCTGGTCCCTGGTGAAGGAGCTGGAGGACCTGCAAGTGAGTGCAGAGTGGGTGGGAACAGCCCCTGGGACGATACTGGGGGCCGAGGCATTAGGACTGTGCCCAACTGTCCCCATAGAGCAACCAGGAGAACCCATCCCACAAGAAGCTGGCTGACCTGCACCTGGAGAAGTACAGCTTCCCCGTGGAGATGATGATCTGCTTGCCCAATGGCACTGTGGTAGGACAGCCCCACCGCCTGTACCTAGCCTGCGGCCAGGCACTGTGGGGCAGAGGAAGCAACTAGCCAGGGGCATAGACTCACAGACCTTATCATGCCTCAGGTTTGGCTCCACCACTTCCTGGCTGGTGTCTTAACCAATCTGAGCCTCAGTTATCCAATCCATGAAGTAGGAAACCTGTTGCCTACTCTGCCTGTCTCACGCGGGTGTCAGGAGGCTCCCATGGGAAGGGGGACCTCAACAGCACTTTGGGGACCAGGTAGCAGCAGCGTGGGCACAGTGTAGCAGCAGAGTAGACAGGAACATGGCCTGGAAGGGAAGGCTAACCTTGGACCATTGTGGCCAGCCCTGGAATGGAAGGAGGAAGGTGGAGGGATCAGGCCTTGTGACAGGCAGAGAGGACCAGGCGATGCCCCAGGCTGAGCCAAGCTTCAAGACCCTACTTCTCCCTCAGGGCCCCTTACAAGCACTCATGCATGCCCTCAAATTGGATTCTCAAAGCCCACTTTACAAACAAGGAAACTGAGGCTCGAAAGGTCCAGAAACCTGGCAAAAGTGCACAAGTGAAGTGTAGCTGGCTTTGAAACCAGGCCTACCTGTGAGCCTCAGAATCTCCTCTTTCGACAGGAGATGGGGAGTCCAGGGGTCACGGGAGCAGAGGAGAAGAGGGGTCCTAGCGTGGGGCTGAGGGAAAGGCGGTATTGAAAGACATGAGGTTTTCACCTAGTGGACGAGGTGTGGAGGCTCTGTGGTCAGAGGGCCCTGTGTGAGCAGAGGCAGGAGAGGCAGGAACCGGGGTCGGGTTCTGGCCAGTGCTCATAAGTGCCCTGCCTATCCGCTGTCTGCCCCAAAGCGAGGATAGTAGAGGCCTAAGAGCAGCTGCCTCTCCCAAGGACACTTGAGCAGACAGGGAGCAGAGGGGCGCTGCGCCTGGGTGGGTCCCCGCCCCCCTCACCCAGTCACCCAGTCGCTCTCCCAGGTCCACCACATCAACGCCAACTACTTCTTGGACATCACCTCCATGAAGCCTGAGGACATCGAGAACAATGTCTTCAGCTTCTCATCTACCTTTGAAGACCCGTCCACGGCCACCTACATGCAGTTCCTGAAGGAGGGCCTTCGACGTGGCCTGCCCCTCCTCCAGCCCTAGCATGCCTGCCTCACCTAGGCAGGGAGAAGCCAGGCTGAGGGGGTGCTGGATAGAAAGGCTTCCAATGCTGACAGACAGGCCTCTCAGCCCCAGAGCGGTCAAACATCACACACTCCCACCCCACTACTCCCAAGTTGCCTGTGAGGTCGGAGGTCAACTAAGGGTGGCCATCCTAGTTTTGCCTGTATTAAGGGGTTGACAAGGATGAGCTGACTGGATGGGCGAACCTGTAGCTCCAGCTGCCACCATCAGCCTTTCACTACCTACATGGCTCCAGAAGCTGCTTGGGCCCCCCTGAAACAAAGCCTGGGGTCATTTCCCTGGACCTCACCCTCTCAGGCACATAGTCCAGGCCCTTGCTGGGTGAAGAATAGGGAGGAGTGGGTGCTAGGAAAACAGTGTCACCTCTTTCTCCTTACTTTCACTCCCTCCCGAAAGGAACATCAAGAAGCTCCAGCATGGGTAGGGGGCAGGAGGTACGAGAGAGGTACTCTTGTTTTTCTGGAGCCTTCTTCCTGGCTCCAGCCCTGGCTGCCCTCCTCTGTCAGGTGTCCTCAGTGGGATCAGTCTCAGCTAGAGACAGCCACCTGGAGGTTCTGGGCAGAATCGTCCTTCGGAAGGAAAAATCATGTGGTCTCCCAGACCTGGCTCCCCGGACCAGTCCATCTAACCTAACGATAGGACACCAGAACCTGTTTTGGGACTTGCTGGAGGCCAGATGTCCAGGACGGTTTACTGCAGAAGGCTTCTGCCCTTAGCAAGGGGGTCCCTGAGGCCTGAGGCCTAGGCCCTAGGCACTGCCAGTGCCCACCCCAGCACAGCATCATAGTAGGACTGCTGGAGCAAGAGCCCTGGTGTCACCTCCTGCCCCTAAGACTTGAGCTCCTCGGATGTGTAGCCCAGCTGAAGAACACAGCCTCCCTTAGAGCCAGCGCTGTCCCGGCTGTCATGACAGCCCAGACCAGCTTGTCCACCACTGGGTGGCCATTGACCCTCTTTGACCACTCTTTGGGCCTTGGTCCACATCCCAAGCCACTGACCGCAGTCAGTCTCTTTTTTATACATGCAGAAAAGTGTTTTTATGTGAACTTTCTCACAGTTTGTAGGTATTTTTGATAACTCCAGTGTTGAGAAGGAGGAAGAGACCATGGCTTCCTTCAGCAGCTGCCCCATGATGGCTAGATCTGAAATCCTAGATGGATCCAGCTTGATGTCTTTGCAGTTGCACCTATGGGAAGAAATATTCCTCTCTTCCTTCTCCTAGCTTTTTAAAAATAGTCCTCAGAGGGTCAGTGTACTCCAACCCCATCCTTGTCCTCTACTCAGGCCCATAAGGGGCCCTAAGGCTTTCGTTAAGGTCTTTGGTGCCAAGCCTGCTCCCCTGCCCCTGCCCCAGAGGGACTCACTCTTAAACCTGGATGAGGAAGGAAGGCAGACATCTCCTCAGACACATTCTCAGGCCCCCCATCTGTTGAGCCCCCCTGCCTACCATTGGAGTATCCACCCTAAGCTTTCTCTGTCTGAGGCACTTTCTTAAGATTACATGTATTTTCTCATTTAATCCTCACAACAAACCTGTGGGGTGGATATTAACTGTTCGCATTTTACAGATGAAGAAACTGAGTCTTGGGGAAATGAAGTGACCTGCCCAAGTTCTCTCAGTGGTAGAGTTGAAATTCATCCTGAGTTGATTGTGTGGTATTTTGTTTTGCACTGCACCCCCAAATCTCTCCCCTGCCTGTTTTTACTGAGATGAAAAAGAAAGCCTTTCAAACCAAAATGTCTCATTCCCCTCTGATCTCCATCCCTAATGAGGCATGAGCTAGCAAGCTCAGCCAAGTTCTTCATGTCCTTATGGGAGGCAATGCTTCCATGCCCTTTATAGAGAGAGGGGGTCCCCAAGTCTATATCAGTGTTTCTAGGTGTGGGTAGCAGTAAAGCACTGTTGCTGGGGCTTTCTGCATCCTCATCAGATGCCTCTGCCTGACCCACATGTGCCTCAAAGCTCATGGTGGCCCCCAGCTGCCCTTGCCACTCCTCTGCCATTTCCCTCACTTGTCCCTAACATGTCCTGTAATAAAATTGGAGAAACTAGGGTGGTTCTAAGTGCCTTTCCTTTGAATGGGATGTTCTGTTCTGTCCTTGATCTGACTGTAGGATTAGTTTGCCAGATGGGCAATGGAGCAAGATTGGAATGCCTTGGGGACTCTCTCATCTGTCACCAGAGGGCTTGAGTGACTTAAAATAAGTTTATAATAGACCTAGTAGTACAACTTACTTCTTTTAGAATCTGATGCTCTGTTATAAAGATCCTTAAGTTAAATCCATTGTCTTAGAAGCAGAGCTTGAGATAGGCATTAGGTAATTTTTCCTGAAAGGAGTAACACTTCAGGAAAAACCTATAAAAGGAGTGAAAGGGAAAGGGAAAACGATGAGCAGGGATAGAGTCTCAAAGACTAGCCTTGGCGGGATCACAGGAGAAGGGCTCTGGGCCATTAACCACACGGCCAAGTTGAACCAGCCTTTTGTAACCTGTTATCTATCAGTCCCTGGCTTAGCGAGTGGAGTTACTTCCCCCGGCTTGACCTGGAAGTCAATCTTCACCATTTGAAATATGGTGGGGGTCAGGGTGGACAACCTCTGAGGTCTCTAGCCAGAACCAGCTACATAATTTGCAGGATGTAGTGCAAAATGAAAAAGGACCCCTTTTGAAAAAAAAGTTATGAATTTCAAGAGGACAACAGCAGAACATTAAAGCAAGCAGAGTTCTGACCATGAGGCTCAGTGTACAGGACTTTGACAGCTGGGACTTACAGACTTTGAGACCAAAGAACTGCAGTCTGGGAGCCAGGTACAGACACAAGCTGAGATCACAGGAGGGCATGTGACCCAGGCATGAATGCCATGGAGACCAGGATCTGGAGGGTTTCAGCAGAAGAGGGAGTGGATGAGTGAGCCTGGAAGGAATGTAGGTCTCTTTCTCAATGCCTCTGCGGTCTTCCCATCAACCTACTCTAGCCATCTGATCAACCAACTCACTGAAAATACTCTGAGTGTGTGAAATAACATCAAGGCTAAAATAGAAGATACACAGCGCAGGAGGGCAGGAGGCAGAAAAGAGGCCCATTCTTGCCGGAGAGAAGGCTGTCAGAGGGTCTTGGCTGGTAAGTATGAACTGCGAAGGGGACCAGGACGAAATGCAAGGCAAGCTCTTCCACCAGAGGACCTGGAACGCCAGGGTGAGGATTCTCAAGTTTACAGGCGGATGAGGACAACAGACACCACATAATTTGGGGTCTGAGCAGCGACGTAGTCAGACCTCGGCTTCCAAAGGTTGAATCGGAACTAAGAGCAGCAGAGACACGGAGACCAGCGGGTTAAGCGACCAGTCAGGACTTCGCTATCTTCAAGCTCAGCCAATTTTTCCCCCAGGACTCAGAGAGGAGGAAGTGTGGTTTCGGGGATGGGTGTGTCCCTCCCCCGGGGTCCGCACTTGCGGCCGCCCAGCGCCCCGCCCCGCCCGATTGGGGCCCGCGTTCCGAGGGCGTGCGGGGCGGGGCGGGGCGGGGGCTCGGTGCGCAGCTGCATAAATCGCTTCCGGGGCGGGCCAGAGGAAGTGAGGGCAGTTGAGGCTGGGCGGCCCGCTGTAGTAGGAGGGGCCGTGAGGTGAGTGAGTCCCGGAGCCCGAGGCTGAGGTGAGACTAGGTCTGAGTGCAACCTGGGAGGAGGGCGTAAGCTTTCCTGGTCGTCCGTCGGCGCAGCTTAGTGCCAAGCGCTGTGCAGAGCCCGCGGCTCCTGTTCCCGCGCCACTTCTCGCGGGAGCCGGTGTTCGCCTCATTTGGCCGGAGGGGAAACTGAGTCCCCTAGGGGTAGTTGCTCGCCAGTGTCACCCAGTTTCGGTGGCCGAGCTACAGTGGAGGCTTCTCGTTTCGGCCGCGCACCTCAGTGAGCCGGGTAGCCTCTGCCGTGTCTCCCCCTCCTTCTGGGGCCCGGCGCCGGGCCTGTGTGTCCAAGCACCGCCTGGGCCAGCAGCGAGAACTTGGCCGACCTTGCCCCTGTCGGGTCGAGCTGTTGCAGGGGAGGGGAGACGTATCCCAGGCAAGGTCCCCGCAGCGGTTCCCTCGGCGCAGCTGTCCGTTCTGCAAAGTTCCACTGAGCTCGGCGGCCTCCGTGGGCCGCCTGGGACCCAGGGGCGATAAGACCCGGCCCTGTCCTGGAGGAGCTCCCGGTCCCCTGCGGGAGACCGTGCATAAACATGACAACGGCCTCTCGAGGGGCCATGGGAGTGCAGAGGTGGTAAGAACCAACTAGCGTTGCGAGCGATCTGGGGCAAGATTCTTCTAGCCAGTGACAAGGGGTGGGGGCGGAGTGGGTATGAAGGCTAAGTCAGTGCTCTCGTCCATTTATTCCTTAATTGGACAAATACTTAAGAGCTTTCTGTGTGCCGGGCAGGCACTGTGCTGTGCCTAAGAGAAGTCCCTGCCCTTCGGACAAAGGGCACAGTACAGATACCTAATTACTATTCGGAGAGGATTCTGGAAGAAATGCAGGGTGCTGTGGGATGAACAGTGAAGAACCTGACTGTCAGGGAAGGGGGGGGTTGTTGCTTGAGCTGAGCTCCGAAGAATGATTAAGAGTGAGCTTGGGGAAGGTGGTGCTGTTGTTTCGAGCAGAGAAATAGTGTGGCCAAGGTCTCCGAGGTGGTATTGGGGGTACTAGATGAAGGCCAATGTGACTAAAGGGCAAGGAGAACGCAGGTGTGGCCCTGAAGTGTGTGTGGGGGGCGAGGGGGCTAACTGTAGGCCTTGTTGGCTGTGGTAAGTTTGGTCCACTGAGGTTGGGCCTGGTTGTGGAGGGCCTGCAGACCATGCTGAGGAGTCTAGATTTTATCCTGTTGGCTCTAACAAGCCTGTAGGGGTTTTAAACGAAACAATATGACTAGCAATGTGTTGTAGAAAGATCCTGTGGCTGTTGTGAGTTAGTCCCAACTGAGTCTTTGGAGGCAAGTTTGAAGAGGACGTAGCTGCTATGACTAAAGAGAAACAGGGAAGCACTGTTATATGGAATTTGTGGCAGGCACTGACATTCAGCACAGAACCTGGCACACAGAGTTCTGACTTAGTTCTGACTTTGCTAAAAGGCTTGAACTGTGCTGAGAAGTTGAGCCCTTGCAGAAGGCAGCAGGATCTGGACCAGACTTGAAGTGCTTTCTGCTGGCGTGACCACTGAATGACCTTAAATAAGTTCCTTCCTCTCTCCAGCCTCCTTTCCAAGTGTGAGTGATAACATCCTTCTTTCCAGCTTCCTTTCCCCTTAAAGTGAGTGGTAATTCCTCTCCCAGAAGTGAAAAACTCTACAAGGGAGGTTTTCAAGAAAGAGCTGCTTTGGTAGTCCAGTTCATCCCCTGTTCAGAGCCTGCTCTTGGCTCCTGAGTTACTTCTCACCTGGTCATTCCCAGCTCTCATGACTTGACCCCCAGTTAATCTTTACACCTTATCATACTCTGCTCCTCTTCATATATCTCTCACCTTCCTGTCCTGGACCTGTGCTATTGTTGCTGCTGTTCTTTCCTTCCTACCCACTCTGAACTCAACACAGGGTCTTGGGGCTAAACTCACCTCGCCACCTGCCTAGTGTGTCTTTCTTACGCAGTGATATTCAGCCTTGGCTAGAGTTTTGTATTCAGGTGCTATCTCTCTTCTAGAATGTGAGTTCCTTGAGAGCATGGCGTGTCTTACTCCTCCGTAGGCCCTACAGTGCTTAGCACGGTGTGGGTAGTGTAGTGTTTGATGAACAAGGGAATGAGCGCGCTCATTGATTGTATCTGCTCACCATGCAAGGGCAGCTATGAAGAATCCTGTCAGGAGTGACTCTATCCATCTGTCACATTTTAACAGTTTATTAAGCACTTTAAAATTACTTATTTCACCATTGATCCTTAAGGTAGCCAAGAGTGACATCTGTTTTTGTCCTCCTTTTACAGGTAGAGAAACCAACATTTGAATAGGTTAAGTGACTTATCTGTAACTACAAAGCCAGTAGGTGGCTGAGCTAAGATAAAAAAATTAGACTCTTTTCCCTGTAGCCTAGTGGACTGAGATTGGCTAGAGCTCGCTGTTCATTTTCCTGTTGTCTGTTTTACCTCTCCCCCTGCAGGCGCCCAACAGCACTAGGCTGGCTGGCACATGCTAGGCTTTTACCTCTCATCTTCCAAGAATGAATGCTGGGCCTGGGTGGTACCTACATTTTGGCTTTCCCATTAGTTTTTTTTTTAACTACCAAAGGGTTTTATTTCATCTCTAGGAGTTTTGCCTCAGGAAACTACAGGCCCAGGAGGGCTCCCAGGGTTGTCCAAGCTCACGCAACAAGTCTGGAACGGAACCTTTCAGGGTCTGGATTTGGAAAAACCATTATTGGGTGAGGACAGCCTCTGGGGCTGGTTTTCTCTCCTTGTGAAATGTCAGAGAAACCTTGGTGTTAGTCATGGCTCTGCAGGGCATGGTTTTGTGGGGCTTGTGTCGTGGCCAGTTGGCCAATGAGTCCCCATTGTCAGGGTTGTTTCACAGGAAGGGAACTCTGGTGTTAAGATGGCCTGATATGAAGGAATCACGCCTCCCACCTCCCCGAGCTGCCCTGTGGCTGCCTTGTCCCTCGAGTGCGGAAGCCAGTTGGAACATCGGGAATGGAAGCCAGTGTGGTAAGGGGCACTCCCAGGGCAGCAGTGTGGTGGGAAAGGCTCAGCACAGGGCTTGCTGACGTTCTTGAGACTCTAGTTAATCCTTCCTTTCCCCTGGAAGCCTGGGACTGGTGGGAGGCCACCCTTTCACCCGCTCTTCTTAGGCAGAACGAGCTATGGTTGGGGGCAGTCAGTGTGTTTCTGCCTTTCTTTGCAGAAGGGAGGGAGGGAAGCCTGGGTGATCCTTAGACCCAGTTAATTTCTCAGTTCTTTATTGGACCCTCCCAACATTGACTGTGCTCTGGCGGCATCAGGTGTCCCCTTAGGTGGCTTGCCAAAGTGAAAGCTAACAACTGGGAAACCCGCCCTCACTTATAGTTGAGACTTGAGTTACCCCTACACGCACACACGGTACATGTCTCTGCGACTGAAGAATTCAGTCTCCCTAGTAGAGGGGAGTGGAAGAGGATGGGGACAGTACTTGGACTCATCTCCGAGGTTGTGGCTGTCCCTCTCTCTGCTCTAGACCATCCCAATTTGGCAAAACAAGCCACATGGAGCTGCTCGCAGTGTAGTGAGAAGAATCGGGACCAACCTGCCCCTGAAGCCGTGTCCCCGGGCTTCCTTTGAGGTGAGTGTACTAGAAGGGCAGGAAGAATAGAAGCTCAGAGAATATGGAAGGCGAATACTGTGCCCCGGTACCTGGCATTTCCAAGGAAGCTTGCTTTCCTGGTCACTTTTTCATTTTGTCAAAAAATACTTATTAAGTGCTTATAATGGATTCTGGTCACTGTGCCTTCCTGATTGCATACAAACCTGTGACCACAACAGTCAGACTTCCAATTTGCTCATAAACTAATAATCTTACATCTTTAACGCTTCTGCTAAGTAACTGATTTCATCAGGCTCTAGCAATCTGGTTTATCAGAGCAAGCCAAAGGCCCTTGCTGAACCACATCTCCTGACTGCCAGGTCTGTGCTGAGGTATTTGCCTACAATCCTAGCAGGTACCCACATGAGACAGTAATATGTGTGACTCTGTGTTAAACTCTGCTGTTCTTTATCAGCCCTAAGACTTGGCCACTGAGTCACCTATTTTTAGTTTCCCTGAGGCCATTATTCCCCACTCGTTTACTGGGCTACTTCAGTCTTTCCTGTGTGTTAGAGGGCCTTTGGCACCCACTCTGCAGCAGAGATTCTTGCCTGGCCCGCGTCTCTGAGACCCCCTTCTGCATTAGAAAGCTAAGTAGCATTTATTAGTCCCAAGTGCCTCCAAGAACTAATGGTTAAGCACCAGCTTCAGGCTACATACTTAAGGTATGTGCATCTGGGGAGTTGAGGCACAAATGAAAAACTTAAGCTTTCCTGTGAGACCCAGGTTCCCTATCTAAAAGTGAGAGCCATCAACTCCTGATCCACCTACCAATTTGTAGCACAGGCATCTGAATCTGACTTATATGTATCAGTGGATTTTTGAAAAATTATCCATATTTCTGTTGTAAATTAATTACCTTAAATATTATTTAAGGGAATCTTGCTGGTTTATTTTGTTTTAAAGTTACCTATATAAATATTAAATTATGGAAAATAAAAAGAAAAACAAATTGCTTATAATCACATAGTCATGACACAGTAACTATTGATTTTTGGTGTTCTTTTCCATCTTTTTCGACATGCATGTTTTTTGCTTTTTGTAATCGTACTCAACACATGATTGAATTTTCCTAATTTTTCATTTAACATGGTGTCACTCAGCCTCTCTATTCCCTGATTACTGATCATTTGGGTTGAGGGGCTATTTTAAAGATTCTAAATTATTTTGTATAATTAATCGTCTCTTTTGTTAAATCTAAATAGTCAGCTTATCAAGTTTGCTTAAAACAATGTTGCTGTTAACAGTGTGCGTCCCAGTTAGCTACAGAGGTGCTGTAAAGAGCTAGCCAGAGGAAACTTCCTGTTGATGTAACAGGTTATTGATGTCTTTGCACTTGTATTCTCACAACCAGAGGGCAGGACACTTAGACAGTAGCCATGTCTGTTAAAAGGTAACTGGCCAGTCCCACTGAAGACCCCTTTGCTCTAGCCAGGGGTCAGCATTCTTTAAAAGGCCAGACAGTAAATATTTTAGGCTGTGGGCTATAACCATCCCTACTCTTGCAATTATAGCTTAATAGCCACCACAGACAATACATAAACAAATAGGTGTGACTGTTTTTCCAGTAAAACAAGTCCCATCCCTCCTCTAGGCCACCTTGTTTGACTTGAAGGTTATAATAGCCTCAGAACTGGTCTGTTCGCCTTCCTATCCATGTTCCACACAGCAGCAGAGTGACCTTTTAAAACCTAAAATCTGATCATTACCTAGTCTTTTAGGGGCTCATTATCAGTCTTAGAATCAAAGCTCCTAATTCACTTTCCAACCTCTTGCAGCCCCTCACCCCATCCTGTTCAAGCCATGCTGAACTATTTGTAACCCCACAAACCTCTTGCTTCTGGCCTCTTATTTAAGCTATTTCCAGGAACCTTCTTCTCCCTCCTTAGAAAGCCCTCCTGACACCCGGTGCTAGATTAGGTGCCCCCCTACGTATTTTGCCCAATCTGATTGTCTCATCATGTCAGTGTTTGTCGATGAATCTTGCTTCCCTGCAGACCCTGCCTAACATCTCTGACCTGTGTCTGAGGGATGCGCCTCCAGTCCCTACTCTGGCTGACATCGCCTGGATCGCTGCAGATGAAGAGGAGACATATGCCCGGGTCAGGTAACTGAAGCAGTAAACAGTCTGCTGGGGAGCTTCTTCCCAGATGTGGTGGCAGGTAGCAGGGAGAGTGCTTGTGAGAGGCTGAGGACAAATAGGAATGAGGTAGGTGGGCTCAGAGTGGAAGCCGAACCTGGTCGTGTTACTTTGTTAGGTGTGAGTGAAGTTTTAGGAGGGGTGCAGTGGCCATCTCTCTGATATACTTTTTTTCTGGTCCAGGAGCGATACGCGCCCTCTGAGGCACACCTGGAAGCCCAGCCCTCTGATTGTCATGCAGCGCAATGCCTCAGTGCCCAACCTGCGTGGGTCCGAGGAGAGGCTCCTGGCCTTGAAGAAGCCAGCCCTGCCAGCCCTAAGCCGTACCACAGAGCTGCAGGATGAGCTGAGCCACCTGCGCAGCCAGATTGCTAAGATAGTAGCAGCTGATGCAGGTAGGAGCCCGAGTCATGGCCAGAATAGAGTAGGCTATTCGTTTTACCTTGACTTTTGGACAGGATAGGGGTAAGGAAAGTGATAGTTCCTGGTTCAGGGGCACTTGGGCCCAAGGCTGTTGTTGCTCTGAGGCCTGGCTAGCCTATAGTACTTGGATGGTTTCTGTCAGCCATTTTGAGCTGATTGGCTTGGTTAGGAACAAAATCTTCATTTAACCTGTGACCCCAAGCAGATTTCCTCCCTTGGCCACAAAACCAACACCCTCTGCCAACTGTCTTTAAGATCATGTCTTACCCCGAAAAACCTGATCCCATCTGATCTCGGAAGCTAAGCAGGGTGGGTCTGGTTCGTACTTGGATGGGAGACCACCTAGAAAGACCAAGTGCTGTAGGCATAAAAAAAAAAAAAAAGGGATTGTAAGCTGACAAGGTCCTTGTAATCTGTGAGGTCAACCAAGGGTTGCCTTGCCTTTAAAAAAAAAAAAAAAGATGTCTTCCATGAGCCCTCAGTGGCTTTCCTTTTCAATATGAGAAATAATCATCCCCTTTAAGCACCTGTCTTCCTTTTCCTGTCTACCAGAGAGCACCTCTCCATCCCTCCAGCTTTCTGTCTGCAGTTAAGGCAGAACCACTGGAAATGGATGGGAGTCTGCCTTCACTAGTGGCATAAAATACCAACAGGTGGATCTCTCCCAAGAAGCTCAGGGTTTATTTATCCTCATATTCCTCCTATCATTTTTTTGCTCCTAGTTGACGCAGAGTCATAGCTCCTAACCCTTATCAGTTGGTGGAACACAAAAATTATGGTATTCTCTGTGAAATCTTTATGTATTTAATTCCCTCATATGGCAGGTTTATAGAGGAATTATACTTGAATTTTCAATTTATATTTATTGCATATCTTTTTTGTCATCTAAGAGATAAGCTAAAGTAGTTTATGAAAAATCAGAGTGTTTTAGAAACTTAAGAAATTGAGGAAATTCCATGAAAATTTGGGAAACTAGTAGGGCCGTCACCATTCTATTTTTGCTGTAGAATGCTTCTTCCGGTCACAGGTAGCGTTCAAAACAGGGTAGTTAGAAGCACTGGCCCAGTTAGAGGAAAGGACAAATTCCAGCCTCAGTTCTGTCATTGTTGCAGTCTAAACAAGGCTGTTACTCCATAGCTCAAAGCAGAATGAGAGCTTTTAGGAGCCAAAGCCTTTGTGGGGTAGGTTTTTCTGCTCTCCTGGAACACTAGAAGAACCCAGTGCTTCTATATTTTCTTGAAATCCTGAGAGGAAAGGGTAGTCTACTGGCTTTACAGATACTGTGCGAGGCTTGCTCATGGTATCATGGTGTCAGCCCAAGAAATGAATGTTTGGTAGGCAGTGCTTATGAGGAGGTATTACTGCTGTATTCTATTCTAGCCCCAATGTCCATCCATGCTTATTGTTTTCTCTTTCAGCTTCGGCTTCATTAACGCCAGATTTCTTATCTCCAGGAAGTTCAAATGTCTCTTCTCCCTTACCTTGTTTTGGATCCTCATTCCACTCTACAACTTCCTTTGTCATTAGTGACATCACCGAGGAGACCGAGGTAGAGGTCCCTGAGCTTCCATCAGTTCCCCTGCTTTGTTCTGCCAGCCCTGAATGTTGCAAACCAGAACACAAAGCTACCTGCAGCTCGTCTGAAGAGGACGACTGTGTCTCTCTGTCCAAGGCGAGCAGCTTTGCAGATATGATGGGGATTCTGAAAGACTTTCACCGCATGAAACAGAGCCAAGATCTGTAAGTATTTGATAAGGAGCTCTGGTGATATTTACTGTTTCAGTCGCCTGTAACTAATGATACAATAGATGGTACCGTACATATAAAGTCCTCAGTAGTAGCCGTGTATTACTTTGTTAACAAAGTTTCCTACCTGTTTGCTAATGCCTGGGGCTCCAGTTTGAGGGAAGAGCAACACTTTACATTTGGTTGGGTTGATTTAATCCAATCAAATGTTAGACTGGTAGGAATTTTACAAGGTTCATCTATCTAATCCCATTTCTGTCCCCTAGGGGGCTTCACCACTTCACTTCTCATAGTGCTAGTAAGTGTTCATGTGCCCCACCCTTCAGAGTTGGGTTGCATAATAATTTAGTATCTCAAACTGGTACTTTTTTGGTGGAAGGAGAGTTTCATAAAGTTGGGAGTTTCTCCTTTAAAATACAGTGGTCCATTATACAAACCAACCCTGCAATTTCAGAGATTTGAGACAAGGCTTTTTAGGCTCATAGGAAGTTCTTAAACCTTGCTGCCCATCTGAATTGCTCAAATTTGTTAAAATTCCACCTTAAACTTTATAAAGCTGAATCCCCAAGGAGTGGAGCTCTAGGTGTTTCCGATGGGAGTGTGAGGGAATTTGGGGAAAACCTACCTTGAGAAACTCATCTAGCAGAGAAGCCCTAGAGCTCCAGCTGGAGGGATGACCCCCCACTTGCAGTGTTCCTCTAAGTGTGGTCTGAGCTCCTGCACGGGACACACCAGAGGAGCTTGTTTGCAGGTTCTTGGGCATTGAAGCATTTGTTTAGTGACATCCATATCCCAAAGGCCAGAGGCCAGGGTATTCAGATTTCTGTTAATAAAGAGTAAAAGCTCTTGTGCGAGGTGAAAGCTCTCTCCTGAGTTGATGAAGTTCTTGTTGAAGGGAAGGTTACTCACTCACCATGTCCAATGGTCCCTTGTGCCCTTGTGGCTCCTGCCCCATTTCCCTTTGAAAGCCAGACAAAGCTAAGTGACTCCTCTGTCACCGCTTCCTGGTAGCCCTTCCTTCAGGGAAGTCACTTTCACCTTCTCTTGTCCTAGCCAGGCTGATCTTGGTCATTCCCACAGTTCTTTGCTGTTTTGTGGCTGCCTTGAGTCTTTTTCTTCTGGTGTTTTATAGCTTGACTCTCAAACTTTCTTTTACTTGCCTCTTGCACCATGTTAGATCCAAGTTCCTCCTCCCGCTTGTGTCCTGGGATCTTTTGTCCCTCGTTAATAGGAGCTGGGAAAGTAGCCCCATCACTAAAGGTTCAGAATGTGACAGATTGAAGGCAATTACTCTTGTTTCTGCTTTCAGGGTTCAATAATCAATCTTGATTATTGATGACTAGTAAAACACTTTCATGAGGATGTATGTATATAAGTTCACTAGGATTTCAAGCAACTATTTTCCAAGTATCTAGGACACTTTATGATGTATCAAGTAATTTGAACCTACCCCAGATTGAAGTTGGTTTTGTTCCCACAGGTCCCTTATGATGTGAATGTTTTAAATTCTAGGTCTCTTATTTAAAAAAATCTCATGGTCCGCCTTATGTGGAGACAGGATAGTAGGAAATCCTCAGCACACCTTTTCCTTGGAACTAATAAAGTTCAGAATAGCCAAGAGTCATTAGTCACTTCCCCTGCTGACCTAGGGAAATGCTACTAAGCATCAGAAGTTGGGAGTAGAAGCTTGGCCATCACAGGCCAACTCTAACTGGTTGATGGCCCTTTACTTTGCCCACATTTTATAGCCATCTCAGGATGGCTATAAAAGTAAAGCATTCTAGTTAAGCAATGAGGTCTGCAACCAGGTAGCTTGATTTTGGACTCTGGAGCCACCATGTAATGGCTGAGTGACTAGTAACTTTGGGCAAACTGTATAACGTTTCTGTGCAGGACTATAGTAGCACCTACCTCACATGATTGTTGTTAGGATTAAATGAGATCGTATTCAAAGACATGGAACACTACCCAGGTCAGAAGTACTCAGTAAATTATTAATTAAGCTATTATCGTATCTCCAGGAATCGGAGTTTATTGAAGGAAGAAGACCCTGCTGTCCTTATCTCTGAGGTCCTAAGAAGGAAGTTTGCTCTGAAGGATGAAGATATCAGTAGAAAAGGAAACTGATAGCACTCAGCTCTACAAACTCAGTCTCGTGCTCCTGAAAGTCTTTCAATAGCTGCCTTCCTCACCGCAGATGTTTCTGCCTTTCAATTAGAAAATTTTTGCAAGTCTTGCCGAAAGCTAGAGCTTGGACTAAAAGAAGAGCTGGATTATATGTTTTCCATACTTCAAACCTTAGCAGAAGATAAGCCTATTGTGAGCTGAGACGCTTGTACCAGGTGAATGTGTAGGTTAGAAAGTTTCAGTCTATAAGGTGACCTAGAAGTTTCTGGGTTTTCCTTGCCCATGTGAAAATAGGTCCTGAATGACTTACTTCACTGCATTAGACCCCATAACTGGTCTCACTGGACTCTTTGTGCCCAGCTATCACTCTCAGCAGAGCTGAGGGGGCTATAAATGTTTATGTACATGTTCACAGGGGAGGAAAAACATTTTATGCTGCTTTACCATGAACTAACACCAATGCCCAGCAATCACCCTCTCCCCTGTCCAACACCTAGATGTAGAGGTGGGGCCTTTGGACCAGCTGACATTTGGGCTCCTGCTGGGAGGCCTGGGCTGTTTTTTTCTTAAATATATTTTGTAATACTGTACAACCAAATCTACCCTCCAAGGCCCTGAAGCCTCATTAGTTCCAATGATTAAAACTTTCTCTTCCTTGGACTTTCATTTAAGCCCAGCAGGAAAGAGAAATGGGGAGGGGAAAGAGAATACCTTCTTTCTTCCAGGCCCTTGGCTGCTCCTTTGCATTGGGCCAAGGTTTGTACCAACCGCACCATGCATGACTCAGATGCCCTCAGGTCCCCTTCTTTATAGTATGTGTCCTGTGTGTGTTTGGATGGAAGCACTACCTGATATTAAAGGAAGGATTCGGAAAGATATTGTATTTGCTGTGTCCATCTCTGAGTTATAATCACCTGGTCTCCTCCATGGGTATAGGATTCCTGTTAATTTTACAGTATATGAACTTTAATTGACAGGCTCCTGTTTTCTCTCTTTCCTTATAAAGTCCTGCCTTTATAAAACTTCCCTAAGGATTTCTCTTCCTGTGGAAATTTTGTCCTAAACTCTTAAAGCAGTCCTATCTTATAACGTGTGGTTTAACGCCTAGGGGTTGTTTAAGCCTCTTAGGTACCACACCTACAACATGATAAACTGCTACCTGATGGATAACATCTTCAGCAGAACAGAGGTCAAATCAGACTCTTGTTCAGATTTGACTCATGGCAATCTGATAATGATATACTAAATAATACTAGCATATAATACTACAAAGTTACTTTTTCAAAAATAAAATTGGTACTGTTCTAATTACCATGAGAGCCAACTTTGTGAACAGTCATTTATTTGGACTGTTTTACAAAGGGTGTTCTCTCACATCTTCTGGTAGAAGAGTGATATAAGATTATATATAGCTCAGGCTCATTTAGGGAGAGATGTTTAAACAGCATTTAACTTTAAAATGCTGTAAAGTTACCACAGAAATAAAACTGTCATCATTCTACCTTCTACCTATCTCTCTGTCCCCTGTACATCTGGGTCAGAGAGATTTGTCTTATCACTCAAAAAAGTGTCAGGAATAATGGTTCCAAGCTTAGGATGAATAAGTATGATTACAGCCAGAGATTAAAAGTATACACATCGATAGGAAGCAATGTCCCAGTCAGGCATTTGAAAGCGCACAGAGATGGCTTCATGCAGGCTGAGAAATGGGCTGTCTGGTGGAGGTATGAGTACATGCCCTGGCTGCCTCAGTGCTCACCACAGACTCATACAGGGAATTTATCAGCCACCTCTTTCTTACGAAAAAGCAAATGCCAATTACACTGTTTCAAGTGTCACCACCTGCTTTATTTACACAGAGAAAATGCTCAATAATAACTGCTTCTTCCCATACCTCTCTCCTACCCAAACATATTACCCCTAACAACCCCTGCCCCAAGATATTTTCCTATGTCTGTCATTTCAAGGTACTTTTAGAACCAAACATTCAAAGACATTTAGACTTGGTGTCTGATAACTTGATTACCTTCAGAGTCCTGGGTAAAGAACAAATCAGGCTGCAGATTTAACTGAATAGGCCTATCCTGGTACTGAGCCCAAGGGCTGTCAGGAAACTGCCCTAAGCCCCGATTCCAGTTGTTGGTTACATCTTGGAAAGGAGCTCTAGGGTTGTGGGCAATGACCTGCTGGCCTTGAGAATCCTCAGTGAAAAGCTGACTCCAAGAGTCCCTGTCATTCTTCTCACTGTCCAAGGAAAACACAGGAACAGCACAAGAACTTTGTTTCACCGCTTCTGTGTTTTCTCCACTCCAGGAATCCCTGTGTGTTTGAAAGGGGGCAGAGGCCTGCCTGTTTTCTTTGGCCAACAACTTTTCCAATTTAGTCTTAGCCGAGGGCTGATGGCCCTTGCCAAGTGGCTTACTGCGTCTCTCCATACCCTGACAATTCTTTTTCTTAGATCCATGAAGCCATTCCCTTTTCCAGGAAGAATCCTCTCTCTCTCTTTGGTCCAACAAGCACGAACTTTCCAAGTCCTGGGTGAAGGAACAAGCCAGTGAGTCTTGGCTCTCTTCAGCACAGACTAAGGTATCAGACTGGGACAAAGACAGCACAGTCAAGAATGGGGTTCCCATTCTGTGGTGTCCAGAAGCCTGGAGGGACTGAGGAGAAAGTCCAGCCTCCTGGATGTCTGCAGGGGTTGAAGTGGCTAAAGGGGGTGCCACGCAATCATCCTCCAAGACTTGGATCAGATGGTCTAGCTGGGTTGCATCTTTCTTAGACTCTCTGTTGGTCTGACTTTCTATATGAGATGAAATACTCCTCTGATCAGCACCATTTGTCTTTCCTAGTAAAACAGACATGAACAAATATTATTGTGCAGGAAAACTCTGCCCTAAGCAGGATTTAGCTGGCTCTTTCTGAAATCAATATCAGCTACTATCACTACCTAGTACAGGGGTCTTAGATTCTTCACATACCTTTGGCTGATATTTTTTTTTTTCTCTTGTGTCTCCTGAATGATCTTTCTAAAACACAGACCTTATATTCCCCTCCTCCGATACATGGATGTTTCCCATGACCTACCTAATAAAGTCAAATACGACATATAATCAGACCACAGCCTACTTTTCCAGCTGAGTTTTCATACGTGGAGTTTAACATAAGGCACATCAGTATTGCTTTTGTCTTTTATTTAATGTGCTTTCTGCTAAATAGTGATCCTCACCGAATACTACTCCTGGATATTATCCTTTGAGAAACATGTTCAACACTATTCTTGTAGGCCTCGAAGATCACATTAACCATCCAACTCTGAGAAACCTTCTGGGGACAGTATGAAGAATGTTAAGTTCCCACACTCCTCAAACATTTCACAGTAAAGAGAGTAAAGACACGATTAGATGCTAAGTCAACCAGTAAGAAAGACAATAATAAACAACTAGTGTCCAGCCTATCCATTTAATCAGGCATGGAATGGACCCTGTTCTGCCTTAAGGACAAATGCCATGGAATCCCCCCACACCCAAGTTACACTAAGATCTAATTACAAAGCTGAATTACTGATTTCTTCTTCTTCTCTAAGAATTATACCGCGAAAACTGTTTTGTGAAAGAGTTCTCAATTTTACCTAAGAATTCAATATAGACTATAGAATAGACCAAAATTTTGAAATATACTATAGAACAGTGGTCCCCATTCTTTTTGGCACCAAGGATTGTTTTCATGGAAGACAATTTTTCCACGGACCGAGGAGAAGGATGGTTTTGTGATGGTTCAAGCACATTATGTTTATTGATGCACTTTCATTTCTATTATTATTATACTGTAATATATAATGAAATAATTATACAACTCATCATAACACAGAATCAGTGGGAGCCCTGAGCTTGTTTTCCTGCAACTAGATAGTCCCAATCTGGGGGTGATGGGAGACAGTGACAACCAAAGTTGTTATGTCCAGTCTACTCCATAATCTCGTTTTGGTTGCTGTCACTGCAGAAAACCCCGCTTCACAAAGATAGGATGCTGGAAATAGAAGCAGACTTTTCAGTGCTTTTGTGGTCATCTCAGGATAATTGCCTTGACTTTAATCCAGGACATATGGAGATCTGAAGTTGTTTCAAACATACTTTTAAGGCCACCGTCATTTTGCAGTCTCAAGCAGTTGATCCTCTTCTAGCACGGACAAAGTCGATTCACCTGGCTTATTCACAAATAGGTCATGGGTCCATTCCTTCCTTCCCAGTTTGGGGGTCTTTTATGGTTGGGAAGTCATGCTCAAACTTTTTCAAAAGCTGAGACAGATGATCGATCATGTACCAGCTGGGAGAAAAAAGGCCCTGGCTCAGTCTCTTTCAAAATCTCTACTAATGTTTGAAACATGTCAAAAATCCCAATGTTCACTTGTCACCCCCATAACTCGTTTGGCTTTGAATGTAGCCACTTTATCTGCCAACTTAAACACAGTTGTTGTTCTCCCCTGAAGTGACAGACTGAATCGGTTAAGCAGGCTGAATATGTCACAGAAGTAAGCAAGTTTTGTGACCCATTCTGTGTCACTGACATGTGCTACAAGTGGTGACCATTTTTCTAAAATCTCTGGAGCACTTCTTGTAACAAAAACTCTGGCCAGTGATCTACCTTTAGAAAGCCATCTCACTTCTGTGTATGAGAAGATGTGTGTCCATCTCCTCACAGAGCTGTGTGAACAGACGTGAGTTAAAGGCGTGTACTTTAATGTGGCAATTTTAATAATATCCTGCAAAACGTTAAGTTGACAGTTTTTGGCTAGCCAGCAATTTCTCTGGGTGACACAGTGCGTAGACTCACATTTCGGCTAGCCAGCATTTCTCTGGGTGACACAGTGCGTAGACTCACATTAAGAGTGACAGTTTTCGGCTAGCCAGCATTTCTCTGGATGACACAGTGCGTAGACTCACATTCAGAGGCAACTTCTTTGACCCGAGTAGTGAAACCAGAAAGTCATCCAGTCATGGCAGCCGCTCCGTCCGTGTATATATCAACACAAAATGACCAATTCAGTTTTCCTGATATGTAATCAAAGACTTGAATAGTTCTGCAGCTGTGGTGTTGGTTGGCAACAAAAGTGCACATAACATGTCCACATGCACATCTTCCTGAAAAACAGATCGCACAGTCTACAGCCATGCCACCCTGAACGTGCCCGATCTCATCTGATCTCGGAAGCTAAGCAAGGTTGGGCCTGGATAGTATTTGGACAGAAGACCACTTAGGAATACCAGGTGCTGTAGGCATTAAAAAATAAAAATAAAAATAAACAGATCACAAAGAAACAAGTACTGTTGTTGCCTTATTGTCAACATCAGCAGACTCGTAAACCTGGACTGTGTACAACGGTGACTCATAATTCTTAACAACTGTGTCTCAATATCCTCTATTTCAACAATTCGTCTAGTTATGGTGCTAGTCGAAAGAGGAACACTTGCTACCTTTTGAACTGCAGCCTCTCCTAAAAGTTCACAATAAATGTCCTTAGCAGCAGGCAGGACCAACCCTTCACCAACAGCAAAGGGCTTCTTAGCTTTAGCAATGCAGTCAGCCACTGATGCTCTTAGTGCAAACATGTTTGATGAAGTGGTGGCCTTCAAAAATTGCTTCTGTTCTTTGTGTTCATGGTTTTTTTTTCTTTTCAAAAACTCCAAAAGCATGTCTTTCAATGCAGGGTGCTTGGTCTCCATGTGACGAAGCAGTTCTGAAGGTTTCATGGATTCGTTGGATGGCCAGTCCCCACATATCATGTGGGCTTGGAGAATGTGACTCACCTGTTGCAATGAATCCGTAATTTAAGTAGGACTCTTGGTATTTTATTTTAAATGCAGCTTTCTTTTTGTTGGCAGTCTTAGAGCCCGCTGCTGTCTCATCTTTGGGTCTTTCCCCTTTTCAAAGAAGTTCTCCAGTGACATTTGTGTTTTACTCATTTTGGCCAGGGTTAGCTTGTGGGTTCACCAAAACTGTGACTGACACAGGTGTGCAATGTGGGAAGAGGTGTAGGCGGAAGTGGTTAATAAAATAATGGGTGGGCCACATGCGGGCTAAAATAAGTGTCGGATTCTGACTTAAAGCCTGCCACCAGATACAGCTGTACATCAACTTACTTGCCACTCACTGATAGGGTTTTGATATGTCTGCAAACAATTGATTTATTACGGTCTCTGTGAAGTCAAACCTCCACTAATGTTAATCTGTATTTGCAGCCACTCCCCAGCGCTAAAATCACGGCCTCAGCTCCACCTCAGATCATTTAAATTCTCATAAGGAGTGCACAACCTAGATTGCTCACTCGCCCGACACTCACTTCCTGCTATGCATCCCAGTTCCTAACAGGCCAGAGACCAGTACTGGTGTGTGGCCCAGGGTTTGGGGACCCGCTACAGAATATACTAGAATTTTGAAATTTAAAATGGAAAATGTTTTTGAGGAAAAAACCTGCCCTTGTGAGTTAAAGTAAAATGATGTTTAAGTTTTTTTGGAGGGTAGGGAGAATGTATTTTGAAGGTTTTTGCAAAACGATCTTGGGAAGTGCACCAAGAGTGAAGAACTCTCCTCCAATGCCCTCCAATTGTCAGGAACCCTGCTCTGTAAGCGCCAGCCTGCTCTGAGGCAGCTGGTCCCCTTAAGTGGGACATGATGAGACACGAACCAACTTTATGCCATCCTTTCTAAGAAAAAAGCATCGTTGACCCTTGACTGATTTGAGAAACTTCATACAGAAATATCAATTATCAATTAATCTTATACAGACCACTCATTGTAACCAATCCAAGACTTATACCTAATTAATGGCAGGTCAGCCCCCCTATGTATCCCCAACTCCCAAGTATACCTTTCCTTGCTGCTCCAGCAGGGAATACAAATATTTAATATTAAACTGAGCAAAACAGAACCAGAAAGGTATGTCTGTAAAAGCATGTATATATTGCTCTTCAAAAGGTGATTATGTTTTATAACCTCTTCTGATAGGTGAGCTTAATTTAAACAATGCCCTGGTGTCCCCACTTATAAATGTTCCAGCATGAATAAATGCACTCCTTTTTACTCCCTGAGTGCTCCCACACAGGTCACCATACCTGGCTGCAAGGTGAAGAAGGAAGTAATACTGGTCTGCCGAACGCTTGCAGGTAGATTTCTTCTTTGAGTACAAGAGAACTTAGCCTTTCTCTCTCCAGGAAAGGGTGTTAGAATTTTGGTGCCTGACATCATTAAACGTGTCTGAAAATAAGGAGAAAAAGAGTAAGAGACCCTATTAATATCAAAACAGCTGCCAGACAAGTTGGAAGTAGGCCTGAATCCTGAATTCAAATTCAGTAAACAACAGTGACCCTCTGGGAACCACACAGGACCCCTTGGACTCCACTCAGACCTTTTTTTCTAGGTAGTTTTTAATATGCATTATCTTCTACCATTTCCTGCCATACTGATGGTATGCTTCTCTCAGGAATCATGTATTCCAACTATAGCCCAGTCTTTTTGCTTCCCCACGGAAATCAGTAAGGCTGACAAAACAAACAGGATTTGTTGAAGGGATTCTGGAGATGATGCTCTCTCCTTTAAAAATAATTAATGATTGAACATCAGCAGTAGTTGATGCATTTCAATAGTTTTCAAATAATCCCATAGTGGTTAAGAGCATGGTTCCTGAGTCATACAGCTTGGGTTCAAATCAATCCCAACTCTGCCACTGCCAGTTATTAACTGTGTGACCCTCTGCAAGTTGCTCAATCTGTGTCTCATTCTTATGTGAGAAATGGGACAATAACAGTACCTATCCCATAGGGCAGTTATGAGGATTAGGTGAATTAATTCACATAAAAGTCTTACACAGTTCCTGGCACATAGATAGCATTCAATAATAGCTGGCTATTATTAGGAGGAAGAGCAATGAAATAGCATTAGTCTTATTATTTCGTCTCGGGCCCCTCTATACTTTAGAGTATGAATTGGAAGAAAGGCCACAGAGGTTTTGAAAATATCAACTTTCATAACCTCATCCTTATTTAGTGTGATTTATTTTTGTTTCTCTTTGCTTGTTACAGAATGCCTGAGAATCAGAGAGACTAAAGTTATATTCAATTCAATTTGCCTGTGAAAGCCAAAGAAGAAATGGGATTTGTCAATATTCAAGCAGCAAGTTGGAAGTAGGCCTGAAACCTGAACCCAAATTATTCTAGCCGATAGTTGACTTCATTTTTACTTTTGGAAACTAAGATGTACTTAAATGGTTAAAAGAAGAAAGACATCCTAGATGTAAAGTTCATACTTTGACTTTTAGTACTAGTACAGAAGCTTCTCTTCCACCATACAAAAACTAGAAAACTAGATAAGATACATGAAATAACTGATTTTTGACAGTGGGTAAGAGACAGTACAAGACTGTCATCCCTGAAAAGGATTTTTGAGAAGGAAACAAATGGATGAACCCTAGGACCACCTTAGCTTTCTGCTTGGAAGCACCTGTCAGACTGCAATGTATGGAGTACCCAGGCAGAGCACCACAAGTTGCTACTAAATTTAGGGAAGCTGAGGCGGCTGGTATTTGCAGCACAGGAAACTACATCCAGAAATTTACATAGAGATACCTTCAGTCTATTACTGAATACTAACCTACGCATGTGTTAGGTGACACCCCATGGGGCCAGACAGAGAAATGCCAAGAACTGCAAGCTCAACACCTAGAGCTCACACAGGGCTGGGATAGTTCTAATCAGAATAGAAGGACCTCTTAAATACCAGGGGCACTCAATAGATTTCTCAGGAGGAACACCCTTACCCTTAGAGCTAAACTAACTTTAGAGAAAGGCTATTCAAACCTGTCTTAACAAAGCTTAAATGCAAGCATTTAAAGTAGCAAGCTGATTAGCAAAGTAACTACCTACCCTAAACAAATTTCAGTATTCTTTAAAGACAACAAAATCCAGATATTCAACAATGTAGCACTCAAGATGCTAGCATGCAATAAAAAATTACTAGATATGTGAAGAAGCAGGAAAACATCCATAACTGGGGGTAAGGATGGAATGAATTAACAGAAACAGATCCAGAAATGTCAGGAATAACAGAATTAGAAGACAAAACCTTAAAACAGTTACTATAAATATGCTCGATAATTTAAAAAATATATGAAAATGAGAAATAGAAGACATAAAAAATTCACTAAATGAGTTAACAGCAGATTAAAGACTACAGAAGAAAATAACTGAACCTGAAGACACAGCAATGTTAACTATTCAAAATGAAGCAAAGAGAAAAACAAACTGAAAAAGAATAAACTGAGTTTTAATGACCTGTGGGGTATCAAGCACACATATAATTAGAGTTCCATAAAACGACGTAGAAGAGTAAAGAAAATATATTTGAAGAAATTATGGCTAAAATTCTTCCAAATTTGAAGAAAACAACAACTATAATAGTCTTTGTCAAAATGGCCAATACAACATCTCCCATTTCACATGCTCTTCTTATAATATGACCATGCCATTCCTCCCATCAAGTGGCAAGATCCATATTCCCTCACCTTGAACCTGGGAAGAACTTTGTCACTGCCTGACCAATAAAGTAGGATAGAAGTAACACTACATGATTTCTAAAACTAGGTCATAAAAATGCCTTACTCTCTTAAGATGCTCATTCTTGGAATCTACCCACCATGCTATGAGAAAGCCCAAGCAGGCACATGACTCCTTAAATTTTATGAAAGACTCATCATAGATATGTGAAATTGTGTGAGTTAGTATGCCAACAAGTATTTGAGCACCTATATGCTAAGTACAGAGAAAATAGTGATGAACAAAACAGAGTGATTCTGCCCTGGTAAAGCTTACAGCTTAAGGGAAAAATCAGGCAAATTAATAATAAATAGTTATTTAAATCACTACAAGTATGCTAAGTCCCATAAAGAAGACTTACAGAAAACTACAGATTATCAGATAGCAGGAGGACCTCAATTAGCAAAACATCTGGGAATAAGGCTTTTTACCAGGTTGTACATATTTAGTAGGAGCAGAATGTTTCCTTCTTTAGGTCAGAATGATGTCACGAGTGATCTCGCCCCAGTTATAGATCTTTCAGAAGACCACTGGCTTCAAGAATCTACATTTATCTCAGTGGAATGTTAAGGCTCTGAGTAAGAACAGGTCATCTGGAACTGAGAGGGGCCCAGGGACAAAGTCTTTCAGCAGATTATCCCTACTTCAAAATAAAGGCAACCCCAGTGTATATATTACACAGGGTAAGAAAGCCTGTCTGACAGGCATAGGGTTCCTACAGGATCAAACACCTAGGTGAGCCATAGCATAGATAGGAACAATTCTCACTCTATAAGAATGCCCTAAAGAACTTAACTTGAAGGAACGCGTTCCTTCCAAACCAAATAATCTCCAGTCCTTTAGTATATCACATTCACGGTCCCATCAAGTTTTCTTCTTTCAGAGTGGTGGAAGGAAAATCTGACTTCCTCTAACTATGGAGCTCCTGCTGTTCGTGTTATCCCAAGGATCCCCTGTGACGTATTCCTACAGAGTGATGTTTTTTGTTTGTTTTGTTTTTGGCTGGAAATCATCACGAAAGTGTGACCCTTACTTATATTCCACAACTATCAAAGCAGATCTGGGGTCATATACTTCACCTCTCTGTCCATTAGGAAATGTTTTCATTCTTTCACATTTAAATTCAGTTTAGCTCTCATGCTTAATTTCATCTGATAATTTATCTATAAGTTTGTGTTAAAATTCTGCTTCCAAACCAATGTAATTCTTTTTTAATGATTTATATGGCCTTCAGAACAAGTCTAGTACACAACTTCCTTTATTCATAATGGTCGCTCTGGTATTAAATTTATGAAGTCTTAAATTTATAGTATGAAGTCTTACTTTCTACATCAATTGACACAGCTCTGAAATACACAAATGTATTTCATTGTTTCTGCCATGCTACCTTCTCCTTTATGCTACCCAGGGCTCATATTCATCTCTTCCCACTTCTAAGGGTCAGAAAGCACCATCACCATGTCGTCCCTTACTTCTTAGTCTCTCATAGCATGAATTTGATGACATTTTAGACAAAAACCTTTCCTGATCAGTCACTATCATTCATGCCTCACCAAGTCAGCCTGGAAGGATGATGCCACCTTACAAGAATGTCCTAAGTAAAACTGTTTAAGGAGTCTGACCTAGAAAAGCTTCCAAGATTCTTATCATTTCCAATATCAAACAGCTCTGTTGAATTAATAACAAGGTATTAATTCAAAATTTACTTTAAACTCTCCAAACCTGAAAAACAAACAACACACTGCCCTAGTTTAAGATTTCATAAACTCTTGCCTAGTCCTAGTCTTGCCTTAACTGGTCAGGCCCCCATTCGCTATCTGTTTCTATCAGTCCCACACCCAACATCTAGATTAATCTTCTTAAAGAACTGTGATCATATTGTTCTGCCAATAGTTTCTCTGTTACCTATAGCATAAAAGGTAAACTCAGACCGTACACACTGATATGATTCCAGTTTGCGTTTTTCTCCATTACGAAAAACCCTTCATGCACCCTGTAACATAATACTCAGCTAGATGCCAGTCCCTATTACGGCCTTCAACTTCTTCATTTCTGTGCCTCACATAGAAGGGCCTTTTTCATACCCAGCTCTGAATTGCTATGTATTCTTCAGCTTAGCTTCAAGATTTCCTGATTCCCACAGCAAGATGTGATTGCCTCATCTTCTGAACTTGGCATTTATCACTTGGTACTTCAAGGCTTATCCTACAAAATCCTAGGATCAATATCTGATTCACTTATTTTTCTTTCCATCCTCCACACAACTAGCTTAATACACATAGTAGGTACTTAATTCAATAAATATTTTAAAAAGAAGGTGGATATACAGGTAGGATATATTCCTGTTTCTGTTTTGTATATACCTATTCATTACATTTTTAATATTGACAAAGCTGTCAGAAAACACTAAGGCTTTTCTAATACTGTGACCAAGGTGAGCTCCTGTCACTGTAACTAGTGTCACACATAAGTTCCGAAACAGACAGGATGAGAGAGTACATCCATTGAAACTGTGAAGGTTTTTCCTCTCAAAGTAATCTAACAAACTAACAAAGTAATCTAGAAAATTACTCCAAGAATCTTCTCTAGAACCACCTGATACTGGTTTTTCATATAAACCTAATGAAAACTCAGTAAGAAAAAAGCACTTTCTTCTAAGTATCACAACTCCTAAGTTGGAGACCTGATATGTCTACACCCATTAATCTCATTAGCTAGGTCTCATGAAAGACCTAGCTAATGAGATTTTTCACACTTAAAGGATGTCATGCATGTCAGAGGTCATTGTAGTACAATGTTTTAGTACATTTACCATGAGTTTTGCTTTAATATGGACTATTTATTGAAGATCTGTTTAAATCTCTGATTTTAACTACTTCCAATATAACAATGGCCACATTACAGCCCTCTCAATAGCAGAGATGACAGACCAATGAAAGAAAAAAGAGTACTATGATCACTTAAATGGGAAAGAGAGTGCCTCAACTGAAATCCAATAGAGGAGAAATCCCCATACTGAAACAAATCCCCAAGTTCCCCTGGAAGGTGTCAACTTTGTGAAGAGAAGTATTATTCTTTATGTGCATGTGTATGTATGTGTGTGCACAATACATATATACAATTAACCTATAATATATCAATTCTCCCAATTTCCGAGCATTATTTCAAGTTATATTTAAAAACCTTTTTTTCTCTATAATCATCTTCTATTTAGGTAACAAGTTCTCGCTCCTAAATGTAAAAAAAAACTGAAGGGAAGATACAAAGGTCCTTTAACACAGGGGTCCCTAACACACACACACACACCCCCACTCCCAATCCCCTCACCCCACCATGCCCCCCCCAACTCCCAATCATGGATCAGTACTGGTCCGTGGCCTGTTAGGAACCCGGCCACAAAGGAGGTGAGCAGCATGCAAGCAAGCAAAGCTTCATCTGTATATGCAGCTGCTCCCCAGCACTAGCATCACCACCTCAGCTTCACCTCAAATCATTAGGCATTAGATTCTCATAGGAGCACCAGCCAAAAAGGTTAGGGACTATTGCTTTAAAAGGAAGGAGACCTAGAGGGCTACAGAAAATTGGAACAAAATCACGTCTTTAAAAACATATTTAAGAGATCCTTCTTGGACATGGTTCCATAGTGTAGTGGTTAGCATGTCTGCTTTACACCCAGAAGGTCCTGGGTTCGCACCCCAGTGAAGCCATGGTCCATGGTCTACGGCCATGCCACCCTGAACAAGCCCGATCCCGTCTGATCTCAGAAGCGAGGCAGGGTCAGGCCTGGTTAGTACTTGGATGGGAGACCACCTAGGAAGACCAGGTGCTGTAGGAATAAATCATGATTATAAATAAATAAAAAGATCCTTCCAAGCCCACATTTAGGTCATTCTTGAACATAACTACACTTTAGATATATAATTATATAGATTAATAATCCATCAAAAACAAATAATTTCAACTTCTATCCTAAATTAGGCCCTTGTTATTTCTTACCTAAACTTCTGCAATATCCTCAAATTCCTCCAGCCTAATTTTCAGTGTACCACTTACTTTCATATAAGCACTGTTAGGTTAATCTTAGACGCAGCTCTGGTTATGTCAAATGGCTTCCAGGAATTTCCAACAACATGGCACTAGTTTACCATCCTAATCTCACCTTCAACTCCCCTACCTACTCTGTAGCCAGACTGAATTACTCCCTATGTAAAAAAGTATCTTACCAAAGAGAGGTCTGGTCTTTGCCCTAGGCTCCTGGGAGGTAATCTCTTAAATTTCAGAATGTCCTGCCAGATAGGAGTATCTTTGTTTATCTGGAGGCCTTGGGCCACACTAGATAGTCTATGCTAACCATATGCTCTATGGTGGGGGCTTTGGCCATGCAGTATCAGCCTGACCTGCATAGGGGCGAAGGTCAACTACACAAGTAGTCGACCATGTCTACATGACCAAACCCAACAAAAATTCTGGACACCTAGGCTCAGTGAGCTTCCATGGTTGGCAATACTCTTATATTGTCACATATCGTTGCTGTGAGCAGTTAGTGCTGTCCATTATGCCACTGGAAGAAGACACTAGAAGCTTCATGCTTGGAATTCTCCTAGAATTTGCCCTTGGTTGATTTTAATCTATATCTCTTCATTACAATAAACTGTAATCATGATTATAACAACTTTCAGTGAGTTCTGTGAGTCTTTCTAGCAAACTATCAAATCTGAGAGTGGTCTTGGGGACCCTCAAACTTGGTGTCAGAAGTCAAAGTGGTCAAACATCTATTTCCTACCCCTGTGCCACTATTCATACAAATGCCCACTTCGTCTCCATTGCTTTCCAACAAACTCTGTAAGGACTGCCTCAAAGGCTACCTCTTCACAAAGCCTTTCTTTTTAACAGCTTTATTGAGATAAAATTCACATACCATAAAATTCACCCATTTAAGTGTACAAAGTGTTTTTCAGCATATTCACAGAGCTATGTAAACATCACAATCTGAGAACATTTTCCTTACCCCAAAAAGAAACCCTGTACCATTCATTGGCAGTCATTCCCAATTCCTACCCCAGCCCCAGGAAACTACTGATTTACTTTCTGTCTCTACAGATTTGTCTGTTCTGAACCTTTCACATATCCTACACTATCTGGTCTTTTATGACTGGTTTCTTTCACTGAGCATGTTTTGGAGGCTCATCCATGTTGTAGCATGTATAGGTACTTCATTCCTTTTTTATTAACAGCAAATATTCCATTGTATAGATATAACAGTTTATCCATTCATCAGTTGATGGACATCTGGGTTGCTTCTAACTGCCAAACTGTTTTCCAAACTGCTTACACTATTTTATGTATGCACTAGCAATGTATGAGGGTTCCAATTCTCCACATGCTTACCAAAATTTGATATCATCTATATTTTTTATTATAGCCATCTTAGTAGATGTGAAGTAGTACCTAGCTGTGATTTTGATTTGCATTCCCCTAATGGAGGGGGAGTGGGCATTTGTATGAATAGTGGGGCACAGGGGTAGGAAATAGATGTTTGACGACCCTCACTTCTGACACTAAGTTTGAAGGTCCCCAAGACCACTCTCAGATTTGATAATTTGCTAGAAGGACTCACAGAACTCACTGAAAGCTGTTATAATCATGATTACAGTGAAGAGATACAGATTAAAATCAACCAAGGGCAAATTCTAAGAGAATTCCAAGCATGAAGCTTCTAGTGTCTTCTTCCAGTGGCATAATGGACAGCACTAACTGTTCACAGTGTTATAGCCGCCAACCCCTGAAAGACACACGGACCACCAGAAATCAGTGAGTTATAAGAAACATGCTCTTTATTCAGCCAGCTGGGTCTGCCAGGGGTACACAGACTCCACAGGTTGGTTGTGCAAGCGGGGGTACAGAAGCAGAAAGCTTATTGTTAGAACATTATGTTCCCATGGGTGATAACCTATGTTCCTAAGGGCGATAGCCTATGTTCCCATGGGCAATAGCCAAGCAGTAATTTTCCAGCCAGCACAACAGCAACACCCTAGTAACTACTGATGTCGAGTATCTAATTCATGTGTGGATCTAAACATACCTATAACAAGAGATTGAAGTAATAGTTTTAAAGCTTTCTGCAAAGAAAAGCCCATTTTTGCCATCTGGAGAGTTTGGGAATTTTCAAAACCAACAAGTCTAGGATTCTTTTTAACAGGCTCTTCCTTTAGCTTCTCTCCGCTGACATTTTGTAAAACCAGCAAAAAGAAACTAGGTAGCACTTTCTTTCCACATTGCCTGGAAATCTCTTTACTTATAATCGCTCAATTCTTTGGTACATTTTCTACCTTCCACTTTACTGTGGAAAACAATGTTGCTAAACTTTCAGTCACTAAATAAGGATCCCCTTTTTCTCCAGCTTCCAATAAGATTTTTCTCACTTTCCTTTAAGCCCTCACCCACAGACTCCTGAAGGCCATCACACTTGGAGAATTAGTTTCTTAAAAGCTCTTCAAGCTTTCATTAGCACCCTCTTCAAAGCCCTTCTAGCTGCCACTCATTGCCCCATTCCAAAGCCACTCCCACATTTTAGGTTTTTGTTAGGCAGCTCTCTACTTCCAGAACCAAAATCTGTATTAGCTTCTATTGCAGCATTAACAAATTGCCACAAAACTTAGCAACTTAAACATTTATCTTACAACCTCTGTGCAACAGGAATTTGGGAGCTGCCTAGCTGGGTGGTTCTGGTTCGCAATCTCATTAGACTGTATTCAACCTATCAACCAGGATTACAGTATCCACTTTCAAGGTGGCTCGCTCACTGTTTTGGGCAAAGGTCTAGGTTCTTCACAACTTGAACGTGTTCACAGAGCTGCTTGAGTATTCTCATAAGTGGCAGCTGGCTTCCCCCCATGACATTCTATTCATTGGTCACACTCACACAGCCCACACTCAAGAGAAGGGGCATTAGTCTCCATCACTTAAAGGGAGGTGTATTAAAGGAATTTGTGGATATATTTTAAATCCTCCACCCATGATCAAATATAATCTCTTCTTCTAAACCCTTAGAACAGTATCCTAATGCCTCTGAGGTACTTACAGTCTATCTGTGTACCTATCATATTCCCTGCTGCCAGGGTTGTAACTAGCTTAATCACTTCTTTATCATCTGAGGATGTCTTACACATAAAAAGACATTGGATCAAGAGTTAGAAGACCTGGAAATCAAGCCTTAGAGCTGCACTTACTCTAATATGATCTTGAACACATCTCTAGCAGAACTTAAATTTAATCTGTAAAGTAGGGGTAATCTCACTGCTCACAAAGCTATTAAGAAGTGAAATAAAACATGTAAAAAAGTTTTACAAATCATAAGTTACTACATAAAGATCATATTGATAAACATTTATTAAGTACATTTATAGACTTTTATCAGTCTTACAGTACAAACCCCTAACAGTGTTGCTACCATAGACTTCAGTAGTTTGATTGTGCCTTTTCAAGTTCAGTGAAAATGAACTTTTCTTCTCTATTTTTGGTTCTCCTTTTATCATTTCAAGAAGTATCTGGGAGGTTTTTTTAAGTACATACTTTAACTGCCATTTTACTAGAGGTCTCCCATCCACCTTTGCTCTAAAAAGCTCAAAGTCTTCCCACTTATCCTCTCAGAGTGAGAAAGAGAATAAGGAACTATAACTCTATCTAATAGGTTCTGAAAGCAAAGCCTGGATAGATTAGTTCATTCACTCATTTGCTCATTCAATAAATATTTACTGAGTACCAAACAGTATTGGACACTGAAGAACTAATGGAACTTTCATTCTAGTAGGTGAAGAAAAACAATAAATGAACAAGTAAATGGAGTACAGTTAACCCTTGAACAACACAAATTTGAATTGCACAGATCCACTTACATGCGGGTATTTTTCAGTAAATACAGCTGGTCCTTCATATCCATGGGTTTCGCATCCAACCAACCACAGATCGAAAACAGTATTTTCAATCCATGGTTGGGAACCCATGAATGTGGAGGGCCGACCGTATGCTTTATTCTATGCCATTTTATATAAAGGACTTGAGTACCCTCGGATTTTGGTCCGGGAACCAATCTCCTGCAGATACTGAGGGCTGACTGTAGTTAAGTTTTGGAGAAGTCAAAATTTATATGTGGATTTTCAACTGCATGGCAGGTTGGTGCTCCTAACCCCTGCATTGTTCAAGGTTCAACTGTATATAGTATGTCTGATGGTAAAAAGTGGTATGGAGAAAAATAAAGCAAGACTAAAGTAGTTAGGGAGTATGAGGAGTAGGAGATAGGGAAAGGCTACTTTATGGTGGTTAAGAAAAGGACTTACTGATAAGTGGACATTTGAACAAATGAAGAAGCAGAGTCGTGTGGCATTCTAATCCTTATGGCACTTTAAGCAGAAGTCCCAAGCATGGGTGTACCTGGCTTGAAGGCCAATATGGTTGGAACAAAGTGAGGCATAGAAAAGAGCATGAGGCCTAAAAGGTGTGAGAAAGCATACATAGCCAGATCGTGCCTTGTGAGCCTTAAAAAGATTTTGGTTTTTACTGGAAGACAGGAAACGACTAGATGGTTTTAAACTTACTAGTGAGATAAGGGTCACTCTTGGCAATGGTAGAAATGGTAGGAAATGATGAGATTCTAAATACGTTTAAAGGCAGAGACCAGAGGATTTGCTGACTGACTGAAGGTCAGTAAAGTTAGAGTGTCAAAGTGGCATTCTCCAGCAAGGCTGGCCTGGAAACCAGATGACTCAGCCAAAATTTCTTATATCTTTACATGTGCACCTCCCTCTTAATTATGTCCCCTTCTCCTTTCCTGCTACATAGTTAAAAGGTAAGGAACTAAACTGCTGTTATAATGAAGGAGAAATATATTACTCTTTGTTATGACATTTTAAATATAATATGCCTAAGAGCAAATATACAAATCACATACTAAATCTTTTTACCACTTTAATGTGTAAGAAAACCTGTTAGAAATGTTTCTCAATATCTTCAAATAGAGGCAGCAAAGTTAAAATACAAAATTTGAAAACTATGTAAATTTAGCCTTTAAAAAAAACCCATATGTCTCACATGTGAAGCTCATCATATATTTAGTGAAAGTTGAGAAGCAGAACAATGTTTGATATAATCTTATTTCTGGGGGGAATATATATATATATTTATAGAAAATGTCTCAAAGGATATCTAATTGTTAATAGTAGCTACTGCCAATGAGGCCTTTATTTACTTAACACAATTCTATACTTTAAAAAAAAAAACATATTACACTCATAAAATAGACTAAAATGAAAACAAATACAGTATCCGCCATATCAAGGTCTAGAAAATGAGACCAAGATGCCACACTTCTGTGGGTAGTCAGCCCAGAAGAGAAGCAAACTTTCTCCAAATGTCAGTCCCTACCTTCTGGCCAGACAACAAACCGCCCCCATTCTACCCAAAATAGTAGAGTGCTGTTTAAGGATCAAGTGTGAATGAGCATGTTTTTGAAAACACTGGCCAGTAGCTACTACTTATTCATCTCTGACCTTGTAACTCAAACATGCGTCTACTTGATAGCTGCTTTTGTGCTGGCTAGAAAATTACTGCTTGGCTATCGCCCATGGGAACATAGGCTATCACCCATGGGAACATAACATTCTAACAACGAGCTTTCTGCTTCTGTATCCCCGCTTGCACACCTGACCTGTGGGTTGACAGGTACTGAATAGGAGAAAAATAGACTTTTGTGTTTAAGACAGACTGAGGAATGGGATTTAGGGCTTAAAAACCCTGTACCTCTACATTTTGGGGCTGCTTAATTTGGGGTCTGCGTACCCCTGGCAGACCCAGCTGGCTGAATAAAGAGCATGTTTCCTATAACTCACTGATTTCTGGTGGTCCATGTCTTTCAGGGGCTGGCAGCTACAACAACATATAATGTATATTAAGTATTTAACAGTATCTGGCGCCCAATGGATGCTCAATAAACAGGCCAGCTCCCCTTCCCGTCTCCTTTCTTTCACCGAAAGTTCCTGCAACCTGTCGGTCTCTCAGGATGAGAATTTACCAAGTTTACATATGCCCTCTTTCCCAATACTTCGGCCTCTTCTGCTGCCTTGCAGGAACTCCTAATTCCTCACTAGTCTGCCCAAACTCCTGAGAGCAAATTTTTTCTCCACCTCTCCCCATACCTCGAAACCTTGTTGTCCCAGTCTCTCCATACCCCTTCACAGCCTGCCTTCCTCATTTTCTCTTCACCCTCCCCACACCCCATTTGTCACCCTTTGTCAGACTCCACTCCCTATCACCTCTCAATTCCCAAAGCTGCTCCTTTCTCAGTCCTGGATTTTACTTCCATCACCTCTGGGTCCCCCAAACTCCCTTCTCACGCCTCCTGGCCCCTAACCCTTTCCCCAACTTTCAACCTGGACTTTCCGCCTCTTCAGGGCTGCCGCGTCCAGCCACACGCCGCAGGCACCCTCCTCTGGTCCTCCGCGTCTCATGGCCGCTGAAGTGGCCAAGCCAACCCGGCAAGGGGATGGGGGTCCCGAACTTCTCAGAGAATGACTACACCACCTCTGCCGACGTTCGGATCTCGCGCCAACGCTGGGGGCGGAGCTACGTCGCAGCCGCCCGGCGCAGGTACCGCCCCTAGCTCCGCCCCTTTCCGCAAGCCCCGCCCGACGCTTTCACGACGTCCGCAAACGGGTCCTGTAGGCCTGCAGCTCCCTTCTTCGTACGAAGGTCTTCACATTTTTCTGATAGCATACAAGCGATGTATTCCGAAAGTTATGTTGTGTGAACGCGTTCACGACTCTAAACAAGAAACGTGCGTTTTCTTTTTGCTGAATTAGTTGGACTTTCTTACTTAAATGTAATAATTACCCTGGGCTAAGGGTTTTCCTTGTCTAAATGCTGAATCCTCACAGTAACCCAAAAGGAAGGGTGGAGTCAAGGCTCCAAAACTGGGGTCCTTAACACTACCCTGAATGGTTAACACACCCTCTTGTTTATGAATTACTTTTGTGGTTCAAAAAAAGACAATCTAAACTTCTATGAAAGCACAGGGGAGAGGATTTAGAAAATGTTAAAATGAAATCTAAAAATTTGGAGTCGAGCTAGCTTTCAGCCTTGCCTGTCTTCGTGAGTTGCTGTGTGACCTTGGGTTTTAAAGAGGATCAAGTGAGGTAATGTTTGTGAAAGTACTTTGTAAATTCTGAAAGCTTCTCAGAAATGCAAAAATGATGGCATCCCACCTGTCCTTCCATCCCTAACCACAATCTCCATAGATGTTATATATATATCACACACACACACACACACACATATATATATATATGTTATGCATTTGGAGGCTTATCTGTACTTCCTAATTTTCCTTCACTGTATATCTATTGCTCGTGTACTCTGAAAAAAAGCCATAAAAGTTAACATATAACAATACTATAAAAAGTTAACATACAACCCTCTTTGATTGAAGGAAAGACCCAAAAATGAAATTTTTGTCAAATTATAAAATGGGATTAAGTATATTCTTAAAACACTTTTAATTTCTAAAATTTATTTAGTAATAAAACTGCACCCATTTCTCTGCCAAAAACAAAAATTCACACATATAGTTTATAAGGCCCCAGTGTCACCTCAGACAAAGATAAAACAGGAACTACCCCCTCCTTCCTGTGCCCACCTCCAGGTGCCCCAGCTTCTCCTCACCTCCCACAAAAAACAACAAAAAAAAACACCGCATACACTGTGAGCAGGCCCATGGGTCTCCCTGGGACAGGAGACAAAACACAAAGAGGCAGCTGTTTTCATAGTCACTTTATTGCATCCTGGACATATTATAATGAATCCAGACCACCCCTAGCTCCAGCCCCAATGAACTTCCATACCCCTTGGCCAGGTTTTTCACTCTGCCTGGAATGCCTTTCCTCTTCTCCATCTGCAAACTCCTATTCACCTTTCTCAACCCAAGACCCTGAGGGTCCAGGAAGCACTGATTATTCTCTCATCAGTACTTCCCCTGACAGTTCATTATGATATTAAAGCCTTTGATACTGCATTGATCCACAGGTCTAGGTCGGTGGCCTGCCTCTGAGCAGAGGCCCAGGAAACACTGAAGGGGTACCTGATACGTGAACAAGGGAACCAGGAGAGAGACTGGGAACAGGATGTATGGACATAGGGGCCAGAGTCAGAAGGGTTGGGCTCACTGTCTGGGATGGTGACTGAAGAGGTATGAGGCACTATCTAGGATCCATTTGCACCTGACACAGTCTTTACCTTTGGGGGCTTCTCTGGAGCTCTAGAACTGCAGGCTGGGGTTCAAACAATGGTAAGATCCTACACACATTTTGGCCCTGTCACTCCCCTATCCACCAATGAAATCTGGGTAAAGAAGCATTGCTGAGGCCTCCTCTGCCTCTCAGCTCAAATCCGACACTGGCCTAAATTCCACCTTCACCCCTTCCCAGATAATCTGGAAGCCCCAAACCAAGGTCTTGGCCCCAGTTAATCTCATCAGCCTCACCCCTAATGAGAATCAAGTTGAGGAGGCAAACTAGGGTGGGCCACATCTTTA
>NW_006443568.1:9592726-9621897 GCF_000325575.1 Pteropus alecto | reverse complement strand
CCAGGGCAGGGAGTTAAGGCAGGCCCAGGAGTGTACCCCAGCAGCTCCCAGCCAATCCCCAAATTCAAGAACTAGCCAGTGCCATCCTCGGCAGCTGAGGCATGCGCAGAGTCACCGCAGGCCACACACAAACAACTTTACCAGGCCTTGTTCCCATCTGGAGCCAAGCCCGGACCCCTGGGCTCCCACTCTACCTCCCTCCCTACCAGCTGCCACGTTCCTTCACTGGGTCTTCTGATTGAGTTTGCGCCATACCAGCTGGCTCAGGAGGAATGCGGTAAGAACACTGCTGCCCACAGTGAGCAGGAAGAGGCCAGAGAAGTTGTGGGGCCAGCGGGTGTGCAGTGGCTCATAGATGGACCGCCGGGCCTCATAGTCCAGTGCCACAGCCTCCAGCTGAGCCAGCGTGCACAGCACCAAGAAGACATGGAAGAGCTGGTGGCCCTGTCCAAAGACGTGGCAGCTGCCAGGGAACCAGCGCTCAGGCATGAAGGCCGAGAAGAAAGCGGCAGCCAAAAGGAAGAAGACCACCTGGCATTTGTGGTAAAGAAGAGCAGGGTCATCCGTGGCAGAGTTGGGGGACACCAGGATGCGGTGCACCACTGGGCTGATGTCCAGTGCATAGGCCAGTGCTGAGGGCATCTCTTGGCAAGTGCGGCCTAGGAAGCCAGGGTTCTGGATATACTTGCTGTAGCAGGAGCCAGTGCAGGAAAGCCAAGCGAGAAAGGCAGCCATGGGCAAGAAAATGGCCTGCACCTGGGCATGCCAGGCAGGCTCAATGGCATAGTAGAAGTGTACCAGGGCACTGCCAAATTGGTACACAGCCACACCTACATAGTCCAGGAAGAAGAAGCTGTAATGCCAGAACTCCGACTTGGCCTGGAGGAGGTGAGCCAAGGCACTGAAGGAAAGGTAGGTGAAGGAGGAGAAGACAATGATGAAGAGGGGCAGGGCGTGGGGGTCTCCCCAGAAGTCCACGGTCCCCATAAAGATGGCCAGCCGCAGCAGCAGCACCAGGGCTGCCAGCAGGTGGGTCCAAACGTTCACTGCCTCATTGTGCTGCTGGAACAGTGTGCGGAAGTAGAAGCACCAGGTCTGATGCAGCGGCCGGTAGCCCACATAGATGTACGGCTTCCAGAAGAGGGGTGGCACCTTGGCTCGGTCTACCGTGAAGACAGGCTCTGGCTGCACAGACGGCTGAGGCTTTTGGTCAGCCTGTCGCAAACTGGGCAGAAGGTGACTGAGCTTCTGGACCCCTAGCATGGCCATTGCTGTGGGCCGGGCAGGGAACTGGGGGAGAGACCAGAGAAAAGTCAAAAGCTGATATCCTCACCCCCTAACCCCCATACCCAGTTCTTACTCCCTCCTCCATGCCCCTTTATCCCTACACCGAGTTTCAGAGGAGAGTAGTTGTCCTAAGGGAGAGCTCAGCTCTCCCTCGTGATTGTCCAGCTCCCTGATGTATCCACGTGCCTAGAACAGTGCCTGGCACATAATACGTGCTCAATAAATGTTTGAGAAATGTATTAATGAGGTTCATTACCACCACCATCTTTTTTCCAGTCCGGGCTCTACATAGCGGCCCTCATTATTTTCTCATGTGTTCATTACTGCCATCAGTGATCACCTGGTGGTGACAATGACCTTGCTACAAATCCTCTGCCTCTACCTCTAGGCTCTTCAGTTTCCCACTGACCCTACATTACCCTACATGATTTGGTCCCTGCTACATTTTCCGGCCTTATTGTTCAACCACAATAAACTCAAATCCAGCCACAGCCTCACCAACCCTCTGGGCTATGATCTGAATTCAGTTTGCAATCTTAACCACTACCCTAAACTGCCCTTTGCAAGACAAGATGTCAAGCGCTATTAATCATTTCATAATTACATACTATACAAGGTTTGCCTGGTATCAGTTGTTTACTTCAGGCTTATCATTATTCACTGTGTCATTCATTAAATCAAAAAACCTATTGAAAAACCAACAGCTGCCAGACAACTCCCCTCCCTGAAATAAATTCCTTCCAACAAGTTTATTGGACTCAGCATCCAGGTTTTCTGACCTTTGTTCATCAGATTTTATTACAACTACCTTTGCACCAGTCACTGCAAAAGGCAAGGAAATCTGGGCAGTGAAAAGCATTCATGTGCTCTGCCACCAGCAGCACCATGATCACCCCACAAAGCCACTCAATAATGTCATTACACCACTACACAGGGGTGCTATGACAGGGGAGTCTAGGGCTCTTCCACTTTCTATTCCCCAGATGGCCTGGCACAGGACAGGTTTAGGAAGCAGACCTTGATGAGGGTGGGTATCCAGAGCAATCTCTAAGTAGTCTGCCCACCAGGCTGCTAGGACTCCTGTCTCAGACATCCCAGCCAAGCCCAGTACAGCTCCACGGCCCCCTTGCACTACTTACCTAGAGGTTTCTCTCAAGCTGGTGGCTGATGACTTTGGCTATGGGACTGGGCAAATTTGCCAGATACCAAACACTGGGTGGCACTTCCATAGTTGAGGGTCACTAGGGGCGGGGCTTCCAGGGACTGGAGGTGTCTTGTGTGATGTCACCAGAGGGTGGGGCTAAAGACAATCTCCACTCCTCCCCTCTCCCCCATATCTCCGCTCTCATATTGATCAAATCTAGGCTAAACTCTGCCTTGCTAGCCAGACCTCAGCTGCAAAAGGAAACTCACCATTTACCTCTGCATGAAACATCTGGGGAACTGAAGTTTGGCTGAAAAGTTGTGACTTACCCAAGACCACACAGCAAGGCAGGCAAAGCTGGGCTGAGACCAGGTGTCCAGGACCTGGTTGATGGATGTCAGGCAAGCTCGACTGGCTTCTGCACCCTCTTCAGTGGGAATCAGAATAGAAAGAAGTTAGGAGTAAAACAGAAAACAGATACTATAAAGGCTCATGATGGAGATGGACTTCCGATTCAGACAAACCAGGTTTTGATACGGGACATCACTTGTAGAATTCTCAATCTTTTAGCAGGAAATGAAAAGGGACATCTCTTGCAGAGTTCTTAATCTTTTTAGTAAACCTAGTTTTCTTCCCTCCTTTCTTTAGGAAAAAGGCCTTCTCCCTCAAATCCCGATAATTGCCCCAAAACTGGTGACTCTGGCTATTGATAAGGGTCATTGGCCCATTGTGAGCAGAAATGGTGTTAGGCCAGACAGGGTTAGAGTCTGAGAGGGGAGGGGACTTTAGCCCAAAGGTCTTTTTTACTCTTTAAGAAATATATTAACCAAGCCTGTTTCCCTTTACTCACTTAATAGGCAAGTCAATAATAGAAATTAATAGATATATGATTTAAATAATAAGTTTGTATCTTCTTTTCCTTGTCTAAGAACTGAAGTGGCGCTTCAGCAGGCCATTGTTAAGCAGAAATGGTGTTAAGCCGTGCAGAGCCCTTAAAGTCTGAGCGGGGAGGGGACCTCGACCCTTCTAGCAGGAAGCAGATACAGAAGAAGAGACCTCCTGTCCCTCAGCATCCATATTAATAATAAGGGGGTTCATGGCTCTTAGAAAAGAGTTAGGCAGGAAAGTTAGTTAAGAGGTTTCAGGTCTGCCTGCAAAGACATTGAGGTCATCCTATCCTAGAAGGGCTCCACCCTAATCTGCCAGCAATTAAGCAAGCCAGAAGGCATTTTTAGGCTAAAAGTAACTCATAGAAAGAAACAAGTAAGCAGAAAATTAGGTACCAGTTTAAGCCAGTCATTCGTACCTGCGCAATAAAGACCCAACCACCTTCGACTCCCTGAGCCTCATTATACTATCATTATAATACGATGCATATACCCAGAAGTTCATTAATATCATTATAACAGACTGAATTCTGGGAACGAACATGCAAATGATAAATCACTGAGTCCTGTCGACCTTAGTTGTCAAAGAAGCCCATCCTCTCAGAAAAGTAACCACCACAGCAAATAAGGATAAAAACCCCAAAGGCTTTGTTACCAAGCCTTTTGAGCCCCGCTTCTCTTGCTCAGGCCCGCTTCCACGTCTGGAAGTGTACTTTCCCTTCTAATAAAGCTTTTATTGTCTGCTATATTTCGGTGTCTTGCTCAGTTCTTTGTTCGAGACATTAAGAACCTGGACAACACGCCTGGAGAGGATCCTCATTCTCCAGTAACATCTTGACTTGTGATTCCATAACATACTAGCTATGTGACCTAAGACAAGTGACTTACCTTCTCTGATCCTTAGCTCCCTCATGAGAATTTATTAGAAAAATGTTTTAGCACAGTTTGGGGAATCAATAAATGATTGCTATTATTAATTATTAATTATTATTAATAGTAGTTGAATTAAGATCTCCAAGGCCCAAGTGGAAGTTCCTGTCAATCCTAGCAGCTCCTTCTTTCTCTCCTCTCCCACGCCCTCAGCCCTCCCAATTCACAATCCCCTTTTCCTAAACTCAAGATCAACCTCTTCACCTAGCTCCTCTACCAAGGTTTACTCACCCTCAGTGCCTCCTGATCTCCACCTGATACATACTGTCAAAGAGTCCCCTAAAACCTCTGGGGGCAAAACAGAGGACCAGGTTGTAAGGATGGGGTAGTAAATGGGCTTTGGAGTGGGTGCAGCCCACAGATTTTAATCAGTGTTTGCTATATGCCAGGCACAAGGAATGCTACCAGGGCTTGGCTTGGGCACATGGTGAATGAAACAGACAGGCTCCCTGCCCTAACAAACCAAATGCTCAGGGGCCTAGGAAAATCCGGCCCAGAGAGAAGCCACGCAGGTGGTGACTGTAGAGAACTGGAGAGAGCTGCTGCCCCAGGGGAGGGTGTCTACCATTCGCCTCTGCCAGACTATTTCAAAAAAAGTGAGGATGAGATTTTAAGTCTGCGACTTACCTGCTGTGTGACTTTGCTGAAGTCCTTTAATCTCTCAGAGCCTGTTTTCTCATTTATAATCAGAAGATAGTAATAGCTACCTCAAGGACTCTTGCAAAAGCAAAACAAACATGGATGCTGGGAGCTAGCTCTAGTACAGACTTGGCTCCGCTATTTTTGTTGAGTTCTAGTCCTGGCTTAGCCATTCAGTCCATGAGACCTGGGACAAATCTGTTCACCTCTTGGCCCTGTTTCTCCAAATGTCCTGTAGAGGAATTCACCAGTGACTTCAAAGTGCCTTTCAGGCCCTGAAATATCTCAACATTTGTTTTAGACTGCCTAGGTGCCAGGGTTGGAGCTTTATAGAACTAATAGCCCAGCTAATTAACAATTAATGGAAACACCTAAGGGTATAAATACCCCGACCCTTGAAGCTTTAACAGCCTAACTAAATAACTGCCTACTATTACTTGGTTATAATTCCACTTCTTTTGTGATAACCTGCTGAAATGTGAAAGGGTTAAAGGATAATTAAAACCTGAAACTGAACAAAAGAAGTCTATACCTTAGGCCTAGTTTCTGGAACCCCTAACTACATTCTGTTAATCATAAAACTTGTAACGATGAGCTCATACACTAACTGCCAATTTTAGCCTGTGTAACCCTGCTTGCTTGCGTGGCATGAAAAATAATCAATTGTATATAAGCTGAAAATTACTGTTTGGCCATCGCCCATAAGAATACTGGCTATTGCCCATGGGAACATAGGCAATCAATCACTCATAGGAACATAACATTCTAACAACAAGCTTTCTGCTTCTGTACTCCCCGCTTGCACGCCTGACCAGTGGGTTGACAGGTAGTGAATAGGAGAGAAATAGACCTTTGTGTTTAAGATAGAATGAAGAATGGGATTTAGGGCTTAAAAACCTTGTATCTTGGCATTTCGGGGCTGCTCCTTTGTACAGGACAGCTGCCGGCTAATAAACAGCCTTTGAGAGCATACTTGGTTTGGTCTATCCTATACAGGCCACAACACTTTTGCCTCCTTCCTTGTATGCAAAATACAGTTGACTCTTGAACAACACAGGTTTGAACTGCGCGGGTCCATTTATATGCAGATTTTAAAAATAAATACATACAGTATTGTAAATGTATTTTCCTTATGATTTCCTTAACAACATTCTTTTCTCTAGCAGACATTATTGTGAGAATAAAGTAAATAATACATATAATATGCAAAAATATGTGTTCGACAACTGTTTATGTTATCATTAAAGCTTCTGGCCAACAGTAGGCTATTAGTAAAGTTTTTTGAGAGTCAAAAGTTTATAAGAGAACTTTTGACTAAGGGATGGGGTGGAGGCAGAAGGCAGCATCCCTAATCCCCTCTTGTTCAAGGGTCAACTGTATTCACCGTTGCTTTTCTAGGCTCTGATCGTTCAGCACACTCCCTTAAAGACAACTCTTGTTAAGGGTGGAAAATTTTCAAGTGAGCCAACTAGCTAAGTCAGCTACAGCGAAGAAATATCTTTAGATACCAGAAGTTGTCCTCCTTGCTTGGGTGTGGTTTAGGAGGTGTATTGTATAAGATATGAAGATGGTCAATGTCTGCTTCTGTAATCCACTTACTTGTTAACCAGGATGTGGTACTAGGTGAGGTATTGTGCTAATGGCCAACTTCTGCTTCTGTAACCTGCTTGCTTGTTCTAAGCTTTATAACTGCCTCACTCTCAAACCCCGGGGCTGATCTCCTCTAACCCTGCGTGGTAGAGAGTCAGTGCCGGCCGGCTAATAAAGGCTCATAATTAATCTCAATTGGCTCCGTGGGTCTCAGAATCATTCGCGCTATAACACTATCTTGCCACGGAAAGCAAGGTTTAACATCATTAAATAAAAATACGAAGGCCAAACCTGTTTCGACACTGGGGCTATCAAGAGATAAACTCTCTTGAGGGGTCTTAACAAGGACAACACAGGATGGCAGAGCCTGAAATATTAATAAGACCAGACACTAACATTAATAATTTACAGCTGCTTGCTGTTTATGAAGAACTTCCACACACATTTTATCTCTCCCTTGCAGCAACCTTTTGAACCTGGATCTAAGCTGGTGTCACAGCTCCAGAGGCAGGCTGGCAGAGCACAGTATGTCTGTCTGACTCCAAAACCAATGCTCTTGCCCTTCGTCCACTGTGGTCAACTCCCTGGTACCCAGTGTGTGGTCACAGATTATTCAAAGTTTTCATCCCTGGCTGGCCTCCCGATCTTGCAGCAACTGGGTCACCTCCCTCAATGCAAACTAGTTTCTCAATCCAGCCCAATATGTTTAAAGAAAATGTCCTTGTCTACAGCCATGCTACCCTAAACAAGACAAATCTGATCTCAGAAGCTAAGCAGGGTCAGGCCTGGGTTGTACTTGGATGGGAGACCACCTAAGAAGACCAGGTGCTATGGGCATAAAAAATAAAAAATAAGGGATTGTAAACTGACAAGGTCCTTGCAATCTGTGGGGTCAATCAAGGGTTGCCATGCCTAAAAAAAAAAAGAAAAGAAAATGTCCTTCCATGTCTTCCAAAACTAAACAGAAACTATTTTTTTATAACTGCACTTTAAGCCTCAATTTGCACTGAAAAGTGTGATTAGAATGAAATAAATAACTCTTAAAGAAATTCTTCTATGGAGCTCAGACTTACAAATGTTCTGAGGACAGGGAAGAACCTGGAGGAGAAAAAAGCGGGCGCAGCGAGATTGTGTAAGTTGGCTACAGTCATCCAGCATGGGGGACAGAAAAGGGACCTGAGTTTCACCACGGACCAGCCAGAACCCCTCTGGACCAGGAACTGAGGCTGGAGAGGGGCAGCCTCTCACCAAGCAGCCCAGCGATGGCACAAGCACTATGACAGGAGGCTGGGTCATCCTCTCAGGATCCTGAGGCAACCCACCCAGGTGCGACCAGGCCCTGAGAATCCATCAAACTCTCAACTTCCTCAGCCTTGGCCTGACCTGGTTGCTTACTCCAGCCAGGTCTTCGGGGACTGTCCCAGGGAAGCCTCCGGGTCCTCAAAGCCTGCAGGCTTGAGGCAAGAGCTGTGAGTGGTGCGGGGCTCCCTCTCCCCTTCCCTCACCGGGTAGGGGAGAACCCCATGCTCTCCTGACGCCAAGGGAGCCCTCTCCATGGCAAGGATCCTATGCTTTTTGGGAGGAAGAGCCCCTCGTGGTCCCTAGCTGTGCTGTTCCCTCTGTTTTCGGTTTCTAAACAGGGACCCTCTCACATCACCCAATTCCAGGTACTCACACCCCTTTTTGCCTTTAGAGTCTCCCTAAATTACTCCTCTGGTAGATGCAGCGAGCTCTCTGCCTATCTTCCTCCAGGCACCACGCATCTCCCGACCAGCTGTCCCCTGCTCCTACAAACTCACAGATGTGGCCTCCTCTTCCCTACAGCTCCGATTCCCGCTGGTTCCTGAGATGCCTCGCCTCGGACTCTGCTCCTCCGACTCTGCTTCTCCTTCCTGCTCCGGCTCCCTCCGCGGTGGTGCCCGCTGCAGGCGATTTCCCCGGGCAACCGGAGATCCACCCGCTCCAGCAGCGCAGTACCCCCTGTGTCCTCACTCCCAGCCCCACGCGATCCTCCCCACGCCCACACCCTCACACGCACACTGACCTTGAACTTCCCGCTGCACCCCGCACCCCGCTGCGCCCCGCGGGGGGGCACCTTCTAGACGTCATTCGCCTCTCCCACCGCCTCCCAGCCCAGTACCTGCTGCAGGAGGAGCGGAGCTGAGAAAGGCGGCCTTAGGCGTCCGGGCTGCAAACGCGCAGACAAAGGGGCGGCCGGGAGGCTGCCCCTTCCGGATCCCGGGGAGGACAGGGCAGCCGCTGGCAGCGAACCCGGGAGGCTCCAAGGACTCAGAGCCAGGTCTCCGCCCTCTGGGGCCTGGGCGATCGCGAGCGCCCACCTGACTGGCCTGGATGTTGCGCAAGCAGTCTCTTCCCCATGGCGTCCACGTGTTGCATGCAGAGGTGAAAAAGGTCACTCACACTGACGACAGAGTCTCGGGAGTTCCTTTGGTCACTGTGCAGATGGGGAAACGGAGGCCACCGAGCAGACGTGGTTGCCCAAGGCCCAGCGCTCAGCCTGTGGCACTGCTGAGGCTCCAGCTTAGCAGTTCCCACTTCCTGGGACTTGAACCACAAGCCCCAGGCCTTGTTGACTTGATAAGGAGGGAGCAAATTGTAGCAGGAGCAGGACAAGTTTCCCAGCTAGAACCCATGCCAGCACCGAAGCCACTTAAGGCCACACACGCCACCCCTCACTAAGCTACTTCTGGTCGAGATAAGCCTGGCCTTATCTCACCTATCTTCGCCTATTCCCCGAGGAACTCCACCCCACCTCTGCACCCCTGTCTTGTTCAAGTTCCCACCTAAAGCCTTCGCCTAGGGCTGTGTCTTCTGATCTGCCCAGCCCCGGGCATATTGTTTGGACCTATATTAAAACACTCACTTTCTACTCCCTAGTGTACATCTGCCCCAGGAGTGCGAGCACCTGAAGGGTGAGAGATTCCTGCACATAGTAGGCCCTCTAAATATCAGACCAACAATGGTGGGGATTGTCTGTTCCTCAAGTGTGCAAAGACCTGGACCAGACAGAGCGGGAAGATACCGATCTGGTCTTGGGAGCACACACCTTGATAGATGGAGAGCTGAGAGAAGACAGTCCAGGAGGAACACTGCTCTGCCCTCTGGGAGCTTTGAGTTCATTCAGAGAGGCAGCTATGGGACATGATGACAGGGCCCAAGTCCTTGCCCTACTCCTAACTCATCGTGTGACCTGGGCAAGTCTTCTTGTTCTCTATGGGCCTCAGTTTTGTTACCTGTAAAATGGAGATAATACCAACCTGACAGGGTTGCTAGGAGGATTAAATAAAATTATGGATATGAAGGTTCTTCGTAAACTGCAATATACTGGAGGAACATATATTTCTTTACTATAACAAAATGTATATAATCATAATATGATTGGATGAAACAGGTCTCTTCTTGAACAGATTCAGATGAACTCATAGAAATTAGTTAAATCTCCATTACCCACTTGGATAGGAAAAACAGCATAGAAAATCTAATTATTTAGAAAAGATAGGGTATAGGAAATGAAAACAAGTAAGGATATTATGGAGATTATAGTCTATTAGATGGAATATATTCTATCAAAGTGAGTAAAAATTTAAAACTTGAAAGGTAACTTGGATTCAGCTTCCATATTTGAAATACCTGTTCTGTACTGAGCTTGCTTTTAAAGCTACGGTTTACTAAGCTCTTCCTACGTGCAGTCATGAGCTAAGTAGTTGCCATGACTACCTCCTTTGATCCATACAACCCTATAAACCCATTTTACAAATTGGGAAACTGAGGATCAGAAAGGGGACATGGGGCTGTTATATTATCTCATTTAGCTTCATGTATTCCTGTGAGGGGAGTGTGATGACCCCCATTTCATGGAAAGCAAAACTGAGGCCCACAGGAGAGAAATGATGTATTCCAGGTCACTGCTCCTGATGTATTTGGGCTCTGAGAAATGGACCTGGAGTTGTGTTTGGGGAAAAGTCACTTCATCATAAAGCTTGGCTATAGTTATTTGAGAGTCGAATGATAAAAATTATAAAAGTAAGAAATGTGATCAGTTATGGAGCACTTGCTATGTGCCAGGCCTGATGCAAAGCTCCTTACATGCACTGTAGGCCCATGAGGGATTTCTGTCATTACCTCAGTTTATGGATGAGGAAACAGACTCTGGAGGATACTATTTGCCCAAGGCCATCCATTTGGCTAGTGACAGGCCTGAATCCAAGCCCAGCTCTTCTGCTACATACTACTGGTACCAAGGAGTGAAGCTGTGGGGCCAAGACACTTTCTTCCCTGCCCTGCTCTGCTCCAACCCCTTCTCTCAGCCAGGCACAGTGAGAGCAGCCCCAGGGCAGCCAAGAGCACCTCCCTTCCCTGCCCTCCCCGTGCCCCAGCTTAGGCCACCTGGGTAAGGCCCAGTGACTCCACTCTTATAAGAGCCCAGAGCCCCATAATCTTTTCAGCCCAGACTCTGGGTAACCTGTGCATCTTCCAGCTGCCCTCCCAGGTGCCAGGTTCAGATCTTAGAGGAATGGGGTTTTCAGGGAGGCTGGACTCCTGGGCAGGCCTCAGTCAGTACCTCAAAAGAGTCAAAAGGCTTCACGAGTCAGGCTCTGAGCTGGTAGACCAACAGAAAGGGCTTCAGTGGACCCAAAATGAGAGAAAGGATGAATGTGGGTGCCTGAGCTGTCCTGAACACATTCTTGTCTTTTCCCCAAAATGGGCGTTATTCATTGGAGGCAGCAAAGAGATGAAGCACAGGAATATATTCTGTCTGGTTCACATCTTAGCTCTACCACTTACCCTGTGTTACCCTGGGCAAGTTACATAACTTCTCTGGACATCTGTCTCCTCCACTGTAAAACACATTAATAATACCTGCCATATATCATTGGCATGAGGAGTAAATAATATATGTAAAGTGCTCAGAGTGCCTGGCATATAGTGACTGCTCAAAAAATGCCAACTATTATCCTTTTTCAATTCTTTACTCCTCCCTTTGCCAATAAGTGAAAAAAGAAAGGCTGCTCGTAAGCTCCCAGGTTGTGAGGTGGTTTGTTACATAGCATTATTGAAGCAATTCCTGACTCATACACATAGCAAAGGCAGGATGCAAAACCAGAGAGTCTGACTCGAGACCACAATCTCTACCATGCAAGGTGCAGTGGCATGGAGTGGAAGGAACTGATTTCCTACAGTCACTGCCTACAGGTCATTTAAGGTGACCTGTAGGTACAGTGGCATAGAGTGGAAGGGACTGATTTCCTACAGTCACTGCCTACAGGTCATTTAAGGTGAGTCTTACAGGACAAAGAGAAGTTCACCAAGCCACACGGAGGGGAAGAACTTTCCAGGCAGAAGGAACAGCATGTGCAAAAGTACAGAGGTGTGAGTGGTGAAGTAAGTTTAGGGAATGAATTGCCATGTTCTGGGGCTGGAGCATGGGGACTTGGTGGCACCAGATGACATTAGAAAGGTAGGGAGGGCCTCCCACCCCAGTGGGAGGGCTTTATCCTGAAGGCATGTGGAGACAGGAGTTTGAGATTAGAGAGGGTTTTCTTTGGAGAGAGTCGGGTAGGGTAAGGTGGCTTTCCTCTTACTTCAAGCCTAGTGAGGGGGCTTTAAGGAGACCAGTTAGAGGTGCTAGGTGTCCCTTGGGACTCCAAGGCCTGATATCCGACTCTTGCCCAAGAATCTCAAAGGGCTGGCTATCGCACAGGAGCAGAGAGCAGTAGTGAAAGGGAGTTGTGCTCCCACATAAGCAGGCCACCTGTGTGTGCTGCCCCTAGGCCAGAATTGGGCCACAGGAGAGAGTTAGCCTGGGCCTTAGATCCAGCCCAGGAAGATCTCCTGAAGGGGCCATGAGGCCTCAGCAGAAAGATGAGGAGGTGTCCTGGGATGTCCTGGGATTGGGGGAACCATCATAAGCAACTGGCTGGCGGATACTAGCTCAAGACGGTACAGTTAAGTCAGACCTTTCCTGGCCTTGTAACCTCACCCTGCTCTGCCTCCTGAGAGCCCTGGAGGTGACAGAACCATAATGAGCAGGGAGGAAGAGTAGAGTGCCGCATCCTCTTTCTACCCTACTGCGTGACAAGGTCCGGAGATGGGGACAGAGGCTTCGAGGAATGCATCGTCAAGAACGAGGACGTGGCATGTGTTTAGGGATAATTGGTTTCTTAGAAATGATCCTATTAATAGGGGGAATTTGGGTAGCACAAATTCTAGTAAGTGTAAACGCTATACAAATGGATTTCCTCAAAATTGGCTCTGAGGAAAACATAGTAAATTCCCCGCATATGGAATCAGCTCTAGTCACCCTGACGTGTCCAGAATGCGTAAACCCTTTATTTGAACAATTATTAAGGGAAATTCCTTTTGACGCGCCTCTTAAAGATATTATGAATAAATTATAACAAGCTGAATTACTAGAACCAGTTTATACTCCTGTTCCCACGCAGTTAGTAGAAAAATTAGTAAGGATAAGAAATTTACTCATAAGCCTGTGCCTACTATAGAAGGGCCTCCTTTTGTGGCCTAGTGGATAAATAGAAAACTCTGGTATCCACCTAGGGGGGCTAATAGTATGAAAAGATTACCTGATCTTCCTTTGCCTTATTCAGAAGCTTATAATAAAGATAGTATACATGTAGTGAATAAAGATAGAATTCATGTGCCTTATAGTAGTTTAAGTTTCATAGAAAGGCTGGCTAGGTCAGGATCTCCTTGGTGCTTAAAAACAAAGGAACAGAAACTTAGCTTATGAAAGCAGCTTTGTAAAACTGATTTTTATAAATATTTTCCTCATTACTGCACCAAGGAAACTTTTGAACAGCTATGAGAAAGGTTCAGCTTGAACTTTAGATATAGCATAAATCAAATAGCATTTAAAAGATTTCTTCAGGCAGAAAGAAGAACAATGTCTGCCCACAAGCCAATACTTGCTGTTATGAATACATCTATCTATCACCTTTACTTAAATCAAACTGTATCTTACGTAATAGATATAATAATTAAAAGTTTAGATTGTTCCATCAGGTAGTTCTGTTCTAATGATTGAGAGAAAAATGTACTAATCATGAACATTAATAATAATATACTCTATAAGATTTTCTGCTCCGCCTAACCACAGAAATTTAACTCCCTGCTACCTTAACAACAAAGTATAATCAAATGCCAAATAAAAAGTATAAAAGTTGTACTCAAATCACAATAAAACGGAACAGTGTCACACCGCCTCTGAGCTGTGTAGTCGACTGTCTCCCGCGCCGACGCCTTGCCCACCTTCGGGGCCCCCTGGATCCTGTCGTGGCTGGACCGCGGCAGTAGAGGCTCAAAGGGCAGAAACAGAGAAGTCAACCATGTACTCCTCTCTTACTCCAAATTCAAAGTTTGCCTGATCTCAAAGCCCTGTCCTTTCTTCCACATCAGGGACGCTCGGCCATACCTTGCAATGGTGAGGCAGGTCAGACCAGGCAATCTAGTCAGACTGGAGGCCCAGGGTTGGGCAAAGGGCAGGAGCAGTGAAGGGGTTCAGAACAGGCCTCCCCAAGATGTGCCACTTGGGCATGAAGATTATTCTAAACTAAAGGCAATCGAGACCCTGCAAACTCATGAGAAACTTTTACCTCTCCCTTAAAGAGTTTAAACTGGGATCTTGCTCATAATAGGAGTTATTACCAGAAATATATTGTACGACCTATCTGTATGGCAGGGCAAACATCTGATTACTGTACATCTGCTCTTATCGTCCATTGAATTATCCTCTTCCCCTCTGAAGCCCCAGGCCCCCATGCCATTCCTTGGCTCAAGATGGCATTTATACCTCATTTTACCTTTCATCTTGGAACCTCTAATATATATGCGGTTCCCATATGTACGAAATTAAATTTGTTTTTCTCCTATTAATCTGTCTCATGTTGCTTTTATTAGACCAGCCAAAAGAACCTTTGTAGTAAGTTATAGGACAGTCCTTCCTCCCCAATGAGGAGATAGGATTGCTCAGCTGAAGTCTGTTCTTGGGCTCAGGTCCATGTCTCCAAAAAGTAGATCTGGAAAAGGAAGTCACCAGGTGATCTGTAGCATAGAGGCCAAGGGACAGGAGGCAGAGGTGCCATTAATCAAGGCTAAATCAGTGGTTTGCAAACTTTGTTGCAAATGGAATCACCCAGGGACCTTTAAAAAAATTACTGGTGGACGTGGTTGTAGCGGTTAGTATGTCTGCTTTACATGCAGAAGGCCCTGGGTTCATGCTCCAGTGGAGCCACAGTCCATGGTCTATGGCCATGCCACCCTACACAAGCCCAATGTCTGATCTCGGAAGCTAAGCAGGATCGGGCCTGGTTAGTACTTGGATTGGAGACCACCTAGGAAGACGAGGAGCTGTAGGCATAAATACTAAATTAGTTAATTAACTAATTGATTAATTAATTAATTAAAAATTACTGATGCCTGGACCCCACGATTAGGCATTCTGATCTAATTGGTATGGGGAGCAACCTGGGTGTCAGGATTTTAAAATATGTAGCAAAGTTTGTGTCAGGGACAGGGTTTGGAGAGGAGGGATAGGAAGCTCTGGAGCTCTGATAGGAGGCAGTGGCAATGACATAGTCTCAGAGAGCCTGAGGTTCCAGGGAGCTCAGGGTCCAGGGCACTGGGCTGGCTCCAAGTGGTTCTTGGGAAAGAGCAGTTGGAGGAGTATGGGAGGGAAAGATAAGAGGGAAGGAATGGAAGAAAAGAGAAGCAAAGACCCAGGTAGAGCAGTGAGTGTGAGTCCATTGTCTGTCACTAACTCTGTGTGACCTGGGACAAACTGCTTCCCCTCTCTGGGCCTCAGGTTTTCCATCTGGAAAAGGAAGGAATTGAACTCGATGATGGTGAAAGATGCTCTGGCTTTAGGGTTGGAGGACACCCTAGGCCCCAGTAGGCTGGGCCCTCTAGTGGGAGATAAGCACAGATGGAGATAAGTACTGATCTGCAGATCTACCAACAGATGCTATACTCGAATCTGGACAGGAGGCAGGCATGTGAGTTTGTGCACCCCAGGCCCTTTCCCAGACTCCCCAGCCGCTCTGTTACCGTCAGACATGGCTCATGGAAGTTTCCACTCAGCTCCTCTAGCCCAGCTAGGAAATTTTTCCATCTTCAAGTGGAAATTTCCAGTTTCCTCCTGACAGCTGGTGGGAGACGGGAGACACAGTGCCACAGAACTGGAGACAGACAGAGAGCATGGCAATGGCGGGGGGCAAGGAGAGACAATGCCTGGTTACATAGGGTGCATCAGGGGTCCAGGCATTCTCCTTCCACAAGTATTTATGGAGCACCTACTGTGTTCTGGGCCCCATTCCAGGTGTCAGGGACACAGGATAGGAAAGACACCATCTCCATCCTCAAGAAACCTATCTCCTAATGGGGGGAAGAGAACAGATATCAATACTGTGAATACAATGAGACAGGGTAAGGAATAGGGTGTGATGCTGGGGGGCAGCGAAGTGGCCATTTAGAAAGTGTGAACAGGGAAGGCCTTGATGTGGATAAGGCGACATGTATGTGCTTACGGGGGGACAGCAAGTACAAAATCCTTGAAGTGGGGCCTTGGCTAGCATTCTGAGGATGGCAGGGGAAGGAGTAGATGATTAGATGAGACAGTTTCTTGCAGAGCCTCCCTGTGATAAGAGCTTTAGACTCGGCGCTTAGTGCTATGGGGTGACCACTGAGGTTTTCTGAGTGGCGGGGTGGCAGGATCTGACTTACACTAATTAACCAGCTTGCTTTACAACCCATGGCTGCTACCTGTCTCAGTATCAGGGACAGCCTTCTCCTCAAAGGCTTGTTGTTGGTTCATGAAGCCAGCATAAATGTATATATTAGCCAGGGCAAAGTTAGGCTTATGAATAAACTTGTGCAATGAACATCATGCAGTTGCATCATTTGGAGGCATTTGCAGTGGACAGTGAGTGGGCCTGACTCCTCTTCCTGATGCTTGCTGACGCAATCTGCTGGACAGAGATTGTGTCATTGGCTGTGATATCTCCCTTCATTCTGCTGGCACCCCAACAATATCGTGTGAGCACACAGGTCTTCTCGGAGGTAAATGTCACACCTTAGGACAGAGTTGAAAGTGATTTCATGAAATGCCGCAGGACTCCAAGCCCAGTAAGGAGGGCTGGAGGAGACGCGCTGGACATCAGGACCTCTTGTTGCCAAGGGCAACCTCCTGACCATCAGAAGCTCCTGGCCCTTCCCTGGAGAGTAGGAGGACACGACAAGGGTGTTTCCTGCCCCAGGTCCAGGGCGACAAAGCACAGCTTCCCCTCCATGTCATGCCAGTTCCCTTTAGCTGCGGTAGTGAAGCTGTAATCTTCTGTCAGGATCTCCGTGACGTCAGCCTCACCCCCACTAAGGGGCCCCGAGGGCGGCACCACTCTGGAGCCCACAGCCATTCTAGTGGTGTGGACAGAGGCACACAGCAAGGCCACACCTGGGCCGCAGCACATGTGAGGTGTACTGAAGGCCTCGAACCTGACCTGGGTCACCCCCTTTTTGTTGGCCTTGGAGTCTGGCGGAGCTTTGGCAAAAGGGAACAGGGTATTATTCCTTGGGCAACATGAAGGAGGATATGATGCCGGATCTTTCTCCACACTGGCTCAGTTCAGTAAGGCACTTTAGGGTCAGGACACTCCTCTTGCTCTGAGCTCATCACCCACATATCCATCCTGTCCCACATTTACGACGACACTCTGGGGGCATCGTTCTCACTAAAGCCAGCTTTGCACATGCCAGAGCCATTGTGGACAATGAGTACAGCAACTTCTTCTCCCATTTGGATGTGGCTGAGGTGGCAAAGGCATTGGGCAAAGTGCTGGGTTGGAGAGCCTGACTTCGGGTCACTGGGCGCCTTGGGGTACACACTGTAGCGAGGCTAGGGCAGCAGCAGGGGCTTGTGTGGAGGCTCCTGTAAAGGTCCCCACGAGTGACAGTGGTGGCCCAGGCAGGGGAGGAGGCCGTGAGTTTCCAGGCATTTGCCCGGCTTGCCCTTCCACTGTCAGTTCATTTAACCGCCCCTTCCCTGCAGGACACGTGCATGGGACGCCACCAGTGTCTTTCCTTCTTTCATGCATTCATTCCACTAATAAGCACTTATGGAGTACCCAGACCCACCCTGTTCACTACCCATCGGTGGCTCCCCAGTGCCTACCGCATCAAGTCCAAACTCCTCATCTTGGCTGACAAGGTCTTACGTGACCTCCTAGCCTTGTGCTTCCTTACCTACTCCCCCTCCATCCACAGTCCAGTCACCCCCACATACTGTCACCTCGCCTCTCTCAGCCTTGCATGTGCAGCTCCCTTTGTCTACAACATTCACTGCTGCTTTTTTACCTGCTCAACTCCTGCTCTTCCTTTGGGACTCAGCTCAGGCGTTGACTCCTTCAGGAAGCCCCCCGTGACTGGTCTCCATCACCCTAGTCTGAGTTGGTTGCCCTTGTCTGTGCTTCTGTTGGCCCCACTGATTCCCTACAAGCACCCATCACACTGTGATGCCTCTTCATTGCCTATCCCCGTCTTGGGTTGTTCTGTGACTTGTCCTGTATTCCTAGTGCTTGATGAAGAGAAATCATCCTGAAAAGTGAGATGAATGAATGGAGAGTTCCGGGCCCTTGTTAGGTGCCTGAAATAGACAGATGAACAGAAGACACAGTCCTTGTCTAAGGCAAGGAGAAAGGGGAAATCAGGAAATGGTCTGTCAGAGAATGACCAAAAATAGTACAGGAAAAAGGGGCCAAGAGTTTTCCTGGGGGATCAGGGAGTGCAGTGGAGTTTCCAGAATCCAAAGCCCTGGGTTCACATTCCAGCACCACCACTTATTAGCTGTGTGAACGGGGCTAATAATACATCTCCCTGCAAAATGGCGATAGTAATGACACCTCCCTCATAGAGGTAAATGCAGCCCCATGTTTGGCTCATAAAAAAAAAAAAAAAAAAACCTAGAAAAATATGTTGACCATTTTGATTTGCTAATATAATGGATGGGTGAGACCAGACATGCCATATTCTGCTCCCATCATGTTTATACTTCAAACCATACCCTTCGGATCAAATGAAAATGTACAGCCCAGAAGTCAGGTCTGACTTCTAGATTACAGAGTATAAATTCCTCAAAGGCAGGCATTTTTGCCTGTTTTATTCACTGCTGAATTCTCAGCACCTAAGATAGCGCCTGGTACATAGTAGGTGCCTAATAAATATTTCTTAAAGGAATGACCAAGTTCCACCTCCAAAATCTCAAACTCAACATGACTCCATTAGCTATAACTAACTGCTTCAGCGGCAAGCAATGCAAAGCCACGAAAACGGTGGCTTAAACAAGTAAAAGAATACGCCTCCCACAACAAGAACCTGGGGCTTTTGGAGTGCAGAAACAGAGTCTCTGGAGCTGTCCCTGGAGCGGGAGCTGTCCTATCTCCTCCCTCCTCTTCTACTTCCCACTATGAATAATAAAGGTCATTCATACTGTAAAAAAAAAAGGGAGGGCAGATAGGGTCCAAGACTGGTCAGCTCGGTGATATTACTAAGGACCCAGGATCCATCTCCCAGCTCCAGCCTCGTTATCATGTGGCTTTTATCCTCATGATCATAAGATAGCTGCTGTACCTCTAGTATGTCTCTATGTAGGAAAAAGGAGGATGGGAAAAGGACAAAAGGCAGAGGAGGAGCCAGACAGGTCAGTACTTAAAAAAAAACAAACACCTTTCAGGCTTCTGCAATAGAGGAGGAGGAGAGAATAAATACAGCAAGGTCTGCCATCATGGGTGAATGGAGCCATTGCTTCTCTCTACCATTTCCCACACACGTTCCTTCTCAAGGCTTCTTTGTTTGAGCAAATGATACCTCCAATCACTCAGCTGTCCGAGTGAAAAGCCCAGGGTCATCTCTCACTCCAGCCCATCGGCATCCTGTTGGCTTCACTGTGACATAGATCCTGAATCTGACCTGGTCTCTCCATCCTGTGGACCCAACCCTAGTCCAAGCCACCCTTATCCCTCCCTCCTACCCTCCTACTCCTCTTACCTCCATTCTCCTCCTTTATAAACATAATCTCATCATGTCGCTCCCCTCTTAAAGCCCCCAGAGGCTTCACATCACACATATTATGTAATGCTACCCCTCGTCATGACCCATTAGACCTCCGCGGCTGGGCCCTCCTTGCAGCATCCCCCTTGCTAACTGCATCCAGCCATGTGGGCCTTGTTTGTGTTCTTTCCTCACACCTGCTGGTTCCTGCCTTTGAGCCTTTGCACTAGCTCTTTCTTCCCTCTGCCAGGAATACACCACCCGCTACCCACCTTATCTGTAGAGACCTTCACCCCTCCACTGTCATGGTCTGTTACATTTCCCCTTTTTAATTCCCCCCATAGCACTCATTGTAATCTATTTCATTGTCTGTCTCCTCTACCAGAATGTAAGCTCATGAGGACAGGGACCTTGTCTGTGTGCATAGCCGTGTCCCCAGGGCCTGAAACTGCCTAGCATGTAGGAGGACTCAGTATTTGTTCAACAAATGAATGAATGAATGAATGAATGAATGAGTGTATGAATGGAGAGGCTCATTTTGGGTAATTCCTTAGGAGATCTTCCCACTCTTGGACATCCAAAGATAAAGGGAAGGAAGGAGACTGGTGGGAGGGGACATGACACCGAAGATACAAGTCAGAAACTAGAACTAATGAAAGATCATCTTCCCAACAGCCAAATTCTCCTCCCTGACTGCCCAAGTGATCCTGCCAGCAGAGCATCTCCGGGATGGGAGTCGGAGTCCATCTGGGGAAAACAGGAGGGAAGAGGTGAGCATCGACATATTGAAACAGCTGAATTCAGGCCAGAATGGGACCTGACCATCTGGGGAATGGTGCTGAAAATGCCTCCTGCTGGTTCTACCACTGACCAGCTATGGATCAGTGCCATAACCTTTCTGAACTTGTTTCCTCGTCTGGAAAATGGGATAAGAATAGTATTGACGAATAGTATTGACTTCGCAAGGATGTTTTAAGGATTTAATAATGTGGAATATGTAAAATGTGTATACAGTACACAGCAAATAGTAAGTGCTCAAAATACTTTAGCCATAAAAGAGAAAGAAAAGAGAGGCAGAGGGAGTGAGAGAGTTCAGAGAGAGGCAACAGGGAGAGGCAGGTGGCTAGTAACCCGGGGGCAGCCCAGTCTGACATACTGGGAGTCTGATTCTCCCAGAAAAGACACAGAAATTAAAAAGAACCCAACTTTAGCACCTCTTTCTCAAAATGGACTTTTGAGTTCTGGTTTAGCTCCCTCATTTTACAAATGTCCTGAGTCCCAGAAAGGACAAAAAATTCTCTAAGATGCACAGAGAGTTGGCAGAAGGGTCAAGCACAGAGAGATAGATAGTTGGGGAGGAGGATACCCACAGAGGCCAGAGTGGTGGATTATGAGCTCCCTGTTCTCCTCAGCCTGGAGGGAGAATGTGTGCCTTCCTGTCCCCACAGCTGTAGTGAGAGGCAATGGCAGACTGAGAAGACCCTGCAGTCAGCAAGAGGGACATCGGGCAGAGAGGAGCAGGGGCCTTACCTGTCCTGTGCATCCCCCAAGCACCAGGCCCTATGCTAAGCACTTTGTTAAACCCAGCACAGGCTCGATACTCCTCTAGCCCATGAGAGCTTAGTCCCATTGGACAGGATGCCCAGGGCCCCTGAAGAGCTAATAGAGCTGGAATTTGAATTCCATTCTGTGTGAATCTAAAACGCTCTGCCTGGGAATTAAAAGGCCTAGGTTTGGGACCACCAGTAACTGGCTGTAACATTGGGCAAGTCTTTTCTCTCTGGACTCAAGCCTTTCCTTTAAACAAGGAGGGTAAACACCAGGGTTCTTCCAGCTGGAGCTGACATTCTTGGAATTCTAAACAACGCCTCCTCGGTCTGAGTCAGGAGGAAAGCCTGCCAGGACACCCAGCAGCCTCTCCTCCAGCCTTCTTGCCCCAGGAGCACAAGGCGGTCCTGTCCAGGGAGAAGCCTCCACCTACCCTGGGCCCAGGCAGCAAAATACCTCCTGCCCTCCTTTCCAAGGTGGTACCCTTCCTTCCACTCAGCCCATGCCACTCTCTTGGGCAAATCTCAACTCATGTTTGGGAAAATGAAACCAAACAATGTATCAAGCCTTTCAATTAGATGCCTATTTCCCGTCCTCTGAAACTTTGAGGCCCACGGGTCAGGATTTAGGCCCATGCTTCTCAAACTAAATTAAAATTTAAAAAAAAATTTTAATCTGTTGAGAACTTATACTTTTGAAAAATTAGAGAAATAAACTAGATAGTGGTAATGGTTATACAACATTGTAAAGGTACTTAATGGCACTGAATTGTACACTTAAAATGGTTAACATGGCACATTTTACGTTGTCTATTTTACAATAAAATTTTTCTGATGACAAATAAAAGATACAAAATACTCGCTTTTAATAGTATTCAATAGACCTTGTAAGAGTTATAAAAGTTTCTCAATGCTTACTTTCAATTTTTGTACTTATCTCATTGCAGAGCAGTAAGAGTTTGTGGACTGGCAGCAGTCCTAGGACTACTCTTTGATAGCACTGATTGAGGGATGTTGAGAGGTGGACTCTGGCTTTGCAGGAGGCTTTCCAGAAGGAATAAGGCTCCTGCATCCCCGCTCCTCCAAGTAGGTACTTCTGGATACCAGGCCAGTTAACTCTAAGCAGCCCCAGGCTGAGCACCCTGGTCTGACTTATGACTGGACCCCTCCCCCCACTCCAGTCTATCTCCCAGGGCCTTCTTGATATATATTGTTATGGAGTCTCATCAGTGGCCCCTGATAAGCGTAGGGAATGTGGGGTGGGGTGAGCTGGGAGAGAGAAGTACAATGTAGAGGTGTGCCGTTTTTGCTTCTAACCCCTATACCAAACTTGGCCCAAGCATCACCTCCTACAGAAAGCCATCCTGAATGTGCAGCAGGACTGAGGAGCCTGTCTGTGCCCCATAACAGAGCACAGCCCTGACTGTATTTACACTGAATGGTTGATATGGTAAATTTGAAGTGGGTGCTTGCCCCTCTGGGGGATGGGGACAGTGTTAACATATGCCTTGGTTCAAGGATATGGCCAGATTCTAGGCCTTGGCTGGGTGTCCCTGTAAAGGGTACAGTCTGCACTGATGGTTGGAACTCTGGGGCCATCTCCACTAGACTGTGGGGCACTAGAGAGCAGGAATTATGTTTGGGACATTGCATCTTGAGTACAGTGGTCTCAGCCTGGCTGGGCAACAGAAAAAAAATGCGGGCTTTTAAAAAAATCTAGACATCTGGGCTCCAATTTTAGAAATTCTACCCCCAAAGATCTGATGAGATTCCTGGGTCTCCGTGTGACTCTGATGCCCAGCTGGTGTCTGATTCATGGAGAGGTGACAATGAGTGTTTGGTGACTGTGCTTATAGAGGTGCAACACGTTTGTGGAAGGAGAGGAGCTGAGGGATGTCAGAGGGAAGGGAGTCATTTTTTATTATGCCGTTTACTGTTTATTATACCTTTTGTACTGATTAGACTTTGGACCTAAAAAGAAGTTTGACAGACTGATGGAGTGGCTGTCATCTATTTCAGGTACCTGCAAACTCTAGGCCTACAACAAGGGCCAAGGGTCCTTAAATGTGGGCCAAAGGGATGAATAGCTGTAGAGCACATATCCTACCTCAAGGGGGCAGCAGCTGCCCAGAGCCTGCTGGTTGGATTCAGGCGAGACTGTGAGCCCAGGGTTGCCAGATTTTCCAGTTTTTCAAGATAAGCCTGAAATCAAATTTTCAAGTGACATGAATTGCCAATTAATTTAAAAATTTAAAACACAGCATGAGCTTGACACAATACGCATGCAGACCGACTCTAGCTGCAGGCCATCAGTTGGTTCCTTTGGATTTAAGAGGATGCCCATAAGGATTGGGCACCAGCGGCAAGTCTGCAGAGCTGGGGAGAGGCATCCTTTGCTTCTAGAAAATTAAGTTGACTCCTCATTGGGTCCCCAGAAAGAATACAAGCCGTGTGCCCAAAGGTGGACCACAGGAATCACCCACTCATAATAATTTAATTCAGCACAGATTTTCTAAACCCCCCACCAAGTACCACAGATCCAGTGGCGAATATGACAGGCACAGTCCCCTTCGCACCCACCATTTGCTGAAGTGGCAGCCATGGGCATCTGGATAATCTGCCACCTGTTTCTTCTTGCTCTGGATCCATTTCACAGCCCACTCTTCATCATACTGGGAGAAAGCTAGGCCTTTCCCAGCTATGGGCCAGGGCCCCTCCCTCTTGGAGTTCATCAAACTCTACAACTGTTTTAAAAATCTGGATGCCTGCACAAAACAAATTAGAAAACCTTCCCTGAGCCCCTTAAGTGCAGAATACCAGTTTCTGCCGGCAGAAGCCTCAACCACAGAGACACCATGGATCTTCTGTTTGACCTGGGTGAAGAGGGATGAGGCAGATGTCAGGAGACTTAAGTGGCAGCAATATTTCTGGGGCCTCAAGAGTTCAGCTCAGTTAGGAGAACCCTTAGTGGCCAAAGCATGGCCCCTGATCTCAAGGGTCTGCAAACTAAGCAGGCAGAGAAGAACCCAGAACCACTGTCTTGGATTTGGAAGGGAACCTCAAGAGCACCTAATCCAACCTCCCACCCAAAGAGAAAGCTCCTGAGGAGTTGGACCTTCACCTTCTCATTGTTCCTAAGTGAATCATATTCAGCAGTACTCAGACAACTGAGTTAATAAAGTGGCTAAACCATTATCTGAAAGGACAAATTTACCTAGGGTGCTTAAACATCCCTGGAAATCAGAACTCTCCACTGGGAAAATAACCCCCACAGTAGAAAAGAACACTTTCAAAAAGGGCCAGTGGGTGGTGGATGAAACCTCTTTTCCCTAGAATAACAGGTTACTCCATTCACCAAACCACTAAAGCACACTTGGTTAGTACAAGCACACGGTGAACGTTCTCAGCTGACCGCTGATAACTCTCCCCTCACCCCTTCCTGCAGCATGTGATATGCTGGGATCCCACTTCACTTTTTCATAGCTAGCATGTAGCCCAATGTGTTGCATTCTAGGTGCTTGTTAAATGTGAATTTAAGGGCCTTCTTCACAACCCTCAAATCTCTTTCCCACCAAGGCCAATCACCATGCCCAAGTACAAAAGCCTTAGGAAGAAGGGACAAGCCTATTTTTCCACTCAAGCCAAAGGGAATAATGGTGTGTTCCTTGGTGACAGTCCTCAGGCTATAGTCATACCAATCTGGCTTTACAAAACTAATCTGTGACATAAGTGCTGGGAGAGGATGGCCCTGCTGGGAGAAATGCACACCTTGGGGACAGGAGAGAGAACACCCAGGCCCGGAAAGGCAGAGACACTCCCCAGAAACCCATGGGTACCCACCATTTCTCTCCAAGTTATATGCAAAGAATTTTGAAGTGGAAGATAAAGTTAACTAGCTCAACCTTCTAATTTTATCCAGGAGAAAACTGAAGCCCAGGACTAAGTACCTTTCCAAAGGTCAGAAGTGAAATATTAAAGCAGGGCTACGATTTTGTAAGATGCATACTTCAGTTTCCAGTGACAATCGCTGTCATGAGGTGGGAGCTCAGGACCACTTTGATACTGAGTCAGGGCCACCACGGTCCATGGGGTTGGTTATAACTAACGTGGAGATCCTCCCTCAGGCCCAGCTCAACCCTTTTCTTTTTTCCCAAGCTGTTCCCTCCCCAGGTCCTACAGGAACAAAAGCTTACTGCCATCTGTAGGACACCTAGTATCATTACTCTAAATTCCTATCTTCAGGTCATCTTTATAGCCCAGCTACTCGGAATTGTTTCCAAGATTTCTATAGGTACCATCTCACCTATGCAGACCTCTAACACCTGCTATGTGCCAAAGATGGAGGATTCAAGGGTGAACAATGCTAAGTTCCTGCACACAAGCCTCATCTTGACCTATGTGTTTAGACAGTATCTGAACTTAATGTTAAACTCATTTGATCTTGTTCCTTGGCTCTACATGGCATAACTTTAAATTCCTAAAATTGATCATCTTGACCTAATTTATGAATTCAAGGCACATAAAAGCTGCATAATCATTTCCAACTCGAGTATAAACAGCTCACTCACCCACTTCTGGATGAAAAGTCATTATGTATGTAGGGTGCTAAATACATACTAAGCATAGGTCTTTCTATACACACAAACTCATTTAAACCTAACATGAGACTGAGAAAGGCTATTTTATATCCTTATGAGTTTGGTTAAGACCCAAATCAAAATAGAGCCAAGGCTGCAGAGGTACAAACAAGCAGTATTAGTAGTCATCTTGCAAATACTTTCGTTGTTGGTACATGGCTCCCAAGAGCTTTTATAGATGTCTGAGAAACAAATAATCATATGTAAGTAAGGCTATTTCCCAAATACCCTAGTAAAGCTGGTAAACGCTTTCTCTGAATTGAGAGGCAATGCTGTGACACTGGTGAATATCATGGCCTCTGGATAACATGATGCAACTGCCAACCTTAACCACTCGTCAAGTGCTGCTCTGAAAAATAAAGTTCCTTTAATCACTTCACAGGAGATGCTACAGGGACACAGCAAGTTTTATTAATATTCTGATTCCTGAGTCATAGCTTTCATGGCAGGAAAATATTAGGATATACCCCACCCTCGGCTGTAACATAAAGCTAACAGTCTAATATTTCTAACTAGGATCTTAAGATTTCCTCTATTCTCTAGCAATACCATTTGTGCCATGAATCTTTTTAACAGGGACACAGGAACAAAAAAATGCTTGTTTGCAAATAAACATCTGAAAGACTATCCTAACAGCTGATCTGGGCTGAAACATGACAACAAAGTGATGATTGTGGAAAAAGACAATGCAAACAACTCTGGAGTGAGAGACTCCGAGGGCAGAGAACTTGCAGTGATATTTGTGCTCCACCAGCCCAAAGGCCCCACCTGGAACAACTATATCAGCTAGGAGGGTCTCTATCATTGGACAATTTATTCCCTGGATAGAAAGAAGTTACTGGCATCAACAGCACTGTGCAGTTTTTATTAACCATTCAAGTACAGTAGCATCTGGTAAGATTGGGACAGAATTGGGATTTAAAAGTGAACATATTCAGCATCTAATAATTTGAAAGAAGCCACTACATATTCTTCACAGACATGTTTTCACAGAGCCAATACAGTACTAGCCATTGACCCAGTACACCAAGTGTACTGAAGTAGAAAAGATGCAACAAGAAAAAATAGCTACATTAGACTTCAACACTTTAGAAAAAGAGTAAAACACTTTTAGTTTCTCCCCTTTAGCCCCTAAAACAACATCATACAGTCTGGATCTACCTATAGTCCTACATCAGCTTCTAGAATATTTGTCAGGAGGGCAAAAATAAAATGACACTGGCCAGTACAGTCTTTGGATATTTAGGAAGGGGAGGGGGAGAAAGTCAGTTCTCAGAACAAATTAGTCAGCTTCAGTCTCATCGGCAGGATCTTTGGATTCTTTGTTCTTCCGCACTTCTTCAACGTGCTTGTCCTGTAAAGCAGCAGTATATACATCAAATAAAGGAGCCTGCCGAATCACGTCCCCAAAAGAGAACCAACGCATCAGTACATATGTTATACATGTAACAGTAATATATATAATAGTCCCCACATATCCATGGTTTCGCTTTCCACGGTTTCAGTTAACTGTGATCAAGTGCAGTCTGAAAATATTAAATGGAAAATTCTAAAAACAAACATTTCAGAATTCACACCATTCTGAGTGGTGTGATGAAATCTCATTGTTCTTCTCTGTCTCAATTAGTATATAAATCATCCCTTTGTCCAGTGTATCCAGACTGTATTACCCACCTGTTACTTAGCAGCCCTGTTATCAGATCAACTGTCACCCTATCACAGTGCCTGTGTTACAGTAACCTGTATTTTATTTAATAATGACCCAAAATACAAGAATTGCTGGAATTCAGATATGCCAAAGAGAAGCCATAAATTTTATCATAGACATGTATATACGTATAATAAACATAGTGTATACGTACAGAGCTCGGTACCATCTGTGGTTTCAGGCATCCACTGGGGGTCTTGGAACACATCCCGCACAGATAAGAGAGGACTACTGTATAATTATATATTATAGGAGTCACACAATTAGAGTTCTAAGACATCATCTTCGAACTTTCTGGGTCACGCAAAGAATCTAACAACTGAGCTTCCTATTGCTCTTCCAAAGAAAGTGCACTTATGCTGGAAATGTTGAATATTTCATCTTATTTTAAAATGAGGTACCTCTCATTTAACATGTGGAGCCCCCAGATTGATGAAGACAACAAACACCCTTGGATGAAGGCAATTAACTGAAGCCAATTCACTGGTTCACGAAACTTCAAGCTTTTAACCCTTCTCAAAGCAAGGCTCAGACACTAACCTTCTCTCGCAAACGCTCCAGTTTGGCAGCCATTTGTGCCTCTCGGTTCTCTTTGTTGGCTTCCATTTTGTGGGTCAGTTTCTCTTCTGCCATTTTACTGAAGTTGTTGTTTTCTTCAATTGCTTTCTGAAGCACTTCTTTCTCATGCTCTCGTTTCTCGGCAAGCTGTTTCAAGACCTCAGCTTCATGGGACTAAAAAGAAAGTTTCGCAGGCTAGGCTCTCTGAAATGTATTTAGCATTACTTGAAATTTAAAAAGAAATTATTAACTGGAAGGACTTAAGAGACAGATTAGGGCTCTTTAAATGATACTGAAATCAGGACCTGAATTACCTATATCAAAATACTGAGAAATAATTTACTTACAGGAAAGCTAGAGAGTACCTGACACTGGTTCTGTTAATTTTCTTCTGCAAAATCCCTGTCATAAGAATTTCACTATATATAGCCAGTTGCAATGTAAAACATAGGCTCATGACCACAGGGCCAGAGTTTATTCCTAATAACTTTTTCTGTGCAGCCTTTTGGCTGCTTTTCCATGAATGCAAACTACATAGAAGGGCAGATAGGAGATGATGCACCACTACAAACACTGCCCCTCTTCCTGGGGAAATACTTCATAGTGTTGACAGCAGGTCAGTGCACATAAATACAACTGTGGCACTGCAAGATGCATAGCACCTGCTGTAGTAGCTTAAAAGGGGGCCTAAAGTGCATGTGTACTAGGTTTCAAATTGCACTACCTGTGTTGGTCGGGGGCAGATTTCCACTTTACCTTTTTGTGCCTTTGTTTCCCTGATTTTAAAATTAAACCCCAATCAGGGCTGTTGGAAAGGGGGAATAAGGGAGAATTTATGTGAAGTTCATAATGAATGTTCTATTATCCTAGAACATTTGTTCTAGAAAGAAAATATACCAAAATGTTAAATGGTTATTTCTAGGAAGTAGAATAACGAATACTCTGAATTTCCTAATTTATAAACTTCTGTGATTCCCAATTTTTCTATAACAAGCATATTAATATTTGATTTTTCTGATTAGTTCTTTTTAAATTTAAAGATGGCCATCTTACTATAGAATTGCTTAGATAAAAGCTGTCATGATACCAGTATGCCAGCTAACCAACAAAATCACATCAAGAGCAATTTAAAATGTTTTTATTATACAGTTCTCAAAAAAACAAAACTAA
>NW_006443568.1:9519291-9592660 GCF_000325575.1 Pteropus alecto | reverse complement strand
CTGAAGAGACAAAAAAGAATTATCCACCAACGATCTTTTTTTCAAAGAGAAAACATGAAGTTTGGTTTAAGACAGGCCTGGCCTTAAATTCTGGCTCCATACTCACTACCTATATGATTCAGGAAAATGATTTAACATTCTCGAGACCATTTGCTAATCTCGGTATCTCAGACAACACCTACCCTTTAAGATCATTATTAAAGGAGAAAAATATTAAAAAGCTGGTACATAATAGAAGCTCAATAAATGATAGTTGGTATTTTCTTCCAGCCACTGGCATATGTGATTTCCACTGTCTAGCTATAATTGTTTTCCTCCTGTTGTTATGGAAATAAAACTGATTTGCCAAATTATATTAATAAATATCCCGTCTTCTGTAAATTGTAATGTTTACCTTGCGTCTTTCTTCTGCAGCTTCTAATTTCTTCTGAATTTCCTCCAAGGAAAGATCTTTCTTCTTTGGAGGGGAAAGAGGGAATTCTGGGACAGATTCTTTTGATCGAGGGCTGAGAATCAGCTCAAAAGCCTGGCCTGAGGCACGCTTCTCCAGTTCTTTCACCTGGATGTCTGGATTTGATCATATTTATAATGTATTCAGAAAAATAGGGTTTACTATTCTAATAAACTGCTCAAAAATTTCTAAAAATCAAATCAACTGACGAGAATTAGAGCTCATGAAAAAGCTGTGTTTGCAAGCAAGAAATTATACCGCCTCTGAGGAAAACAAAGTTCAACATTTTTAGATTAATAAATACCATTGTGAAACATCTGTATTTGACAATTGCTTTCACGAACAAAGAAAGACTTGTGCAAAAAACTGGAATTTTGCTTCGGCCTAAGTCAAATAGTCTAAATGAAACAATTAATTATGAGTTCTCGGCATGTTCAAGTGATAACATTTTTTAAAATTATTCTGATTTATAAAATAGTTTCTGATAAGACAAAAAAACACAAGTGCCAAATTAATGGCTTAAGACCTGAGCCACCTCCTACTCTAAAGTCATAAGTCCACCACAATTTCAGCTTTTCCAAATAGTTTACCTACCAGAAGAAGCCATGGTGAACAGGAGACAAGAAACTGGCAGTGTATTCTACACAATCCACTGGCAAGAGAAGCCCTGAAAATGATTTTCAAAAGCATGCATCAATTTCTTTGCATTTCTATATGTCATCGATCCAAAGAAACCTCAAATCACATCCACATAAATCAATGTCAGAAAAATCACTACGGTGGACTTAAGACATCATTAACTAGAAAATTATAAAAATCTATAGAATACTAAAGATTGGGAAATTTGAACTAAATACAACATTGGTTGCAGAAAATCAACTGAGCTTGCCTTTTCAAAAAATTCTTGGATTTAAAAAAACAGGCAAGTCACATAATTTTTTCTCCCCGATAAACTCTAAATTTTCCCCTCCAAACATTGAGAAGAGATTCCAGATTCAACTCCACAGTGAGACCGGAGCCATCTTAATACTCCTACAACTCATTGTGCAAAATACCCACCCATGCTTTGTCTGTGTCTGCCATAGTGGAAAACGAAACATCCAAGCTAATACTAACCAATAATGTTGAATTCCTATTGTTCTTGGGTATTAAGTTCCTTGTCCAAGAGCGGGTAAAATTAGTTTTATGACCCTCTAGGTTTTAGGTTATATTTGCTACCTTACTTTATGAAAATTTCTACATCCTGCCTTGATTTTTTAAGGTCATGATTCTTGTAGAATCCAGATTAGTATCGAAAACGTACGATTATAGGTTCCCAAGAGCTGGAAATTAAAATCAGAGGCAGCGAAATGACCAAAACCTGGCAGAGCATTAGACGCAGCACAGGACACAGGATGGGCGTGGCACTGGTCAAAGCGAGGAAAAGCGGCCGGCTGCCCCCGGCCAATCATAGCAAGCCCTGCGCTCCGGCCCCTGGCCCCACCCCCTTCCTCCCCGCGCCTTTTCGAATCTCCCCGAACTCACAACACCCGGGAGCCCGCGCGCGTGGGAAGGGGGATGGGCGGGGCTAACGGTCCTATCCGGGTAACTCCGCCCTTCCCGGGCTCACCCGCGCGGACGCCCCCCCTCCCAACTCCCGCCAAAGACACCTCGCGGCCACCCCACCCCCGCCGCAGCTAGGGAACAGGCTGCAGGGTAGCCCCTTCCACCGTCTCACCGCTTCCTCCCTTCGTTCCCACGCAACCTACCGCTACCCTAGCTGTCCGTGCCCCCCGCCGCGAGAACCCTCGTGGGGTGTCAGCCTCACTCACGCGGCGCCAGTCACTGGGCGAGGGCGATGGCGGGGAGGAGACGCAGCCCCGGCCTTGAGCTGGCTGACCTAAGGCCGCGGCTCCCTGGGGGCGCCGCCCCGCCCCTTCAGACAATAGGGACCTCAGCGGGGCCGCGCCTGCAGGGGTAGGGAGGGAGGCAAACGAGGGTCCACGCCCCCTATTGTCTCCTCGACGGCACCCCGGGGCTAACGCCTGGGTCTCGCTCGGCTGGCCGCGCCCCCTCCTCACAACAGCCGCGCCCCCAGGGAGCGGGGACAAAGCCCAGGCTCCGCCTGAGCCACACACAAAGCGGAGACCCCTGCCCGCCAGCCCCTCTAGGGCCCGCGGCCCCGCCCGCCGCCCTCCGCCCTCCAGCAGGGGGCCACCGCCAAAGCCCAGCCCCTCCCGCCCGCTGCGTCCCTCTCGCTGACCACAACCTTCTCTTAGAGCCCCGCACCCACCTGCTCGGTCCGAGCCGCCTGACCACACTCTGAGCACCAACAGACCCCAGCGCGCACAAAAGCGCCAAACAGCGGCACGTGACCTCCCTGAAGGGCTCTGCATTGGCTGAAAGCGGCGGCACGTGCCGGCCCCTCCCCCATCGCCAAGCGGGCCCCGCCCCTGTGGACCTCGGAGCACCTCGGGAAGTGTAGTCCAGGCTGGCTGGATAGAAGGACAATGCGAGAGGTGGGGGCGTTTGAGGGGTCTCCCTAGGTGTGAGCCGGGAACTGGAGCGGTTGTCTGGCCGCTGAAGAGGGCGTTACTGTGGCCCCTGGCTTGCATCTGAACCTAATCTCCTATCCCTAGAAAAAAGGCGGAGCGAGGCGGGGCGGGGCGGGGTCCCTTCCTACCTCTCAGAGGGTGGCCTCCTGGACTCTGCCTCTGGTGACCCACGTGCTCCGAATTGCCGAAAAGGCAATACTCGGACTGCCCAGGGCCCCACCGTTGCCCCACCCCTTGCCATTATCTAAGATGCCCAAACCCTTGTGACAGGACAATAACACTCTGTGCCCCTGTAAAGCCTCCTGTGCCCTACCTCTACACCCGCATGTCAACTGTATTGTGACTGATATGGGAAGCGTAAAGAAATCTAAATGGCTACCCTGTCCGGGAGGAATTCTCCAACCTCCTTCCTTTCTTGGGACCTTACCCTTTCCGAGCCCGTGAAACGTAAGACCACCAGGTATGCGGAAGTAATCAGTGTATAAAACTGCCTGCCTGCTCTTTGTTCGGGGCTCAGACTCTGGAGAGTGACTCCTCTGAGCCCACGGGTGTAAATAAAGCTCCTTGATTCTTGGTTCGCTGAGTGCTGCTTGATTCTTCAGAGTACAGGGGCCAAAATCCACAACATGTTTGCTTCCCTGACCGGGAAACCCAACCGTGCTGGCCCTTTGAAGCTAAGGACTAGGAGGTGCACCACGCCCCAAATTGGGCGGTCTTAGACCCGACTGTGCTCGGCTGGCCCCGTTGTTTCTCCCACACTCTGGGCGGCAAGAACAAGGAGATCCCCGTGGGACACGGACCCAGATAGGCCCACCTTAAGGGTGGAAGGGGAGACTGATCACTTCCCAAGGGCAAGCACCCCTCAGACAGGAACCACCAGGGAGGGACTGTTTTAACCTCTGAGAGTGTGCATGTGTGAGTGTGAGGATCTCAGGGACCTGCCCCTGAGTTTCTCGTTTGTGGCTTCACGGTAAAAAACTATAGAGTCGAGAGAGCCCTAACCTGCGGTTCCGTGGCAGCGTCATAAGGCATAACGGTGATTTGTCCCTCCAGAGAACGACCAGGCCTGGGGTTTATACAGGTACACCTTAGCCAAGACACACCAAAAGTCTCGAGAGAGACACAGCCGGGCAGGCATCTGAATGGTCTCTGAAAAGGGACACACAACCCCCACCCCCTTTGTCTGTCTTTGCAGCACCGACACAGTGGGAAAACATGGGATCAGGTCAGAGTAAGGCGACGGTCCTTGAGACCATGTTAAAGAATTTCAAGAAAGGTTTCTCCGGAGACTACAGGGTGAAGTTGACCCCTGGGAAACTCCGAACATTCTGTGAGGTAGAATGGCCTGCCTTCGGAGTAGGATGGCCCTCCGAAGGGACCTTAGATGGATGTCCCCATGGTCCAGCGAGTGTGGAACGTAGTGACAGGAAGCCCTGTACACCCTGACCAGTTCCCCTACATCGACTCCTGGCTGGATATAGCTCGGAGACTGCCCCCATGGGTATGGTTCACATACAATAGGCAGAGACAGGCCAAGGTCCTCCTTGCATCTTATGAGAGAAGAAGAAGAATAAAAAAGAAGACCACTGCTCTGCCTGATGACCCAAAGACAAGCGAAGCGTTATCCCCTCCTACTCGGAGAAGTCCCAAGCGGTGGTTGAAATGATAGAGTCTCTCTGTTCCAGACACATCGACCTACCTGGGACGATAGTCAGCAGTTACTTAAGATCTTCTTCACGCAGAGGAGAGAAGACGAGTCCTGAAGCAGGCTAAGCAGTACCTAGAGCTAAGCAGCCCCAGCTGGGATGGTAGACCCTGAAAGATGGACCCAATGAGAGGCCAAACTGGGACTTTGCCACTGAAGAAGGGCGAGTTCACATCCAGAGGTACCAAGATAACCTCCTCGCAGATGTAAAGGCAGGGGCCAAAAGGCCCATGAACATGGCCAAATTCTCCTCAGTCCAGGAGGCCAATGAGACTCCTGGAGATTTCTACAAAAGACTCTGTGAGGCCTATCGAGTTTACACACCCTTTGACCTGGAGGCTGCAGCCAACCAACATATGGTCAATGCCGCTTTTGCAGCCCAGGCTGCCCCAGATATTTGAAGAAAGCTCCAGAACCTGAAAGGATTGGCCGGGATGAACAACATTCAACACCTAGACATCGCTCACAAAGTCTACACCAACCAAGATGTCGCCGCAGAACAGGAAGCCCAGAGAGTTCGCAAAGAAAAGGCAGCTCTGCTGGCAATAACCCTAAGGGACACCAAAGGGCCAGGGCCCCGAAGACAGGGAAAGTGGCACACCCCAAGGGTGGAATCTGAGAGGCCCAGATTGTCCAGGGACCAATGCGCCTACTGCAAAGAAACGGGACACTGGAAAAATGAATGCCCCCCAAAAAGGAAGAAGGAACATCGAAGCATCAAATGCCAGCAAGTGCCGCAAGATGGAGAACTCATTGGAATGGCAGGAGCGGATTCAGACTGAAGGGGACCGGGCTCCATCCAGCTTGGCCCCCAGGAGCCTACGGTCAGAATGAATGTAGGGAGCTAACCTGTGACTTTTATGGTAGACAACAGAGCTGAGCGTTCGGTTGTCACCTCCCCAGTGACCCCACTGGGCAAAAAGACTTCAACCGTTCTGGGAGCCACTGGAGAAAGAGCCATCCAACAACCTTTTTGCAAGGCTCGCACCTGTGAAATCGGAGGACATACAATCCGACGTGAGTTCTTTTATCTGCCTGACTGCCCAATCCCTCTCCTGGGCCGGGACCTCCTCTCTAAGTTGGGAGCCCAAATAACTTTCAAACAAAGGGGGAAAACTACCCTGAGCTAAAAGGGCCCAAAGGAGAGTACCACACTGGTAATGGCTGTCTCAGTAACCCCAAGAGGAGGAATGGACTGTTTTGCTCCTTGGAAGAATGAGGCAACCCTCCCGAGTATTGGATCAACTTTCTCCTTTTATGGGCCGAAGATAACCCACCTGGATTGGCAATGAATCGGCCTCCCATAGTAATTGACTTAACCCCTGGAGCTGTCCCTCAGCACTTCCTCCAGTACCCAATTCCCCAAGTGGCCCGGCTGGGCATACAAGAACATCTGACTCACCTCAGAGAACATGGGATTCTCATAGAATGCCAGTTGCCTTGGAATACACCGCTGCTGCCAGTCAAGAAACTGGGAGGAGGATACCAACCAGTGCAGGATCTCTGACTGGTCAATAAGGCTACGGTAACCCTACACCCGGTGGTACCCAATCCTTACACCCTCCTCAGGCAGCTCCCTGCCATGGTCAAATGGTTCACCTGCCTGGACCTCAAGGACGCTTTCTTCTGCCTACGACTGGCACCCCAAAGTCAATCTCTTTTTGCTTTTGAATGGCAAGAACCCGACACTGGCAGGCAACTACAACTGACCTGGACCAGGCTTCCGCAAGGATTTAAGAACTCCCCAACATTGTTTGGGAAAACACTCGCGGCAGACCTAGTAGCATTCCTCAGAGAGGGGACCCGGTGCACCCTCCTCCAGTATGTGGATGACCTCCTGCTTGCTGGAGAAACTGAGGAGGATTGTGTAATGGCAACACGAGCATTACTGGAACTTCTGACTACCTGTGGGTACAAAGTCTCGTGGAAGAAAGCTCAGATTTGCAGGACCCAGGTCCAGTACTGGGATTCCTCCTGAGTCAAGGAAAACGCGCCCTAGGACCTGAGCGAAAAGCAGTGATAACCTCTATTGCTCAGCCAGAAACCAAGAGGGGCTTACGTGAATTCCTCGGAGCGCTGGCATCCGCCGCATCTGGATCCCCGGGTACTCAGCCCTCACCCAATCTCTGTGCAATCTCTTAACCGGACCTGAATCGGGTCCCCTGGAATGGACTCAAGAGGCAAGGGATGCCTTTCAGGAAATAAAGAGGTCCCTCGGGCAGGCCCCGGCCCTTGGCCTACCAGACATTCAATGAGACTTCAATTTGTTTGTCCATGAGAAGGACAAAGTCACTCTAGGAGTGTTGACCCAAATAGTAGGGCCATGGGAGAGGCCTACAGCATATCTATATAAAAGTTGGACTCGGTCACCTCCGGGTGGCCACCCTACCTCTGCACCCTGGCTGCCACAGCAATACTAGTTCAAAAGGCAGACAAACTCACCCTGAGACAGGAGCTACATGTAAAAGTTCCCCATGCAGTCACCACCTTAATGAACAGCCAGGGGCATCAATTCCTTTCTAATGCAAGACTAGCACAGTATCAGGGGATGTTATGTGAAAACCCCCACAGCACCCTTGAAACTGTAAGAACCCTCAACCCTGCTACCTTCCTCCCCATGGAGGAGGGAGAGCCAAACCATAATTGTGAGGAAGTGACTGATGAGGTCTACGCCAGCAGACCAGACTTCAAGGATCAACCCATCTCCAACCCCGATGTAACCCTGTTCTGTGACAGGAGCAGCTTTTTGAAAGAAGGACAACGTCAGGCCGGGTACGCCGTTACCACCTGGCAAGAAATCATCGAAGCCCGATCACTTCCAGCTGGGTGGGCAGCACAACAGGCTGAACTACATGCACTAGCCCAAGCCCTTGAACTAGGCAGAGGAAAAAGGACTGATATCTATATAGATTCCCGCTATGCCTTCGCTACTGTTGACATCCATGGGGCCATCTACAAGGAGAGAAGCCTCTCAATGGCAGGAGGGAAAACCATCAAAAACAGAGAAGAGTTCCTGAAACTTCTTGAAGTCATTTGGCTACCTAAGGAGGTTGCTATCGTACACTGTCGGGGACGCCAGGAAGGAGATGAACCAATAACAGAGGGTAATCACTTGGCTGACGAGGCAGCCAAAACTGGAGCTCAACAGGAGCCCCCTAAGGAAAAGACTGGCCTCGTAGCACCTGCTCTCACCTTGCAAGATCAAACACCTCCCTATACTCCAGAGGAAGACCACTGGGCAAAGACTGAGGAGGCTACGGAACTTAAAGGACATTGGTGAAAGGTGCCAATGGGACAAATCTTTGTCCCTGAACTTCTTGGACCCTCCTTAGTGTCTGAATATCACCAATTTACCCACCTAGGGAAAACTGCCCTAGAAACTCTGATGAAAAAGTAATACTATATAAGTCAACTCTCTGCCTTACGTAACAAGATCTCGAGTAGGTGCCTAACTTGTGCCAAGAACGGCACCCGAGGCACCACTTGGAACACATACTGGGACCTACCCTTTCGAAGACTTAGAAATAGACCGTACTGGAGTCTTGTCTAGCCGAGGCTACAAATACCTAGCAGTATTAGTCTGTACTTACTCCGCATGGGTAGAAGCTTTTCCTACAAGGACTGAGCGAAGCAGAGAAATAGTTTAAATCCTGCTCCAGGAGATAGTACCCTGATTCGGGTTGCCAATTAGCATCCACAGTGACAATGGGCCCACCTTCCCAGCAGAGCTTACCCAGAAACTGTCTCAGGCCCTGGACATTAAATGGTTGCTTCATATGGCATACCGGCCCCAGAGCTCAGGGAAAGTAGAACGCATGAACCGTACCCTCAAGAGCACACTCGCCAAGTTTAGCCAAGAAACCGGTCTCCCTTGGCCAGACCTCCTTCCTCTAGTCGTGCTCCAAGCCTGATGTACTCTCAACAAAGTTGGGCTCACTCCCTTGGAACTAGTATACAGGAGGCCTCCCCCATGCCTGGGAAGCATCCCAGGAGGTCTACATCAGATAGACCACCAGGACCTCTCTATACAGCTCCAGGGTCTAGGGATTGTCTTGATCCAACTAAGGGAATACAGTCTAGAGTGAGCCCCTATACTACTTGGGACACCAGTCCACCCCCATGAGCCCGGGGTAAAGGATTGGAAAAAGGAGGCCCTGCAGCCACAGTGGACAGGCCCCCACGCAGTTATATTAACCACACCTACTGCTCTTAAGGTAACTGGTATAACTCTTTGGGTACATTATTCTAGGGTCAAGAGAACCAATCTCCCAGATAACCAGAGGATGAGCCAGCTGAACCCACAGAATCCGCCTCTGCATAAATAAATAAGGCTCCGATGAGTCCACATGACCTGGATGTTCTCATAACCATTAGCCTAATCACCTTAATGCTAGGATTTGGACTGGCAATCATCTCCCCAAAGAGCTGGACAACCCTTCAGCAGTTGCTACTGGCAATCTTCTTCTGGTCCTTTGCAGGCTTGCTTGCCACCATATTTTACTTCCTTCCTCGGAGACCAACGACCACCAACGGGACCCCGAATGCCAAATAAGATCTACAAGCCCTGCTCTGATCACTTCATGGGCTGATCAGTCAATGGACGGCCTAAGCTTGAGGATGGCTCCAATCAAGGTGATCATCATTCTGGGACTCATAAGGACGGTTTTCCCTGCTTCAGGACATTGGGAATTCCAGGTTATTCGGACATGGGGGGATGAAGGGATAGTTAATGCCACTAGGTGGAATGGGCACCACCACCCTGTTACCCTCCACTTTGATGCTTGATGTTTCAGTCAATGGACGGCCTAAGCTTGAGGATGGCTCCAATCAAGGTGATCATCATTCTGGGACTCATAAGGACGGTTTTCCCTGCTTCAGGACATTGGGAATTCCAGGTTATTCGGACATGGGGGGATGAAGGGATAGTTAATGCCACTAGGTGGAATGGGCACCACCACCCTGTTACCCTCCAGTTTGATGCTTGTGGGATAATGGAACCCAAAGGTGGGCTAGGATGGGAATGGTATTATGCTACACAACACGAATACCTCTGTTTTAAGTCAAGGCAAAGGGGTGACTGTGACAATGTAGGGGAATTCTACTGCCCCTACTAGAGTTGCCCCCATGCCCATTCGGAGACTCTAAGCAGCAGAGTAACCCCCTTAGGCCCCCAGGGGACTGCTCCCTTGGTCACTGCAATCCTACCACCTATGACATCAAAGACCCAGAGAACCCAAAATGGAGCCAAGAGGTGATGGTAGGGGTTCAGAGAGATGGAAAAGGAAGAGATCCAGGAGCCATCATTAAGATAGTCAAGTCCTGGGTTGTTGATCCTACCTCTCGTCTAAGGTTCAAACCCCACAGTGCCATAGGAACTCCTTCCACAGATCGTCTCTCCCTTTCTCATCTTCTCTAGACATGGGGCCCCCCTGAATTCCCACTCTGAGAAATAGTCAATGCTACCCACTAACTTTTGCTACTAGTCAACCCATCCTTAGGGGTCCGACTGTTGGCTCTGCACCTCTGTAACTACCTGGACCAATATGGGCCTTGGAGTAAATGGTACCATCACCACCGAGCATTCTGGGACTGCCTGGCCCGTCTGGTCCTCAGTATTGTCGGTCTTGTACCCTGTATGTGTACAGGGTACAAGAATCCAGCCTAATGTGACTGCTAATTGCACTCAAATCCAACACCTTAAACTGGCCCCCAAATGGCACGTACTTTTCCTGCTTGGACAGGGAGTATACATCCATCTCAATGGGTCACAGTGCAGCTTATGTGCCATAGTTATCCTGCTACCAGACCTTTCAGTTGTACCCGGCTCTGACGTAACCTACCTGGCAGAGCCAAAGGGACCCTGAATCCTCTGGGCGCCCGTATTAATACGGGTACTGGCAGGAATCAGGGAGATAGGTGAGATTGCCTCTGGAGGAGCAGCAATAGGTGTAGCTAAACATCAATTCCTTCAGTTGTCCGCTCAAATAGATGCAGACCTCAGTGCCCTAGAGAGTGCTCTGAATACTCTCCAAGATCAGGTAGACTCGCTGGCAGAGGTTGCCCTACAAAACAGAAGGGCCCTAGATCTGCTCACTGCCAGCCAGGGGGGCACATGCCTTTACCTTAAAGAACAATGCTGTTTCTATGCCAACAAGTTTGGAGTAGTCCGAGAGAACCTAAGTCAGTTGCATGCTCGGATCCAGGGATATATAGCTGAGAGAGAGCAGCAAAGAACATGATGGAACCCTTTACAGTCCTGGTGTTCCTGGCTAGTACCATTCCTTGGACCCCTAGTTGGGCTCTTCTTTGTCCTCACTCTGGCACCCTGTGTTCTGTGTCACCTGTCAAACTTAATCTCCAAACGGGTAGAGGCTATCAAGTTTCAGATGGTCCTCTTCACCCATATGAACCCATATCCCAACAATCTGATATGTGGTGCGACCCAAACACAAGTTAAGGGCGCATCAAACAAGGCAATGATATTGGAAGAGTAAAGAAATCTAAGATGGCTACTCTTTCCCTTCCTGGGACTTTACCCTTCACGAGCCTGTGAAACATAAGACCGCCAGGCATGCTGAGGTAATCAGTGTATAAAGCTGCCTGCCTGCTCTTTGTTGGGGGCTCAGACTCTGGAGAGTGACTCCTCTGAGCACGCAGGCATAAATAAAGCTCCTTCGATTCTTGGTTCACTGAGTGCCGCTTGGTTCTTCCGGGTACATGGGCCACAATCCACCACATGACATCATCATAATCCCTAACCTACTCAGTCCTAACTCAGATCATAGGCGTGGCCCTTTCCTCACTGTGTGAGTTCTCGCTACCATCCTAGGGTCCTGGAGCTCTTGACCGGAGAAAAACGTGAGGCTCTGGAATTTGATCTCCTTTGGTCTAACAGTCACTTGGCTTAAATGCAGACTCCATCTGTCTGCCTAGCCTTTGGCCTGATGATAGGGAAAAAAGAGTGATAGCAGTTCTACTACACAGACTGCAGTTAAATGTTGCTTTTGTTCTTGGAGCACGTGCTCCCCAGAGCGGTGCTGGGCCCTTTTTAAGAATCAAAACAAAAGGAACCACAAGGTCATGGTTCCTCTTGGCCTGGATAGATCACAGCCCATCAGAAGCACAAAGGAAATTAGTCTGATCCTGGCTATCAGAATGACTGGACTCCCTCTTTCTCTCTCTTCCCACAAAAAGGCCAGAGGAAAAATAAAATGAATATGTTTCCCGCCCCCTCCTCCCATTCCCCTGACCAAGGCTGTGTCCTGACCTAGCTGTCATTACGCTAATGCACCTGCTTTGAGATCTTGACGAAGCAGAAAGACACCTTCATTTTATTATTTGATGGGATCTGTCTTTCCAAATCCAGAAACAAATATGACCACCTCTGCTGAAACAACAGTCCTAATTTAAAATAGTGCTCTATGTCCAGCTAGTCACTAGGGGTGTGCTAGAGATAAAGACAATGAATAGGTACCTGAGACAAAACAAATTGGATCATACAGGCAGCAGACACACCACACAAAGCAAACAATTAGCAATGTGACTGAAATATGCTTATTGCAGCATTTTCTCCAACAATCGTCCTTGTGTGGGGTCAGCCTCTCCCCTGCCCCCAATCTAAGTGGTTTTCCCTTAGTATGTGAGCAGGACCAGAAATAATTCAGATTCTGAGCCCTGAAAGGCTGCTTCTTCTCAGACCAAACTTAGCCACAAAACCACCAGGTATTTCCATCTGTCAGTTTTCTGAGCAAAATCTCAGAAATCCTTGGAAAGGCTGGAGAGGGGTGGGGACCAGACCTCTATGAAAAGTGACAGATTGGCAGGCAACACAAATGAACATGGAACCCAAGGCCAAGAGGTCTAATATCTCTGAACCAGCCTTTATCTTGAAGTCTTTGTACTTGATCTGGAGTTTTGAAGAGGAAGTTCCCACTCATTCGATGCATTTTTTTAAATATAAGAAATTGCCACGCAAAAATCTCACATTTCTGACTATTAATGTTGTGACAGGAAAAATATTAATCTTTCAAAACATTGATTATTTTAAAGCACTTACACAGCTTCTCCCCACCTTTTCTTTCTCCCTAGAGCAGATGTCTATTTCCATGGAAACCACAGCAAGGAACAAAGATGTTAGAACTCATATAGGTTTTTAATCTTTTTTAATGATGCCACTTAGCTTCTGGGTTTGATATTAGATACCCGGTCCTGCCAGTCTTGGTGACAAGGATTTTCTGAGATCTTCACTGCTGCTTGAGGACTGGGCTGGGGTAAGTTTCCCCTAGAATTTCTAGATCCTGTGAATGAAAACGTGCTTGTGCGGGGAGATGACCCCTGTTCTTTACGGTGGGGCTGCCTTTCTGAGAGCCAGAGCACCGTTATTTATTATCAGCTCTTATGGGTGTCCATATATGAGCCCTAGAACAGGAAGGTCTTTCAACTGACAGGACAGAAGCTCCCTTTTGGGAAGCATCCCCAAACTTGCTTCCTGAAGTGGCAGCAAGGAGTTAATGTTTCTGTCTTGGCACTGTCTATCTTAGCCCATGAGAATTATTTTTGCCTCTGCTCATATGGTTTGGTCGGATTGCTCTGGAGCTGGCTGTAACTATGGATTAGCACAAAGTGAAGTCAAGATATGGCAGTCATCCAGCTTGTTTGATCTGTGTAGACAGCTAAAGGAGAGCACTTCAGGCTTCAAAGTCCAGAAGGGATGTCTACACTGATCAGACAAGGCGAGCTGTTGTCAGGTTTCCTGTGTTCTTACAGAGCACCGGCAGCCTTTGTTCATTGTTGGTTCTGAGGCTGCAGGGGTTGTCTCCCACACAGGCGCCACCGAGTTCCACAGCTGCTTACAGGGCCTGTCCTTGGCAAAAGGGTGTCGTGGGAGAGGTTTTCTCCTTGTCCCAGCCTCTCTGTTCCCTTTGTCCCCTATTCCTTAGCATCACACTCTAACACTCCCTTCTCTGTTCAAATGCTGTCTGTGAGTCTGGTAGTTTACATGCCCGGCTCCCTCACTAGAGTAGTAAATCCAAGAGGGCAGGAGTTGTGTCTTTGTCTTGGTATTTCTAGTGCCCAGAACCAGGCCTGACCCAGGATGAAGGGGCCTGGATGTTAGCAGTTGACTTGAGGCAAGAACAAACTTTCCCACTCTCATCTTCCTCCTCTGTAATGCAGGACTCCTGTACCATATAGGTGTGGTAAGAATTAAATGAGATCATGTACATGAAAGTGCTCAGCACAATGCCTGGCACATCATGAGTGCCTAACACTTGATAACTTGATTACGATAGGTTATTGAATGAATGAATGAATGAATGAATGAATGAATAGTAGACTTTCACCCTTTGGTGGGAATCATAGTCACTGGGTTAACTCTTTCCATGGAGTATTTTAAAAAATTCAATTAATTCAACATTTTGAATAGATAACACATACATAGTTTAGAAATAAAGCATAAAAAGTCCTCCTCCCTTCTCTCTCCCTATCTGCCAAATTCGATACCTGCCCCTTCCCCAGCATAATCATCAACTTCTCGTGTATCCTAGAGTTTCTTTTCGTGTATGTATTAGTAATGTATTCTCGATTCATTCATATGAAGTTGTCATCAACTTCTCGTGTATCCTAGAGTTTCTTTTCGTGTATCCTATGTACACAACTTTGTAGATATGTATTCTTACTCTCCTTTACAATAGAAATGGTAATCTATTCTAACTGTTTTGTACTTAGCATTTTTTCACTCAACAATACATGTCAGGGACCTTTTCATACAGGATATGCTTATGTATCAAGCAATTCCTTGGTCTGGGATCCACTGTATGAATGACTGTTCCATAATCTAGTTAACCAGTCCCTATTCATGACTCTTAAGTTGTTCTCAATTGTTTGCTATTTCAAACAATGCTGTAATAAATAACCATGTATATTTGGCATTTTCCATGTGGGTGAGTATATCTGCAAGATTCCTAGAGTTATATTGCAAAGTCAAACAACAAATGCATTTATAATTTGGATAGTGCCAAACTGCCTTCCATAGGAGTTGTACTAGTTTGAGACTCACCATGTGGTGTTTTAATTCATTATCTCGATTCATTCATATGATTTAAAAGACTTTGTCCCTAGAAATTTCAGGCATCGGGGAAAAGGAGCAGGAGGACCAGAAATCCCAGGAAAGATGTGGCTGTCAATTCTGTCTATATTAATAACTCCTATAAATACTTGACAAGCAGCAGCTGATCTCAGAACAGCACTGGCGCCTGCACTGTAGCACTTGTCTTAGTCAGTCTTGGCGGTAGAAGTGTCTGCAGGTGTCACTATGAGATTGGAAGCTTTCTGAAAGCAGAGTCTTTTTCATAGCTGTATCTCATGCCCCTCCCCATGAAGCCTGACACAGTGCCTGGCATATATCTTATTTAATTAATTCAAAGATGTATTTTTCTCCCACATTTTTGTATCTTTGAAATCAGCTGTGTCTCATAGTCAATGAATAGCATGCCATAATTATTGGCTACATAGTTTCTTAGTGGTACATAAAATAATGGTATGTCTTAAAAATCAGTGGAATTTTTGAGTGAGTGAAATATAGTAAAGTGCACACATATTAAATGTGTGAGTGGAATGGGGCCAAGATGTCTCTGCCCTTGCCAGCCTTCTCATTCCATGTTCTAACCCTCATCCCTCTTATCTAAATCCATGCCTTCTTCTAATGATTCCTTTTATGGAGATGACTTCCCATTTGCCTCTTGGGCTCCTGTCTCTCTCCTGAACTCTAAAAGTAAATTTCTAACTGCCTAAAGGACATCTCCTCGTGGATGCCCCATAAGGCCTTCAAATTTCTTATGATCCACATTGAACTAACATCTTCCCATCGACAACATCTGGGATCCCCCATTTAGCTAATGGCTTTGCTGGACTCTTGCCCTCCAGATTTAACATTTCAGTCAGACTCAATTCTTCCCTCTTTCTCACTCAAGTCGCCAAAGCTCCAATTCTAGAAACTTAGCATTTTCTAGTAGAATGGAACCTTTACAATGATGATAGCTACAAGAAGAACAAAGCTGGTTCCTGATTTCAAAACTTAATACAAAGCTACAGGAATCAAAATAGTGTGTTACTGGCATAAAGACAGAATTATAGATCAGTGGAACAAAATAGAGAGCCCAGAAACAATCCCTTGCATATATGGTCAAATGATTTTTGACAAGAATGCCGAAACCATTCAGTGGGAAAAGGGCAGTCTTTTCAAAAAATGATGCTAGGAAAAGTGGATATCCTTATGCAAAAGAATGAAGTTGACTGTGACCTCACACCATATACAAAAATTAACTCAAAAGGGATCAAAAATCTAAATGTAAGATCTAAAACTACAAAACTCTTAGAAGAAAACATAGGGCAAAAGTTTTGGGACACTGGATTTGGCAATGACTTCTTGGATGTGACACCAAAGGCATAGGTAACAAAAGAAAAAATAGATAAATAGGACTTCATGAAAATTAAAAATTTTGTGCATTGAAAGCCAAAATCAACAAAATAAAAAGGCAACCCACAGAATGGGAGAAAATATTTGCAAATTATCTATCTGATAAAGGATTAATATTCAGAATATATAGATAACTCCTAAAATTTAAAAAAAAAAATCCAATTCAAAAATGGGCAAAGGACTTGAACAGACATTTCTCCAAAGAAAAAATACAAATGGCCAATAAGCACAGGAAAAGATGCTCAACATCACTAACATTAGATAAATACAAATGAAAACCATAATGAGCTATCACCTCACATCATTAGGATAGCTACAATAAAAAAAATTAACAAGTGTTAGAGAGGATGTGGAGAAATTGGAACACTTGTGCACTGTTGGTAGGAATATAAGATGGTACAGTCACTGTGGAAAACTGTAGGGAGGATCCTCAAAAAATTGCAAATAGAATTATCATATGATCTAGCAATTTCATTTCTGGGTATACACCCAAAATAACTGAAAGCAGGGTTTTAAAGAGATATTTGTACACCCATGTTCACAGCAGCATTATTCACCGTAGCTAGAATGTGGAAGCCACTCTCATATGTCCATTGACAGATGAATAGATAAACAAAATGCAGTGTATACATACAATAGAATGTTATTCATCCTTAGAAAAGAAATTACGACATATGCTACAACATAAATGAACCTTGAAAATATTATGCCCAATGAAATAAGCCAGTCACGAAAAGATAAATACTGTACAATTTCACTTACGTGAGATACTTAGTTAAAATCATAGGGATAGAAAGTAGAATGGTGGTTGCCAGGGGCTGGGGGTGGGAGGAATGGGGAGTTAGTGTTTAATGGGGACTGAGTTTTAGTTTTACAACATGAAAAGAGTTGTAGAGATGGATGGTGATGATGGTTGCATAACATTATGGATATATTTAACGCCACTGACCTGAATACTTAAAAATGGTTAAGATGATAAATTTTGTTATGTGTACAATAAAAATAATTGAAAAAAAAAAGATAATAGCTAACATGCTCATAGAATGCTTATCTTGTTTAGACAATAGTCTAAACACTCCATATCTGATAACTCATTTAATCCTCATTAACAATCTTATGAGATAGTATTAGCCTAATTATAAAGATGAGGAAACAAGGGTGACCAACCATCCCAGTTTGCCCAGGGACTGAGGGGTTTTTCTGAGATGCAGGACTTTCAGTGCAAAAACTGAGAACGTTCCAGACAAACTCAGATGAGCTGGTCACCCTGATGGAAACCGAGGTACTGAAGTGTCCATCTTCCGTAGACAATTCAACAGGGTCATGGCCCTAGACCCTGCACTTTAAAGGGCTGTGCTCTGCTCCTCCTCCGGTTGTACCCCTTCTCACAGGCAAGGAGCCCCCCAATGCCAAGGACTCTTGCCCACCCAGAGCCTGGTAACACTTTCTAGATCACATTCTGGGTAACCAGGACTCCAGAATTCCTTGTCCAAACGGCCTGAGTTCACTTTCAGCATCTACACCAGCCCCTTCCTTGGGTTCATCCTTCAAGGGCACATCTCCCTGCTGGTGAGTGCAGGGCTGGCTGTTTGCAAGGGGTGTGGCCAGAATCTGAGCCAGGGAGTACACAAGAGAGCCAGGAATAGGAAGAGAAGGGAGCTGGCTCTGCCACGTTCTGACCTGGAACACTAAGAAATCCCAGAATTTTCAACTCAAAACCTGGCTATCTAGGTTATAATGAAGGTATATTTGTCAAGGTAGAAGGATAAAACATATATTTTTTAAAAAGTAGTTTGTTATCTCTATCTACAACTCTTAAATACTTAGACTTAAGATATGTGGGCTTCGCTTTTATACTCCTGCCTTGGGTCTGGCAAATGTTAGCAGCAGGCCTACAGAGAGATTAAATCACTTGTTCAACTAGGCTCCACGGAAGCACAGAGCTTTGGAGGTCTGCTTCCAAGTCTATGCTTTTAGCTACTACTCTAAACTGTTTTATCAGGATAACCTTATTATTTTATGGATTGGGGAGAAAGACCCAGAGTATTATAGACATTTGCCCAAGATCACATAGCTAATTTATGTCAAAGCAGGAATCTGAATCCTGTGCTTTAAACGATACTGCAGGTATTTTCAGTTACTACTTATGTGAGCTTGGGCACGTAACTTCCTCTTTTGGGGTCTGTGTTTCATCATCTGTGAAATGGGAATAATGCCCCTACTTCATAGGGTTGTGGTCAGGACTAAATGAAATAATATATGTAAAGTACCTAGCTTTGTGTCTAATGAATAATAAACCCTCAATAAGTGATAGCTATGGTATTAATCAAGCATAGCTCTGATCACGCCACTTTTCTGCTTGAAACGTTTCACTCTGCTGGATTACCATAGGCTCTTAATTGGTCCTCAGTTGGCCCCCTACCTGAAATCCATTCCCAATTAAACTTTAGAGCACATCATATGAGAAATATATAATTTCCTGAAACTTAAAAAAAATGTGATGAGCCGTTGGATGATAGTCCAAGGGTCCTTGGCATGGCATTTGAGACCATAAAGGAGGTAACTGCAATCTACCTTAAGATTAATTAAACCCCAAGATTCTGATTCTTGAAGTAATTGAAGCTCTGTCATCTCAACAAGGGATAATTAATTATAAGGGAGCACAGTTAAGATGCGTGGAAGAACTTTGTGGTCACCAGACTTAGCTACCCATAGAATGGACCTCTTAAAGAATGAATGAGATTCTTGCTATGAGAAGTGTCCAGACAAAGATTTGTTAGTCAGCTGCTGGGAATGTTGAAGGATTCTTGCCTTAGAAGGAAGGTAGGCTAAGTGACCTCTCTTCATGCTTTAAGATTCCTTGTTAATAAGATGTGGAAATGTTTGCAATGTTATGCTAAATGAAACAAACAAACAGGCTACCCAACTGTGTGTACAATATGAGCTCAACTAGGATCAAAATATAATGAAGGAAATGCACCAAACTATGCATTCTGGAGGGTAAAATTACAATTGATTTTAGTGTTCTTCTTTGTAGTAGTCTGGATTTCCCAGGTTTCTTAAAGCGAACATACATTACTTTCATTGATGATGAAACAAGCATATTTCAAAAATGGAAAAGAATTTTATCCTCTTCACTGATCTTAGGTCCTCCTATGTCTCTGAGACCTCTACCCCCACTTCCCCTCCAAGTTGCTGGACTATTAAATCACACACCTATATATCTCAATGTTTTGCTGACAACAGCTCTCAGTCTTGAGTCCCTGCGCTGCTGTCTCTGTTAAAATTCTCTCCACTTTCAAGGTCTTGATTAATCTCTCTGACGCCCATACATTATACCTGGTATTGTAGTTATCCATATACACGTTTGTCCCCCTCTCTAGAGAGTAAGCTCTTTAAGGGCAGGATTCTATATGATTTTGTCTTGGTATCCCTACAGTGCCATGAACAGACATGTGGCAAATGCTGAATCATTTGGCTGATGTCTTTTTGGCCACTTAGGGCAGAGAGTCAGACAGCATGACTAAAGATATATTCTGGACTCCAGTCTCTTGCAGTTCAAAAAGTACTATCCCAGGGACATTTTAAAAATATTTTTTACTTACTTTTAAACTTTAATTCTGAAATCATTTTAAATTTCCAGAAAGTTGCAAAGATAGTACAATCGTACACAGAGTTCTCACATACCCTCAACCAGCTTCTCCTGATGTTAACATCTTACATAAAAGGTACATTCATCTAAACTAAAACATTAACATTGATACAATACTATTAACCAAATGGCTGGCTTTAACTGGATTCCTCATTTCTCCACTGGGGGCCTTTTGTTCCAGGACCCAATTCAGGACACCACCTTGCATGTAGCATTACAGTGACATTTTCTTTTTTCACATAGAGGCTGGGGGCAATGGCTTTCCATTGTTTCTTCCAACTGACCTTTTCCAAATAATCAAAACATGAACAAGAAAGATGGCTATGGGGATGGTGAGATTGCAGCACTCACCCTCTGCTGGGCTTCTGGGACTTTGAACAGGTTAATGGACTATTAACCTGGGGCTAGAAGGATGATTTTCATTTCAGATCTAGTCTTTTTCTTGAACAGGCAGTTGTGGGCCTAAAAACGAGGGAGTTACCAGTTACTTTTAATTCACTAAGTTTCTGGGCTGTTCCATAACCCATTTTTCCATGGCCTGGCACAAGAACACATTCTCAGTTACCTACAAAACTCTCAAGCAGCTGGCATTTATCAGCAATCTTAGTAATTCAGTGAGAACAGAGGTTACAGCTGTCACATGAAGTTGAGACCAAGGCTGCTGAAATCACACCCATTGGGAGGTGGGTGAAAGTTACACTGAGTAGAAGTCAAGCCTGGAAAGTGTGGGTGGCTGAGGCGTCAGGTAGAGAAGGGTGGGTGATGTGTAAGAGAAGATACAGGAGGGGAAGAAAAGCCGATGTGTCACTGGAACTCAGAGTTGATTTACAGACCTTCAGGGGCTTATGGCTAAACCCTTGCATCAATTGGCAAGCATCAGCACTGCAGGGCGTTCGCAGACCTCACCACTCTGCTGGATTACCACAGGCTCTTAATTGTTCCTCAGTTGGCCCCCTACCTCAAATCCATTCCCAATATGGGCAGCTGCCAACTCAAATCACTGGAGAGTGCAAGCTCCACCTAAGCAGTTGCTTTTCTGGGGCTGCCTCAGCAAAGTGCCACAAACTGGGTGTCTTATACAACAGAAATTTATTGTCTCACAGTTCTGAGGGCCCGAAGTCTAAAATCAAGGTGGCAGGAGGGTAGGTGACTTCAGAGGGAGAATCTGCCATGCTTCTCTTTTAGCTTCTGGCAGCCTTAGCAGTTCCTTGGCTTGTAGATGGCATGCACCCCCAAGTCTTTATATCATCTTCCCTGCATCTGTTTCTATGTCTAAATTTCCCCTTCTTATAAGGGCACCATTCATATTGGATTAAGGCCTACCCTGATGATCTCAACTTGATCATCTGCAAAGACCCAATTTACAAATAAGGGCACATTCACAAGTTTAGGGAGTACTTCAACATCTTTTGAGGGGGACGCAATTCAATCCATAGTAGGGGGCTCCCACTTAGTTTTGGCTCATGGCTGTCCTAGAACCATATGTGGCTAGAGAAGCTGGAATTTAGACTTTCTTGTGAACTCTCCTGATTTTTAAATATTGGCATCTAATTAACTATAACTAAACTTTTTCTTATACCATGACTGCCAAAAGCAAGTCAACCTCGGCTTTACTGTCACCACAAAGTTTTCTCTAAAAACCTGATCCTGTCCTTCCACTTGGCCAGTGCCTCTTGGATTAAAGGCCAAGTCCCTCAGCATGGCACACAAGGCCCTCCACAATTCTTTCCCATCTCTCCAGGATTTTTTCCCCCTGTTCCTGTCACGCCCCCATCCATTGTACCATCGTATCAAAAGACTTGCCCTTCCAAGCATATCGTGCTGTTCTACGCCTCTGTGACCTTGCACTCTCTCTGCCTGTAATGTCCTCTCCCCTCCAGTCCACCGGAAAACTTTGGCCATCTTTCAAGTGCCCTCTCTTTGCCACCTGCTCTGTGAGGTCCTTCCTATCCACTCTCCTGTAGAGTCCACCGCTTCCTTCTTTAAGCCTCCATGGCACCCTACATTTCTCTAGTATAGCACTCAACAGTTTATTTACTATTATTTAATTACACGTCTTCCTCCTGTCTGGACCAGGAGCTTTCTGAGGGTAGGGACTATAGATCCGGAACACCTAGCACAGACCCTGGCACATAGTATATACTCAATAAATGTTGATTAAATGAATACTTTTTTACGCAGCACCACCTAGGTATCGTGAGGGATTCAAAAAGCATTGTGTGGAGTCTCTGCCTTCAATGTCCTTAGAATTCAGCAGGGTCCACAAGATTCTCATCAAAGAAAAGGTAAACCATATTGGCGGTGTATGACATCAGGCAGAAGGCGAGGTTACTGGGGCCCATGGTGGTCAACCCATTCTCATTTGGGACAGTAAAGACCCTGTTTTGGTGGCCTGAAAGAGCACTGTTTTTGTATGAAGAAAGGTCAAAATCATCTGGTAAATCCTCCCTGGAATACAGAATTGCTGCATTGCATTCTCAAGGAAATAAGGTCGATTGTGGGGGCTTGTTGCAAGAAAAGAAAGTGGGGCGAGGAGAAGAGGGCAGGTGAAAACAGAGAAACAAAGGCAGAGACAGGGGAGGGGCAGAAGAATAAAAAGGAAGACCTGGGGATCCACACTTTTCTCAAGTCCCTGTCCCGCATTAGTTTTTCACACCCTGCAGCTCCTTCCCACCAGCTTATATACATGCTGCAGTTCATTCTACCTTGAATCGCTCCCCAGCCCGACTCCGTCCAGAATCCCTGTTTCTCTGCTTTCCATTATAACAACACTCTCTGAAGGGCTCTCTTTGTTGTCCAACTCCTCTCCACTGATGATGTCTACATTACGTCATCCAAAGACCAAATCCACATCCTTGCCATGGCTGACCTTGAATCGCCTTATTCCCTGGCTTCCAGGGTGTTTAACTCTGGTTTTCCTGGGTGTTCTCTGCAAGTCTCCTTTGCTAGTTCCGCTTCATTTCCTTCACCTCTAAGTATGGCAGGACACAGTACTTGACCTCTTCTCTATATCTAATCACACCCCTGGTGATCTCAGCCCCTCATTGGTTTTTAAATACCATCTATGTTGCTGACTGCCAAATTTATATATCTGGCCTGGGCTTAAGCCCTGGACTCCAGACATCTATCCAACTCCCACGCGGCCTCTCCACTTGGTTGTCTCATAGGCATTTCGAACTAATTATATCTAAAACTGAACTCTTCATGTTCCAGCCTGTTTTTCCCATTGTCCTGTATATTTCATTCTTCTTATCACAAGCAGGCAAGTTATATATCTATTTACTCATATTCCCCATCACCTGGAATTAACCATGGTGATGTATTTGTTTCTAGTGTCTTCTTATATAGTTTAAAATTCCTTAATATATGAATGTACTGTCTTTTTTTTAATAGAAAAAATTAGAATATTACCAAAAAAGCTCAAGTTCCCTTTCACCTCTACTGGCTATCCCAGCTCCCCACCCCTCTCCCCGGAGAAAGCTGCTCTTGTGAGTGAGGACTGTATCTTTTCATTAAAAAGAAAAAGCTTTTACGTATGTTTAAATATGCCATAGAAAATTTACTGTTCTGTTTGATATATTGTAAAAATCATATAATGTTGTGTGCATTATTCTACAACTTTCTGTTTTTCCTTAGTAGATTTTGAGTTCTATTCATATAGATCGAATTTACTCCTTCTAACTGTAATATGGTGACACATTATGAACCTAGATCTTATTTTATTTATAGTTTCCCTTTCAGGTGGCCAATGAGCTGTCTTCAATGATTTGTTATTAGATATGGTCCTGCAATGGACAGCTACCTTGAATGCATGTGTATTTCTCCAGGGTAGAAACCAAGAAACAGAATTGTCAGGACACAGGGTATGAATACTTTCAGCTTTTCTAGATAAGGACAGATAGAATCCATTTCCCCACAACCTTGACAATACTTGACATGGTCTGATGTTATTCCTTCCTGCATTTTTTTATAGGCGAGAAGACTGAGGCCTGCAGCTGTACTGCTTACTCACAGTCACACACGGCAGGTTAAGTTCAGGGCCAAGTCTAAACCCCAGATCAACTGGTTCCCCACAGCACAATATTTGCATCATATCATATTGTCCCTGTCAGCTCTCCCTGAAAATTCAAGAAAAGACCCTGGTGTAAGGAGGGTGGAGGGGAGAGAGTGGCTAAAATTCTCCAACACGGTGATTATACTGTGAGTGGAAACGACGGGAAATCCTCCCAGAAAATGGCTCCACTGCGTTTCACAGATCTGCTCTCCCACCCGAGGCAGTTTCTACCTGCAGCTTTCATAGCTGCACACAAGGATCTGATTGGCTCTTCCTCCGCCAAGGCAAGGGTGGGAACAGAAATGGCGTCTCCAGAAGCTGATTTTTGAGCGCGGCAGCTCCGTTTCGAGAGAAGCGGGAGGCTAAGCCTCGCTGGACCTCTGGCGGTGTGGAGCCTGCGGTGGCCATCCGGATCCCGGCAGAGGCTCGCCAAGCCGATTGCAGCACCCAGCACCCAGCACGAGCCCCCAGCACACCTCCCTGCCACTTGGAGCATCTCGGAGAGGGTGGGCTCCCTCTGGCCAGGCCCCGCAGCCAGAGAACAGCACTAAGGAGATTTCACAAGGACCTTCCCTGCCGTTGCACACCCAGCCGCGGCGCCCCCTCGCCCCCAGCAGCTCTGAAATGCTGGACCACGGAAGGCTCATGCAGCAAGCGCCTGTCGTTAGCTTTGAGTAAGAATTGGAAGGCTAGGTTAGTACTCCTCTTCCCAGGCTCCTATAACAGGTGTAAGCTCTATGCCAGGGACTCTAGGGAGGGTGAAGAATAAACTCTGCTTGGGCTCCTCCAAGGTGCTCCTCTTAAGGACCTGGTCTGGTGTGGGATGTTTCTCCCCCAAGAGCTAGAGGCCAGATATCCTTTCTCCTTTTCAAGGCAGGAAAGACCAGTGGGAGAATTTGGGATAAGAACAAAACTAGTACCACCCAGCCTACTTTTCAGAGCCTGGAAGGCTCCCTTCCTCTCACTGTTGGGATTACTTGAGGGGCAGGCATTTTTTCCTTAAAGTTTTCTTCATAGCTACCATCTTATGAGCCCTTGCTGTGTGCCAAGCACTGTACTAAGTGTATTATCGCACCTCCTCCTCGCAACAGCTCTAAGGCATTACAGGCTCAGCGAGGATAAGCAATTCCCAAGGTCACACATACATAGTGGCAAAAGTGAGTTGGGAAATTCTCCCTGACCCTGTGTTTATATTTATTTTTTTATTTAAAAAAAAAAAATGTTTTTAAGTATTTGCTCACTTTTATAATCTTTCACAGATCCTTCTGAAAAAAAATGGCAGTTGAGAACAAACACCACAGTTATCATACTATTTTTTACTGAGAGGAGTGAACAGGGCACTGGTGTATTGCTGAGGAGAGTGTAAATAGGTAACACTTCTGAAAAGCAGTTTAGCCACTTGAATCAAGACTTTGAAAACTGCCCATCCACTTTAATGAGGAAATGGTCACCTTCTAAGGAGATAGCAGTAGTTACTGGCATGTAAAATGCACATTCCCTGGGACCTAGCAATTCCACAGATGGACGCACTAACACATGGACAAAATGGTATATATGTAAGGACGCTTATCACTGCACTACTCAAATAGCAAAAGGTGGGAAACAACCTCAAACTGTATCAATAAAATCCATTTAAAGAAATTCTGGATAATATTTCTAGAAAATGAGGCAGTTCTGTATTTTATATATGGAACAATCATCGAGAAATGTTAAGTGAAAAGAGAAAAGTACGAAAATATGTATCCGATATGCTATTATTTCTGTATGAAAAAGGAATACCTATATATGTATGTGTGAGTGTGTGTGTGCGTGCATGTGCACGTGTGTGTTTTTTTCCTCTAGGAAAGATACACAAGAAACCAGATTATAGTATTATTGCCTTTAAGGAGGAAAAACCACAGCTGAGGGACTGAGTAGGAGAAAGACAGTTTTTTCACTGTATAACCTTTAGTACCTTTGGAATTCTGTACCATGTGCGAATATTAGCAATTCAAAGTTCAACTTTAAAAAAATAGATTCCCTAAAATCTCACCTCTAGACCCAGTAATTCTCCTTTTGGGAGTCTCGCTTAAGGAAATTTTTGAATTTCAGATAAAGATTTATACGAAAAAGATTTTCACCGAGGTGTTATAGTGAAAAAAATACAGGCAACTTAAAAGTCCAAGAATAGAGGAATAGCTAAGAAAATTATGGTATGTTCATATAATATCTATCATGAAATCATAAAAAGGATGTTTACAAAAATATTTTAGTGACATTAAAAAATGCTTATAATATTAAGTTTAAAAAAAAAAGCCAGATAGAAAATTATCTGTGTAATATGATCTGATCCCCATAACAATAGCAAGCACAGAAAATAATAAACATGCCAAAAGTAAGCAGCCATGGCCACTGGGTGGAGGGACTGTGAGTGATTTTGTTCCCCCTACTTTCCACTTTTCTATACTTTCCACTTTTTTTTTTTTTTCGATGGGTATCCATGTCTTGGATCATTTCTAAAAGGTAAAATTTAAAAATAAATCCCCATGATATTTAGAAAAATTAAAGATATACTGACATGTTAACCCAGCAATTCTACTTCTAGAAATAAACCCTGCATAAATAGATGCACAAGTGTTCAAAGCATTATTAATAACAAAAAATTATAAATAATGCAAGTGTCTATGAGAGGAGACTACTTAAATAAGTACAGAACATCCATAATGTAAAATATTAGGCAGCAGTTATGGGGAATGGGGTGGGTATGTCGACACGGAAAAATCTACAGGGTAACATATTATTGTGTCTGGAAGAGCAATCTGCCGAACGATATGTATATTATGATTGCATTTATGCTAAAGAAAGAAAGGCTAAAATGCTGTATTTGTGTTTGTGCATAAATGTACTGAGGACGGTAAACTGTTAACAATAGCTGTTTTTGGTGAAGAGAATAGACTAAAAGAAGACTTGCTATGACTTCTATTTTATATGTGGTGTTTGCATCTTTTATAAAAATGTGTTCTCACATCATTTGTGCAATTAAAAAATAATAATAAAGGGAGGAAAGTATAAGCCTAGAGAAAGAGCTGAAAAGATACACAACAAAATTATCAATAGTTTCCAGCAGGAAGAAGGATTTGGGCATGAGGTGATGGGTCATTTTCTCCATTTACTTTATATTAAATCATAATAAAAACAACATGACCACCAAAAGCCCTGCCTGGTGGGTAGTAGCTGCTGCTTTTTTCCAGTTCTGCTGTCCCTCCACACTAGGGCTCTGTTGTCTTAGGTAACGACCCTGCTCACCTGCAAAGCCGTGGACAACACCAGCCTCATTTCTCCTCTTACCAAGGGAGGAGACTGACCCTGAGACACAACCTCCTGGCAGCTCTGCAGTGAAAGTGGACTCAGGCGACCTGGATCCCAGGCCCCCTCTCTCCCACCTTTAATTCCCAGAGATAACCCGAAGGAGGAGAGAACTGTCTCCTCTGGGCTAGGGAGGACAGGGCTTGAAGTCACAAATTAATGATATCAATGTAGCATCAAATGAGGAAACAATAAACCCCACTATTTGCCCAGATGCCCCTGGGCTTAGCTTCAAGTTCCTTTCCCAGACAATGGCTGGTCACACCCCCACACAGCCGCTGCCAGGCTTTCCAGAGAGACAGGGACACAGCTCCCGTCCAAATTGGCCTCTGGTGGCCACTACTTTGGGATTCACCTCTAACGATGTATCCCCTCCAAGGAGGGCACTTGGGAACCCCGCCTCCCCAGGGCCCAGGAGCTCAGTGCTAGAAAATCTGTTTGCTCCAAAAGCCAGCAGGAGGCAACTGTGGTCTGATGGCAGGGAACTGGCCTAGAAGCGGGAAATCAGGTTCAGGAGCCAGCGCTGTCATGTCTCCTTTTGCCCCTGGCAACTCACCAGGTCCTGTGAGTCTGGGAGCTGGGGGGTGCACACAGGAGCCTCTGTATCTGGGAGAGAAAGGGCGATGTCAAGGCCCCTCCCCCACCATGGCTGTCTCAGAATCCTAGATGTCGGTGAAGCTGCTGTTCCCTCTTCCCTCGCAGCTGCTGCCTGTCTGTCTCCATGGCAACCAGGCCAAAAGACTAATTTGCCAGGGTCCAGGCTCTGGAGCTTACCTTGGAGCTGGGTTTTAACTTGTCTTTCTGGAAGTCGATCCACCGCCACTCTCAGGAGCTTCTGACAGCATCCCCTAGCCACTGCATGGGAGGGACACTGGACCAGACAGAGAAAAACACATCGCTTATCCTTTATAAACCATAGCCACTTGGAGAGAGGAAAGACAGTCTCACACCCAAAGGCCTTGTAATCACTGGCAATTTGTGTTTCAAAGACCCCTGTCCTGCTCACTAGTTGCTCTGGGCTGCTAGGAGGGATTTATAAGAACAGATGGCTTAGAGAACAGGTCACATGCAATGAGGTCCCCAATCTTACCCCTTTCCATTCCCTCGGCTCCTCACTGCTATTTGCTGGCCTGTGGCTGGGCCCAGAAGTCCTGCTGTGGCCTATCTGGTTCTAAAAAGACTAAAGCAAAAACTTGATGATCACCTTTCATAGAAGGTCAGGCAGGCACTCAGAGCTTTACAGATCTTTCCCTTGGATATAGTAAAGTTTATCTAACTGTATTGGTCCCCGCCCCTCCCCGCTGCCGGGGCCATTTTAAATCAGATAGCTATCTTTCTCAATTTGTGCTCTGCATTAAGATCAGGATAAATTAAAGAAGAAAAAGAAATCATGAAATGGCAACTTTATACTCTAATGTCCTAATTGAAAAGGGCTCAGAGAATAGATAACGCAGCCTATGCCAATGAAATGCCATCCAAGAGGTGAGTTCTGGAAAGCTAGGTACCTTCTCCACTCACAGCGCCTTCTGAAGAAGATGTCCTAAGGAGTTCTCTCTGCATAAGTTTGTAGTGGGCTGTGATTAAAACTGATCCTGCTTGGACTTGGGATGAGATGGCCCAGTATATGCTGGGCCCAATGGAAACAGACTTCTACCATAGGAGCTGGCTGAAAATCCTGCCTGATGAGGCAAGTTATGCCAGTCAGCAGCAAACCAACACAACTAAACCCTCTTTCTCTCAGGAACTACCACCAACCAACACTAGGTGCTCATGGAGTGGGTGGGACCCTGGAGCTCAGATTGTAACCCGAACAGCACTGTATAACTTGGAAGCTTAGGAACCCAGAGCATGTCCAGTTAGCACTTGAGATAGTTTCCTAAAAATCCCTCCTCCCGTGGAACATCAAACGGAGCTCCATCCCTGAATTTCATTTACATAGGCCTCTCACTGTAACCCAGAGAGGCGAACCAATGTACACAGATTCACACAGGTAAACATGCCTCAGAGAGAACCACTAGATGACCATTGGGGTGACCTCTAGGCTCCATTCTGACAATAAGAAACAGCCACCACACTTCCCTCACACAACCAGTGAGTGCTCCAGCTATGCTAAGCTACTCACATATTCTCTAGAGCCTTGTACAAGGTGTTTCCTCTGTCCCTCCCACTCCCCCACATCCTCATCACCCTCCTACTCACCCTCCTTTTGTGGGCCTTCTCTGGCTCCAACTGTTCCTCACTGCACTCCTTTCTACATTCCACAGCACCTCGGGACACCTCAATGAAAGGTCTCCCTGATTGTGGGCATCTCTTGAAAAGGCCTCACATTTACTAGATACCATAATTATTTGTTAAGATCTGTCTCTCTTTCCTTTGAATTCTTCAAAGCCTGGGGATTTCCTTGGGTCCCCATTATTTAACACAGTATCTGACATTAGGAAAGTATTCAACAAACATTTTCCAGCATTGAGTGAATGAATGAATGAAATAAAAGAAAAAAACATCTGAGGGCCACCGGCCAGCCCTCATTTTTGTTTGAAGATATTCAGAATCATGCTTCTAACATCCTCAAAAGCATGTCTGACATCACTTGTTACTTTGCTTCTCATCATACCCAAGAGATAAGCAGGGAAAGGAATATGTGGTATTCCTGATCGTAGACAAGGACCCCAAGACACTGAGAGGTACAGTGACCCACTCAAGACCACAGGAGAGAGGGCACAGAGTCAGAGGAGAGCTCTAGCCTCCTGTCTCTCAAGTGGGGCTCATTCCACCTCCACCACTGGCTTCCTAATGTCCCTGTGACCTCCCACATGAAAAGTGGTATCAGGAAAAGGAAGTGACCTTTGTGGCCAAGGACCCTTTGCTCATTTGGGATGAACCTCTCCCTCTTAGGAAAGCCAAATCTATGGTCCCAGGGAGGGACACCCTGGACTCAGAGCCCCAGAGCCAGGGTCCGGTCTTTGGATTTCCACTTTCTAGCTTTCATCTTGGATGTGTCATGTGCTTTCTCTGAGCCTCAGTCTCCTAAGAAGTGACAGGGCTCTTATAGAATCTGTGGGCATCCAGGGCCGAGAAGAATTTATACTCTATCAGTATCATATGCATGCGAAGGGACAGACAAAAACGACATGGCAGACACAAAGCAGGGTAGACAAGGCCTCAAGTCCAACCTGTGTCAGGACATGCCCTTAAATGGAGCTCTGGGTATGGGCAGAGGTCACTGGCACAAAGCGACAGGGCAAACTGCCCTCTGTCGTATTCCCCCGTCCTCTGCCACTGTGCTATATCCAACTGAGGGGAGGGTACGCTAGAGGGTTTCACTTCAACCTAAACCTGCAGAAAGGCATTTTCCTAAATTCCTTGGCCTCATAAAAATGATCTGCTTACTGGTAGGTGATAGATTCACCAGGTTCTGGCCAGCAGTCTCTTCCCAAATTACCCTTTGGCCATTATGCTACTTATTTTCCCCGCCGCAAGGTGGGTAGGGGGGCACATGACATACCAGTACCAACCCTGCTGGCCTTTATCGGGGTAAAGGTTGGTATGTGCAGGGCCTTAGGGACAATTACTTTTATTGTGGCCACAGAAAAGCCACACTCACCTCTTCAGTTACTCATCAGCAAATCTTATAAGGCCTTGCAGAGGATAAAATGAAATAACTAACTTCTATGACATTTTACACCCTCTCTCTGATAATGGCCAACTGCTATCTACTATTATTTTTTTAACGTTCCCATTACTAAGGTCATGGGTTCAGTCTCTCTGTTCTCACACAATTAACTTCACGGAGAGACAGGAAGATCTATTCCAAGGCTATAGACAGCACCACTCTCAGCACACTCTGTGGTAAATGTCTACTTGCCTATACTGGCCACGGGACAGTAAACTCAAAGGTGAGGAATCTGCATTATTCGTATAAGTGTGCTTAGCACGCTGTAGACATGTTACATTGATAGTTACTCTTTATTGCACATTGTCGCTTTTTACTGTATCATCTCATATAATCCATATAACCCTATAAAGTAGAAATACTAGTATTCCCATTTTACAGATGAGGAAACTGAGGCTCAGAAAGGCAAAATAACTTGTCCAGGGTAACACAGTTAGTAAATAGCAGAATCAGGTTTGGCTAGAGGCACACTAGCTTCAGAGCTTATTTTCTTGCCAGTCTTGTAGTTGGCTTGCTGCTGTCTACCTCCACTGCTGGAAAAGCCTTTGCTTAGTGCCATCTCTGAATGGCTTTGGCTGAGAGGCAGAGGCCAGCTCTCGTTCTCTCTCCTGTATTCCTAACTCTCTCTGGGGCCCTTACCTTCAGGTTTTCCAGTTACCCTCAGTTTCTCCAACAGCAGAATGGGGTGCTTATTCTTTTTACTAGTGCCTTTCTTTGTGTGTGAGGTCTGCAACAGTAGGTGGTAAGGATTTCTTATCACGAGTGCACAGGAGCTAACTGAAAAGGAAAAATTCAAAATGATCAAAATAATGAGGCAGTCAAGGGACACCTTGGGCTCTAGTCTGTCCTCAAGGGAGCTTCGGGTCCTAATCTGGACCAAACCACTGACTCCCTCCCCAACGGAGCTGATTTGATTGTCTATAAAATGATGATAATAATGCTGACCCTTTTCATGGGAGAAGGAAGAGAGGAGGTACATGGGAGGGGTTAAACCTTGGATAGGAGAGGATTAGAGATAAAAAAGAATGAGTTTCAGGCTGAATTTAGAGCATGACATCATTCCTTTTTAAGAGTCGAGAGTCTCTTTCGATTCATATTTATGAAATTGCATTTTGGAGTTCCTTGAATTCCTCATTTTGCTAATTTTCTACCTCTTATAACGAGGGGTAAAAAAGAGATTTCAGTCCAGAGGGTGCTTAGAGTCCCACCTTTGAAAGAGAAACTGGAGACTCGAAGGCTCACAAAGCCCCCCTTCCCCCAAGAACTGAAGGATGGTGAAAACAGAAGGAGAAATTGGTGACAGCTTGAGAGGTGGCTTCTGCTAGCTCCAGGTGTAGGAGAATTTTCAGTGGGAGACAGACAGGTCATGGGGAGGGATGCTTACTCGGAGCTAGGGAGGGGTTCCTCAATACCTGTCTGTTCCTTCAGGCCCACACATGGACTGCTAAAGCAGACACTGTCGTCTGAGGACTTGTGGGTTCAGCAAAGATAAAAATGGTATTTAGTAGAAGAGAGAAAAATGTATGCAACTCCCAGCCCAGTTATGATTTAGACACAGCCGTGGGTGGAATAGCAATGAGCTCCTTATTTTAAGCAAGTGGTAGAGAGATGAAAATAGATCAACTGTGTTGAATCAATCCAGGTTTTTGCAATCAGTGAACTGGATTGAAGACCGCACCTTTATCAGACAAGGAAAGGAGAGAAATAGGAGGAATCTTTCTTAAAAACGAAAACCTTTTGTTTTTAGAGAGGATACTGCTGCAGTGACTTTCATCTAAATCATCATTAGAGAAGGTTTGGACCTCATCTTGCTGCTGGACTCAGAAAGAGCAGGGGACTCCAGGCCCTCCCCTTGGGCCTCTGGATCCAAGTAAGGCCCCCCAGACATAAGGAAACCCTGGATTGGATAGACCCTCAAGATTATATAGCAAAAGCTATGACAACAGTTCCCGTCCTCATAAAGTGGGTACTTTTATTTACCTGCTGTAAATGGAGAAATTAAAGGTCTAGCCCAAGGCCACACCATTATAAGTACAGAGTCAGGATTTGAACTTAGGCCTATCTGACCCTGAAACTTGTTTTCATCACTATGCCATAGAGGTCTCTACTCAATTGTCACTTCTCAGTGAGGCCTTCCCCGATCACCTGAAGTCAATCTGCAATGCCTCCTCCCTGACACTCTCTATCTATGCTCTGACCCAATTTTATTTCTCTTCTCAACACTTAAAAGCATCTGATCGACTATATCTTTACTTGTTTATTTGTTTATTGTCTGTTTTCTCCCCTTAAAACCGAGGTGCCATGAGGGCAAAGATTTTTAGCACATCCCTAGTGCCTGGAACAGTGTCTGGAAAATTAATGAGTATTCAGTGAATAAGAGAATTGAATAACCTCTTGCCTGATTTTCTATTGGAAAACGAACAGAAATACATACTACTTTTGATAAAAAGCAACCCAGTCATCCTTTAGAAAACCTGAAGGGTCTAGACTCTGATAGAGTAAAAGGGAGGATAAACAGAAGGTGGGCATGCTTTTTGGAAAAAAAGGGCATTTATAGAAGATGGCAGCCAAGCTGTCAAAGTGGGTGAGATGCTGATACGAAGTGCTAGTTCACAAGTTAATTTGAGTGCACACAGTGATCTGTGCATAAGAAAATAAAACAGGTAACTAGAGATACTGGAGCAGACAGCAGAGCTCAGTCTCTCGGAAGAATCAACAAAGCCATTCCACAGCTTCATCTGGCAGGCTCCTGTGTGTGCCTGTTGCAGTAACTTTGTTCTTCACTTAGGAAGATAGAGGGGTAGGGGGATAACACTTTCCTGTATAGACATCAAACGCACCAGAGAAAAGATTTACAAAGTCACCTTAAAGCAATCGTTCTTCAACTTGCCCAGATGTTAACATGGGGCAAATATCTTGCCTTCATTGAGATTTAATGAAATAATGTATGTAAAATCCTCAATACAAGGTCTGGAGCCTGGGGGCCATGTGATGTTCACTATTAAATTGATATCCTTTTCTGAAAATCTGGTAAACGTTACAAATTCTTTCTCTCAAAAAAAAAAAAAATGCATATATGACCAATCAAAATTTTGCAGATGATTTCGGGGGGGATAAGAGCCTTCCAGAGGTCCACTGAACCAGGGGTTAAGGACAAGTACTTTAATGAGACATCATCTCCCAGGCAAACAGAATTTGACTATAACTCGCTGGAATATAGTCGCACACCTAAAGAAACAATGTGTTGATTGAAACAGGGGTTAGTAAACCTTGGAAGCACAGAAATGGAGAGTTACAGAGACAAATATAGGCTGTCCTCATTCAAGTACTGCTAAGGGAAGGGTGCCCTGGCCCAAGAACCTATTTCTCTGTCCCTGTTGACAACGGATTAGCTCTACTATGGAGATGTGTGCAGCAGGCCTTAGCCTGATATTTGGAACATTTGGATCATGTCATTTACTTTCCCTTGCTTTGACTATCTCCATATTGTCAGTCTTCTGATTTTAATGCAGGTCTGCCCGTGGAGGGCCTACAGGAACAGAAAGCTCTGGTCGATGGCGGGAGGCAGGGGCGGGTCTGGTCTTTTCCACTTACATCTTTCATTGTAAATTAGTGAACTGGCATTCTAGGTTCATAGAACAGTTTGTAAGTGTGGCCAAACCCTCTTCCTATGCTGACATACCTATCAGTTTTCTATGCCCACAAGGCTTCTTGGGTGATAGCCAGTAAATCCCTATGTGCTAAGATTGAGAGCTCTTATTTCTTACTGAATGTTCTTATGAGTAATTTCTCTCATAGGACTCTACCCAAAGGAAATACTTAGAAGTGGAGATGTACACATGTACATATAAAAGATGTCTACCATAGTGGATTTTAAAAAACTTTTTGAGTTAATTTATAGATTAACATGCAGTTGTAAAAAATGATATTGAGAGATTCTATATAACAAAACACCATAGACTGGGTGGCTTAAAAAACAAACACTTATTTTTCACAGTTCTGGAAGTTGGGAAGTCCAAGATCAAGGCGCTGGCAGATGATGAGTGTGATGAGGGCCCCTTTTCTGGTTCAAAGATGGCTGTCATCTTGCTGTGTCCTCACATGGCAGAAGGGGTGAGGGAACTCTCTGGAGTCTCTTTTATAAGGGCACTAATCCCATTGGGGGCTCCACGTATCACCTCCAAATGTCACCACATTGGGAATTAGGTTTCAACAATGAACTTTGAAGGGACACAAATACTTGGTCTATAGCAATATCTTATATATTCATAATCAAGGAATTGACATTCATAGAATCCACATATCTTATTCACATTTCACCATTTTACTCATATTTCACCAATGCACTTATTTACATGTGTGTATTTAGTTCTATGCAATTTTATCATGTGTAGAATTGTGGAACCACCATCATAGTCAAGACACGAAACAGTCTCATCACAAGGAATAAATGTGAATTTTACAGTAAAAAAGTGAAAACAATCTCAGTGTCCAATATTAGGAGATGGCCCACATAAAGTATAACATAGTTATAGGATAAAATATTATTCAGTCATTTAAAATGGTGGATACATAAACATTATTAAATGTTATATAAAGATCGTTTAATATGGAGCAATGCTTGTAAGACAAAGATTTATGTATGATATATAGTTTTAAAAGTATTGAGAAATACTAGAAGGAAATATATAAGAAGTTTCTGACACTGTTTACCTTTAGATGGTAGGATAGGTTGTGCTTTTCTTCTGTTTTAATTTTTTGTATTTTTCAAAATTTTCTACAATAAGCATCTATTATGAACTAAATGTCTATTTCTCCCTCAAATTTATATGTGGAAGCCCTAACTCCCAATGTGAAGGTATCTGGAAGTAGGGCCTTGGGGAGGTAATTAGGTCTAGATGAGGTCATGAGGGTGGGGGCCCCATGATGGGATTAGTGTCCTTAGAAGAGGAGTAAAAGAGACCAGAACTTTCTCTTTCTCTCTCTCTCTCTCTCTCTGCCACATGAGGACACCCAGAGAAGGCAGGTGTTGCAAGCCAGGAAGAGGGCCCTCGCCAGGAACCAACTCATCCAGCACCTTCATCCTGGACTTCCCAGCAAGAGAGCTGTGAGAAATAAATGCATGCCCAAGTTCACACAGTTGGTACATACCAAGAAAAGTAAAACTGACAAATCGGAGGAATAAATCCAAAAAAAAAACAAAGAGAAATTAAAACGAGAAACAAATGAAAATAGCCACTGAGTCTGAGACCCTAAAGTGAGGAGGGACTGCTCCCTGGGGAGGCAATCGCCCTGTTTACACCAGGGGTCCAGGGATCCAGGGGCTGTGGATCTCTTTCCCAGCCACTCAAAGAGGTTTAGAGGAAGTTTTACAGGCTCTGCAACTTTTGAATTGGGTATTTTGAACTGGGTAGAGCGGGAAGGTGAGAGTGTCCTCTGGGGCTTAGTTTTATTTACTGAAACAAGGAGGCTGGAGAGACTGAGAGGCACAGACTGGGGTCGGGGCTGAGGGGTGGAAGCAGGCAGCTAGCTCACCCTTGCCCATTTCACCCTTATCTTTCTGATCTGTAACCCAGAAGGGAGAAGAAGGAGGTGTGGGGAGTGAGATAAAGAATGGGTGGAGCATCTGCTCAGGCCAACTGCTTAGGCAGTGACTCACGGGAGACAAATGAAAGCAGAGTCTGGGCCTGGAATCTGCCTGGGCCTGGGCCTGGAATCTGCCGTGCTTGGACCCCAGCCCACTCTGCCAGGAGACTGTGCCCTATCTGATAAGAGTGCTGGCCTGAGAGGCAGCCATCCGTGTCTCAGTCCAACTTTGCCTCAAAGCACATCAGTTTGGCAAAGCCAATTTGATATGGGGAACATTTTGACAAAGGAGACATTTTGATAGAACTGAGTAAAATACAAAATTACGATTAAAAAAATTACCGAGTAGCTAATAAAAGGCACAGCCAACCCTTAACTTTTTCTCTGACGCTAACCCTCATGTTTTCAGACTTAAACATTTTGGGTGTGAAATCTGTTCTTATGGAGCAGGGATGAGCAATATATGTTTTGTCAGCCTGTCTTAATAATCAGGACAGTACTCAATGCCTGGTCCAGCAGTGACACAAGCAGGTATGATGCTGGTTAAATTAAATTGGCCAGGGATACTTGTCTTTCAGGAAGTCTTTTGTGTTAAGGGGGGACCAGGGTGTACAATGAGGACCTGGATAGGAGATACATACCAAGAAAAGTAAAACTGACAAATCTGAGGAATAAATCCAGGAGCTGACAGGGGACAGGAGAGAGAAAATGCTGGAGTGGCCTGCGTAGGCTTGCAGGGTGGGTTTCTTAGAGGAGAGTCAGCAGCAAGGCTGGAACAGAGCGGAGGAACAGAACTCGGTGAAGAGAAGTGAAGGAGTGTTTAAGAGATTATGGCCTGTTCCAAAGCTCAAAATCAGGAGAAAATTCTTAAGCACTGACAGAGAGAAGATAGGTGTGTTTCTTAGAAAGAATTCAAACTAGAAAATAATCAGGGAAAAAAAGGAGACAGTGAAGTAAAACCACTAAATTAATCCATGCCTCAGTATCTCCATTTATAAAATCAGGATACTAATAGTACCTACTTCCTAAAATTACTGGGAAAGTTACATGGAATAACATCTCGAAGGCACTTGGCTTAATGCCTAGAACATATTCAATAAGTATTGGCTCTTTTTAAATAAGTCATCTAAGACACCCAGCTCATAAGTGGCTAGGATTTGAATTATTTCTCTGATTCCAGAGCCCAGACTCTTAACCATGCACTCTACTGGATAATAACTCTCATTTATTGAGCATAGTGCTCCAGAATCTATATTAGTTATCTCATTTAATCCTTATAACACTTGTGAACTGGGTATCACCTTTTTATGGAAGAGAAAATTGAACATCTTTTAACTCACTTGCCCAAGTGCACACAGTTGGTAAACACAGACTTGCCTGGCTCTAGTGCCCTCTCCCCAACACCACACCGGGAGTCAGGAGGTTTGGGTCTCAGTCCCAGGTTGGCCACTGATCGACCTGCATCACTGATCCTCAGTTCTTTCTTAAATAACTAGGGCTAGGTTAGAGAATGTTCTCTATTGTCCCTTTAAGGTCTGCTGTTCTGGGACCGTGGATTTGATGAAATCAGACACATTCCTGGTAGGAGGGAGGGGTATGTCTAAATCAGACAGGATCCCCATTCCCATCTGACTACACAGCATCACCCAACAGAGATCCAGAGGCGCCAGAGATGAGTCCAGGTCTCCAAAGCATTAATCATCGTCTGCTCCCACTCCCCAAGGGACCAGTAGAGGTGCTACTCCAATTATTCTGGATTGATGAGGGACTTCTAGGATGATGAAAGGGTGGGAGAGGAGATGTCAGAGGACACAGCGGGAGTTCTGAATCATTCAGCCTGGAGAAGAGAAGGCAAGAAGGGCCAGTTTCAAGTCTCTAGTGAGTATGGGGGCTGGGCAGCAAGGTAGAGAGAACGTGAGGTCAAGACTCAGGGTATCTAGGACCAGGGCCCTAGTCTTGGCTCTGTCACTAACAAGCGATATGACTTTTGTTTGACCAGGTACTTTAACTCTCCAATCTTCAGTTTCCACGACTAAAAAATTAGGGAAATAACTTTTTTAAAAACATCCAATCAATTTATATGAAGAAATGTATAATAATAGAGCTAAAAACAATTAGAAGTGGCTTGAATAGTCTGGCAATGGGGAGAACTGCTAAGCAGATCCAGGTGGTGGGGGTAGGGGTGTTGATCAACAGAATGATAAAATGCCATTTTGAATGCTGAATAAGTAACATTTATTGAACACTAACTGTGTATCAGGTACTTGGCAGAATTCTTAACATGCATGATCTCATGTTATATCCTTGAGCAGCTTCTGAGGTAGGTTACAGCCATTTTTCAGATGAGTTAACTGAGGATTTGAGAAATTAAGTTACCTAACTAGTTAATAAGTGATGACATCAGGACTCAAATCCAGAGGTCCATCTGACCCTGAAGGCCATGCCCTAACCTTTACACTCTGCTGCCTCAGTTAGATGTGAGGACCTTGCACAAATAGAGAAATCCATGTATGAAACAGTGTTAAGTGGGGGAAATAAAACCCTCGAGAGTGGATATGTTGATGTAAGAAGGTTGGAAGTTTAAAAATAATAGGTAATTTAGGATGCTGGGAACTTACTTGGGGCTGCTAAAGTTTAAATATTTCTGCTTAATTTTTGGTAGTAGAGATGATGAAACATAATTACCTGAACGAGGAGGAGAGTACAGATGATAGGGCCTTTCTAGTTCTAATATTTACTTCCCTAGGCGAGTAAAGAAAGATACAGATGCACTTCCTCATCACTGAGAAGAGATTGGAAATCCAATCACATGACTCTCCTGTCTCAAGATTTTCAGTTACTTTCTGTGTTGCCTACTACAGCACTGGTTCTCAACCTTGGTTGCATGTTAAAAGCACCTGGGAAACTGTAAAACTATAGATATCCAGATCTGCTCCCAGAAATTCCTATATAATCGACGTAGGTGTAGCTTTGGCACGGGAAATTTTAAATCTCAGATGATTTCAATATGCAGAAACATTTGAAAACTGCTCGCCTCCATGGTAAAGGCCTAATTCCTGCACTTGGCATAGACGGCCCTCCCTGATAGCTTCTGTAAGCTCTCCTATGTCCTTATTTTTCACCTATTTTCTTCAAACCCATTACAATGCCCTGAATATGCTATGCCCTATTTATTTGTCCTGTTATTTATTTCCTCTGCCTGGAATGCCTTTCTTCTCCCTTGTCCGGCTGGAAAATTCCATTTTCTTTAATGCCGTGGTAGCCAGCCTCCAAGATGTTCTCCAGTGCCGACTCCTGGTATACACGCCCTCCCATACCGAATAGGCCTGACCTGTACAATAATATGATATTGTGGAAATGATGAAGTATGACTTCCAAAGATGGGGCATAAAAGGCATTGCAGCTTCCATTTTACTCGCTTGGATCACTGGCTTTGGGACAAGCCAGCTGCCATGCCTTGAGTAGCAGCAGCATGGAAAACTCCAAGTGTTGAGCAACTGAGGCCTCCTGCCAACAGCCATGTGAGTGAGTCAGTTTGGACGTGGCTCCTCTAGTCCTAGTCAAGCCTTCAAATGACAGTAATCTCAGCTGACATCTTGACTGCAACCTCATGAGACTTTAAGCCAGAACCACCCAAATGAGCCCCTCTAGAATTCCTGAGCCACAGGAAGTGTGAGATAATGTGTGTTGCTCTAAGCTGCTAAATTTGGGGATAATTATTATGCAGCAATAGATTACTAATACAAACACCAAGCTCAAGTATATGATACTCTATGAAGCCTTTTTAGCCTTTTTGTTCTGCTGAAGTTGAACTCATCACCACGTGCCACTTCTGAGCCTCCCATAACCCCTGTCACAGCACTCACCACGTGGGACCTGTTGACGGGGCCTTTCTTGCTCTCCAGATTCAGTTCCTTAAGGATGGGGCCAGCCACAGTATAGACTTCAATGAGTGCTGTGAAATGAATGAACACATATGAGAACTGCCATCCCAGTAGATTCTCACAGGCCTTCTAGCCAGGCTTCTTCCCTCCACAAAAACTCCAAGGTGTGGTTGCTGGAAATCATGAGTGCCATGATGAGTGGGTCCTGAAGATTGTCTCAATAATCCGGTAAAACCCTGGTACCCGTGGATGTATCTAAAGCACTAGACTGGAAGTCAGAAGATACAGATTTTAATTCAAGTTTGCCACCTACTTATTGACCTTATCTGAGCTCTGGTTTCCTCAGGGACCAAATGATATAAGGACTCTTCCAAGTCTAAAACTTAATGATTCTGTATTTTCAGCTAGCAATTACTCCTGCTTCATAAAAGAAAATAGACTAATAGTTTTAGACCATAGCAATGGTTCTCAAACTTGGCTGCATACCAGAAATACCCCTGGAGCTTCTCTCTCTCTCTCTCTCACATACACACACTCACACACACACCCACACCCACACACACTCACTCACATCTTTGGTCCCCACCCTATACCATCTGAATCAGCATCTCTAGACCTGTGGAGACATGGCCAGGACATGTGTACTTTCATATAGTTCCAAAGTGATTCTGATGCACATAGAGCTGAGAATCATTAACCTACAATATGTGGGTTAGAAATTAAAAAAATAATAGTTCTGCCAGTTGTTTGGCTTCATGGTTTGTACAGTACTAATGGGTTTGTTCCCTGAACTGTTGATTTTATGTGAGGTGGGTGGGTGGATTGATGGATGGATGGAAGGATGGATAGATGGAGAGATGGATAGATGGATGGAGAGCCAGCCCATCTCTACTGGCAGAAAAGCAATTCAAGGTACACTGTCAGGACTTAGGACTTCAACAAAAATGCCTCTTTGTATGACCCAACTGCTTAGGGCATTTACTGGAGATCAAATTGTGGGTTATTTTAGCTAACATAGAATAAAGAACTGTTCTTTTTTGTGTGAGAGAAGAATGAACAGGCATTAAGAATGCTGACTTTGGAACCCAGCAATTTAGGTTAAATCCTGGCTCCAGCACTTCCAGGCTGGGTGACTGCAGCTGGGCTAGCAAATCTTTCTGAACCTCGCTTTTCTGATCTGTTGAATAGGAGATAACATGCACCATCTTACAGAAATGCCATTAGGATTAAATGTATTTACAATATATGTAAAACAGCACGGTATTTGGCACAGAATAAGTGCTCATTAAGTAGTAGCACATCATAGCAAAAACTAAATATGACACTTTTACTATTAATAAAAACATATATTTGTCCAGTGCTTTATAAATTACAAAGTGCTCTTATATCTTACGTTGAAACTTCTCCCGGCAATACTGAAGGGGCAAGGCAGACATTAGTGACCCCACTTTACAGAAAAAGAAACAAAGGCTCAGAAATGTTCACAGCCTCCAGATCGAATGGCAAAAAAGCATGTCTAGATTCAGACCTGGGTGTGAGTCCATGAAGATGAATAATTTTATATGCATACTTGGCAGGCATCTAGAGACCATCTGGTTTCGCAGGCTAAGGAGGACTGTATTTCTAAGCAGCTTCTTTTTTTAGATGAGAGCAAGATGGGAAAAAATAAGCTGGCAAACTGCTTCCCCTCGTTTTCAACACTAGCGTGATTTGTGCTCAGTTCTGCCCTCCTTCTAACTCTCAACTGCTACATGTCCATGTATCTTGGTTTGCTCCAGCTGCCCTTGGCTGCATTGTCACTGGCTCTGCCCTGGGGCCCACAGCTGGGATCTGAGAAAACCAAAAGAAAAAAAAGCAGGGGCAGCTGGAGACATCAGAGGGTTGGGCGAACACCAGCTGTTCCCAAGTCCGGCTGGGGAACAAGAAGCCTGCCGATGGGGGTGGGAGGAAAGAGGGGACAGAGATCCCTGCTCCCCATGTCAGTCAACAAGAGGATGCTTTTCCCGTCCAACAGATGGGTCCTGCTCCTGGAATAATGTAATAAACTGTAACGCTAAATATGGCACAGAATATATTTCTCTTGGGGAGCAGGAGACCAAGAGATCAAATGTTAGTTGAATTTAATCAAGAAGGCTTTTCATAGAAGTGGAACTAAAGGATCAGCAGTATTTGGATATACAGAAAGGAGGTTGAGAAGGCCCTACAAGCAAGAAAACATCATGCGAAAGAACATACATGTGTGCAGAACGGGTGGGTATATTAAGGGGACAGTGGAAAAATAAGAGTGCATAGGAAGAAGCAAAAGACAGGAGCGGTGGGGCAAGACAAGACAGAATGAGAGAGTAAGATACAATTCTACAGGAAAAAAATTCTACAGGTTCTTGACAGCTAGTGACAGAAGTGAGAAATGCCAGAACTGAAGGGGCTTAGGGATCAGCTAATTCAACAACCTCCACTCCACACTCCCAGTTTCAGATAGAGAAACTGAAGTCATGAGAGGAGAAGTATACGCATGAGGTCACAGAGCGAGAGAGACTGTGAGTTGAGACAAGAACCCAGGGCTCCAGACAATCAGTTTGGTCCTCTTTTCATTAGACCACCTTGTCGGGCTGGTATTTTGATACAAAAGTGGTGTTTCAGGCAGATGTGGCAGCAGAATGCAGAGGAAAAGAGAGATTAGAGTCTAGGAGATTGTATAAATGATTTCATGGGTGAGCTGATGGAGGGACTGGACTCATGAAATGGAGAGGATAGGCTGGGAGTGAGAACCACCGAGAGTGAAGACAAGGTGTTGGTAGGAAAAGATATGGCAGTAAGGGAGAAAGCCATGCAGAGGTAATTCACAGGCCATTCTCAGGCCTGGGGAGTTTCTCCTGAGGTCATAGGGCACTTTAACCCCCTGACCCCCTGCCTCAAAAGCAGCAGACAAAAATGAACCCAACTAGCCTCTACTTCAAATTCCGATCTCCACGTCCGCTTCCCTTTGGCCAACCTCCACAGGTCTTCTCCTCTGATTCTCCTATTCGACATTTTAGGATGTTTGGTTTACATGTGGGGCACATATGTGTGTATTTGGATGATCAGGTGTGAAATTAAAACCCAGACCAGAACCAAAGAGTATAGATTCTTCCTGATGGTGAAGAGAGCCTGCAAGGTTAGAACTATGGTATGGATTTTGATTTTTTGATGTGAGGAGCAGGGAAATCAGAACAAAGAAAATGGAAAAACTGGAATAAGAACTTAGACCAAGATCATCTTGGGCCACTCAGGACAAGGGCAAATTATATTTAACTTTATAGTTATGTAAGGAGGACCAAAAAAAAAACAATACTAGTAATAGTAAATATTTATTAAACCCTTAGTATTGGCACTGTGCTAAGCTTTTTACATGCATTATTTAATTTATTGCAACTTTAAGAGGAAAATACTATTAGAATTCCAGTTTACAAATGAGAAAATTGAAGGTCATAGAAGTTAATAAATTAGCATAAATCCACAGCGACAATAGCATGAAGTCATCTGATTTCAAAGACCGTGTTCTGAATCCCTGAACTGCTTTCTTCATCTATCAAATCAACAGAGCACCTGACCCACAGTCCTCAGCGAAGCTCAGTTCTCTCCAACCCACTTCAGTAGTGCTTAGGATATCAGTGAATCTCAATACAAGTCATATAGAGATTGCTGGAGAATTTGATGTTCTTGACTCAATCTATCATGAAATTACACTCCTCATACTCTGACAGTTTAGAGACGGAAAAGTACAAAACCAATTCCGTGAATTAGGCAGTATGGCCCAGTGATTAAGAGCTTGGATTTTGATGCCTAAATCCCAGCTTTGCCAAATTCTTGCTGTGAGAGCTTGATCAAATCACTTCTCCAAGGCTGTTTCCTCATACATAAAATGAAGCTAATACCACCGGACCTCATGGGGTTACTGTAAGCAGCAAATGAGACGACGCATGTAAAGCACTAAACAGTCTCTGACACACATTAAGAGTCTAATAAATGTTGGCTATTATGATGATTATCGTCATTTTTGTCATGCAGTTATGGCCAGGAACAAACACTTGGCTATTGCAGCTGGCTGTGATGGGACAGAAAGTGAGCTTCCTAATAAGGACTGGCTCCTGAGTAGTGGATGGCCTCTCCTGTTCCTGTCACTTTGCGGGCCCAGGAATAGGTGGTACCCCAGAAGAAAACGGGAGCACACAAATACCCCCACAAGGCCAAGGCATGAAGTTGGAGTCTATCGACTAACATTTCAAGAACCCAGTAGTCTTCCTGAGGAAGGGCAAGGGGGCAGCCGTGTCAGGACACACACTGAAAGGGGCTTGGAGACTGTGTTGGGGGGATAGCAAGAACCTAACCAGCCTCAGCTTGATGTGTCCAGCAGTGTGAGGGATGAGGAATCTCATTCCATCCAGTATTTACTCACTTCCCTTCCTAACTGGTGTTTGCAGTTAGGAAGGGAAGTGAGTAAATACTGGATGGAATGAGAGTAGTTACAAATAGCTACCTGAACAGAAACTTCACAAATACTAGGAGGCCTCCATGAGTATGGTTCTATAATGGGATGGGGAACAAGAAGATGCAAAAGAAACCCAAGACATCTTCTTCGCTTTTGGAAAGGATTCATTAGAATGCAGCTTATCTACACATGCCAATTAATATGCAGTATTACCTTGCTTATCTAAAAGGCCATTTATCTAGTGTCTTTCAATTCCCTGGAAGCTAACCAAAAACCAGGACAAAGAACAAGAGGCTTTGATATCCCTTCTGAGCAGTCAAAGGAATGGTTACAAAATCTAAGCACTAAAGGCAGGATATTATAGGTGCAGGAGAGTCCCTAAAGCCCTCTCTCAGTGACTACCTAGTTTTACTTTAGACACTTGTAAGTTAAGTGGCTGATCGGAAGTTATAAATTTGAAGTGAACTGGGAGAGCTGCTAGGGGCTGGCACACTAAAGGCAATGAAGAGCAATGGCTGGCTGCCTGGCCACACAGGGGACAACACGGACTATGAAAAGCAATCGAAAGGATTAAGAGGACAGCTGCTGAGGGCAGCGAAGTATAGTCACAAATAGCTACTTACATCTTCACAGGCCAGAGGGCGCCACTGTTCTGACATTGGACCTGGTCGCAGATATTTTTGCTCTCTTGGGATGGTGTGAAATGTTAGGTTTGGCCAGATGACTTGCTTTGGCCAATGAAATGTGGATGGAAATAATGAGCATCACTTCTGAGCAGAAGCTTTAAGAGCTAGTAGGTGTTTCCCCACGCTCTCTTTCAGCTCTACCATGGCGACTGGCAACGCAATCCAGAGAGTGGCAGCTCTGCCAGCCTGGATCCCCAAGTGAAAACAAACATGACAGAACAGAGCTCCCAGCTGACTCACAGAGGACAGGTAGCACGGGCGAGAGATAAAGGTTCGCTGTTTTCTGGGGTTGCTTGTTTCTACTATATAATCTAGTCTATCCTGAATGACTGAAACACCCTAAAAAGTTAAATAAGGTCAGTTCACATCAAGAAGTCTGTGTGATTGTTTTGGTAAATTACCAAACTTGTCAATATTGTTTTGTGACATAAAGGACAATTTCAGTTATATGGATAATTCACCTACTCCAATGTTATTGGATGAATGAGTCATTACCAGAATATGAACTGAATGGAGGAGAAATGGATCCAGGCTCCAAACAACTTCCTTTTCTAGGGGGGCCCCTAGTCTTTACAAAATATACCTGCATCGTGTAAGGGTCTAAGGTAGAAACAGGGTCTCAGGTGCTAATGCTGCCAGAACCTTGGCATCTGCAGAACCAGCCTCAGGCACAAAGGGTGGCACCTACTGGTTCTGTGAGTGCCAAGGGGCTCTGGTCTCCAGCTAGGGATTGGAAGGCCCCATTGACTCACACTGGGCCAAACAAGTTTCAGGATGAAAACCATCTGGGTCGTTTACTCTGACCAAAAACAATTAATCTAGAAAACAATAGCTACAGCATAGCTAGAAAAATGTATGTTTGGAAAATAGGAAACAGACTTTTAAATAACCCATGGGTTACACAGAGTCTCACTTAAATCCTCCTAATTATTCATAATGCAGAACCCCATCTTAAAAATGCAGGAACCGAGACTGGAAAGAGAACATAATTTGCTCAAATCTACCTAGTTAATAGTGATGAAACCAGGACTCGAACCAGGCTAAAGAACTCTAGAGCCCAAGGCTTTAATGATATTCTCCTTAGGCTATATCTCACTGGAATTCATAGATCCTCCCCAGGTTCACAGCCTCCATGAATCCATGTTTCACCTCTTAGAAAGAACAGCTATTGAGAGGTGGGAGACCCAGTCCCAGCTTGCTCTGGTGGCACTGGCCTTGGACCTGTTGTGCGGAGATGCATTTCCTTTTTGCTCTCGCCTCCTCTGGAGTCCCCTACTTGGATAGAGGTGAGATGTCCGTAGCAGTGAAGAGAGGTGTTTTAGGTTGATGTTTCCAGACAACTTTGAACTAGATCCCCAGGAAAACTTCCTTCCCTTTTAAAGTTTTTTTTCCACATGGGCACAAGTGGTAAGCGAACAAAGACAGAAGGAAGAGTTACTTCCAGATGGCTCCCCATCTTGCTCTAGGCAGATTAGAGAATATTCCAACATATCATTAGGCAAACATGACTATTAATACCATTTATATTATATATGGAACAGAATGAAAATTCAATCTGTATCTTGACTTAAATTTGTGGCTGGGCCTCAGAGCCAGAAAACAGACAATTTACAGCACCCTGGTTCTGAGCAAGTTGGAGGCTCAGAGTATCTGAGATGAGAGGCAAGAAAAGTGTTCCTAGACCTCTCCAGGGGTGGCCCCTTGCACTCTAGCTGACCAGACTACGTCCCCTCTTGTGGCAAGGGCCTGTTCAAATGGCTACATGACACTTTTATTCGACCTTCTCCATCTCAACTTACTTGTGTTGTTTCCTGTCAAAATACATTTTTAGCAAAACTCAAAGATATCCGGAGCTTCTGAGGCCCCCTCTGTACCTAAGCTTCTCTTCATACGCCACGAGGACAATACTGTCTGCCCTACTCCATGGGATAAGGATAACTCATCCTAAGTGCCCAGTACTATGTTCCACGCATTGAGGTTTAAAATAAACAGAAAATCTGATGGTGGTCCTTATCCTAGTAAGTGACCTAAAGTGCTGAGAACTCAGCAAGTGACTCTGGGGAGGAAGCTGAGAGGTAGGAAGAGAGAATGCCAGGTTGGGCTAAAGGTCTGAAGGTAGGAATTTTCACTCCAGCCTTTGGCTTCATTTCTCCCACCAAAGAAGCCACACTGGCCCAAGGTGAGGGCAGCTTACTGGGTTAACAGTGCTCAGCTTGGGGCTTCGGTGCCTCCTAGTTCCACTCCACCGCTGTTCTCCACACCATCAGGGCTCAGGTCCCAGAAAGTCAGTGTGCCGATCAGTAAGTGATCCAAGTAAGATCAACAAGTCCAAGATCAAAGTACCCAGTTACCAGCAGTGTGGCAGTGTGATTACATCCTTTTGATCTGTGAAGGGCCAAGCCAACCACTTCCTGATAGGAAGCTATGGGTGTCCCTAAGCAGGCCCCCAAAGGGAACTTAGCTCAACGACCTTTTATGAATGGCCAGTTGTGCCTAAAGGCTGGACAGATGGGGAGGGGCTCCTGGGATGAGCGACGGTCCAATGCCTTCGATGAGGTTGTTCCATTGGTCATAGTCCTCTTTCAGGTCTGAAAAAATAGGAAGGTTAGGTAAATTGTGGAAAGCTTAGATCACAGAGTACCTACCACGGACTTAGTGAGACATCCTAGAGAGAGGAACACCTGGGATACCAAAAGGGCTGGTCGTAGTGGTTGTGATGGTGGCAGCAGTAATGATAACTACTGTTCATTCAATGTCTCTATAAATGTGCTACCGAAATGACTGGCTTCATCAACAAGAACGTGATACTACTACTAATAACAAAAAATGACATTTATTGTATGATAATTCATCCTAAGGACTGTGTTAAACATGCATCATTTCATTTAATTTTCATAATACCCCTAAGTACTGTTATTAGCCCTATTTTACAGCTAAGGAAACCGAGGCTCAAAGAAACTATCTGATTTGCCCAAGGTCATTACAGCTAGTAGGCAGCAGAGATAGAATTCAAACCTCAGTCAGACAGGGTGAGAAAATGGAAAGCCTACTTCCAGGCTCAGGGGTACTGCTGAGCAAGCTTCTCATGCCAGCCAGTGGATGCAAATCCAGGGCCACCTCAGCGAAGGGCAGAAGGAGTAGGGTGGCAACATCATGAGGCAGCATAAAATTGGGTATGATTCAAGAGAGGGTTTTGGGATCATGGGCAGATGGGTCTGACTACATGGTAAGAATAGGCAGAAAGGCCTTAGACTGAGGGAGTAGGGTACAGCTGAGCAGGCAAATGGTGTCCTTGTTCAAAACAAACAAAAACTGGGATAGAAGGTAGGGACCACTCTCCTTCATCTTTGGATCCCAGTGCCCTGCCAAGAACCTGGCATGGAATAGGTCCTTGACAAAAAAGTGCTACATATTCATTAATTCGAAAAATACTGAGCACACCCACAGTGTGTCCCAGTCTGCTCTCGGTTTTAAAAACATATCCACAAACAAATAGAAATCCTCATTCTCATAGAGCTCACAATCCAGTAGGAAGAGATAACAACAAACGTAATAAATTATATAGAATGTGAAAAGGTGATAAGTGTGATGGGAGAAAAACAGGGCCAGATTAAAGAAGCAGTGGTGGTGGCTGGGGGAATGCGGATGAGGGGAGCTAGGGAAGGTACAGTGTTTTAAAAGGCTGGTCAGGTGGGCCTCATTGGGAAGGTGAGATTTGAGCAACAACTTGAAGGATGTGGGAGTGGGCCATAAGACTGCATAGGAAGAATGTTCCAGGCAGTGAGAACAACAGTGCAAAGAGCCAATAAAATTTCCTGAGGGACTGGATGAGAGGTGTAAGAGAAGAGATGCGAATGAGGACTTCGGCTTGAGTAACTAGGAGGATGGAGATACTGTTAGTTGAGAAGGGAAAGACTACAGCTGAAATTAGTTTTCATTTGTGATTTTATTAGATGTCGAGTAGTGTGTTATATCAATCTCATGTGTGTGGGAGAGATCAAACGAGAGATGTAAACTGGGGAGTTGTCAGCATGGAGATGGCATCTAAAGCCATGAGACTAGATGACCTTAGGGCATACAGATATAGAAGAGGTCCAAAAACCGAACTCTGGAAGCAGCAAAGTAGACTGAGGGGGAGCAGATACTGAGCTAGGAGAAAATCCAGAGTGTGGTGTTCTGGAACACTGTCTTTACAGGGTCTCAACTCTGTCAGAAGCTGAGAGTTCACGTGAGATGAAGAATGAGAACTGACCACTGGATTCGGCACTGTGAAGGGAGATCACTGGCAACCTGGACAAAAGCAGTTTTCATGGAGAATTGATGCAAAAACTTAAGTAGAGTGATTTTAAGACAGAATGGGAAGATAAGAATCAGAGAAAGTAAAGATAGATATTCTTTCAAGAGATCTGCTGTTATGAGGAACAAGGAAATGGGCTGGTAACTGATGAGGTCAAGAGAGATAATTTTTAAGAGAAATTTCAGCATGAAATGAACCAGTAGAGAGGGAAAAATTGATGATATAAGATAAAGAGAGAAGAACTCTGGCACAACCGTCTCGAGTAGACCAAAAAGGATGAAATCTACTGTGTAGGTGGAGGGGCTGGTCTTCCTTAGAAAAACAGTGGGAAACTCTAGGAACCAGACAGAGGGCTGACTATATGCATGAAGGTGGGTAGGTGGCATGTTGGGATTCAGAGGAAGTGCTGGTTGCTTCTCTTTTCTTGGTGAAGTGGGAGGCAAAATTAATCAGCGGAGAGATGGGATAGGGAGGAGATGTTATAAGTTTGAAAAATGTGTGAAATAGTCTTCCAGGGGAGTGGAAGAGAGGATGAATAGGTGGAGACAGGAGCTGCACGTGGTTAATATGAAAGAAGCACCAATTTTCTCAATGGAAGATAACATCCCTGTGTTGGCAGAATATGTGCTCTCAGAGTATTTTTTAGGAGTGGTGAGAGGTTCAACTGAGCTACCTAAAACCCATTCTAGTTTTCCATATTACAACATACTGTGTGGCCACCCAAAATTTTTTCTCTCTTTGAAAAGCTAATTAACCCAAGCAGAGAGCCTTTGCCTTTTTTCAGACTCTGTCTAATCTCTCATCTCCTGGATATTGCGAGAGCCTCCCACCTGGGCTCTCTGCCTCTCAACTTGCCCATCCTCCATGTAGCCAGACTGCAAATACAGATCTAATAATGACATTCTGTTGCTTAAAACCTACTAAGGACTCTCACAGACTGTGGAATAAAATTCAATTATTTTGGCAAACACATGGATTTCTAGATCTGGCTTCTGCCCATTTCTCTATCGTTATCTTCCAACAATTCACTATGCTAAGCTCCAGATACACTAGGCCCACACAAACATTTGTGCCTTCTGTCTAGAAGATTCTTGCCCCTTCCCTGACTGGTGAACCCTACTCATCTGTTAAGATTAAAAACAAGCATCGCTATGTCTAGGGAGCCTGCTTTCCAGGCTGTCCTCTCCCTCCTTTCAGAGTTAGATGCCTGTCCTCTGTCTCCCAAAGACTGAATACATCCCTTGGTCATCAGTCACTGGCAGAAGAGTAGAGCAATTAAGCATGTGGGTTTTAGAATCAGACGGCCTGGGTTGTATTCTGGCTTTGCCACTTAATGACCAGATAACCATGAACAAATGAGTTAAATGTTCTAAGCTTCAGTATCATCATTTGTAAAATGGAGTTAATAATAATAAAAGTACCTACTGGAAAAGGCCATCTTCAGGATTAGACATGATAATGCATCTAAAGTACTTGGCAGAAGGCCTGGCATAAAGCAAGTCTTCAAACTTCCTATAGTCTAAAACTCTCCTGCCTTCAATCTTCTCCTGCAGGTCTCCAGTAATGAATATCTTAGCTCGACAGACACTGCTAGTAGGGAGCCCGATTATGCCATGATGGGCTCCCGTCATCTTCAGCTCTAACTTAATGACACAGTGCCTAGGAGGAAATAGGGAAAGTGGGCTAAGGATCATGTAGTCAGGCCCCTTTAAAGTCCTGAGACATGGATCCAGTCTCTATTAACCTTAAAGTCTCTAAAGCTGGGCTGGTAGAATGGCTCATGTAAGATGAAATGAACAGACATAAATATAAAAATGCAAATTTAGGTTAAAAAAAGTCAATACATTCATAACAGGACAGATATATTCTAAAAGCAAACTTAATCCAAACCAAATTTGTTGGGCACTTGCTGGAAATGTTAACACACTCAGGTCATCCAACCAGAAGTCTGACGTCCACAGCACAGAGGCCACAGTCCTGCTGTACCAGCCACTGGTCAGACCATACCCAGCACATCGTGTTCAAGTCAGGGTACCACACGTGAAAAGGCACCCCGACAAGCAGTGCATCCAAAGGTGATAATAAATGGCAACATGGGGAACTTGGGGGAATAGGTGGAAGTACCATGGACATTTAGCTTAATGAACAGAAAATTCAGAGAGTACACCATAGGTTACTTCAAATATCTGAAGAGCAGCCATGTGCAAGGGGTCTGAGGCCTCTGCGGGGATAACCAGGGCAAGTAGGGAGGAGTATCAGATCTCGGTCTTAGGTTAGAGTTAGGTAAAACCTTAGAAATCCAGGCCAGCCTGGCTCTCTTGTGAAGGAAATTGCCCTACGCACAGCACCTGATGAGGGATCAGCCTTGTGCAGATAATTGTAGCCTATTCCATTCTCATTAGATCAGAAAGGGATATCTGATCAAGAGAGCTCCAGGCCTAGGTTGGGCAGTGGCCTATAACGTGCTTTGGCAGGTAAAGACGAGCTGAAAAAATTAAGTTTGTCTTGGGAATCTGATCTAAGAAATCTAAGAAAATATGGCAGTGAACAGTGGGAGCTGAAGATGAAAGCATGCCACAAGGCGGAGAGAACAAACCCAGAATGCTTCATGCTGCCCGAAGCTATGAGGGAGCAAAACCTATGAATAAGCAGATGCTATCGGCAAGAGGAAAAATACAGAGTAGAAAGAAGAAAAATGCAAAGAGAAACAGATGTCGTAAGAGGAAGAGACAGAGACACGAAGCCCATGACAGAGACAGAGAAGTCGGCCCCGGGAGCCACGTTGGCTCGTATGTCTTTTCTCTTTCACCCTGGCAAGATGTACTTTCATAAACAAACCCCACTTTTTTCTTGAGGTTTGTTTGTGAAGGCTTCTAGTCCTTGTAATCAAAAAAGCCTAATTAGATTATCAACTCTTAAAACCATTAAGAGTGGCAGGGGCTCTCTACACTGCTTGACCGTGTGGCAGGGAAGATATAAGAGGATATCTCCTATGGGTAGGAGGCTGGACCAAAGATCTTTAGAGCAGGGGTCCCCAACTCCCAGGCTACAGACCAGTACTGGTCCATGGCCTATTAGGAACAGGCCGCAGAGCAGGAGATGAGCCAAGGGAAAGTAAGCAAAGTTTCATCTGTATTTGCAGCTGCTCCCCAATGCTAGCTCCACCTCAGTTCATCGGGCATTAGATTCTCGTAGGAACACTGTCCCTGGTGCCAAAAATGTTGAAAACCGCTGCTCTAGAGGCCTTGCCATTTAGCAGGACTGTGGTTTATGACATTAGTCATAATCCTTCCAGGGTTTTTTTTAAATCACTTCTACAAATTTAGCCCATTTATCATCAATAACCTCCTCCACAATATAGATAAGGTGAGGGATACTGAGTTAGGACAGAAACAGTGGAATAGAGAGATGAATGTTCCATTTACAGCAAGGAAACCAAGGCTCAGAAAAGTTAAATGACAAGGCCGACCAAGGTCATTCGGGTAGTAAGAGACAGAATCAGGATCTCCAAACTTCCAGGTAAGTGTTCTTTCCATAATTCTATGCAACTTTCTCCTTCACTCAGGTTTTCCTTTTACCATAAATCTCCCTGATCTCAGACATGTCAGTACAGACCACTGTGCAGGGAAATCTAAGGCATCCCACAGCTGCCCCACAAGCCCCAGTTCTCTCCTTACCAAGGTGCTTCTGCAGGAAGGCCAACATGGCCCGCACCACAATCTCCTGACCTTCATAGGGATCCAAGCTCCCACGGATTTCAAAGGAGAAAAATTTGCTGATACAGTGACCAGTCAGAAAAGCTAAGTCAGTTTGACTCCAATGAACAGAACCACTAGAAGAAAAGAAAAACAAACAGCTGGTAGAAGTCTGGAGGCTAGGGCATACAAATATTTATTTGTTAAGCGTCTATAACCTGCAAGGTACTTTACGTGCATTATCTCAATTTTCACAACAGTCTTGAAAGGGAAGTATTTTCCCTTTGACAGAATCAGAGGAGAGAAATGATCTGCCCAAGGTCACACATCTAGTCAGGGAGGGAATTAGGATGTGAATACAGGTGTGCCTGGCCTCAAAGCTGCCTCAACTCCTAGACCATGATGCCTGACAGTGCAGGGAATGGCTGAGTTAGCTGGAGTGGGGACAGCGGCAAGACTGCAAGGTCTGCAGCACCTCCCATTCCTGTTATTATAAACTGTTACACCATGGCTTTTGCCTAGCGACTTCTAAATATTCACAAAATATATCAGTTCCTTTCTTCAGAACGGTGCCATAAAGTAAACAGGAAAAAGGAATTGCATTTAAGTAATCAGAAAAATGAGGGCAAGGACTTGTAAAAGAGGGTTTCTGGACTAGAATTTAAGTCCTCTGACATCAACTATATTTAATTCAGAGGCGAGATTCTCGGTAGGTTAACCTTGGGCTAAATTACTTATAACTAAATTTACTAGTCAATTCAATGAGGGAAGGGAAGTCTACACACTAAATTTTGTTTGAAAGCATGCAGAAAAGCTGCCTCTAAAATATATATTATTAAAATAAAATAAAATATATATTTCTAAGGCACATGAAAAAGTATAAAGAATAATATAATGGATACTTGAGTGTCCAGCACTCAGTTTAAGGACTAATACATTAGTCCTTACCAATAGTTAAATCCCTCTGTGTAACCTCTCCCAACTGCTCTCCTATCCCTTCCCTCCGGGGGTCACAATTATCCTGAATCTGACTGGCTTGGGGAAATTTTCAAGCAGTCTTCTGTTGCCATGAAATCAAAGTGAAATGGGAGGGCCCAGCCCCAAGGAAGAGAGCAGGGGCCAAGATGAGGAAGTGAAGAAGCTGCTGATACTGAGTGGACCTTCCAGGGCTGTGGATTTGACATTTCAATTGCCTGCCTGATTCCAAAGGTCTGTGGCATGCAGTTACTGGTTGTTTTGCTGAAATAAGACCTGGGACCCTTGAAGCACGTGTGCTGTTAAGCTCAAGCACAGGACACGTCAGGGAGCCTTCAGCCCTGCACTGGAGCTCTAGGCCACTTCCCATGTACAGTATATTTCTTAAAGTCACTCAAAAATTTGCTGTGAGGGTGGCTCCACAGTGTAGTGGTTAGCACGTCTACTTTATATGCAGGTCCTGGGTTCACACCCCAGGTGGAGCCACAGACCATACCTCGGATGTGCCAGGCCCCGGGTGAGCCAGGCCCCAGGCCCACGCCACAAGCCTGTAGGAGACGTCCCACCTTCAGAGATCCCCTTCTTAAGGGGAAATGGCAACAGCCATAGGTCAGGGGTAGAAGTATGTGTGTGGGGGTTGGAGGCGGGGCTGAATTAAAGAGGGGGGAAAATTTTTTTTTTAAATTTCTGTGAAAAATGGCTTCTGAAATAAAAACTATCTGATAGTGCTGGTGATGGAAGAGAATGTGGGTTCTCTTAGCCAGAATATAGAAGGTTTATGGAAGATATCTGAATTTAGGTATTCATGAAGGTCTCTAACAACTTATCTTGTGACTGTCAAAAGTCCAACATACCCACACTCTTCAAAAGACCCAATAAAATTCCTAAATGAAGTGAGAGATCTCTAGAGTCCATCCAGACCCACGGCTCTTCCTCTCCGACATACAATCCCATAATACCCTTTTCCCAGAAAGCAATAGATAAATCCTGTCACAAAGTCATATAAACTACCAAAGAAATCACTATAGATGGAGCTAACTGGAAGATAGATACGAAATTCTAAAGAAATTAAGATTTTGAAATTCAGGATGCATTCAGGTATTCTATTAATAAGTAGAACTTCTGGATAATCCAAAAGTAATTAAGGGAGCCATGGCTGTGTAAAAAATAGAGAGGACACTGGTGCTCCTGACCTTGGAGTTTACTCACAGGACAGTTATGATCCTGGACTGTTCATGATGGAGACATATCTTCTTCATCAAGTTAACACTCTCTGTTTTCTGGAACTTCTCAGCATTGATGAAGAATATAGGGCCTCGGGCATTTGGGTAAAAGTCACATTCCAGAGGAAACATCCAAGCATCCAGAGCCACAGCACACCTGGAACAGGACCAGACATCTGCAACTACCATAAGAAACCCAAGCAAGAGCAATTATGGTAATGGAGGCATAGTTCTCACCTCCACTGGAGTGAAGGCTCAAAAAGCCCAGAAAGGGGTACCAAGGCCCACGCCCTTCGGTTAAGATCCGGATAGAGATCACTTTTACCTATCGCCAAAGATCCTTCTAGATTTTAAACTCACTGAGGGCAAGGATCAGACCTTCTTTTCTTGGATCTACTCTCAGGCAGCTGACTTTGATTACACAGAATGGCATTTCATTCATTTAATCATTCATTCTTTCAACATTCATTAAGTATTGAACTTAGCCCTGTGCTGTGGATACAGAAATAAATGATAGTTCTTGCTCTCGAGGAACTCCCAGTCTAGACGGGGAAATAGTACAGACAAGGTAACAAACTATAGCTTAGACCCCTGACTACACAAGTTGCTATGTGAGCTCAAAGCCTACATGGCAGAGGTCAGAAAAAGCCCTGGCCAGTTTGTCAAGCAGTAATCTTGACAAGAGCAAAACTAGGGCCCTAAAATATGCCTTCCTCTGCCCCAAATGCTCCTCTAGTCTTACCCATCTCAGTAAAGAACAATCATCTTCCACTCGAATGATGATACACAAATGAAAAACTTTGATTCCTCTTTCTTTCACTTCATACATCATGTAATCCTGAAAATTCTAAAACATATCCTGACTCCATTCACTTCTCCATCTCACTACCTCCATTCTAATACGAATCCCTCATCTCTAACCCTGACTATGAAGTAGCCTGCCTCTAACTAGCCTCCTTGTTTTCAGTCTTGTCCTGCTACTATCCACTCTTCATACAGTAGCCAGAGGGATCTTTTTAAATGTAAATAAGATTTTTTTTTCTCTGCTTAAAATCCTTCATTAGCTTCCCACCATACTTAGAATAAAATCTAACTTCTTTATTCTGGTCAAAAGGCCCTGTGACCTGGCTCATGTTTATCTCTTTGATCATATCTTGAATCTCTTCCTCCTCACTCACTATGCTACTCCCACACTGACCCAGCAAGCTTCTTTCAACCTCAGGGCTTTTGCATTAGCTGTTCTCTCTGCCTAGAATGATCTTGCCCTATACTTTTTGAAAAATTAGTTTCAAGTATACAGTACATTGGTTAGACATTAATATAGCTTGTAAAATAGTCCCCCTAATTGCTCCTTCTCTCCTCTGGTTTTCTACCTAGTCAATATATTAATGCTGACTGCATTCCCTATGCCGTGCTCCCCATTCCCATGACCATCTACCAACTACTAATTTTTACTTCTTTAACCCTTCACCCCATTCTCCCAGACTCTAACCCCCACCCCGGTCCATCACCAAATTGTCCACTATATTTGTGTGTGTGTTTTTGATTAATTTGTTCTTTTTGTTCCTTAGATTCTGCACATAAGTGAAATCATATGGTATTTATCTTTCTCTGTCTGACTTGTTTTGCTCAGCATAATAACCTCTAGGTCCCTCCCTGTTGTTGCAATGGTAGGATTTCATTGTTTTGATGGCTGAGTAATATTCCATTGTATCTATGAGCCATAACTTCTTTATCCAATCATCTGTTGATGGGCATTTAGGTGGCTTCCATATCTTGGCTATTGTAAATTGTGTTCCCTTACACTTTTATATGGTTGGCTTCTTTGCCTTTGAGCCTTGGCTTATGTCACCTTCTCAAAGAGCCTCCGGATACTCTAGCATATTGGCCTATTTTATTTTCTTCATTGCACTTGAGTGCTGGGATTTGGTTATCTGTTAGTTTGTTTACTAGTCTGTTTCCTCCACAATAACATAATTCCATGAAATCAGAGACCTTGTTTTATTGTTCACCACTGAATCTCCAGCCCCCACAACAGTGCCTAGAACATAATACTTGTGTAACAAATACTTGGTGGATGAATGAATGGTGTGTGAAGCTAACAGCAGCACTACTGAGAAACTCACCGAAATTGAGTCTCCTTGGCCAAAGCCAGAATAGCTGTCGCCCCTCCAAATGAATGTCCTATCACAGCCACGCAGTTCATGTTGATGCTGCCCTGAGGGAAGCGGAGAACTTAGCCAAGGCAGAAACGCAGGGGTGCTTATTTTAGGAATTCTTCAGGGGCAAGAAGAAGAAATGGGGAGACAATGATGCAGAACCACAATTCAGTGCGTGAGCCCCCCACACCACACTACTGACCACTGGCAAGTGGCCTGTCAGGCAATCCCTGGACTGAACAGCTTTCTGTAAGCAGGCATTCTGAAAACCATGTTTTTCATCTTTATTTTTGTAATCTTACCACTTACAATATCTGGATTGGAGTAGACATTCAAAAATCAGTCTAAGAGTACATTAAAAGTGAGAACAGTCCATCCTTAAGATCCTTGTCTTAAAACCACTACAACGGGATGACACATGCACCAAGTCCAGGAGAGAATGGGGCAGTTCCTGCTGCCTGTCCACTGCTCTGAAGCAAGGTCTGCTCATACAAAAACCAACTCAGGTTCCACTTCCTCTGGATCTCTGTCCTTTTATCCAGCAGAGAATGAGTGTGCTCGCTTTAACATGCTCTCAGCATATCTATTTCTGGTTGTCCCTAGAAGCCTTCAGGCTACAGTTATATAAAAAGTTACTGCAGCTGCCAATGAGGGACTTGGGAAAACTCTCTAGGTTTTTCTGCCTGGCCTCTGCCCTGAACCCTTGCTCTCCCTAATTTCTATCGCAAGGCTTTGTATCTAAATCCTCCCCCTTTGCTCAGTGCCTCAGGATCAGCAACTTGGTCGGTAGCCTCTTCAGGTATTTTTTATGTTGATATACTCATTAACTCTAAAATCAGGAATATATAGAGAAGTCTCCCACCTGCCACATTCCCCTTTCACATAGTTGCCCACTCCCTGCCTCTAAACAGGTAAGTTTCTTATGTGTCTTCGCAGAACCTACTTATGCATACGCAGGTAAACATGAATATATACTTGCCCCTTTTTTACACAAGTGATATTGTTTCTTACTTTTTGCATACTAGTACATAAAGTGCTTCCTTTTTTACAGTTACATTTGATTTCACCAATAATACAGACAGCTAGTGATCAAATCTGTTTCTCTTCTTCCTGGACACAAGCTAGACCATTTCCCAGCAGTTAGATGTGGCCTTATGACTGAGTTCTACCTAACAGAATGTGAGTGAAAGTAAAATCTCCACTTCCAGGCTTGGTCCATACAAACTTTTGTACAAACCTCCATGCCCTTTCCCATTCCTGGCTTAATGTACATAGTGAAGCTGGGTTTCACAAGTGGGAGAGGGTAGAGCTAGAATATAAAAAGAGCCTGGATCTGAGTCAACTCTTGCACAGGAGTACCCATTTGGGATTTTATATGGGAGAGACATAAATTTCTATCGTGTTAAGCCACTGAGATTTGGGGCTTATGTGTTACAGCAGTTAACGTTACCCAAACGAATACATCCACTGTTTCATAATCTATTAAACTAGTTCCTTTACTGGTGAACAGTTAGGGTATTATCAATCGTTTGCTATTACAAACAACACTAGAATGATTACCTCATATGTACATCATGTTGTATGTGCGCAGGTATGTGTAGAATAAATTCCCAGAACTGGAAACTGTTGGGTCAAGAAATGTGTGCATTTGTATTGTGAATGGCTATTGCCAAACTGCCCTGCATGGGGCAATCTGTACTCTCACCTCTTAACTAATGCAACTGCACTGTAGCCTGCCATGCCCCAGTGCCTGTCTCAGGCTCACAGGCCTGCAGGCCTACTTCAGTGCCTGGGGACCCTCCTTATCTGATTGACAGACACACTCCAAATAGCTGGTAAAGCACTCTAGATTTCTAGTTCTGCCTTATCTACTGGCCATCTAGGCAGATGCTTCTCCCTGGATGACTTTACGGAGCCTTTGAAAGATATTTTCTAAAGAGGCTCTGGAGTACACAGCATAGGCTTTGGGATCGAAAAGCTCCAATTTATATTTTAACTCTACCACTTCCTTAGCTGCGTAACCTTGGGTAGGTACTTAGCCTCTTTGATCTTTGGTTTCATTCTATGTAAAGATAATGCTTACTGCATACATTTGTGTGAGGAGCTTTGACGTCGTAAGTACTCTTAAAGCAATAATTGTTATTTTATATATATTTGCTAAATGAAGAAAAAGGCCAAAAAATAGCTTGTATTAAATAACATTATTGTTTTTAAAAAATACATGCATATGTTATACATTTTTTAAAAACTGTAAGGATAAACATCAAAATGTTGAAATTTTTTTCCTTTTTCTTCATGCTTTTGTGTGATTTCCTAATTCTCCAAATAGAGTCTGAGCTCCTTTTAAAATGAAGGGGAGAAAGACTGGGTGGGGAAGGAAAATGTACCTAACAGGCACCAAACTGCCAGGGCAGTTTCTATCTTCCTGGGTGTTCTTGGAGTTCCCTTGAAGGAAGGAATGAGCCTACAAGGAACACAGGTTTTTTTGCTGCTCAATAGCCCTTCCTTTGGGAAAAAGACCATCTCTCCCTCACCCATGTAGCCCTATGGGGATGTTAGGTTCCCCTGACCCAGAAGTGGGTGTGTAATCTAAGCAAGCCAATCAGACTACCCTGCCCCTCTGGCACAGTGATTGGTCCAGAAGGGGCATGTGACCCAAGCAGGACCACCCCTTTCCCAGATTAGTGGAAGCTGAGTCTCTCTTTCAAATCTAGAGTAGGGCTAAAATGTAGGCTTGGGCTGCCAGCTAATACTTTTCATGCCTAATGAAGAGGTTCTGGTGAGAATGAAGTCCATATCTATAGAATGGAAATGGGCAAGAAGGAAGAGGAGTGCCAGAGCTTTGATAACAATGTTTAAGCTACTGGGTCTAACTACATTAGCTTAAAGCCGGTCTGCCTTTGGTCGTCCTAATTACTTGAGCCAATAAATTCTCTTTTGGTGTAAGCTAGTGAGTTAGGTAGGTTCCTGTTATGTGTAACCAAGAAAGTCCTAATGAATACATGAGCTCCAGAATACATGGTCATACCAGTTGTTGTCATACCTTCAAAGTCATCAGATCCAACCCACCAGGCAAGATGTTGGGGACGGTCTTCCCAGCCGTGATCTCTTGCAGGATCCTCAATACCCGTGTGCACTCATTTGCCCGCTGATGTACCTGGAACAGAGACAGTCTCCGTGGGAGCTGGAATATTGCACAAACATGCAGCGAGAATCTCGCTTCCCTACAGAGCCAAAGAAGAATGCAGGGGTAGTTTGCTCACCCACATCTCAGCGAAAACTGTGGACCTCACATGCTAAGAAAGGCTCAGCTCCCTCTCAGCAGCTCACATAACCATCACCTAACGAACGGTACAATAGAGTCAGCCCTGCTATTCACTACTTACCTACCCATGGGATTGTCAAGAGGCCCGAACAAGACAACATATATGAAAGCGTTTTGAAAACAAAAGGAAATAAGGGTGCTCTTAGTATCAATCCAGTACTGGATTCTACTTGCCCTTTCATAGCACATATCTACTGTTTTTGTCTGCCTAGCACTTACCCGCCCCACTTCTCCTGTTAATCCTGCCTTTGAGGGTTACCCTCCACCCTGCAAAAAAAAAAAAAAATCTAACAATGTATTTCTAATGGGAACTTCCCATTTTGGTACCTTTTCCCTAGGAGTCTCTCTCCAGGATTTGTCATATTATAGCTTGGGGCAGGGGTGGGGGCCTAGGGGAGCAACCCCAAAACAGTTCTATTCTTTCAGATGGTAATGTCAAATATATGTAACCTTAGAGTTGTCAAGAGCTGTGGTTCTAACCTCATTAAGCCAGTTTGCTGATGAGACCAACCAGCAGAAGAAACAGGTGAGAGTGAAAAACAAGTCCTGGCAACATCTGAGTTGATTCCAGTGGCCCTGCCCTTCCTCCAGTCTGCTTATATAAGCCTATCAATTCTTTTGGCCTAACAAGCTTAAGTTGGGTTTCTGCCGCTTGCAATTATAAGATTTTTGATTAATACCCTATTTCTCCCTACAGATGTGGCAAGCTCATACTCACTGAGATTTCAAGAGAGAATGTTAGATAAAAACCTCCTTAATGACTGTAGTATAGGGGGGAAAGGCTTAGTAACAACCTCTCTTCAAATAGCACAAGCCTACCTGGGAATTACGAACATGGAATTCCTGCTCCCCTTCCTCAAGTTGACGGTAGGGGATCCATTCCTCCTCCAGTGGCTCATTAGTGGGCTGGTTCTCCTCTGGGGCCTGCTTGTAGAAATAGGTGCTCGCAGCTGACCCATCTCTGAAATACACATTCCACCAGAGAGAAACCAGAAGACACTTGAGGTAATTTCTGCCCTTTACCAAATCATCCTTTTCAGCCAAGACACTCTGGATCTCCCTCAGCTGATGGGGAAAACGATCTGGGGCCATGCATAGGAAAGTAAAAAAACATAGATTTCGGAGACTAACCTGGGTTTGAACCCCAATTCAGCTAGTTACTTAACATCTTTGAATCTTGGTTTTCTCACCTTTAAAATGGGTAGTATAATATTTGCCTTATGTAGTTGTGGTGAGGATTAGAAATAATGTATCGATAGAGGACTAGCCTATATCCTCGCCTAAGGCAAACACCCAATCCATAAGCAGTTAATTATGACTGTCATCTCTCACCTGTGCTCTATAACTGCCACCACAAAGCCATGGGAGGCCAGCTCCACGCAGAAGGCTGAATATGCCGTCCTAGAGATTCAAGGAAGAACAGAGAAAAATGATCAGAAGAATGGCCCACCCTTAGCCCCCATTCCAACCATGCTCTGCTAGTGGCCATCTCAAAAGATTGAACGGCGAAAGTTTCATTTGTAGAAGGTGCTTTCTCCAGCTAGAATACCCCAGCTCTCACCAAGACTCCAAGTGTTCTCCTCTAGGATGCATGGGCAAATCAATCCATGATGTTCTCCAATCCCATACAAATATCGACTCATCTCCACAACCCACCCCCCAATACAGTTTGGCTACTTCAACAACTGCATTTCTATTGTCTATATATTGTATGTTTCCCAAAGTAGTTATAAGTACCTCAAGGATAGGAACTCCGGCTATTTCTCTAAAATGCAAATATGCATCTGTGATTTAGCATGTGGATTTTTTTTGTCTGTTCTCCAACTTCCCAGAAAAAAAAAAAAAAAATAGAAATATGGCAGACACTGCTAACTGCCTACTCCAAACACCCTTTTCCCTTCTTCCTTAATAACAAAATCTGATTTTCAGCTGAATCCTATCATGCCATCAAAAGATGACATTTCCCAGCCTCCCCTGCAGCCAGGTTTGTCTGTGTGATTTTTCTAACCCAGCAATAAAAATATAATGCTACCCTCATAAATAATTTAAAATTTTCTAGTAAATATATTTTTAAAAGTAAAAAGAAAGGGTGGAATTAACTTTAATAATATATTAAACCCAATGTAGCCAAATCATGATCATTTCAACATATAGTAAAAATTTTAATTAATGTAATATTTTATTACTTTTTTTTTAAAGTATGAAGTCTTTGAAATCCAGTGTGTATTTTATACTTACAGCACATCTCAGTTTGGACCAGCCATATTTCAAATGTTCAATAGTCACAGGTGGCTAAAAGCTACTATAATGGACAGAGTAGTGCTCCTCAATGAAATGCAAACAGTTGTGTTAATACAGAACTTTCAGAAAATCTCTTTAAAAAGGAAAGTGCTTCCTTCCTGGAATGTGGATGCAATGGCTAGAGCTAAAGCAGCCACCCTGGGTCAAGAGATATGACCTTAGAAATGGAAGCTACCCATGGCAGAGCAAGATTATAAAAGAAGTCTGCTCCTCTGATAACTTTGTAGAATTACCACATCAGCTCTGTCTACCTCTAGCTTTCTTTTATCTGAGAAAGAAATAAACTTTATGTTGTTTAGGTCACTATTATTTGGCATTTTTCTGTTAAATACAACATCCCTGAATCCAAATTGATTCAGGAAGGTCATTTTCTTGTTTCCTTTCATCTTCTCCCACTTCTCCCGAGGAGGCAATGAACTTGACTTAAAAGCCAGAGAAATTTCTGATCTCTCTCTAGTTCAAACTCGCCTTGCTAGCCTCATCTCCACATCAACTCAGCACTTCCTGCTGTGGGCTATACGTGAGTCCACATTCAGGCTTCTCTAGTGGATGCAAATTCCTTGTTTTGTTTATCTCTGTATGTCCCACCTTCCTCTCATACCAAGGGGCTGGCACAGAGCAGGTACTCAACAGATATTTTCTGAATGAATAAAAACCTAGCAAAACATAGCCCTTGTATTCATTCAATAAATATTTATTGGCAAATAACCACTTTGCAGGTACCATCCTAAGCACTGAGAGAGAGAGAAGACAGACGTGGTCTCTGCCTTCATGGAGCTTACAATCTAGTAGGAAAGACAGACATTAGAGAATAATCGCACAACTAGTTAATTTATTACAATTATGTTAAGTACTGAGAAGTACAGATTATCTTATGAAAGCAAATTTCTGGAAAACTTAACCTAATATAATGTAGGGGTCAGGATGGGTATCCCTAAGAAAGTGACATCCAAACTAAGACCTTAAAGGTAATTTGAAATTAGCTAGGCAAAACAGGAAGCAGAGGAAAAGGAAGAGAAAAGAAGAGCAAGTATTCAAGGCAAAGGGAATATCCACAAAGCACAGCACAGATGAAACCCCGAGGTAATACTTATTGAACTGAAAGGTTAGTTTGTCTCGGGAGCTGGAGTGGAGCAAGTTGCAAGAAACAGGGCTAGAAACTTGTCTTGGACCTGCCTCCAGGGAAGACCATAAAAAGAGTTGAATTAAGTTCAAAGGGCTATTAAAAAGTTTTAAGTAGGGAAGTAACATTCATTCATTCAACAAATAGTTATTGAGCACCTCCCAACTGCCAGGCACTGTTCTAGATGCTGGAATGGCAAGATCGCATTTGGTTTTAAAACAGATCTCCCTGGATACAGTGTGCATAATAGTTTGGGAGGTAGAGAGGCAATAGATGCTTTTAAGATGTGTAACACTCTGGGACATAAACTAGACTTATACGTTGAAGAATAAACACAGAGAACATTCAAAAGTTTAAATAGGGCATATGTACTATAGTTATGAAGCTAAAAAAGTACACCGAAGTGTTGAAATCAGAATTCGTGGGAAGAATTCTGACTGAATACTGATTTATAAAACTTAGGCCAAGGTCTCCCAAAGTCTTGTAAAAGAGATCTTACAGTCACTATCCCTTGTTTCTCCACATAGAAATGAAGAGAACTGCATGTGTGTACACCTATTGGTGCCAGTCTAAAGGAATCTTCAAAAACTGCACTGTGGGAGCACCATCCCCACTTGACAGATGATGAAATCCAGGCTCAGCAAGTTCTACAACTGTCCCAAGCTCACACAGAGCACAGGTGGTATGGCCAAGATTTACATGTGAGGCTGCAAGCTGCACAAGGGCAGGGAGTGAGCCTTTTATTCACCACTATGTCAGCACCACAGGCAGAGTTACCCTTCCATATGTTGAATAAATAACTCTCTGACTATAAAGCTCAAGCTCCTTCTAATACTTCTGGACTGTTATATAGGAAGAAAGCTACAAGTGTTTATTTATATAAATGCTGGAACATGAGAAGCAAAGGATGTGAAGCCTGCTGAAGGTTCCAGCAGGTGACAGGAGCTTGGGAAAGGCCTTAGAGAGGTGGACCCAATGCTATGGAATAAAGCAGATGGTAGGTAAGACAGCTGGCAGATGGAAATGTCTATTTCTCTGCCTTTCAAGAATAAGACTTAGCAGCTGTCACCAGGCAAAGAATATAAGGGATAGAAGCTCTTACCTGAAGCCTCCCAGGCCATGGGAGAAGATGATCAAGGGGTATCCAGAGTCCTTTGTCTTAAAGGGACCATTCCAGCTAACAGGCAGGCGACAAGACCCTAGTAAAGACATGGGCTATAGAATCTCTGACTGCTCCAAAGCTGTAATCCCTAGGGCACCCTGGGCATAGCCATGATGGGAACATGTGTCCCTCTTGTCTGGAGGACCACATCCGCCCCTGAGCAACCCAGGGAAGTCAATCACCTGTTCCTAACCCTTTTCTTCCCTAGAAAGCATGAACACAATAGAAAATGGGAAGCTAAATCCAAATGGGAAGTTCTGAACAACTAGGGAAGTGCCAAGGCAGTGGGTAGAGTTCCTAATGGTAGAGCATTTGGGGAAAGTGGATGATTTAATGTGACCCTACCCAGAAGAACTGGAGGGAGAACTGCAAGAGACAGTAAGCTCTTTGGCAGTTAAGAATGTTTCTCTGATCTACACAATAGCTGACACAGAGTGGGAATTATACATGCTAAATAAATGAAGAATAGCCATCATTTAACGAATACATTCTCTTATCCCAAACAATGGACTGGAGGCTTTGCATACATCCCAGACTTCAAACCTGCAAGGGTAGGTATTCAGGCAGGTTACGTAACTTGCCCAAGCTCTACGGCTAGTAAATGATAAAGTCTGGATTAGAACCCAGGGCAATCTAACTCCTTAATGAAAGCTCTTATATAATTCTCTCCCAACTCTCCACACCATGCTAGCTAACGGATGCCCCACTACAAAAGAGCTGGACAATGCAAGCTTTAAGGTACTGTGTCTACCCGGGGATCTCCTAGGAACATAACCAAGAATCTGGGAAAGCATCTGAGGGGTGAGGCCAGCTCTTACCCAAAGCATGGTTGAACAGTAAATGCCACCAGCAGTTATTAAACTGCAGGGAATTGGCCAGATCAATGCAGTACTTATAGCGGGGAATCCACAAGGGCTGCTCCATGGTCTCCCCTGTCTCCTGGCACGGGTAGAAGAGTCGAAAGAAGCTCCCCTGTACGAAAGAAGAGAGCAGCTGAGCAGAGCAAGAAGCCCAAGCACTGCCAGACTTCTCAACAGACACACTCAGCAGGTGTTTGGGGCACCAACAAAACACCAAAATGGGAAAACTTTAGTTTCAACTCATATACCTGAATTTTATATTCAGAAAATCCAGAAAGAAGCAATTTTATTTTTAGCATACATATAAGGCTTATGCTATTTCAATATCCAACTGTATTTTTAATTATGACTGAGAAGCACCAAAATATTTTCAGTGCTTGGGACAGTGAAAGATTTAAATCTGTCCCTGAGCCCAGGCCTGGAAGAGTGGCAGGAGGGATCAGCCTTCATGCTGAATGGGATGGCATTAGGGCGTCACTTCCAGGCTGGCCCTTGGGAAGCAGGAACACACTCATTTTACACAGGAGTAGGTGAGAGGTTACCAGGAAGTATATGCCTCTCGCAAGGGAGAGGGAAGTCCAAGGTCCCAGCACAGAAAAATGTAGGAACTGATGGAGAAAAAATCTGGAACCAAAACAGGAGAGGAAAATAAATGAAGACAGGAGATGAGAAAAAGGAGACTGTCTTCCTATCCAGGTTGGGAAGTCAAAGGCCTACGGCTCTTCCTCTCACACACTCAGATTAGTGTGAGACTGAAAACCTTTCCAGGGTCAGGCATCTGCTCTCAAGATATAGATCTGAGAGCTGCCTTTGAAGCCAGAGCCCTCCTTTCCTCCTAGCTGGAAAAAGAACCCATCATCTCTAGTGAGAGGTTTCTAACTGGAACGAGAAAGAAAAAGGTCAGAGAAGACAGGCTTAGGAGCTCTATGATCAAATCCAGACCAGCTCTAACTCAGTTTCTCTCACCTGAAAGTGCACCATCAGACTGGCTATCAATGTCAGGGTACAGGCAGCAGCAGTGGAGATGTGCAGGAACAAAGCTGGAGATACTTACTTGGAGACTCTGGCCCTCCATCACATCCCCACAGCCCACGAGGTGGGGTCCTGTGACAGGTGGAAAGCGCAAGGACTGGTTGACCCCCATTTCAACACCGGTTGGACTGAATGATGACGAGCAGCGTGCTGATCTTGACAGCTGGAGAGTGGAACACAGAACGGCTTCTTGCTGGTTCCCTCTTAGCTTCCTATTGCTTACACATGTCATCTGCCACCCTGTCCACCCCTCCTCGTCATCCTGTCTTCTCTGCCAGTGACTCATTCAATTTTCCATATCATGTGCTTTTGCCAAGGTTTAGGGGCTGCTTGGGGGATGAGACAGGTATGAAGAGCAGAGAGCGCTTCCATGCTCCTCAAAACCCACTGATAAGTGTTTACTCAGCAGCTTTTCTGTGCTCAGCACAGCAGTAACTGCTGCAGAGACTATAACACAGACCTTGTCTTCATGAAGCAAAGAGAAATAACTACTTAGACCTATTATTTATTCTGTGTCAGCATTAAACTAAGATCTTCACATACATTATATCATTTCATCCCCTCCACCACCACCTAAGGAAGGTACTATCTTAGAGGTGAAGACATTAAGGTAGAAAGAGGTTGAATAACTTTCCCAAGTCACATTGCTTAACGGTGGCAAAACCCAAGCCTGTCTAATCCAGATCTGAGCTCTCAACACTTACTGATCCTTCTCATGAGGAGACTCAGTTATACAGTTGTCCTTTAAACACCAAGGGTTTAAACTGCACAGGTTCATTTATACATGAATTTTTTTTCTCAATAAATATACAGTCAGCCCTCCATATAACTGGGTTTTGTATCCTCAGATTCAACCTACAGTGGATCAAAAAAACTGTATTTTCGAATCGTGCTTGGGAATTTGCAGCTGCGGAGGGCCAACTGTATGCACTGTTCTATGCCACTTTATAAAAGAGACTTGAGCATCTGTGGAGCTTGATGCCCTTGGGAGTCCTGGAACCAGCCCATGCAGATACCAAGGCTCAACTGTAGTTAAGTTTTGGGGAAGTCAAAAGTTATGCATGGATTTTTGACTGCAGGAGGGGACGGCACCTCTAACCCCTGTGTTGTTCAAGGGTCAACCGTATAATTACAAAATCATTGACCTAAACTATTAACTATAAAGGTGCCGCTTATACTTGGGCCTTGAAACATGAGGAAGACTTAGAGACAGGGGAGAAGGAAAGCATTTCCAGACAGGACAGAGCAAAACAGGGAAGAGATAGGGAAGAGTATAATGAGGGCAGTAGATCAAACAGGAGCCTTCAACATGGCAGATGTAAATGGCTTCTGACTAGAAAAAATTCCTGTAACTTGGCTGCTTCCTATATTGGAGCTAATGCCATTGCTCTCTATCCTTCTTCAGTCTCATCACTATCGACACCACCGCCATCAGTACATTTACTCTGTGCCAGGAACTACACTAAGTGCTGTATGTGTATTATTTAACTGAATCCTTTCAACAGTCCTCTGCGATATGTATTGTTATCTCATCTTACTGATGAGAAAAATAATGCTTGATAAAGTCAGGTAATTAACCCAAGAACATAAGGCAAAGCCAGAATTTGGTCATGGGTAATGTGGCTGTTAACTGTGGAGAATGTGATCAAACTTCTCAATATTCAACTTCTCGATGTCCACTCTATCTCATCCTCTTACAAAATAGCTTTGTGATTTGGGTGTGGCAGACCCCTCTCTAACCTCTAGAGTTGGGCCTAAATTGACTTGAGCCAATCAGCCCATGGTTTCCTCTGGTCAGTAAATGGAAGAATGGGTACATTACCTAAGTTGGTCCAACCAGGGTAAAGCCCAGGACTTTGGTTTGATGGTTTAGTGTCCCGACCTGCAGGACCTAGTTATTGCGTAGAACCCGAGGAGGACCATACCTTGAAGAAAACATGGGCGGGAGAAAAGAATGGAGGCAAGACAGTGTTCTGATCAAGCCTCAAAATTTTATTCAGCAGCAAGAGTATTTATACAGGGCTAACAAAGGGGGGCAGGGCTAGCTGGGCAGGAGAGTATCTGTCACAGGCGCATTGGTTCTTAGCTGGTGGGGTGAGGAGTGGTAAGGGTTAGAGGGAGTGGGAGTGAAGGAGGGAACTGTAACTCTGGGCTGGGTTGACTGCTAGCGGGCTAACAAGATGCAGGATGCAGATAAGGCCTCGCCTAGTCACAAGATTCTTTGTTCTTAGTTTTGGCTTGGCTCCCAACAGTTTAGGATGGAAAAGTTATTTGTTTTGAACTATAGTGCTGTACAGATACAAAGCCTTGAACTGTTGCAGACATTTTGCTACCTTGAGGATGAAACTACCTATGGAGGACAGCAGAGGAATGGAGTCATACTTGTAAAGACATTAACAATCCCTAGATTAGACTATACCTGAAACCTGACTCACTCCTACTTTATAGTTACATGAGTCAACAATAAATCTCCTTTTTTGTTTAAAAAAAACTGAATGATCCATTGCTTGCATCAATATACTGAGTCCTGATGCCATGTTTTTTTTTTTTTAACACCTACAGCACCTGATCTGTCTAGGTGGTCTCCCATCTAAGTACTAACCAGGCCCGACACTGCTTAGCTTCCAAGATCAGAAGGGATCGGGCTTGTTCAGGGTAGCATGGCTGAAGACTGACGACACATTTTTAATCATCACATTTTTCTGTGTTAAGACACTCTGGAATGGATCAGAGAGTTCAAGTCAAAGCATATCTGGGCAAGAGACCTTAGAGATTATTTCCAATCCTCCCCACAATCACCTTTACCACCGCCCCCCCCACCAAGCCCACAATCCTCCCCGCTGGCCCAGTACACACAGGTACTTTACTGATGAAGAAATCAAGGTCCTAAGTGGTTAAGTAAGCAGCTCAAGGTCACAAGTGGAACTAATATTACACATAGATCTCCTGATTGCCAGTTGTCTGGTCCAGTGGAAAACCCCGAAGAACCAATAATCCTAATGTCATTCCATTTAACTGTGGAAGATTATAAACTATTTTCTTCCTACTACTAATGAAGATGTTTACTAATGAAGACATCCTCATTTTGTTTCTCTGCAGCAAATTTTAAAATAATCCCAATTCTTTTTAAGAAGCTAAGCTCCTAATGCAGTGAGGGGGTTGTTTAGCTAGAGTGAAGTTGAATGTGTGCTGCTTAGTTTCAGACCCTGACCTTTCTTTTCCCTTGTCATCAATGGCAGAAGACCTACGGCATGGGCACAAGACACATGTCACCCACATGACAACAAAGCAGCTGAAAGTTCTAATTGCCATAAAAAAAAACGTCAAACAAAATATCACAGGAGTTTTGAGAAGAAAGAGAGCTCTTTTAGCTTGGGAGTGGAGAGCAGGGGAAGATGGGAAGAGTTGGCTTTCGAGTAGAGGAAAGAGTGTGCACAAAGGCATAGAAGAAAGCATATGAGACAATGAGTAGTCACTAAAGGATGTCAGGTGAGAAAAGGACGGTGTGACCAGATTTGGAGGGCAGCAGCTCCTCAGGCACTAGGCTACGGAGTTGGAATCTGCTCTGGAAATGGGGTCATGGATACAAGAGAGATGAAGTCTGAAAAACGCCAGCTACTTTGCTGCCTAGCTTTCTTACCTTGGGCAAGTTATACGATCTCTCTATGACTGATTCCTCATCTGTACAATGGGAACACTATGCATCTTCGTAGGGTTGCTATGAAGATAAAATGAATTAATGCATTTAAAGCATCTAGTGTAGTACCTGGCTCTTAGGAAGTATCCAAGAAACATCTGTTGATTGAGTGAAAAGTATAAACGATAAAATTTAGCAACTGAATGGATTTGGGAAATCAAGGGAGAAGGAAGAGACAAAGATGAGTCAGGTTTCAGAATTGGGCGAACAGAATGTAAGCAGCTTCTTGTAGGAAGAGATTTTGGTCACACCCCACATGGAGAACAGTTCTTGGGATAAGAATCAGGATGACTGGATCTAAAAACAGCTAAATAGAAGGAGAACAGAACACTCTGGGAGTCCTGAAAAGTTCCTGGGAAGGTCATTAACTAAATTAAGTTTGGAAATAAATAAAAACTAAAGAAGCTAATTGGCCAAAGTGAGGCTAACATGAAAATAAATCTGTGTTCCTTGTACTCACACCAACTGATGCCAAGTAGGATGGGGAGATGGAAAATCCAATCAGACTTGTGAATTTTGCCTAAGAAACATCCACACAGAGCATTCAGTGTAATTTCTAATAAATGCCATGGAATTTTCCAAGGAAATCAGCCCAGGTATCTCGACCTTCTTTTGCTCACCTTATCTAAACAATTGATGGTGGTGCCTATCTAGAAGACTCTCCGCCCTTCAAAATCTGGCCCATGAAATCTCCAGTCCTCTCTCTGAAGCTTTCCCAAGTCTTTCCAACCTTCCCTCCTCTCAACTCCAAGCACTGTCTGCATCACCCACTCCCCAGGTAACCAATCATAGGCTTCCTTATGACATCTCTTAGATTTGTACCTACTCTAGCAGTTTTCAACCAGTGACTTGCCTGCAAGTGGCCCAAGGAGAATCTAGATCAGAGGTTCCTGAGCCTATCGTTGTAATCACCTGGGAAACTTCGGAAATACAGATTTTAGGGCCCCCATTTCCAGAGATCAGGTAATTTTTAAAAGCTTCCCAAGTGTTTCTGATTAGCAAGGTTTCAGAACCTCTGGTCCAGTCAACACAGGAGTTTTCTTTTACTTAGCCACATGCGCACGCAACATTTACTGAGTGTTCCATTCCACTATTTTCATATTAATGAAATGATAATGACTATGGTTTCACCTGGTTTAATCCCCATGGCCACCAGAAGCATATTCCTGCCAGTCACTAGGTTTAATGTAGTAGCCTGCATAAAACAGCTCTTAATAATCAATTTATCCAATAAATGCATTTAATTTTTTACACTTATGCTTTATCACTTCAGATATACTACAGAGGTAAAGACTTCTTTAAGTGTTTTATACTTCTTTGCAGACCAAACTGTCCTCATGCTATCCCTACACAATAGGGACCCAATAAATGTTCCTTTATTTGGCTTTGATTTAAACCCTCTCAATCCTTTAATCGCTGTCTTTTTGATCTAATAATAAAGCTATATGGTATAGTTGGGAAAGAAAGCCTCTGTTGAAGTCTGAATCCACCTCTGCCATTAAATGGCTGTATGATCTTGAGGAAATTCCTTAAGTTCTAAGCCTCTGATAATTTATCCACATGAGAGAAAAACAATCATTCATGAAGTTGCTGATGAAGATTAAATGAAATTATGTAAAACATCTGACATATAAAAGGCACGATAACCATAGGTGGTAGTTCTATTATTATAACTAGCTATATGACCTCTTTGAGCCTAAGTTCCTTACGTGTAAAATGGGGACATAAGTGAAATTTAAATAAGAAAATTGACATTGCCTAGGGCCTGGTACATTTTAAGTGCTCATAAAATGTTAAGAATTAACAAAGCTATGTCTCTCTTTTATCATACCCAACAAAGGTCTCTTTCATTTTTCCTGGATTAAACTCTTTAGCAAAATGGATTCTTTCCTCCCAGCCTTTTCAGGCCTGAGACATCCTACCAAAACCACAGTCACTAAATAGGCCCAGAAGAGCCCAGAGGAAAGGGTTAGGGCTTACACTGCAGCCGTCCATTTGTTTCCAGT